>NC_074665.1:73877548-74480048 GCF_029448725.1 Salvelinus fontinalis
TCTCTCTCCCCCCCACTCTCTCTCTCACCCCCCTCTCTCTCTCTCTCCCCCCACTCTCTCTCTCCCCCCCACTCTCTCTCTCTCCCCCCCACTCTCTCTCTCCCCCCCACTCACTCTCTCTCCCCCCCTCTCTCTCTCCCCCCACTCTCTCTCTCGCCCCCCCACTCCTCTCTCTCCCCCCCACTCTCTCTCCCCCCCTCACTCCCCCCACTCTCTCTCCCCCCACACTCTCTCTCCCCCCACTCTCTCTCTCCCCCCACTCTCTACCTCTCTCTCTCTACCTCTCTCTCTCTCTCTCTCTCTCCCTCTCTCCCCTACTATCTCTCTCTCCCCCCACTCTCTCAACCTCTCTCTACCTCTCTCTCCTACCCCTTTCTCTCTCTCTTACCCCTTTCTCTCTCTCTCTACCCCTATCTCTCTCTCCCCCCACTCTCTCTCTACCCCCACTCTCTCTCTACCCCTATCTCTCTCTCTCTACCCCTATCTCTCTCTACCCTTCTCTCTCTCCCCCCACTCTCTCTCTCTTTTTCCCCCACTCTCTCTCTTTTCCCCCACTCTCTCTCTCTCTACCCCTATCTCTCTCTACCCTTCTCTCTCTCCCGACTCTCTCTCTCCCCCCACTCTCTCTTTCTCCCCCCACTCTCTCTTTCTCCCCCCACTCTCTCTCTCTCCCCCCACTCTCTCTTTCTCCCCCCACTCTCTCTTTCTCCCCCCACTCTCTCTCTCTCCCCCCACTCTCTCTTTCTCCCCCCACTCTCTCTCTCTCCCCCCACTCTCTCTTTCTCACCCCAACTCTCTCTCTACCCCTCTCTCTACCCCTCTCTCTACCTCTCTCTCTCTCTACCTCTCTCTCTCTCTACCTCTCTCTCTCTACCTCTCTCTCTCTCTACCTCTCTCTCTCTACCTCTCTCTCTCTACCTCTCTCTCTCTACCTCTCTCTCTACCTCTCTCTCTACCTCTCTCTCTCTACCTCTCTCTCTCTACCCCTCTCTCTCTCCCCCCACTCTCCTCTCCCCCCACTCTCTCTCTCACCCCCCACTCTCTTTCTCTCCCCCCACTCTCTTTCTCACCCCCCACTCTCTTTCTCTCCCCCCACTCTCTTTCTCTCCCCCCACACTCTCTCTCTCTCCCCCCACTCTCTCTCTCTCCCCCCACTCTCTCTCTCCCCCCACTCTCTCTCTCTACCCCCACTCTCTCTCTCTACCCCCACTCTCTCTCTACCCCCACTCTCTCTCTCTACCCCCACTCTCTCTCTCTACCCCCACTCTCTCTCTACCCCCACACTCTCTCTCTACCCCCACTCTCTCTCTCTACCCCCACTCTCTCTCTCTCTCCCCCCACTCTCTCTCTCTACCCCCACTCTCTCTCTCTACCCCCACTCTCTCTCTCTACCCCCCACTCTCTCTCTCTCCCCCCCACTCTCTCTCTCTCCCCCCCCACTCTCTCTCTCCCCCCCCCACTCTCTCTCTCCCCCCCACTCTCTCTCTACCTCTCTCTCTCTCCCCCCACTCTCCTCTCCCCCCCACTCTCTTTCTCACCCCCCACTCTCTCTCTCTCCCCCCACTCTCTCTCTCTCCCCCACTCTCTCTCTCTCCCCCACTCTCTCTCTCTCCCCCACTCTCTCTCTCTCCCCCCACTCTCTCTCTCTCCCCCCACTCTCTCTCTCTACCCTTACTCTCTCTCTCTACCCCCACTCTCTCTCTCTCCCCCCCACTCTCTCTCTCTCCCCCCCACTCTCTCTCTCTCCCCCCCACTCTCTCTCTCTCCCCCCCACTCTCTCTCTCTCCCCCCCACCTCTCTCTCTCTCCCCCCCCACTCTCTCTCTCCCCCCCCACTCTCTCTCTCTCCCCCCCCACTCTCTCTCTCTCCCCCCCACTCTCTCTCTCTCCCCCCACACTCTCTCTCTCCCCCCCCCACTCTCTCTCTCTCCCCCCCCACTCTCTCTCTCTCCCCCCCACTCTCTCTCTCTCCCCCCCACTCTCTCTCTCCCCCCCACTCTCTCTCTCCCCCCGACTCTCTCTCTCCCCCCCACTCTCTCTCTCCCCCCCACTCTCTCTCTCCCCCCCACACTCTCTCTCTCCCCCCCACTCTCTCTCTACCTCTCCTCTCTCTCCCCCCCACTCTCTCTCTCTCCCCCCCACTCTCCTCTCCCCCCCACTCTCCTCTCCCCCCCACTCTCTCTCTCACCCCCCCACTCTCTCTCTCCTCCCCCACTCTCTCTCTCTCCCCCCACTCTCTCTCTCTCCCCCCCACTCTCTCTCTCTCCCCCCACTCTCTCTCTCTCCCCCCACTCTCTCTCTCTCCCCCCCCACTCTCCTCTCTCCCCCCCCACTCTCTCTCTCTCCCCCCACTCTCTCTCTCTCCCCCCACTCTCTCTCTCTCCCCCCCACTCTCTCTCTCCCCCCCCACTCTCTCTCTCTCCCCCCACTCTCTCTCTCTCCCCCCACTCTCTCTCTCTCCCCCCACTCTCTCTCTCTCCCCCCACTCTCTCTCTCCCCCCCCCACTCTCTCTCTCTCCCCCCACACTCTCTCTCTCCCCCCACTCTCTCTCTCTCCCCCCACTCTCTCTCTCTCCCCCCACTCTCTCTCTCTCCCCCCACTCTCTCTCTCTCCCCCCACTCTCTCTCTCTCCCCCCACTCTCTCTCTCTCCCCCCACTCTCTCTCTCTCCCCCCACTCTCTCTCTCTCCCCCCACTCTCTCTCTCTCCCCCCACTCTCTCTCTCTCCCCCCACTCTCTCTCTCTCCCCCCACTCTCTCTCTCTCTCCCCCCACTCTCTCTCTCTCCCCCCACTCTCTCTCTCTCCCCCCACTCTCTCTCTCTCTCCCCCCACTCTCTCTCTCTCCCCCCACTCTCTCTCTCTCCCCCCACTCTCTCTTTCTCCCCCCCACTCTCTCTCTCTCCCCCCACTCTCTCTCTCTCCCCCCCACTCTCTCTCTCTCCCCCCACTCTCTCTCTCCCCCCACTCTCTCTCTCTACCCCTCTCTCTCTCTACCCCTCTCTCTCTCTACCCCTCTCTCTCTCTACCCCCCTCTCTCTCTCTACCCCTCTCTCTCTCTACCCCTCTCTCTCTCTACCCCTCTCTCTCTCTACCCCTCTCTTTCTACCCCTCTCTTTCTCTACCCCTCTCTTTCTCTACCCCTCTCTTTCTCTACCCCTCTCTCTCTCTCTACCGCTCTCTCTCTCTCTACCCCAGCTCGCTCTCTCTTCTCTACTGTCCCGTATTTTCTCTCCCCTACTCTCTCTCCCTTACTCTCCTACTTTCTACCTTCTCTCCTCTAATATCTATTTAACTCTCCCCTCTACTCTTTATTTTCCTGTTTCTTGTTGCTCTGGTGTAGTGTTTTGGGTAAACACCACCTGCTTGGTGAATCTATAATAAGAATGAAGTGAGTGGTTCCCCTGCAGTGTCATATCCCTTATACCGGTGGCATATTCATCTTCTCTACCAGGCTATGACTGGAAAACCTTCTCCTGGGCAAAATACCTTGAGGAGAAGGGAGCCAGAACAGCGCCAGCACAGCTCTTCAACACGGTAACTCAAAGCTGTTTATATACCCAGTGCCATACAGGTACCCAGTCTCCAGTATATGGACTTATGAGAAGCTATTGGTACTGAGAGAGGTTTGGAAACACTGTTCTAATTCTGGTTCTATGGTGTGTGTGGGCGGGCATGCCTGCGTGACTGCGTGTGTGTCCTACAGGACGGCTCAGGTCACGGCTTCACTCAGAAAATGAAGTTGGAAGCTGTAGACCTGATGGAGCCGTGGCTGGTGTGTGTGGCCACCGTGAGGCGCTGTGTGGGCCGGCTGCTGCTGCTGCACTTTGATGGCTGGGAGACAGACTTTGACCAGTGGGTGGACGTTCAGTCACCAGATATCTACCCTGTGGGCTGGTGCGAGGTTACAGGATACCAGCTTCAGCCACCCATTGGACCAGGTAAGAACTGAGGACTCAGCAGCCTGGTCTCAGACTAGTCGTAACATAGTAAATTCAAATCTGAGACACTCAAATGAGTATGATATGTTACGTTTGGTGTGGTCCATAAGACCGGTTACAAATCGAAATGTGTTTGGTCGGGGTAGATGGGTGGGCATATAAGGCAAACGTCTAGCAACCCAAAGGTTGCCTGTTCAAATCGCTTCACGGACAACTTTGCAACTACTTACAACTTTTTACGTCTACTCCTGGGTCCAGGTTGGACCGAGGGATGGACGGCACTAACACACATACCCCACTGTTTGGTGTTGATGCTTTGAGTGCCATGTTTGTGTTCTCTCCTTTTCATAGATCCTGTTGCAAGTCGCAAGAAACACAAGCCTATGGGGAAAAAGAGTACGTCCTCCAAAAACCATCCCACACCACAGATAGTAACTAAACCAGATAACCCACTTTTAGATTCAACCATGCAACTCGATGTTTTCCTCTGTTGTAACCCTCTCTCTTTGCACGTTCCAGAGAAAAGGATGGTGAAGAAGAAACTGGCGAACCTCATCTCCAAGAACCGCCCCCCAAGACGTCCGAGCCAACAGTCTGAACCTGAGGCCGGAACCCCAGAACACTCATCCCTCACACAGCAGATTAAGGCTGAACCTGAGGAGCAGGAGAGTGAGTAGACACACATCCCTCACACAGCAGATTAAGGCTGAACCTGAGGAGCAGGAGAGTGAGTAGACACACATCCCTCACACAGCAGATTAAGGCTGAACCTGAGGAGCAGGAGAGTGAGTAGACACACATCCCTCACACAGCAGATTAAGGCTGAACCTGAGGAGCAGGAGAGTGAGTAGACGCACATCCCTCACACAGCAGATTAAGGCTGAACCTGAGGAGCAGGAGAGTGAGTAGACACACATCCCTCACACAGCAGATTAAGGCTGAACCTGAGGAGCAGGAGAGTGAGTAGACACACATCCCTCACACAGCAGATTAAGGCTGAACCTGAGGAGCAGGAGAGTGAGTAGACGCACATCCCTCACACAGCAGATTAAGGCTGAACCTGAGGAGCAGGAGAGTGAGTAGACGCACATCCCTCACACAGCAGATTAAGGCTGAACCTGAGGAGCAGGAGAGTGAGTAGACGCACATCCCTCACAGCAGATTAAGGCTGAACCTGAGGAGCAGGAGAGTGAGTAGACACACATCCTGTAATGACTTCCAGTCCAGCCAGATGGAGTTGATCATACAGATGATTATTGAATGCCTTTCACTTTTCCTCTCACTCTCTCCAGTCATAGCAGTGAAGGTGGAGGAGGTGGAGACCCCCATCGCACCGACCCTGCCAGAGGCCCAGGTCCCTCCACCCTCCCTGGGGGTGGTCAAGCAGGAGCCACAGGGAGAGGACCAGCAGAAAGCAACAGACAGAGGTGGAACCGATGGAACGCTGAGACTCATTGAAATTGATATACCCTAAATACAACTATCCAAACTGACCGTAGATGAATGTCTGTGGTCAACTACATTCTACACCATCACAGCCTTAGATCACTACACTACTGATGCTGTGGATCACCTGAACATCAGATGAGTCTGAGCTGAGCTGGTCCCACTTCTGAACATTCTCAGCTCTGGAGCTGAATAAAACTGTTCCAGTTTAACAGAAAGGCCAGTACTGTGACACCCGTTAAGGACATTCTTTCATACATTGAATAACAAACACCCAGTCGATGTTGTTGTATAATGTTTATTTGTTTTATATCCAGATTCCTTTTCGTTGTTGTATATACAATCATGGATTAAAGTACTTCAGTGAACTGGTTGCTCTGAGTGTCTGTGGGATTTATGACCTTCCTTCACGTTTGACATTTTACTGACTAAACTAGGATCTGCTATGAAACACATGCACTACCACACACCAAGACAGTAGTGCTATGTACTGGTAGGAACCTAGCTTTGAGCTGTTTATAATGCCAAACTTTTTCCACACTTAACAAGCATCTCACTTGACAGAATTGTTCATTCTTTATTTCTATCTCCGTAACATTCAAAAATGTTTTCAAAGTGGGTAACAGAAAGTGCAATTACAACGTACTGTATGTGATAAACTGCCCTTTAATGGCCATCAGTGAGTGTTAGTACAGTGGAATGTGGAGATTGGGAAGTAAATGTTGGAGCTCCCTACAGTTTGGTTTTCACTAGCAAGCATCAGCATAGCGGACTAAACTTCATAATGTAACATTTTAAAATGTTAGTATGAATTCAGAACATTTTCAACAGGAAGCCACTCGATAAAGACATAACATACAGTATAATCCTGGTGTTAAAGAAAAGTTAACATTATTGAAATTCTACAGATTTTTCTAACCTCTCCAGAGTAGCATCTGTCTATGAAGACCCCTATGTGTCTGCCTTAGTATGTGTTGGTCTATTCTGTGTTTAGTTGTGCATATCTACAGAGGTCAAAGCCTTGAGGGAGACAAGTGAGGCACATCATTATAGCTCCGACAGTTACATCTCCTCAGCTGTAGTTACGTGTAATAGTTATAGCTCCCTCTAGTGACAGCTATGTGCAATCAAACCACCGTGCTTCTCTTGGTGGTTTTCTTGGAGACGGTGGGCTTTGGGCCCTGAATCTTGCGAGCTTTGGTTTTGGTTTTCACCACTTTGACCTGTCTGGGGGCATTGAGGTGGGCAGGTTTGGGTTTGGTGGACTTAGGGGGTTTGCCCCCTTCCCCAAGGTTTCCAGAGGGCAGGCTTTCCCCGCCAGGGCAGGCCTTGAAGACGTGGACGTCCTTGACCCTCCGGCCTCGCAGCTCAGGTGGGTGGACACAGGTGGCCCGGACCTTCAGGTTCACCTTCTCAATCCACCTGAGGCAAAGAGAGCTAGGCTTTAACAAAGGCATTGTCATGTATGCTGAGTACAGCATATTTCTGAGTGGCCATTAATACATGATTGTGTGTGTACAGATTGTATGAGAGGGTGAACATGAGTGGGTTACAGCACGTGTGTACAGGAGCGAGGAAGAAAGAGGGTGAGTTTGCAAGCATGTATCAGTGTGTATGTGATAGAGAGCATAATGTGCGAATGTGGTACATGCGTAGCGGCAGCAGGGGGCAGTCACATAGCAGAGGGTTCTCTGCCAGGTTGATGACCTCCAGGCCGGTCAGAGGGTTGAAGTCAGGCACCTCCTCTAGCTGGTTCCCCTCTAGGTATAGACTCCTCAGACCAGCACCCAGCCCTGCCAGAGAGTCCTTTGACATCTGCAGGAGAACCACAAAATACAGGCGTGTCATGGGGAAGGAATAGGAGAGAAGAGAAACTGGACCATACGAGATTGCAAGGGAATAAAGGGAGATACAAGGAGAAAGTAGAGGAGTGACAGGAAAACCACAGATGTACTGGCATGTAAATATATCTGCTCACCTTCTCCAAACCCATGCCGTCCAGATACAGATCCTTCAGTGCCCTAGCTAATGGCTGGAAAGCATGCGGTCCAATCCAGCGAATGGGATTCCCAGACAACCGTAACTCTCCCAGGTTGCCTGTCTTCGCTAACGCATCACTGGGAACCTCCTTGAGCTTGTTTCCTCCCAAGTGAAGAGTGTCGAGGTCGGGGGCCGGGTCAAGTGCCCTGGGGGCCACACCATTGATGATGTTGGAGGTCAGATAGAGCCCCCTCAGCTTCTCAGCCCCATTCAGGATCCCTGGCTCCAGCTTGGCGATAGAGTTGTTCTCCATGTGAAGGGCCAGCAGGCCAGGCAGCAGCTTGAAAGCCCCCTTGGGGAAGACTGTGAATTTGTTCTTCTCCAAGTGGAGGTAGGTGAGCTGAGGCATGCCCTTGAAGGCGTCGGGGCTGAGGGAGTCAAGCTCATTCTCGGAGAGGTAAAGGTAGACCAGCCCTTTCATGCCGTGGAACGCACCAGGCTCCACCTCCACAATCTTACAGCGCTGTAGATGGAGGGAGACTACCTTGGCAACGCCGGGAAAACTGTTGGCAGGGATGTAGTGGAAGTGGTTGCCCCGCAGGTCGAGGAGGCGCGTGTTGGGGGAGAAGCCGAGGGGGACTTTGGTGTGGCCGCGGTTCTCACAGGAGGAGTGGTGTGTCTCACCCTGAGGGGAACAGTGGAGGACAGGTGGGGTGGATAAGGCAGGGCAGGTGGGATGGATAAGGGAAGACAGGAGGGATGGATAAGGGAGGACAGGAGGGGTGGATAAGGGAAGACAGGGGATATGGATAAGGGAGGACAGGGGATAAGGGAGGACAGGAGGGGTGGATAAGGGAAGACAGGAGGGGTGGATAAGGGAGGACAGGGGATATGGATAAGGGAAGACAGGAGGGGTGGATAAGGGAAGACAGGAGGGGTGGATAAGGGAGGACAGGTGGGGTGGATAAGGGAGGACAGGAGGGATGGATAAGGGAAGACAGGGGGGATGGATAAGGGAAGACAGGAGGGGTGGATAAGGGAAGACAGGAGGGGTGGAAAAGGGAGCACAGGAGGGGTGGATAAGGGAAGACAGGAGGGGTGGATAAGGGAAGACAGGAGGGGTGGATAATGGAAGACAGGAGGGGTGGATAAGGGAGGACAGGAGGGGTGGATAAGGGAGGACAGGAGGGATGGATAAGGGAAGACAGGAGGGATGGATAAGGGAGGACAGGAGGGATGGATAAGGGAGGACAGGTGGGATGGATAAGGGAAGACAGGAGGGGTGGATAAGGGAGGACAGGTGGGATGGATAAGGGAAGACAGGAGAGGTGGATAAGGGAGGACAGGAGGGTGGATAAGGGAGGACAGGTGGGATGGATAAGGGAAGACAGGAGGGGTGGATAAGGGAAGACAGGAGGGGTGGATACGGGCAGACAGGAGGGGTGGATAAGGGAGGACAGGAGGGGTGGATAAGGGAGGACAGGGGATATGGATAAGGGAGGACAGGTGGGATGGATAAGGGAGGACAGGAGGGGTGGATAAGGGAGGACAGGAGGGATGGATAAGGGAGGACAGGAGGGGTGGATAAGGGAGGACAGGAGGGATGGATAAGGGAAGACAGGAGGGGTGGATAAGGGAGGACAGGATGGATGAATAAGGGAGGACAGGAGGGGTGGATAAGGGAGGACAGGTGGGATGGATAAGGGAAGACAGGGGATATGGATAAGGGAGGACAGGTGGGATGGATAAGGGAGGACAGGGGGGGTGGATAAGGGAGGACAGGAGGGATGGATAAGGGAGGACAGGGGATATGGAAAAGGGAGGACAGGTGGGATGGATAAGGGAGGACAGGAGGGATGGATAAGGGAGGACAGGAGGGGTGGATAAGGGAGGACAGGAGGGGTGGATAAGGGAGGACAGGTGGGGTGGATAAGGGAGGACAGGAGGGGTGGATAAGGGAGGACAGGAGGGATGGATAAGGGAAGACAGGAGGGGTGGATAAGGGAGGACAGGAGGGGTGGATAAGGGAGGACAGGAGGGATGGATAAGGGAGGACAGGAGGGGTGGATAAGGGAGGACAGGAGGGATGATAAGGGAGGACATGAGGGGTGGATAAGGGAGGACAGGAGGGATGGATAAGGGAGGACAGGTGGGATGGATAAGGGAAGACAGGAGGGGTGGATAAGGGAAGACAGGAGGGGTGGATAAGGGAGGACAGGTGGGATGGATAAGGGAGGACAGGAGGGGTGGATAAGGGAGGACAGGAGGGGTGGATAAGGGAAGACAGGGGATATGGATAAGGGAGGACAGGAGGGGTGGATAAGGGAAGACAGGAGGGGTGGATAAGGGAGGACAGGTGGTGTGGATAAGGGAGGACAGTGGGGTGGATAAGGGAAGACAGGAGGGGTGGATAAGGGAAGACAGGAGGGGTGGATAAGGGAAGACAGGAGGGGTGGATAAGGGAAGACAGGAGGGGTGGATAAGGGAAGACAGGAGGGGTGGATAATGGAGGACAGGAGGGGTGGATAAGGGAAGACAGGAGGGGTGGATAAGGGAGGACAGGTGGGATGGATAAGGGAGGACAGGAGGGGTGGATAAGGGAGGACAGGAGGGGTGGATAAGGGAAGACAGGGGATATGGATAAGGGAGGACAGGGGATATGGATAAGGGAGGACAGGAGGGGTGGATAAGGGAAGACAGGAGGGGTGGATAAGGGAGGACAGGGGATATGGATAAGGGAGGACAGGGGATATGGATAAGGGAAGACAGTAGGGGTGGATAAGGGAGGACAGGTGGGATGGATAAGGGAGGACAGGAGGGGTGGATAAGGGAGGACAGGAGGGGTGGATAAGGGAAGACAGGGGATATGGATAAGGGAGGACAGGAGGGGTGGATAAGGGAAGACAGGAGGGGTGGATAAGGGAGGACAGGTGGTGTGGATAAGGGAGGACAGTGGGGTGGATAAGGGAAGACAGGAGGGGTGGATAAGGGAAGACAGGAGGGGTGGATAAGGGAAGACAGGAGGGGTGGATAAGGGAAGACAGGAGGGGTGGATAAGGGAAGACAGGAGGGGTGGATAAGGGAGGACAGGAGGGGTGGATAAGGGAAGACAGGAGGGGTGGATAAGGGAGGACAGGTGGGATGGATAAGGGAGGACAGGAGGGGTGGATAAGGGAGGACAGGAGGGGTGGATAAGGGAAGACAGGGGATATGGATAAGGGAGGACAGGGGATATGGATAAGGGAGGTCAGGAGGGGTGGATAAGGGAAGACAGGAGGGGTGGATAAGGGAGGACAGGGGATATGGATAAGGGAGGACAGGGGATATGGATAAGGGAAGACAGGAGGGGTGGATAAGGGAAGACAGGAGGGGTGGATAAGGGAGGACAGGTGGTGTGGATAAGGGAGGACAGGTGGGATGGATAAGGGAAGACAGGAGGGGTGGATAAGGGAAGACAGGAGGGGTGGATAAGGGAAGACAGGAGGGGTGGATAAGGGAAGACAGGAGGGGTGGATAAGGGAAGACAGGAGGGGTGGATAAGGGAGGACAGGAGGGGTGGATAAGGGAGGACAGGAGGGATGGATAAGGGAAGACAGGAGGGATGGATAAGGGAAGACAGGAGGGGTGGATAAGGGAAGACAGGAGGGGTGGATAAGGGAGCACAGGTGGGATGGATAAGGGAGGACAGGTGGGATGGATAAGGGAGGACAGGTGGGATGGATAAGGGAGGACAGGAGGGATGGATAAGGGAGGACAGGAGGGATGGATAAGGGAGGACAGGAGGGATGGATAAGGGAGGACAGGAGGGGTGGATAAGGGAGGACAGGGGATATGGATAAGGGAGGACAGGTGGGATGGATAAGGGAGGACAGGTGGGATGGATAAGGGAGGACAGTTGGGATGGAAAAGGGAGCACAGGAGGGGTGGATAAGGGAGCACAGGAGGGGTGGATAAGGGAGGACAGGTGGGATGGATAAGGGAGGACAGGAGGGATGGATAAGGGAAGACAGGAGGGGTGGATAAGGGAAGACAGGAGGGGTGGATAAGGGAAGACAGGAGGGGTGGATAAGGGAAGACAGGAGGGGTGGATAAGGGAAGACAGGAGGGGTGGATAAGGGAGGACAGGAGGGATGGATAAGGGAGGACAGGAGGGATGGAAAAGGGAGGACAGGAGGGATGGAAAAGGGAGGACAGGAGGGGTGGATAAGGGAGGACAGGAGGGGTGGATAAGGGAGGACAGGAGGGATGGATAAGGGAGGACAGGAGGGGTGGATAAGGGAGGACAGGAGGGGTGGATAAGGGAAGACAGGAGGGGTGGATAAGGGAGGACAGGAGGGATGGATAAGGGAGGACAGGAGGGGTGGATAAGGGAGGACAGGTTGGATGGATAAGGAAAGACAGGGGATATGGATAAGGGAGGACAGGTGGGATGGATAAGGGAGGACAGGAGGGGTGGATAAGGGAGGACAGGAGGGGTGGATAAGGGAGGACAGGAGGGATGGATAAGGGAGGACAGGTGGGATGGATAAGGGAGGACAGGTGGGATGGATAAGGGAGGACAGGAGGGATGGATAAGGGAGGACAGGAGGGGTGGATAAGGGAGGACAGGAGGGATGGATAAGGGAGGACAGGAGGGGTGGATAAGGGAGGACAGGTGGGATGGATAAAGGAGGACAGTTGGGATGGATAAGGGAGGACAGTTGGGATGGATAAGGGAGGACAGGTGGGATGGATAAGGGAGGACAGGTGGGATGGATAAGGGAGGACAGGAGGGGTGGATAAGGGAGGACAGGAGGGGTGGATAAGGGAGGACAGGAGGGATGGATAAGGGAGGACAGGAGGGGTGGATAAGGGAGGACAGGAGGGGTGGATAAGGGAGGACAGGTGGGATGGATAAGGGAGGACAGGAGGGGTGGATAAGGGAGGACAGGAGGGATGGATAAGGGAGGACAGGAGGGGTGGATAAGGGAGGACAGGAGGGATGGATAAGGGAGGACAGGAGGGGTGGATAAGGGAGGACAGGAGGGGTGGATAAGGGAGGACAGGAGGGGTGATAAGGGAGGACAGGAGGGGTGGATAAGGGAAGACAGGAGGGATGGATAAGGGAGGACAGGAGGGATGGATAAGGGAGGAGAGGAGGGATGGATAAGGGAGGACAGGAGGGATGGATAAGGGAGGAGAGGAGGGTGGATAAGGGAGGACAGGAGGGGTGGATAAGGGAGGACAGGAGGGATGGATAAGGGAAGACAGGAGGGGTGGATAAGGGAAGACAGGAGGGGTGGATAAGGGAGGACAGGAGGGATGGATAAGGGAGGACAGGAGGGGTGGATAAGGGAGGACGGGTGGGATGGATAAAGAAAGAGGGGATATGGATAAGGGAGGACAGGTGGGATGGATAAGGGAGGATAGGGGGGGTGGATAAGGGAGGACAGGAGGGGTGGATAAGGGAGGGCAGGTGGGATAGATAAGGGAGGACAGGGGATATGGATAAGGGAGGACAGGTGGGATGGATAAGGGAGGACAGGTGGGATGGATAAGGGAGGACAGTTGGGATGGATAAGGGAGCACAGGAGGGGTGGATAAGGGAGGACAGGTGGGATGGATAAGGGAGGACAGGTGGGATGGATAAGGGAAGACAGGAGGGGTGGATAAGGGAAGACAGGAGGGGTGGATAAGGGAAGACAGGAGGGGTGGATAAGGGAAGACAGGAGGGGTGGATAAGGGAAGACAGGAGGGGTGGATAAGGGAGGACAGGAGGGAAGGAAAAGGGAGGACAGGAGGGGTGGATAAGGGAGGACAGGAGGGATGGATAAGGGAGGACAGGTGGGATGGATAAGGAAAGACAGGGGATATGGATAAGGGAGGACAGGTGGGATGGATAAGGGAGGACAGGGGGGGTGGATAAGGGAGGACAGGAGGGGTGGATAAGGGAGGACAGGAGGGATGGATAAGGGAGGACAGGTGGGATGGATAAGGGAGGACAGGTGGGATGGATAAGGGAAGACAGGAGGGGTGGATAAGGGAAGACAGGAGGGGTGGATAAGGGAAGACAGGAGGGGTGGATAAGGGAAGACAGGAGGGGTGGATAAGGGAGGACAGGAGGGGTGGATAAGGGAGGACAGGAGGGGTGGATAAGGGAGGACAGGAGGGGTGGATAAGGGAGGACAGGAGGGATGGATAAGGGAAGACAGGAGGGATGGATAAGGGAAGACAGGAGGGGTGGATAAGGGAAGACAGGAGGGGTGGATAAGGGAGCACAGGTGGGATGGATAAGGGATGACAGGTGGGATGGATAAGGGAGGACAGGTGGGATGGATAAGGGAGGACAGGAGGGATGGATAAGGGAGGACAGGAGGGATGGATAAGGGAGTACAGGAGGGATGGATAAGGGAGGACAGGAGGGGTGGATAAGGGAGGACAGGGGATATGGATAAGGGAGGACAGGTGGGATGGATAAGGGAGGACAGGTGGGATGGATAAGGGAGGACAGTTGGGATGGAAAAGGGAGCACAGGAGGGGTGGATAAGGGAGCACAGGAGGGGTGGATAAGGGAGGACAGGTGGGATGGATAAGGGAGGACAGGAGGGATGGATAAGGGAAGACAGGAGGGGTGGATAAGGGAAGACAGGAGGGGTGGATAAGGGAAGACAGGAGGGGTGGATAAGGGAAGACAGGAGGGGTGGATAAGGGAAGAAAGGAGGGGTGGATAAGGGAGGACAGGAGGGATGGAAAAGGGAGGACAGGAGGGATGGAAAAGGGAGGACAGGAGGGATGGAAAAGGGAGGACAGGAGGGGTGGATAAGGGAGGACAGGAGGGATGGATAAGGGAGGACAGGAGGGATGGATAAGGGAGGACAGGAGGGGTGGATAAGGGAGGACAGGAGGGGTGGATAAGGGAAGACAGGAGGGGTGGATAAGGGAGGACAGGAGGGATGGATAAGGGAGGACAGGAGGGGTGGATAAGGGAGGACAGGTTGGATGGATAAGGAAAGACAGGGGATATGGATAAGGGAGGACAGGTGGGATGGATAAGGGAGGACAGGGGGGGTGCATAAGGGAGGACAGGAGGGGTGGATAAGGGAGGACAGGAGGGATGGATAAGGGAGGACAGGTGGGATGGATAAGGGAGGACAGGTGGGATGGATAAGGGAGGACAGGAGGGATGGATAAGGGAGGACAGGAGGGGTGGATAAGGGAGGACAGGTGGGATGGATAAAGGAGGACAGGAGGGGTGGATAAGGGAGGACAGGTGGGATGGATAAAGGAGGACAGTTGGGATGGATAAGGGAGGACAGTTGGGATGGATAAGGGAGGACAGGTGGGATGGATAAGGGAGGACAGTTGGGATGGATAAGGGAGGACAGGAGGGGTGGATACGGGAGGACAGGAGGGGTGGATAAGGGAGGACAGGAGGGATGGATAAGGGAGGACAGGAGGGGTGGATAAGGGAGGACAGGAGGGGTGAACAAGGGAGGACAGGTGGGATGGATAAGGGAGGACAGGAGGGGTGGATAAGGGAGGACAGGAGGGATGGATAAGGGAGGACAGGAGGGATGGATAAGGGAGGACAGGAGGGGTGGATAAGGGAGGACAGGAGGGATGGATAAGGGAGGACAGGAGGGGTGGATAAGGGAGGACAGGAGGGGTGGATAAGGGAGGACAGGAGGGGTGATAAGGGAGGACAGGAGGGGTGGATAAGGGAAGACAGGAGGGGTGGATAAGGGAAGACAGGAGGGGTGGATAAGGGAGGACAGGAGGGATGGATAAGGGAGGACAGGTGGGATGGATAAGGGAAGACAGGAGGGGTGGATAAGGGAAGACAGGAGGGGTGGATAAGGGAGGACAGGAGGGATTGATAAGGGAGGACAGGAGGGGTGGATAAGGGAGGACAGGAGGGGTGGATAAGGGAAGACAGGGGATATGGATAAGGGAGGACAGGGGATATGGATAAGGGAGGTCAGGAGGGGTGGATAAGGGAAGACAGGAGGGGTGGATAAGGGAAGAAAGGGGATATGGATAAGGGAGGACAGGGGATATGGATAAGGGAGGACAGGAGGGGTGGATAAGGGAAGACAGGAGGGGTGGATAAGGGAGGACAGGTGGTGTGGATAAGGGAGGACAGGTGGGATGGATAAGGGATGACAGGAGGGGTGGATAAGGGAAGACAGGAGGGGTGGATAAGGGAAGACAGGAGGGGTGGATAAGGGAAGACAGGAGGGGTGGATAAGGGAAGACAGGAGGGGTGGATAAGGGAAGACAGGAGGGGTGGATAAGGGAGGACAGGAGGGGTGGATAAGGGAGGACAGGAGGGATGGATAAGGGAGGACAGGAGGGGTGGATAAGGGAGGACAGGAGGGATGGATAAGGGAGGACAGGAGGGATGGATAAGGGAGGACAGGAGGGATGGATAAGGGAGGACAGGAGGGATGGATAAGGGAGGACAGGAGGGATGGATAAGGGAGGACAGGAGGGTGGATAAGGGAGGACAGGAGGGGTGGATAAGGGAGGACAGGAGGGATGGATAAGGCAAGACAGGAGGGGTGGATAAGGGAGGACAGGAGGGATGGATAAGGGAGGACAGGAGGGGTGGATAAGGGAGGACAGGTGGGATGGATAAGGAAAGAGGGGATATGGATAAGGGAGGACAGGTGGGATGGATAAGGGAGGATAGGGGGGGTGGATAAGGGAGGACAGGAGGGGTGGATAAGGGAGGGCAGGTGGGATAGATAAGGGAGGACAGGGGATATGGATAAGGGAGGACAGGTGTCAGGAGGGGTGGATAAGGGAGGACAGGAGGGATGGATAAGGGAGGACAGGAGGGATGGATAAGGGAGGAGAGGAGGGATGGATAAGGGAGGACAGGAGGGATGGATAAGGGAGGAGAGGAGGGTGGATAAGGGAGGACAGGAGGGGTGGATAAGGGAGGACAGGAGGGATGGATAAGGCAAGACAGGAGGGGTGGATAAGGCAAGACAGGAGGGGTGGATAAGGGAGGACAGGAGGGATGGATAAGGGAGGACAGGAGGGGTGGATAAGGGAGGACGGGTGGGATGGATAAAGAAAGAGGGGATATGGATAAGGGAGGACAGGTGGGATGGATAAGGGAGGATAGGGGGGGTGGATAAGGGAGGACAGGAGGGGTGGATAAGGGAGGGCAGGTGGGATAGATAAGGGAGGACAGGGGATATGGATAAGGGAGGACAGGTGGGATGGATAAGGGAGGACAGGTGGGATGGATAAGGGAGGACAGTTGGGATGGATAAGGGAGCACAGGAGGGGTGGATAAGGGAGGACAGGTGGGATGGATAAGGGAGGACAGGTGGGATGGATAAGGGAAGACAGGAGGGGTGGATAAGGGAAGACAGGAGGGGTGGATAAGGGAAGACAGGAGGGGTGGATAAGGGAAGACAGGAGGGGTGGATAAGGGAAGAAAGGAGGGGTGGATAAGGGAGGACAGGAGGGAAGGAAAAGGGAGGACAGGAGGGGTGGATAAGGGAGGACAGGAGGGATGGATAAGGGAGGACAGGTGGGATGGATAAGGAAAGACAGGGGATATGGATAAGGGAGGACAGGTGGGATGGATAAGGGAGAACAGGGGGGGTGGATAAGGGAGGACAGGAGGGGTGGATAAGGGAGGACAGGAGGGATGGATAAGGGAGGACAGGTGGGATGGATAAGGGAGGACAGGTGGGATGGATAAGGGAAGACAGGAGGGGTGGATAAGGGAAGACAGGAGGGGTGGATAAGGGAAGACAGGAGGGGTGGATAAGGGAAGACAGGAGGGGTGGATAATGGAGGACAGGAGGGGTGGATAAGGGAGGACAGGTGGGGTGGATAAGGGAGGACAGGAGGGGTGGATAAGGGAGGACAGGAGGGATGGATAAGGGAAGACAGGAGGGGTGGATAAGGGAAGACAGGAGGGGTGGATAAGGGAGCACAGGTGGGATGGATAAGGGATGACAGGTGGGATGGATAAGGGAGGACAGGTGGGATGGATAAGGGAGGACAGGAGGGATGGATAAGGGAGGACAGGAGGGATGGATAAGGGAGTACAGGAGGGATGGATAAGGGAGGACAGGAGGGGTGGATAAGGGAGGACAGGGGATATGGATAAGGGAGGACAGGTGGGATGGATAAGGGAGGACAGGTGGGATGGATAAGGGAGGACAGTTGGGATGGAAAAGGGAGCACAGGAGGGGTGGATAAGGGAGCACAGGAGGGGTGGATAAGGGAGGACAGGTGGGATGGATAAGGGAGGACAGGTGGGATGGATAAGGGAAGACAGGAGGGGTGGATAAGGGAAGACAGGAGGGGTGGATAAGGGAAGACAGGAGGGGTGGATAAGGGAAGACAGGAGGGGTGGATAAGGGAAGAAAGGAGGGGTGGATAAGGGAGGACAGGAGGGATGGAAAAGGGAGGACAGGAGGGATGGAAAAGGGAGGACAGGAGGGATGGAAAAGGGAGGACAGGAGGGGTGGATAAGGGAGGACAGGAGGGATGGATAAGGGAGGACAGGAGGGATGGATAAGGGAGGACAGGAGGGGTGGATAAGGGAGGACAGGAGGGGTGGATAAGGGAAGACAGGAGGGGTGGATAAGGGAGGACAGGAGGGATGGATAAGGGAGGACAGGAGGGGTGGATAAGGGAGGACAGGTTGGATGGATAAGGAAAGACAGGGGATATGGATAAGGGAGGACAGGTGGGATGGATAAGGGAGGACAGGGGGGGTGCATAAGGGAGGACAGGAGGGGTGGATAAGGGAGGACAGGAGGGATGGATAAGGGAGGACAGGTGGGATGGATAAGGGAGGACAGGTGGGATGGATAAGGGAGGACAGGAGGGATGGATAAGGGAGGACAGGAGGGGTGGATAAGGGAGGACAGGTGGGATGGATAAAGGAGGACAGGAGGGGTGGATAAGGGAGGACAGGTGGGATGGATAAAGGAGGACAGTTGGGATGGATAAGGGAGGACAGTTGGGATGGATAAGGGAGGACAGGTGGGATGGATAAGGGAGGACAGTTGGGATGGATAAGGGAGGACAGGAGGGGTGGATACGGGAGGACAGGAGGGGTGGATAAGGGAGGACAGGAGGGATGGATAAGGGAGGACAGGAGGGGTGGATAAGGGAGGACAGGAGGGGTGAACAAGGGAGGACAGGTGGGATGGATAAGGGAGGACAGGAGGGGTGGATAAGGGAGGACAGGAGGGATGGATAAGGGAGGACAGGAGGGATGGATAAGGGAGGACAGGAGGGGTGGATAAGGGAGGACAGGAGGGATGGATAAGGGAGGACAGGAGGGGTGGATAAGGGAGGACAGGAGGGGTGGATAAGGGAGGACAGGAGGGGTGATAAGGGAGGACAGGAGGGGTGGATAAGGGAAGACAGGAGGGGTGGATAAGGGAAGACAGGAGGGGTGGATAAGGGAGGACAGGAGGGATGGATAAGGGAGGACAGGTGGGATGGATAAGGGAAGACAGGGGGGGTGGATAAGGGAAGACAGGAGGGGTGGATAAGGGAGGACAGGAGGGATTGATAAGGGAGGACAGGAGGGGTGGATAAGGGAGGACAGGAGGGGTGGATAAGGGAAGACAGGGGATATGGATAAGGGAGGACAGGGGATATGGATAAGGGAGGTCAGGAGGGGTGGATAAGGGAAGACAGGAGGGGTGGATAAGGGAAGAAAGGGGATATGGATAAGGGAGGACAGGGGATATGGATAAGGGAGGACAGGAGGGGTGGATAAGGGAAGACAGGAGGGGTGGATAAGGGAGGACAGGTGGTGTGGATAAGGGAGGACAGGTGGGATGGATAAGGGAAGACAGGAGGGGTGAATAAGGGAAGACAGGAGGGGTGGATAAGGGAAGACAGGAGGGGTGGATAAGGGAAGACAGGAGGGGTGGATAAGGGAAGACAGGAGGGGTGGATAAGGGAAGAAAGGAGGGGTGGATAAGGGAGGACAGGAGGGGTGGATAAGGGAGGAGAGGAGGGATGGAAAAGGGAGGACAGGAGGGGTGGATAAGGGAGGACAGGAGGGATGGATAAGGGAGGACAGGAGGGATGGATAAGGGAGGACAGGAGGGATGGATAAGGGAGGAGAGGAGGGATGGATAAGGGAGGACAGGAGGGATGGATAAGGGAGGAGAGGAGGGTGGATAAGGGAGGACAGGAGGGGTGGATAAGGGAGGACAGGAGGGATGGATAAGGCAAGACAGGAGGGGTGGATAAGGGAGGACAGGAGGGATGGATAAGGGAGGACAGGAGGGGTGGATAAGGGAGGACAGGTGGGATGGATAAGGAAAGAGGGGATATGGATAAGGGAGGACAGGTGGGATGGATAAGGGAGGATAGGGGGGGTGGATAAGGGAGGACAGGAGGGGTGGATAAGGGAGGGCAGGTGGGATAGATAAGGGAGGACAGGGGATATGGATAAGGGAGGACAGGTGTCAGGAGGGGTGGATAAGGGAGGACAGGAGGGATGGATAAGGGAGGACAGGAGGGATGGATAAGGGAGGAGAGGAGGGATGGATAAGGGAGGACAGGAGGGATGGATAAGGGAGGAGAGGAGGGTGGATAAGGGAGGACAGGAGGGGTGGATAAGGGAGGACAGGAGGGATGGATAAGGCAAGACAGGAGGGGTGGATAAGGCAAGACAGGAGGGGTGGATAAGGGAGGACAGGAGGGATGGATAAGGGAGGACAGGAGGGGTGGATAAGGGAGGACGGGTGGGATGGATAAAGAAAGAGGGGATATGGATAAGGGAGGACAGGTGGGATGGATAAGGGAGGATAGGGGGGGTGGATAAGGGAGGACAGGAGGGGTGGATAAGGGAGGGCAGGTGGGATAGATAAGGGAGGACAGGGGATATGGATAAGGGAGGACAGGTGGGATGGATAAGGGAGGACAGGTGGGATGGATAAGGGAGGACAGTTGGGATGGATAAGGGAGCACAGGAGGGGTGGATAAGGGAGGACAGGTGGGATGGATAAGGGAGGACAGGTGGGATGGATAAGGGAAGACAGGAGGGGTGGATAAGGGAAGACAGGAGGGGTGGATAAGGGAAGACAGGAGGGGTGGATAAGGGAAGACAGGAGGGGTGGATAAGGGAAGAAAGGAGGGGTGGATAAGGGAGGACAGGAGGGAAGGAAAAGGGAGGACAGGAGGGGTGGATAAGGGAGGACAGGAGGGATGGATAAGGGAGGACAGGTGGGATGGATAAGGAAAGACAGGGGATATGGATAAGGGAGGACAGGTGGGATGGATAAGGGAGAACAGGGGGGGTGGATAAGGGAGGACAGGAGGGGTGGATAAGGGAGGACAGGAGGGATGGATAAGGGAGGACAGGTGGGATGGATAAGGGAGGACAGGTGGGATGGATAAGGGAAGACAGGAGGGGTGGATAAGGGAAGACAGGAGGGGTGGATAAGGGAAGACAGGAGGGGTGGATAAGGGAAGACAGGAGGGGTGGATAATGGAGGACAGGAGGGGTGGATAAGGGAGGACAGGAGGGGTGGATAAGGGAGGACAGGAGGGATGGATAAGGGAAGACAGGAGGGATGGATAAGGGAAGACAGGAGGGGTGGATAAGGGAAGACAGGAGGGGTGGATAAGGGAGCACAGGTGGGATGGATAAGGGATGACAGGTGGGATGGATAAGGGAGGACAGGTGGGATGGATAAGGGAGGACAGGAGGGATGGATAAGGGAGGACAGGAGGGATGGATAAGGGAGTACAGGAGGGATGGATAAGGGAGGACAGGAGGGGTGGATAAGGGAGGACAGGGGATATGGATAAGGGAGGACAGGTGGGATGGATAAGGGAGGACAGGTGGGATGGATAAGGGAGGACAGTTGGGATGGAAAAGGGAGCACAGGAGGGGTGGATAAGGGAGCACAGGAGGGGTGGATAAGGGAGGACAGGTGGGATGGATAAGGGAGGACAGGTGGGATGGATAAGGGAAGACAGGAGGGGTGGATAAGGGAAGACAGGAGGGGTGGATAAGGGAAGACAGGAGGGGTGGATAAGGGAAGACAGGAGGGGTGGATAAGGGAAGAAAGGAGGGGTGGATAAGGGAGGACAGGAGGGATGGAAAAGGGAGGACAGGAGGGATGGATAAGGGAGGACAGGAGGGGTGGATAAGGGAGGACAGGAGGGATGGATAAGGGAGGACAGGAGGGATGGATAAGGGAGGACAGGAGGGGTGGATAAGGGAGGACAGGTGGGATGGATAAGGGAGGACAGGAGGGGTGGATAAGGGAAGACAGGAGGGGTGGATAAGGGAGGACAGGAGGGGTGGATAAGGGAGGACAGGAGGGGTGGATAAGGGAGGACAGGAGGGGTGGATAAGGAAGGACATGAGGGATGATAAGGGAGGACAGGAGGGGTGGATAAGGGAAGACAGGAGGGGTGGATAAGGGAAGACAGGAGGGGTGGATAAGGGAAAACAGGAGGGGTGGATAAGGGAGGACAGGAGGGATGGATAAGGGAGGACAGGTGGGGTGGATAAGGGAGGACAGGTGGGATGGATAAGGGAAGACAGGAGGGGTGGATAAGGGAGGACAGGAGGGATGGATAAGGGAGGACAGGAGGGGTGGATAAGGGAGGACAGGGGGGTGGATAAGGGAGGACAGGGGGGATGGATAAGGGAGGACAGGGGATGGATAAGGGAGGACAGGTGGGATGGATAAGGGAGGACAGTTGGGATGGATAAGGGAGGACAGGAGGGGTGGATAAGGGAGGACAGGTGGGTTGGATAAGGGAGGACAGGTGGGATGGATAAGGGAAGACAGGAGGGGTGGATAAGGGAGGACAGGAGGGGTGGATAAGGGAGGACAGGAGGGATGGATAAGGGAAGACAGGAGGGGTGGATAAGGGAAGACAGGAGGGGTGGATAAGGGAGGACAGGAGGGATGGATAAGGGAGGACAGGAGGGGTGGATAAGGGAGGACAGGAGGGATGGATAAGGGAGGACAGGTGGGATGGATAAGGAAAGACAGGGGATATGGATAAGGGAGGACAGGTGGGATGGATAAGGGAGGACAGGAGGGGTGGATAAGGGAGGACAGGAGGGGTGGATAAGGGAGGACAGGAGGGATGGATAAGGGAGGACAGGAGGGGTGGATAAGGGAGGACAGGAGGGGTGGATAAGGGAGGACAGGAGGGGTGGATAAGGGAGGACAGGAGGGGTGGATAAGGGAGGACAGGAGGGGTGGATAAGGGAAGACAGGAGGGGTGGATAAGGGAGGACAGGAGGGGTGGATAAGGGAGGACAGGAGGGATGGATAAGGGAGACAGGAGGGGTGGATAAGGGAGGACAGGAGGGGTGGATAAGGGAGGACAGGAGGGATGGATAAGGGAGGACAGGAGGGGTGGATAAGGGAGGACAGGAGGGGTGGATAAGGGAGGACAGGTGGGATGGATAAGGGAGGACAGGAGGGATGGATAAGGGAGGACAGGAGGGGTGGATAAGGGAGACAGGAGGGGTGGATAAGGGAGGACAGGAGGGATGGATAAGGGAGGACAGGAGGGGTGGATAAGGGAGGACAGGAGGGGTGGATAAGGGAGGACAGGAGGGGTGGATAAGGGAGGACAGGAGGGGTGGATAAGGGAGGACAGGAGGGGTGGATAAGGGAAGACAGGAGGGGTGGATAAGGGAAGACAGGAGGGGTGGATAAGGGAAAACAGGAGGGGTGGATAAGGGAGGACAGGAGGGATGGATAAGGGAGGACAGGAGGGGTGGATAAGGGAGAGGAAAGGAGGAGGTGGATAAGGGAGGACAGGAGGGGTGGATAAGGGAGGACAGGAGGGGTGGATAAGGGAGGACAGGAGGGGTGGATAAGGGAGGACAGGAGGGATGGATAAGGGAAGACAGGAGGGATGGATAAGGGAGGACAGGAGGGATGGATAAGGGAGGACAGGAGGGGTGGATAAGGGAGGACAGGAGGGGTGGATAAGGGAAGACAGGGGATATGGATAAGGGAGGACAGGGGATATGGATAAGGGAGGTCAGGAGGGGTGGATAAGGGAAGACAGGAGGGGTGGATAAGGGAAGAAAGGGGATATGGATAAGGGAGGACAGGGGATATGGATAAGGGAGGACAGGAGGGGTGGATAAGGGAGGACAGGGGATATGGATAAGGGAAGACAGTAGGGGTTGGATAAGGGAAGACAGGAGGGGTGGATAAGGGAGGACAGGTGGTGTGGATAAGGGAGGACAGGTGGGATGGATAAGGGAAGACAGGAGGGGTGGATAAGGGAAGACAGGAGGGGTGGATAAGGGAAGACAGGAGGGGTGGATAAGGGAAGACAGGAGGGGTGGATAAGGGAAGACAGGAGGGGTGGATAAGGGAAGAAAGGAGGGGTGGATAAGGGAGGACAGGAGGGGTGGATAAGGGAGGACAGGAGGGATGGATAAGGGAGGACAGGAGGGGTGGATAAGGGAGGACAGGAGGGATGGATAAGGGAGGACAGGAGGGATGGATAAGGGAGGAAAGGAGGGATGGATAAGGGAGGAGAGGAGGGGTGGATAAGGGAGGACAGGAGGGGTGGATAAGGGAGGACAGGAGGGATGGATAAGGCAAGACAGGAGGGGTGGATAAGGGAGGACAGGAGGGATGGATAAGGGAGGACAGGAGGGGTGGATAAGGGAGGACAGGTGGGATGGATAAGGAAAGAGGGGATATGGATAAGGGAGGACAGGTGGGATGGATAAGGGAGGATAGGGGGGGTGGATAAGGGAGGACAGGAGGGGTGGATAAGGGAGGGCAGGTGGGATGGATAAGGGAGGACAGGGGATATGGATAAGGGAGGACAGGTGGGATGGATAAGGGAGGACAGGTGGGATGGATAAGGGAGGACAGTTGGGATGGATAAGGGACTACAGGAGGGGTGGATAAGGGAGGACAGGTGGGATGGATAAGGGAGGACAGGTGGGATGGATAAGGGAAGACAGGAGGGATGGATAAGGGAAGAAAGGAGGGGTGGATAAGGGAGGACAGGAGGGAAGGAAAAGGGAGGACAGGAGGGATGGATAAGGGAGGACAGGAGGGGTGGATAAGGGAGGACAGGAGGGATGGATAAGGGAGGACAGGAGGGGTGGATAAGGGAGGACAGGAGGGGTGGATAAGGGAGGACAGGTGGGATGGATAAGGGAGGACAGGAGGGGTGGAGAAGGGAGGACAGGAGGGATGGATAAGGGAAGACAGGAGGGGTGGATAAGGGAGAACAGGAGGGGTGCATAAGGGAGGACAGGAGGGATGGATAAGGGAGGACAGGAGGGGTGGATAATGAAGGACAGGAGGGATGATAAGGGAGGACAGGAGGGGTGGATAAGGGAAGACAGGAGGGGTGGATAAGGGAAGACAGGAGGGTGGATAAGGGAGGACAGGAGGGATGGATAAGGGAGGACAGGTGGGGTGGATAAGGGAGGACAGGTGGGATGGATAAGGGAAGACAGGAGGGGTGGATAAGGGAAGACAGGAGGGGTGGATAAGGGAGGACAGGAGGGATGGATAAGGGAGGACAGGAGGGGTGGATAAGGGAGGACAGGAGGGGTGGATAAGGGAAGACAGGGGTATGGATAAGGGAGGACAGGGGATATGGATAAGGGAGGTCAGGAGGGGTGGATAAGGGAAGACAGGAGGGGTGGATAAGGGAGGACAGGGGATATGGATAAGGGAGGACAGGGGATATGGATAAGGGAAGACAGGAGGGGTGGATAAGGGAAGACAGGAGGGGTGGATAAGGGAGGACAGGAGGGGTGGATAAGGGAGGACAGGAGGGGTGGATAAGGGAGGACAGGAGGGATGGATAAGGGAAGACAGGAGGGATGGATAAGGGAAGACAGGAGGGGTGGATAAGGGAGCACAGGAGGGGTGGATAAGGGAGGACAGGTGGGATGGATAAGGGAAGACAGGAGGGGTGGATAAGGGAAGACAGGAGGGGTGGATAAGGGAGGACAGGAGGGGTGGATA
Source organism: Salvelinus fontinalis (assembly GCF_029448725.1). Lineage (NCBI taxonomy): Eukaryota > Metazoa > Chordata > Actinopteri > Salmoniformes > Salmonidae > Salvelinus > Salvelinus fontinalis. Next base: position 73,902,885 of record NC_074665.1, read on the forward strand.
AGGGAGGACAGGTGGGATGGATAAGGGAAGACAGGAGGGGTGGATAAGGGAGGACAGGAGGGGTGGATAAGGGAGGACAGGTGGGATGGATAAGGGAAGACAGGAGGGGTGGATAAGGGAAGACAGGAGGGGTGGATAAGGGAAGACAGGAGGGGTGGATAAGGGAGGACAGGGGATATGGATAAGGGAGGACAGGTGGGATGGATAAGGGAGGACAGGTGGGATGGATAAGGGAGGACAGGTGGGATGGATAAGGGAGGACAGGAGGGGTGGATAAGGGAGGACAGGAGGGGTGGATAAGAGAGGACAGGGGATATGGATAAGGGAAGACAGGAGGGGTGGATAAGGGAGCACAGGAGGGGTGGATAAGGGAGGACAGGAGGGGTGGATAAGGGAGGACAGGAGGGATGGATAAGGGAAGACAGGAGGGGTGGATAAGGGAGGACAGGAGGGGTGGATAAGGGAGGACAGGTGGGATGGATAAGGGAAGACAGGAGGGGTGGATAAGGGAAGACAGGAGGGGTGGATAAGGGAAGACAGGAGGGGTGGATAAGGGAGGACAGGAGGGGTGGATAAGGGAGGACAGGAGGGATGGATAAGGGAAGACAGGAGGGATGGATGAGGGAAGACAGGAGGGGTTGATAAGGGAGGACAGGAGGGGTGGATAAGGGAGGACAGGTGGGATGGATAAGGGAAGACAGGAGGGGTGGATAAGGGAAGACAGGAGGGGTGGATAAGGGAGCACAGGAGGGAGCACAGGAGGGGTGGATAAGGGAGGACAGGTGGGATGGATAAGGGAAGACAGGAGGGGTGGATAAGGGAGGACAGGAGGGGTGGATAAGGGAGGACAGGAGGGATGGATAAGGGAAAACAGGAGGGGTGGATAAGGGAAGACAGGAGGGGTGGATAAGGGAAGACAGGAGGGGTGGATAAGGGAGGACAGGAGGGATGGATAAGGGAGGACAGGGGATATGGATAAGGGAGGACAGGTGGGATGGATAAGGGAGGACAGGTGGGATGGATAAGGGAGGACAGGAGGGGTGGATAAGGGAGGACAGGAGGGGTGGATAAGAGAGGACAGGGGATATGGATAAGGGAAGACAGGAGGGGTGGATAAGGGAGCACAGGAGGGGTGGATAAGGGAGGACAGGAGGGGTGGATAAGGGAGGACAGGAGGGATGGATGAGGGAAGACAGGAGGTATGGATGAGGGAAGACAGGAGGGGTGGATAAGGGAAGACAGGAGGGGTGGATAAGGGAGCACAGGAGGGGTGGATAAGGGAGCACAGGAGGGGTGGATAAGGGAGGACAGGTGGGATGGATAAGGGAAGACAGGAGGGGTGGATAAGGGAAGACAGGAGGGGTGGATAAGGGAAGACAGGAGGGGTGGATAAGGGAAGACAGGAGGGGTGGATAAGGGAGGACAGGAGGGGTGGATAAGGGAGGACAGGAGGGATGGATAAGGGAGGACAGGAGGGATGGATAAGGGAGGACAGGAGGGATGGATAAGGGAGGACAGGAGGGGTGGATAAGGGAGGACAGGAGGGGTGGATAAGGGAAGACAGGGGATATGGATAAGGGAGGACAGGGGGATGGATAAGGGAGGACAGGAGGGGTGGATAAGGGAAGACAGGAGGGGTGGATAAGGGAAGAAAGGGGATATGGATAAGGGAGGACAGGGGATATGGATAAGGGAGGACAGGAGGGGTGGATAAGGGAAGACAGGAGGGGTGGATAAGGGAGGACAGGAGGGGTGGATAAGGGAGGACAGGAGGGGTGGATAAGGGAGGACAGGAGGGGTGGATAAGGGAGGACAGGAGGGATGGATAAGGGAGGACAGGAGGGGTGGATAAGGGAGGACAGGAGGGGTGGATAAGGGAGGACAGGTGGGTTGGATAAGGGAGGACAGGAGGGGTGGATAAGGGAAGACAGGAGGGGTGGATAAGGGAGAGACAGGAGGGGTGGATAAGGGAGGACAGGAGGGATGGATAAGGGAGGACAGGAGGGATGGATAAGGGAAGACAGGAGGGGTGGATAAGGGAGGACAGGAGGGGTGGATAAGGGAGGACAGGAGGGATGGATAAGGGAGGACAGGAGGGATGGATAAGGGAGGACAGGAGGGATTGATAAGGGAGGACAGGAGGGATGGATAAGGGAGGACAGGAGGGATGGATAAGGGAAGACAGGAGGGATGGATAAGGGAAGACAGGAGGGATGGATAAGGGAGGACAGGAGGGGTGGATAAGGGAGGACAGGAGGGGTGGATAAGGGAGGACAGGGGATATGGATAAGGGAGGACAGGGGATATGGATAAGGGAGGTCAGGAGGGGTGGATAAGGGAAGACAGGAGGGGTGGATAAGGGAAGAAAGGGGATATGGATAAGGGAGGACAGGGGATATGGATAAGGGAGGACAGGAGGGGTGGATAAGGGAAGACAGGAGGGGTGGATAAGGGAGGACAGGGGATATGGATAAGGGAAGACAGTAGGGGTGGATAAGGGAAGACAGGAGGGGTGGATAGGGGGTGGATAAGGGAGGACAGGTGGGATGGATAAGGGAAGACAGGAGGGGTGAATAAGGGAAGACAGGAGGGGTGGATAAGGGAAGACAGGAGGGGTGGATAAGGGAAGACAGGAGGGGTGGATAAGGGAAGACAGGAGGGGTGGATAAGGGAAGAAAGGAGGGGTGGATAAGGGAGGACAGGAGGGGTGGATAAGGGAGGACAGGAGGGATGGATAAGGGAGGACAGGAGGGATGGATAAGGGAGGACAGGAGGGATGGATAAGGGAGGACAGGAGGGATGGATAAGGGAGGACAGGAGGGATGGATAAGGGAAGACAGGAGGGATGGATGAGGGAAGACAGGAGGGATGGATAAGGGAGGACAGGAGGGGTGGATAAGGGAGGACAGGAGGGGTGGATAAGGGAAGACAGGGGATATGGATAAGGGAGGACAGGGGATATGGATAAGGGAGGTCAGGAGGGGTGGATAAGGGAAGACAGGAGGGGTGGATAAGGGAAGAAAGGGGATATGGATAAGGGAGGACAGGGGATATGGATAAGGGAGGACAGGAGGGGTGGATAAGGGAAGACAGGAGGGGTGGATAAGGGAGGACAGGGGATATGGATAAGGGAAGACAGTAGGGGTGGATAAGGGAAGACAGGAGGGGTGGATAGGTGGTGTGGATAAGGGAGGACAGGTGGGATGGATAAGGGAAGACAGGAGGGGTGAATAAGGGAAGACAGGAGGGGTGGATAAGGGAAGACAGGAGGGGTGGATAAGGGAAGACAGGAGGGGTGGATAAGGGAAGACAGGAGGGGTGGATAAGGGAAGAAAGGAGGGGTGGATAAGGGAGGACAGGAGGGGTGGATAAGGGAGGAGAGGAGGGATGGAAAAGGGAGGACAGGAGGGGTGGATAAGGGAGGACAGGAGGGATGGATAAGGGAGGACAGGAGGGATGGATAAGGGAGGAAAGGAGGGATTGATAAGGGAGGACAGGAGGGATGGATAAGGGAGGACAGGAGGGGTGGATAAGGGAGGACAGGAGGGATGGATAAGGGAGGACAGGAGGGATGGATAAGGGAGGACAGGAGGGGTGGATAAGGGAGGACAGGAGGGATGGATAAGGGAGGACAGGAGGGGTGGATAAGGGAAGACAGGAGGGTTGGATAAGGGAGGACAGGAGGGATGGATAAGGGAGGACAGGTGGGATGGATAAGGGAAGACAGGAGGGGTGGATAAGGGAAGACGGGAGGGGTGGATAAGGGAGGACAGGTGGGATGGATAAGGGAGGACAGGAGGGGTGGATAAGGGAGGACAGGGGGGTGGATAAGGGAAGACAGGAGGGGTGGATAAGGGAAGACAGGAGGGGTGGATAAGGGAAGACAGGAGGGGTGGATAAGGGAGGACAGGTGGGATGGATAAGGGAAGACAGGAGGGGTGGATAAGGGAAGACAGGAGGGGTGGATAAGGGAAGACAGGAGGGGTGGATAAGGGAGGATAGGAGGGGTGGATAAGGGAGGACAGGAGGGGTGGATAAGAGAGGACAGGGGATATGGATAAGGGAAGACAGGAGGGGTGGATAAGGGAGCACAGGAGGGAGCACAGGAGGGGTGGATAAGGGAGGACAGGTGGGATGGATAAGGGAAGACAGGAGGGGTGGATAAGGGAGGACAGGAGGGGTGGATAAGGGAGGACAGGTGGGATGGATAAGGGAAAACAGGAGGGGTGGATAAGGGAAGACAGGAGGGGTGGATAAGGGAAGACAGGAGGGGTGGATAAGGGAGGACAGGAGGGGTGGATAAGGGAGGACAGGGGATATGGATAAGGGAGGACAGGTGGGATGGATAAGGGAGGACAGGTGGGATGGATAAGGGAGGACAGGTGGGATGGATAAGGGAGGACAGGAGGGGTGGATAAGGGAGGACAGGAGGGGTGGATAAGGGAGGACAGGGGGATGGATAAGGGAAGACAGGAGGGGTGGATAAGGGAGCACAGGAGGGGTGGATAAGGGAGGACAGGAGGGATGGATGAGGGAAGACAGGAGGGGTTGATAAGGGAGGACAGGAGGGGTGGATAAGGGAGGACAGGTGGGATGGATAAGGGAAGACAGGAGGGGTGGATAAGGGAAGACAGGAGGGGTGGATAAGGGAGCACAGGAGGGAGCACAGGAGGGGTGGATAAGGGAGGACAGGAGGGATGGATAAGGGAGGACAGGAGGGATGGATAAGGGAGGACAGGAGGGGTGGATAAGGGAGGACAGGAGGGGTGGATAAGGGAGGACAGGTGGGATGGATAAGGGAAGACAGGAGGGGTGGATAAGGGAGGACAGGAGGGGTGGATAAGGGAGACAGGAGGGAGCACAGGAGGGGTGGATAAGGGAGGACAGGAGGGATGGATAAGGGAGGACAGGAGGGGTGGATAAGGGAGGACAGGAGGGGTGGATAAGGGAGGACAGGTGGGATGGATAAGGGAAGACAGGAGGGGTGGATAAGGGAAGACAGGAGGGGTGGATAAGGGAAGACAGGAGGGGTGGATAAGGGAAGACAGGAGGGGTGGATAAGGGAGGACAGGGGATATGGATAAGGGAGGACAGGTGGGATGGATAAGGGAGGACAGGTGGGATGGATAAGGGAGGACAGGAGGGGTGGATAAGGGAGGACAGGAGGGGTGGATAAGAGAGGACAGGGGATATGGATAAGGGAAGACAGGAGGGGTGGATAAGGGAGACAGGAGGGGTGGATAAGGGAGGACAGGAGGGGTGGATAAGGGAGGACAGGAGGGGTGGATAAGGGAGGACAGGAGGGATGGATAAGGGAGGACAGGAGGGGTGGATAAGGGAGGACAGGAGGGATGGATAAGGGAGGACAGGAGGGGTGGATAAGGGAAGACAGGAGGGGTGGATAAGGGAGGACAGGAGGGATGGATAAGGGAGGACAGGTGGGATGGATAAGGGAAGACAGGAGGGGTGGATAAGGGAAGACAGGAGGGGTGGATAAGGGAGGACAGGTGGGATGGATAAGGGAGGACAGGAGGGGTGGATAAGGGAGGACAGGAGGGGTGGATAAGGGAAGACAGGAGGGGTGGATAAGGGAAGACAGGAGGGGTGGATAAGGGAAGACAGGAGGGGTGGATAAGGGAGGACAGGAGGGATGGATAAGGGAAGACAGGAGGGGTGGATAAGGGAAGACAGGAGGGGTGGATAAGGGAAGACAGGAGGGGTGGATAAGGGAGGATAGGAGGGGTGGATAAGGGAGGACAGGAGGGGTGGATAAGAGAGGACAGGGGATATGGATAAGGGAAGACAGGAGGGGTGGATAAGGGAGCACAGGAGGGAGCACAGGAGGGGTGGATAAGGGAGGACAGGTGGGATGGATAAGGGAAGACAGGAGGGGTGGATAAGGGAGGACAGGAGGGGTGGATAAGGGAGGACAGGTGGGATGGATAAGGGAAGACAGGAGGGGTGGATAAGGGAAGACAGGAGGGGTGGATAAGGGAAGACAGGAGGGGTGGATAAGGGAGGACAGGAGGGGTGGATAAGGGAGGACAGGGGATATGGATAAGGGAGGACAGGTGGGATGGATAAGGGAGGACAGGTGGGATGGATAAGGGAGGACAGGTGGGATGGATAAGGGAGGACAGGAGGGGTGGATAAGGGAGGACAGGAGGGGTGGATAAGAGAGGACAGGGGATATGGATAAGGGAAGACAGGAGGGGTGGATAAGGGAGCACAGGAGGGGTGGATAAGGGAGGACAGGAGGGGTGGATAAGGGAGGACAGGAGGGATGGATGAGGGAAGACAGGAGGGGTTGATAAGGGAGGACAGGAGGGGTGGATAAGGGAGGACAGGTGGGATGGATAAGGGAAGACAGGAGGGGTGGATAAGGGAAGACAGGAGGGGTGGATAAGGGAGCACAGGAGGGAGCACAGGAGGGGTGGATAAGGGAGGACAGGAGGGATGGATAAGGGAAGACAGGAGGGATGGATGAGGGAAGACAGGAGGGGTTGATAAGGGAGGACAGGAGGGGTGGATAAGGGAGGACAGGTGGGATGGATAAGGGAAGACAGGAGGGGTGGATAAGGGAGGACAGGAGGGGTGGATAAGGGAGCACAGGAGGGAGCACAGGAGGGGTGGATAAGGGAGGACAGGTGGGATGGATAAGGGAAGACAGGAGGGGTGGATAAGGGAGGACAGGAGGGGTGGATAAGGGAGGACAGGAGGGATGGATAAGGGAAAACAGGAGGGGTGGATAAGGGAAGACAGGAGGGGTGGATAAGGGAAGACAGGAGGGGTGGATAAGGGAAGACAGGAGGGGTGGATAAGGGAGGACAGGGGATATGGATAAGGGAGGACAGGTGGGATGGATAAGGGAGGACAGGTGGGATGGATAAGGGAGGACAGGAGGGGTGGATAAGGGAGGACAGGAGGGGTGGATAAGAGAGGACAGGGGATATGGATAAGGGAAGACAGGAGGGGTGGATAAGGGAGCACAGGAGGGGTGGATAAGGGAGGACAGGAGGGGTGGATAAGGGAGGACAGGAGGGATGGATGAGGGAAGACAGGAGGTATGGATGAAGGGAAGACAGGAGGGGTGGATAAGGGAAGACAGGAGGGGTGGATAAGGGAGCACAGGAGGGGTGGATAAGGGAGCACAGGAGGGGTGGATAAGGGAGGACAGGTGGGATGGATAAGGGAAGACAGGAGGGGTGGATAAGGGAAGACAGGAGGGGTGGATAAGGGAAGACAGGAGGGGTGGATAAGGGAAGACAGGAGGGGTGGATAAGGGAGGACAGGAGGGGTGGATAAGGGAGGACAGGAGGGATGGATAAGGGAAGACAGGAGGGATGGATAAGGGAAGACAGGAGGGGTGGATAAGGGAGGACAGGAGGGGTGGATAAGGGAGGACAGGAGGGGTGGATAAGGGAGGACAGGTGGGATGGATAAGGGAGGACAGGTGGGATGGATAAGGGAGGACAGGAGGGGTGGATAAGGGAAGACAGGAGGGGTGGATAAGGGAAGACAGGAGGGGTGGATAAGGGAAGACAGGAGGGGTGGATAAGGGAAGACAGGAGGGGTGGATAAGGGAGGACAGGAGGGATGGATAAGGGAGGACAGGAGGGATGGATAAGGGAAGACAGGAGGGATGGATGAGGGAAGACAGGAGGGGTGGATAAGGGAGGACAGGAGGGGTGGATAAGGGAGGACAGGTGGGATGGATAAGGGAAGACAGGAGGGGTGGATAAGGGAAGACAGGAGGGGTGGATAAGGGAGCACAGGAGGGAGCACAGGAGGGGTGGATAAGGGAGGACAGGTGGGATGGATAAGGGAAGACAGGAGGGGTGGATAAGGGAGGACAGGAGGGGTGGATAAGGGAGGACAGGAGGGATGGATAAGGGAAAACAGGAGGGGTGGATAAGGGAAGACAGGAGGGGTGGATAAGGGAAGACAGGAGGGGTGGATAAGGGAGGACAGGAGGGATGGATAAGGGAGGACAGGGGATATGGATAAGGGAGGACAGGTGGGATGGATAAGGGAGGACAGGTGGGATGGATAAGGGAGGACAGGAGGGGTGGATAAGGGAGGACAGGAGGGGTGGATAAGAGAGGACAGGGGATATGGATAAGGGAAGACAGGAGGGGTGGATAAGGGAGCACAGGAGGGGTGGATAAGGGAGCACAGGAGGGGTGGATAAGGGAGGACAGGAGGGATGGATGAGGGAAGACAGGAGGTATGGATGAGGGAAGACAGGAGGGGTGGATAAGGGAAGACAGGAGGGGTGGATAAGGGAGCACAGGAGGGGTGGATAAGGGAGCACAGGAGGGGTGGATAAGGGAGGACAGGTGGGATGGATAAGGGAAGACAGGAGGGGTGGATAAGGGAAGACAGGAGGGGTGGATAAGGGAAGACAGGAGGGGTGGATAAGGGAAGACAGGAGGGGTGGATAAGGGAGGACAGGAGGGGTGGATAAGGGAGGACAGGAGGGATGGATAAGGGAAGACAGGAGGGATGGATGAGGGAAGACAGGAGGGATGGATAAGGGAGGACAGGAGGGGTGGATAAGGGAGGACAGGAGGGGTGGATAAGGGAAGACAGGGGATATGGATAAGGGAGGACAGGGGATATGGATAAGGGAGGTCAGGAGGGGTGGATAAGGGAAGACAGGAGGGGTGGATAAGGGAAGAAAGGGGATATGGATAAGGGAGGACAGGGGATATGGATAAGGGAGGACAGGAGGGGTGGATAAGGGAAGACAGGAGGGGTGGATAAGGGAGGACAGGGGATATGGATAAGGGAAGACAGTAGGGGTGGATAAGGGAAGACAGGAGGGGTGGATAGGTGGTGTGGATAAGGGAGGACAGGTGGGATGGATAAGGGAAGACAGGAGGGGTGAATAAGGGAAGACAGGAGGGGTGGATAAGGGAAGACAGGAGGGGTGGATAAGGGAAGACAGGAGGGGTGGATAAGGGAAGACAGGAGGGGTGGATAAGGGAAGAAAGGAGGGGTGGATAAGGGAGGACAGGAGGGGTGGATAAGGGAGGAGAGGAGGGATGGAAAAGGGAGGACAGGAGGGGTGGATAAGGGAGGACAGGAGGGATGGATAAGGGAGGACAGGAGGGATGGATAAGGGAGGAAAGGAGGGATTGATAAGGGAGGACAGGAGGGATGGATAAGGGAGGAGAGGAGGGATGGATAAGGGAAGACAGGAGGGATGGATGAGGGAAGACAGGAGGGATGGATAAGGGAGGACAGGAGGGGTGGATAAGGGAGGACAGGAGGGGTGGATAAGGGAAGACAGGGGATATGGATAAGGGAGGACAGGGGATATGGATAAGGGAGGTCAGGAGGGGTGGATAAGGGAAGACAGGAGGGGTGGATAAGGGAAGAAAGGGGATATGGATAAGGGAGGACAGGGGATATGGATAAGGGAGGACAGGAGGGGTGGATAAGGGAAGACAGGAGGGGTGGATAAGGGAGGACAGGGGATATGGATAAGGGAAGACAGTAGGGGTGGATAAGGGAAGACAGGAGGGGTGGATAGGTGGTGTGGATAAGGGAGGACAGGTGGGATGGATAAGGGAAGACAGGAGGGGTGAATAAGGGAAGACAGGAGGGGTGGATAAGGGAAGACAGGAGGGGTGGATAAGGGAAGACAGGAGGGGTGGATAAGGGAAGACAGGAGGGGTGGATAAGGGAAGAAAGGAGGGGTGGATAAGGGAGGACAGGAGGGGTGGATAAGGGAGGAGAGGAGGGATGGAAAAGGGAGGACAGGAGGGGTGGATAAGGGAGGACAGGAGGGATGGATAAGGGAGGACAGGAGGGATGGATAAGGGAGGAAAGGAGGGATTGATAAGGGAGGACAGGAGGGATGGATAAGGGAGGAGAGGAGGGGTGGATAAGGGAGGACAGGAGGGGTGGATAAGGGAGGACAGGAGGGATGGATAAGGGAGGACAGGAGGGGTGGATAAGGGAGGACAGGAGGGATGGATAAGGGAGGACAGGAGGGGTGGATAAGGGAGGACAGGAGGGATGATAAGGGAGGACATGAGGGGTGGATAAGGGAAGACAGGAGGGGTGGATAAGGGAGGACAGGAGGGATGGATAAGGGAGGACAGGTGGGATGGATAAGGGAAGACAGGAGGGGTGGATAAGGGAAGACGGGAGGGGTGGATAAGGGAGGACAGGTGGGATGGATAAGGGAGGACAGGAGGGGTGGATAAGGGAGGACAGGAGGGGTGGATAAGGGAAGACAGGAGGGGTGGATAAGGGAAGACAGGAGGGGTGGATAAGGGAAGACAGGAGGGGTGGATAAGGGAGGACAGGTGGGATGGATAAGGGAAGACAGGAGGGGTGGATAAGGGAAGACAGGAGGGGTGGATAAGGGAAGACAGGAGGGGTGGATAAGGGAGGATAGGAGGGGTGGATAAGGGAGGACAGGAGGGGTGGATAAGAGAGGACAGGGGATATGGATAAGGGAAGACAGGAGGGGTGGATAAGGGAGCACAGGAGGGAGCACAGGAGGGGTGGATAAGGGAGGACAGGTGGGATGGATAAGGGAAGACAGGAGTGGTGGATAAGGGAGGACAGGAGGGGTGGATAAGGGAGGACAGGTGGGATGGATAAGGGAAAACAGGAGGGGTGGATAAGGGAAGACAGGAGGGGTGGATAAGGGAAGACAGGAGGGGTGGATAAGGGAGGACAGGAGGGGTGGATAAGGGAGGACAGGGGATATGGATAAGGGAGGACAGGTGGGATGGATAAGGGAGGACAGGTGGGATGGATAAGGGAGGACAGGTGGGATGGATAAGGGAGGACAGGAGGGGTGGATAAGGGAGGACAGGAGGGGTGGATAAGAGAGGACAGGGGATATGGATAAGGGAAGACAGGAGGGGTGGATAAGGGAGCACAGGAGGGGTGGATAAGGGAGGACAGGAGGGGTGGATAAGGGAGGACAGGAGGGATGGATGAGGGAAGACAGGAGGGGTTGATAAGGGAGGACAGGAGGGGTGGATAAGGGAGGACAGGTGGGATGGATAAGGGAAGACAGGAGGGGTGGATAAGGGAAGACAGGAGGGGTGGATAAGGGAGCACAGGAGGGAGCACAGGAGGGGTGGATAAGGGAGGACAGGAGGGATGGATAAGGGAAGACAGGAGGGGTTGATAAGGGAGGACAGGAGGGGTGGATAAGGGAGGACAGGTGGGATGGATAAGGGAAGACAGGAGGGGTGGATAAGGGAGGACAGGAGGGGTGGATAAGGGAGCACAGGAGGGAGCACAGGAGGGGTGGATAAGGGAGGACAGGTGGGATGGATAAGGGAAGACAGGAGGGGTGGATAAGGGAGGACAGGAGGGGTGGATAAGGGAGGACAGGTGGGATGGATAAGGGAAAACAGGAGGGGTGGATAAGGGAAGACAGGAGGGGTGGATAAGGGAAGACAGGAGGGGTGGATAAGGGAAGACAGGAGGGGTGGATAAGGGAGGACAGGGGATATGGATAAGGGAGGACAGGTGGGATGGATAAGGGAGGACAGGTGGGATGGATAAGGGAGGACAGGAGGGGTGGATAAGGGAGGACAGGAGGGGTGGATAAGAGAGGACAGGGGATATGGATAAGGGAAGACAGGAGGGGTGGATAAGGGAGCACAGGAGGGGTGGATAAGGGAGGACAGGAGGGGTGGATAAGGGAGGACAGGTGGGATGGATAAGGGAGGACAGGAGGGGTGGATAAGGGAGGACAGGAGGGGTGGATAAGGGAAGACAGGAGGGGTGGATAAGGGAAGACAGGAGGGGTGGATAAGGGAAGACAGGAGGGGTGGATAAGGGAGGACAGGTGGGATGGATAAGGGAAGACAGGAGGGGTGGATAAGGGAAGACAGGAGGGGTGGATAAGGGAAGACAGGAGGGGTGGATAAGGGAGGATAGGAGGGGTGGATAAGGGAGGACAGGAGGGGTGGATAAGAGAGGACAGGGGATATGGATAAGGGAAGACAGGAGGGGTGGATAAGGGAGCACAGGAGGGAGCACAGGAGGGGTGGATAAGGGAGGACAGGTGGGATGGATAAGGGAAGACAGGAGGGGTGGATAAGGGAGGACAGGAGGGGTGGATAAGGGAGGACAGGTGGGATGGATAAGGGAAAACAGGAGGGGTGGATAAGGGAAGACAGGAGGGGTGGATAAGGGAAGACAGGAGGGGTGGATAAGGGAGGACAGGAGGGGTGGATAAGGGAGGACAGGGGATATGGATAAGGGAGGACAGGTGGGATGGATAAGGGAGGACAGGTGGGATGGATAAGGGAGGACAGGTGGGATGGATAAGGGAGGACAGGAGGGGTGGATAAGGGAGGACAGGAGGGGTGGATAAGAGAGGACAGGGGATATGGATAAGGGAAGACAGGAGGGGTGGATAAGGGAGCACAGGAGGGGTGGATAAGGGAGGACAGGAGGGGTGGATAAGGGAGGACAGGAGGGATGGATGAGGGAAGACAGGAGGGGTTGATAAGGGAGGACAGGAGGGGTGGATAAGGGAGGACAGGTGGGATGGATAAGGGAAGACAGGAGGGGTGGATAAGGGAAGACAGGAGGGGTGGATAAGGGAGCACAGGAGGGAGCACAGGAGGGGTGGATAAGGGAGGACAGGAGGGATGGATAAGGGAAGACAGGAGGGATGGATGAGGGAAGACAGGAGGGGTTGATAAGGGAGGACAGGAGGGGTGGATAAGGGAGGACAGGTGGGATGGATAAGGGAAGACAGGAGGGGTGGATAAGGGAGGACAGGAGGGGTGGATAAGGGAGCACAGGAGGGAGCACAGGAGGGGTGGATAAGGGAGGACAGGTGGGATGGATAAGGGAAGACAGGAGGGGTGGATAAGGGAGGACAGGAGGGGTGGATAAGGGAGGACAGGTGGGATGGATAAGGGAAAACAGGAGGGGTGGATAAGGGAAGACAGGAGGGGTGGATAAGGGAAGACAGGAGGGGTGGATAAGGGAAGACAGGAGGGGTGGATAAGGGAGGACAGGGGATATGGATAAGGGAGGACAGGTGGGATGGATAAGGGAGGACAGGTGGGATGGATAAGGGAGGACAGGAGGGGTGGATAAGGGAGGACAGGAGGGGTGGATAAGAGAGGACAGGGGATATGGATAAGGGAAGACAGGAGGGGTGGATAAGGGAGCACAGGAGGGGTGGATAAGGGAGGACAGGAGGGGTGGATAAGGGAGGACAGGAGGGGTGGATAAGGGAGGACAGGAGGGATGGATAAGGGAGGACAGGAGGGGTGGATAAGGGAGGACAGGAGGGATGATAAGGGAGGACATGAGGGGTGGATAAGGGAAGACAGGAGGGGTGGATAAGGGAGGACAGGAGGGATGGATAAGGGAGGACAGGTGGGATGGATAAGGGAAGACAGGAGGGGTGGATAAGGGAAGACGGGAGGGGTGGATAAGGGAGGACAGGTGGGATGGATAAGGGAGGACAGGAGGGGTGGATAAGGGAGGACAGGAGGGGTGGATAAGGGAAGACAGGAGGGGTGGATAAGGGAAGACAGGAGGGGTGGATAAGGGAGGACAGGTGGGATGGATAAGGGAAGACAGGAGGGGTGGATAAGGGAAGACAGGAGGGGTGGATAAGGGAAGACAGGAGGGGTGGATAAGGGAGGATAGGAGGGGTGGATAAGGGAGGACAGGAGGGGTGGATAAGAGAGGACAGGGGATATGGATAAGGGAAGACAGGAGGGGTGGATAAGGGAGCACAGGAGGGAGCACAGGAGGGGTGGATAAGGGAGGACAGGTGGGATGGATAAGGGAAGACAGGAGGGGTGGATAAGGGAGGACAGGAGGGGTGGATAAGGGAGGACAGGTGGGATGGATAAGGGAAAACAGGAGGGGTGGATAAGGGAAGACAGGAGGGGTGGATAAGGGAAGACAGGAGGGGTGGATAAGGGAGGACAGGAGGGGTGGATAAGGGAGGACAGGGGATATGGATAAGGGAGGACAGGTGGGATGGATAAGGGAGGACAGGTGGGATGGATAAGGGAGGACAGGTGGGATGGATAAGGGAGGACAGGAGGGGTGGATAAGGGAGGACAGGAGGGGTGGATAAGAGAGGACAGGGGATATGGATAAGGGAAGACAGGAGGGGTGGATAAGGGAGCACAGGAGGGGTGGATAAGGGAGGACAGGAGGGATGGATGAGGGAAGACAGGAGGGGTTGATAAGGGAGGACAGGAGGGGTGGATAAGGGAGGACAGGTGGGATGGATAAGGGAAGACAGGAGGGGTGGATAAGGGAAGACAGGAGGGGTGGATAAGGGAGCACAGGAGGGAGCACAGGAGGGGTGGATAAGGGAGGACAGGAGGGATGGATAAGGGAAGACAGGAGGGATGGATGAGGGAAGACAGGAGGGGTTGATAAGGGAGGACAGGAGGGGTGGATAAGGGAGGACAGGGGATATGGATAAGGGAGGACAGGTGGGATGGATAAGGGAGGACAGGTGGGATGGATAAGGGAGGACAGGTGGGATGGATAAGGGAGGACAGGAGGGGTGGATAAGGGAGGACAGGAGGGGTGGATAAGAGAGGACAGGGGATATGGATAAGGGAAGACAGGAGGGGTGGATAAGGGAGCACAGGAGGGGTGGATAAGGGAGGACAGGAGGGATGGATGAGGGAAGACAGGAGGGGTTGATAAGGGAGGACAGGAGGGGTGGATAAGGGAGGACAGGTGGGATGGATAAGGGAAGACAGGAGGGGTGGATAAGGGAAGACAGGAGGGGTGGATAAGGGAGCACAGGAGGGAGCACAGGAGGGGTGGATAAGGGAGGACAGGAGGGATGGATAAGGGAAGACAGGAGGGATGGATGAGGGAAGACAGGAGGGGTGGATAAGGGAGGACAGGAGGGGTGGATAAGGGAGGACAGGTGGGATGGATAAGGGAAGACAGGAGGGGTGGATAAGGGAGGACAGGAGGGGTGGATAAGGGAGCACAGGAGGGAGCACAGGAGGGGTGGATAAGGGAGGACAGGTGGGATGGATAAGGGAAGACAGGAGGGGTGGATAAGGGAGGACAGGAGGGGTGGATAAGGGAGGACAGGTGGGATGGATAAGGGAAGACAGGAGGGGTGGATAAGGGAGGACAGGAGGGGTGGATAAGGGAGGACAGGTGGGATGGATAAGGGAAAACAGGAGGGGTGGATAAGGGAAGACAGGAGGGGTGGATAAGGGAAGACAGGAGGGGTGGATAAGGGAGGACAGGAGGGGTGGATAAGGGAGGACAGGGGATATGGATAAGGGAGGACAGGTGGGATGGATAAGGGAGGACAGGTGGGATGGATAAGGGAGGACAGGTGGGATGGATAAGGGAGGACAGGAGGGGTGGATAAGGGAGGACAGGAGGGGTGGATAAGAGAGGACAGGGGATATGGATAAGGGAAGACAGGAGGGGTGGATAAGGGAGCACAGGAGGGGTGGATAAGGGAGGACAGGAGGGGTGGATAAGGGAGGACAGGAGGGATGGATGAGGGAAGACAGGAGGGGTTGATAAGGGAGGACAGGAGGGGTGGATAAGGGAGGACAGGTGGGATGGATAAGGGAAGACAGGAGGGGTGGATAAGGGAAGACAGGAGGGGTGGATAAGGGAGCACAGGAGGGAGCACAGGAGGGGTGGATAAGGGAGGACAGGAGGGATGGATAAGGGAAGACAGGAGGGATGGATGAGGGAAGACAGGAGGGGTTGATAAGGGAGGACAGGAGGGGTGGATAAGGGAGGACAGGTGGGATGGATAAGGGAAGACAGGAGGGGTGGATAAGGGAGGACAGGAGTGGTGGATAAGGGAGCACAGGAGGGAGCACAGGAGGGGTGGATAAGGGAGGACAGGTGGGATGGATAAGGGAAGACAGGAGGGGTGGATAAGGGAGGACAGGAGGGGTGGATAAGGGAGGACAGGTGGGATGGATAAGGGAAAACAGGAGGGGTGGATAAGGGAAGACAGGAGGGGTGGATAAGGGAAGACAGGAGGGGTGGATAAGGGAAGACAGGAGGGGTGGATAAGGGAGGACAGGGGATATGGATAAGGGAGGACAGGTGGGATGGATAAGGGAGGACAGGTGGGATGGATAAGGGAGGACAGGAGGGGTGGATAAGGGAGGACAGGAGGGGTGGATAAGAGAGGACAGGGGATATGGATAAGGGAAGACAGGAGGGGTGGATAAGGGAGCACAGGAGGGGTGGATAAGGGAGGACAGGAGGGGTGGATAAGGGAGGACAGGAGGGATGGATGAGGGAAGACAGGAGGTATGGATGAAGGAAGACAGGAGGGGTGGATAAGGGAAGACAGGAGGGGTGGATAAGGGAGCACAGGAGGGGTGGATAAGGGAGCACAGGAGGGGTGGATAAGGGAGGACAGGTGGGATGGATAAGGGAAGACAGGAGGGGTGGATAAGGGAAGACAGGAGGGGTGGATAAGGGAAGACAGGAGGGGTGGATAAGGGAAGACAGGAGGGGTGGATAAGGGAGGACAGGAGGGGTGGATAAGGGAGGACAGGAGGGATGGATAAGGGAAGACAGGAGGGATGGATAAAGGAAGACAGGAGGGGTGGATAAGGGAAGACAGGAGGGGTGGATAAGGGAGCACAGGAGGGGTGGATAAGGGAGGACAGGTGGGATGGATAAGGGAGGACAGGTGGGATGGATAAGGGAAGACAGGAGGGGTGGATAAGGGAAGACAGGAGGGGTGGATAAGGGAGGACAGGAGGGGTGGATAAGGGAAGACAGGAGGGATGGATAAGGGAAGACAGGAGGGGTGGATAAGGGAGGACAGGGGATATGGATAAGGGAGGACAGGTGGGATGGATAAGGGAGGACAGGTGGGATGGATAAGGGAGGACAGGAGGGGTGGATAAGGGAGGACAGGAGGGGTGGATAAGAGAGGACAGGGGATATGGATAAGGGAAGACAGGAGGGGTGGATAAGGGAGCACAGGAGGGGTGGATAAGGGAGGACAGGAGGGGTGGATAAGGGAGGACAGGAGGGATGGATGAGGGAAGACAGGAGGTATGGATGAAGGAAGACAGGAGGGGTGGATAAGGGAAGACAGGAGGGGTGGATAAGGGAGCACAGGAGGGGTGGATAAGGGAGCACAGGAGGGGTGGATAAGGGAGGACAGGTGGGATGGATAAGGGAAGACAGGAGGGGTGGATAAGGGAAGACAGGAGGGGTGGATAAGGGAAGACAGGAGGGGTGGATAAGGGAAGACAGGAGGGGTGGATAAGGGAGGACAGGAGGGGTGGATAAGGGAGGACAGGAGGGATGGATAAGGGAAGACAGGAGGGATGGATAAAGGAAGACAGGAGGGGTGGATAAGGGAAGACAGGAGGGGTGGATAAGGGAGCACAGGAGGGGTGGATAAGGGAGGACAGGTGGGATGGATAAGGGAGGACAGGTGGGATGGATAAGGGAAGACAGGAGGGGTGGATAAGGGAAGACAGGAGGGGTGGATAAGGGAAGACAGGAGGGGTGGATAAGGGAAGACAGGAGGGGTGGATAAGGGAAGACAGGAGGGGTGGATAAGGGAGGACAGGAGGGATGGATAAGGGAGGACAGGAGGGATGGATAAGGGAGGACAGGAGAGATGGATAAGGGAGGACAGGAGAGGTGGATAAGGGAGGACAGGAGGGGTGGATAAGGGAGGACAGGAGGGATGATAAGGGAGGACAGGTGGGATGGATAAGGGATGACAGGAGGGGTGGATAAGGGAGGACAGGAGGGGTGGATAAGGGAGGACAGGAGGGGTGGATAAGGGAGGACAGGAGGGATGGATAAGGGAGGACAGGAGGGATGGATAAGGGAGGACAGGGGGGATGGATAAGGGAAGTCAGGAGTGGTGGATAAGGGAGGACAGGAGGGATGGATAAGGGAGGACAGGAGGGATGATAAGGGAGGACAGGTGGGATGGATAAGGGATGACAGGAGGGGTGGATAAGGGAGGACAGGAGGGGTGGATAAGGGAGGACAGGAGGGGTGGATAAGGGAGGACAGGAGGGGTGGATAAGGGAGGACAGGAGGGATGGATAAGGGAGGACAGGGGGGATGGATAAGGGAAGTCAGGAGTGGTGGATAAGGGAGGACAGGAGGGATGGATAAGGGAGGACAGGTGGGATGGATAAGGGAGGACAGGAGGGGTGGATAAGGGAGGACAGGAGGGGTGGATAAGGGAGACAGGAGGGGTGGATAAGGGAGACCAGGAGGGGTGGATAAGGGAGGACAGGAGGGGTGGATAAGGGAAGACAGGAGGGGTGGATAAGGGAAGACAGGAGGGGTGGATAAGGGAGGACAGGAGGGGTGGATAAGGGAGGACAGGAGGGGTGGATAAGGGAGGACAGGAGGGATGGATAAGGGAAGACAGGAGGGGTGGATAAGGGAGGACAGGAGGGGTGGATAAGGGAAGACAGGAGGGGTGGATAAGGGAGGACAGGAGGGGTGGATAAGGGAGGAAAGGTGGGATGGATAAGGGAGGACAGGAGGGGTGGATAAGGGAGGACAGGTGGGATGGACAAGGGAAGACATGAGGAATAAGATAGAACAGAGAGGGTTTGGTGAGGTAAATACATTTTAGCATGGCAAGATCATAACCCATATCAAAATCTCAGCATCCCCATCTCTAACCTCACAGGCACAATTGGCAGGACACTTGACCTTGTTGGTGGGCTCGGGGGTGGGGGGCGACATCACCCTGGTCTGCTCCTCAAACTCAGCCTTCAGCATGGCCTCCTGGCTCTGGCAGCGCAGGTCCCGGGGGTGGATGGCCTCCAGGTTCTCCCCAGAGAAGTGAGCCGGTCCCCCGCAAGCCCCCATCAGCTTCACCTTCTTCCGGATGCCCCACTCCCTCAGCGGCAGCAGGTAGCAGTTGCAGTAGATGGGGTTTCCAGCCAGGTTAAGGCGGGCCAGCTTGGGGGAGGCTGGAGTGAAGGGCTGGAGGACACGGAGCTGGTTGTGGCTGAGATCCAGGTGGGTGAGGAAGGGGGACAGGGACACAGCCGTGTGGGACAGGTCCTGCAGGGACATGTGGTCCATGAAGAGGTGGGTGAGTTTGTTCATGGAGACAGTCTCCTCACCCAGGAAGGTCATGGGGTTGAAGCTGAGGTCCAGACGGGTCACCTCTGGGAGTCTGGAGAGAGGGAACAGAGAGAAAGCAGATAGACAGAGCAAGAGAGACCGAGAGAGAGGAATGAGGGATGGATGGTTGGTAGAATAGGCCTTTATGGTGCCTGGAAAAAGGGTGGTGTGGTGTGGTGTATGTCAGGGAAGAGTGTGGGGGCCAGTACAAAAGAAAAGTATGAATGTATGTACTTGTAAGTCGCTCTGGATAAGAGCGTCTGCTAAATGACGTAAATGTAAAATGTAAATGTAAGAGATAACACAACCATCATACCTGGTCATGGTCTCAGTAGGAAAGAACTGCAGCTCGTTGTGGTCAAGGCTGAGGCGCGTGAGGGTGAACAGGCCTGCGAAGGCCTCAGTGGCCATGTAGTTAACAGAGTTGTGGCTAAGGCGCAGCCATTTTATGTTCTGCAGGCCCTGGAAGGCCATGTTGGGGATATAAGTGAGCTGGTTGTGGGTGAGGGAGAGCAGGTTGAGGAACCCCAGCTGAGAGAAGGCCCCTGGCTGGATCTCCTCCACTCGGTTACGGTCAATCAGCAGCTGCTTCAGTGAGGAGAGACCGTCGAACGACTCCTGGAGATGGGAGAGGAGAGAGAGTGGGAGGAAGGGGGAATGAGAGGGAGGGGAGAGAGTGGCGGCAAGACAAAGAGAGAGAGAGAGAGAGATAAAGGGAAAATGAGATGAAGAAAGAGAGTGTGGAGCTTTTCATTTTCAATACCAAGTTCCCCCAGAAACATAGTCAAACCACAGAAACAGTCACATATAACACAGTCCTCTCTCACCTGATAGAGGATCTCCATGTTGTTGTTGGCCAGGTTGAGGAAGACGAGACGACCCAGAGCACGGAACGCCCCCTCCTTCACGGTGCGGAGATTGCAGCGCTGCATGGACAGGTGTGTCAGGTACGGCGTGTGTTTGAATGCACCTGATGGCAGCTCCTGGATGTAGTTGCTTCTCAGATCCAGTTTCACTGTAATCTGATGGGGGGAAGGGATTGATAATGATTGAGATTTGTTTAATAGGATTTTGTAATTCAACCTGAATTCTCCCCGGCTGCATGTTTTGGTTTTTGCCCTAGCAATACACAGCTGATTCAAATAATCAACTCATCACCAAGCATTATTTTAATCAACTGTGTAGTGCTAGGGCAAAAAACTAAATGTCCACCCAGGAGGGCCCCAGGACATGGTCTGGGAAACCCTGCTGTATTCAAACAGGTTGTCCCTTGAATTATAATCATTAAGCTTACTTCATAAAATCCAGAATTTCAATGAGTCAGTCACATGGGGTTTAGGCTTACCTCGTCGATTGTGGGAGGCACCTCTGTCAGGTTTTTGTTGACACAGGTAACAGTGAGTGAGATTTGGTCACATATGCACTCCTTTGGGCACTTGCCAAGGTGCGCCCCCGGGATGGCCAAGAGCAGTACCAGCAGAGACCTCAAGGCTGCGGGGCAGTCCATCGAATACATCTGGAAAATCAAAGGAGATTCAACTGGCTGCGCAAATATTATTCTACTACAAGATAAACAAAGTTGACAGCCATTCCATATCCCATGTAGACCTATTTGTTTTAGAGAGTCTCAGTCTTATCCCTTTATCGAGTTAATCCAATTTCTCAACCCGTCTATTTTTCGGATTAGAGTAATTTGGGCTATTTGCTTTCTCAAGTCTTTGCTAGTATGCGTCGGTTTTCGGCGGTCTTACATTCCACGGCTTAATTATCAACTCGGTGAGACGCATCTCGACTTGAAAAGCCGTTTGACACCTCGCCGCGTTAAAACTATCTAAATACATGTATTTAAATGTGGTCCCAACAACTCCAATTACGCATACGGTTAATCGATTCGTAAAACGATATAAATACGTATTTATTCAATAGCCTACATAATATAATAGTTATAATGTACCTATATGCTAAAGTAGCCTAACTGATTGTAGACTAAAACTCCACGAGACCATACAGCTTTGGTCATTGTCTTACAACTGGACCGTTTTATCTCCAACTCTTCATTCAAAGACTCAATCATGGCCACTCGTACTGACAGTTGTGGCTGCTTCGCGTGATTTATTGCTGCCTCTACCTTCTTGCCCTTTGTGCTGTTGTCTATGCCCAATAATGTTTGTACCGTGTTTTGTGCTGCTGCCATGTTCTGTTGACTTAGGTCTCTCTTTATGTAGTGTTGTGGTGTCTCTTGTCGTGATGTGTGTTTTATCCTAATATTTTTATTGTATTTTCAATCCCAGCCCCGTCCCCAAAGGAGGCCTTTTGGTAGGCCGTCATTGCAAATAAGAATTTGCTCTTAACTGACTTGCCTAGTTAAATAAAGGTTAAATATTTGTTTTAACATCGTGCGTAAAAAGCTTAAGGCCTGTCTGAATATATGGGTAGAGCAACTAAAAAATTGAAAAATTCTCAAACCTGCCCTTTCCAATCACATGCGTCACCAGATTCAGACTGTGTGAAAATGTATTTAGAGGGTAGGCCTAATAGCAAGAATGGCATGAATCCCAATGTTTCTCCTAGTTTCAAAATGGAAATTCACTAATTGAAAGTGTTTTTCCACATTTAAAGACAGTATTTCAATGATAGCTTACATACACACGTTTAAGCTATTTCATCACAATGAAACCGTTATCACCTTGTAGTCTGATGTCGCAGTCTACCTGAACCAAAACAATTCACTAAGTATGGAAATATGGGTTTGGGAGATTGTCCCTACCTGAAACGAGGAAAGTTTCCAAATAAATCCAACCAAAACGATGTAATCCTTGTTGACCACTAGCCTACTTGTTACTACTTAGCAGTTGAAAAACTGTTTTAACAAATGTTTTCAAATATGTCTCCATCTACAATGATCACAGACCGTTGTGAATTTAGAGGGAAAGAGAGAGTTGTGAGAGAGGGGGGAGAAATAAGAGACGGTGGAATTTCCTAGGGCAAAGCCTGTGTGTCAGTGTCCCCCCGGGGATAAGCAGTTTAGACCGCAGTTGAGCTGGCACGCCGGGTGCGCACAAAGACGCGCAGTGTATTCATCGCTGGGCACAGGACTCACCGCTGCCGAGTGTCTCCTGTAAATAAACCAGGAGGAATACATTTCCCTCTATTGGTTTCCTACCGTTACCTGGCTATTCAACGACAACTTTCCCACGTCTCTGTCTTTTTTAAATTAGGTGTAGGCTGACAGAAAATCATGACACTGTATTTGACCCATTCTGTCCAATCTCTAGAAGTTATTAAAGTGCGGCAGTTTTTTTCCCATTATTAATATATTATCAATATCTAAAGGTCTCAACACAAAGTCGACGCTTCATTCTAACGCAACCTAGGCAGCATCTCTCCACCATTTACTCACTCTCGCTCCGTATTCGTGTTCCTGTTATTCAGCTCCCGTTCTTTGTACTGCCGTGTATTCTCTCACGGTCCCTGGTCTCTCTCCCCTGCTCTTCCCCTGGCTGTACCCCATCCAAAATAAACTTCATTATCCCTCCATTCACTCTGACCCCGTCTTTCGATTCATTTCTCGTGGGTTTCAAAGTGCGCAGTAGAGCTGCGCCTCGGGGGTTGTATAAACAGTATGCATATCGCCTAGCTACTGTACGGCTTCTATAGGCAGGCTTGAGGCCAACTAACCAGCCTCTCAAACAACTAAATGTCAGTGATTGATGTTCCTATCAAATATTTACACCTCTTAATAGGTCTACTGTAGGCATACATGTGTTTAACATAGATGTTGAGATAAATCCCTGGCAGTGAAAATAAACAAGAGGAATTGCCTCTGGTTTGATTACCAAGTTTGATTAAAATGAATAAACACACTGAGGACTTTTGGAAAAGTAATATTTTATCACATCACCCACTTCATCTCAATACAATCAGATTAACATGAAAAACATCAATATAGTCCTAATGATACTGTACATGTATTCCAATGTTATATAGATCAATGTTCATTACATTAAAGTTGTAAGACACATGAGAATCAAAGGTAAATTCTATTTCATTTTCCCCATAAGTTCCCTTTCAACAAGTTAGTCTCCTGAGCTCTACATTGTTATAACGGCATACAGTACAAGACCAATACATACATAGATGTCGATTCCTGTCCATACGGTGCGATGCACAGGCATACTGTAGTCCACTCCTCACCGTCTGATGCACAGTAATGAATCTGACCTGGTTGAACTCGGGAATAATATGGTGGGATAATATTAAGGCTGAGCAGTACAGATGTGGCCAGCTAGATTAATCTAGAAAGTAATACCATGTTCTTACTGAATCTGACCACCATTCTTGTTTGTGTGCCCATCAACTTCAGTATTTATTCCATTTTTCAAATCAATTTCTCCCCACGATGTCTTTAAAGGCTTAATGAAAATGTCCCTTTTTTGTATAAAAATAGTAACAAGAACAAATACAAAAATAAAATTGAGGAAACCCTGTCTGAATAACTAGTCTTCTTCAATACGTCTTCATTGGAGGAGCATCATGAATCTAAAACACACAGGTATCTATTGAGTGTAGGTAGATTGGTTTTCGTCCCCTTCTTCTGTCCAGTGTAAAGTATCTATGCGAGGTCCTCATGCAAGGAATGTCCCTTTATCAGTTCAGTGTGTGTCCTGAGTGGGAGTGTGTGCGTAGGTTGTGTGGCTTTGACTGGTTCATTTGGGCTGCAGGAGGGCTCAGCATTCCGGGGAGATCCTTCTCTCCAGTGTGGACTTGAGACTATCTCGGGCATGGCTGCAGGACTTCAGGGCTTTACCGTGCCTGTAGGTTGCATACACAGACACATAAGAACTTTTCCCTCCACGACAGTGGGAAAATCTAAGCTCATCACAAGATAAAATTAAAACAAGATCAAATAAATGTATTTGAAAATAGTATTTATAGGAAATTATTTTCATATACAGTCGTGGCCAAAAGTTGAGAATGACACAAATATTAATTTTCAAAGTCTGCTGCCTCAGTTTGTATGATGGCAATTTGCATATACTCCAGAATGTTATGAAGGGTGATCAGATGAATTGCAAATCCCTCTTTGCCATGCAAATTAACTGAATCCCCCAAAAACATTTCCACTGCATTTCAGCCCTGCCAAAAAAGGACCAGCTGACATCATGTCAGTGATTCTCTCGTTAACACAGGTGTGAGTGTTGACGAGGACAAGGCTTGAGATCACTGTCATGCTGATTGAGTTCGAATAACAGACTGGAAGCTTCAAAAGGAGGGTGGTGCTTGGAATCATTGTTCTTCCTCTGTCAGCCATGGTTACCTGCAAGGAAACACGTGCAGTCATCATTGCTTTGCACAAAAAAAAGGCCTCACAGGCAAGGATATTGCTGCCAGTAAGATTGCACCTAAATCAACCATTTATCAGATCATCAAGAACTTCAAGGAGAGCGGTTCAATTGTTGTGAAGAAGGCTGCAGGGCGCCCAAGAAAGTCCAGCAAGCGCCAGGACCGTCTCCTAAAGTTGATTCAGCTGCGGGATCGGGGCACCACCAGTACAGAGCTTGCTCAGGAATGGCAGCAGGCAGGTGTGAGTGCATCTGCACGCACAATGAGGCGAAGACTTTTGGAGGATGGCCTGGGGTCAAGAAGGGCAGCAAAGAAGCCACTTCTCTCCAGGATAAACAAAAGGGACAGACTGATATTATGCAAAGGGTACAGGGATTGGACTGCTGAGGACTGGGGTAGAGTCATTTTCTCTGATGAATCCCCTTTCCGATTGTTTAGGGCATCTGGAAAAAAGCTTGTCCGGAGAAGACAAGGTGAGCGCTACCATCAGTCCTGTGCCATGCCAACAGTAAAGCATCCTGAGACCATTCATGTGTGGGGTTGCTTCTCAGCCAAGGGAGTGGGCTCACTCACAATTTTGTCTAAGAACACAGCCATGAATAAAGAATGGTACCAACACATCCTCCGAGAGCAACTCCTCCCAACCATCCAGGAACAGTTTGGTGACGAACAATGCCTTTTCCAGCATGATGGAGCACCTTGCCATAAGGCAAAAGTGATAACTAAGTGGCTTGGGGAACAAAACATTGATATTTTGGGTCCATGGCCAGGAAACTCCCCAGACCTTAATTCCATTGAGAACTTGTGGTCAATCCTCAAGAGGCGGGTGGACAAACAAAACCCCACAAATTCTGACCAACTCAAAGCATTGATTATGCAAGAATGGGCTGCCATCAGTCAGGATGTGACCCAGAAGTTAATTGACAGCATGCCAGAGCGGATTGAAGAGATCTTGAAAAAGAAGGGTCAACACTGCAAATATTGACTCTTTGCGTCAACTTCATGTCAATAAAAGCCTTTGAAACTTATGAAATGCTTGGAATTATACTTCAGTATTCCATTGTAGCATCTGACAAAAATATCTAAAGACACTAAAGCAGCAAACTTTGTGGAAATTAATATTTGTGTCATTCTCAAAACTTTTGGCCACGACTGTAGTAGTTGATTCAGCCAAATACACAGAAAAGGTATTTAAAATACAAATGTACTGTATTTGAACCCGTGTCTAATTACATCACAGTGAAATAAATGACTTTCCAATAGTCCCAGTCGGTATTTATGTAAAAAGGAATTCCCCTTGACAACACACACAAATTGAGGAAAAACTAAATTCTCTCCTATTGACCTCCATTGTAAAAGAGACAACTTCGTCGTCGATTTTTTGTTATAGAGAAATAACAAAACATGCCGAAAAGCTGCTGTGTTGTTCAATGTACATGTAACCAGGTCAAAAATCCTGACCTATGGTTCGCAATGCTCCCACGTAGGGGAATAGAGCTTGCGAGAAGAGCCCTGTGGCTTCAGGCTAGTCAGCGTGGGCGAGTGGGAAATGGGTGTCCAAGTAAGCTACACATAGCTATGTGTGTGGAAAAAATTTCATTACAGGTAAGACATTTATCTTCTTTAGTACAGTCCGTTTGTGACTCCACTCACTACTTGTAGCTTTATAGTCTGTTTGTGTAGCAGGTCTTGGCTAGCTTAATGTTCTGGTTGGTAGCTAGCTTGCACTCACATGGCTGCTAGCACAATGATGAGAAGGGGCATGAGGGAAGCCCTACAATATTCAGTTTTTATAAGTAGTGAGAACGCTCTGGAGCAAGCAACGTTGAAAAGTTATATTTAGACGTGTTTTTCTTAATTTAGTTTTGTAATTGACTAAAATAAGCAGACAATAAAATTGCGTTTGAAAAAGTTTAAGTATTTGCTGTGAGCCAATGGGGTAACCTTGGTAACCACAGGAGTGTGGGGCCACGACGTTCTATCTAATACCGACTGGGTCTATGGTGTCACTATAACTTCATAATGGCGTCTAGACGGACCAAACTAGAATTATACCGTGTTCCTCCATCATAGAAATATAAATTCTAATTCTGTGTGTCTAGACGCCATTGTGATGTTATAGTGACAGTATTGAAATGTCATTTCCTCCATTGTGATGTATTAGAAGATTAGATTTGTTATTTTTCTTCATGGAGGGACACCCTTGAGACCCCAAGGATCATGGAGCTGCCTACTATTCAATGTCCACAACCTACCCAGACAGAATAACGGGTACACACACACACACAGAGCCTTACCTGGCGACAAAGGTGTCCAGCAGGGAGGCGTGGTCCTGGGGGAAGTAGTCCTGTTGGACAGCGTGCTCCAAAACCAACAGGTGACCAGGTAACACCTGCACCTTCTTCACCTTGCCCTCACCCTGGACAGCACAGATTAACATGGGAGCCATATACATTAGGGCTGGCATTACTGCTAATCAAAGTTGGGCTACATTTTAGTAGCCTGTCAAGTTAAATAATTCTCATAGAAAACAGTACATTTTTGTTTATTTCGAGCAAGTAATGGATTTGAATGGTTTGACCCCAACATGGTAACTGACATGGCTGAGACTCAGTGAACGGTACAAGCATGTTGTACATAGTGTTTCTACCTTGAGGAGCCCCAGCATCACCAGTAGAGTGGACAGGAAGCTGTAGGTCTGCAGGGAGGAACCAGAGAATGCCTTCTTCAACAGGGTGTCTGTAGGACAAGTAGAGCAACTTAGTCACATTAAGTGTCCCACTCCAACACAGAGACAAGGCAGGATGCCGGACAGAAGTTAGAGAAGAGGGTGTTTGACTGTTTAGGCTCACCAATAGTCTCCAGGACAGCCTTCTTGACCTCATGGTCATCACTGTACAGAGAGGAGATTCTCAGGAAGGCATCGGCAACCTTATCAGAGTCAGAGACATCCACCTGACCAGGGAAGTGTCCACAATAGATGTTAAAACTCAATGACAACTGCTACTGCCTTCTAACCTTACACAACAAGGCCCTCTTCCGATACACTTCAACAGTTAAAGTGTGAATGGCCCATGACCACAGTAATAATTTACGTGTTGCTGGATGAGTCCAGTCCTGTTGCCCCCCAGTTTGAGCAGTGTCTCAGCGGTGGGGGAGCTGAGGAAAGAGAGGATCTCTGGATGACAAGTTGGCTCAGGCTTCACTGGGCTGTCTCTTTTATCCTTCACTCCATTCTCCTTCATCTCTTTGCCATTCTCATCTTCTTCCTCCTCCTCCTCATCTTCCTCCTCCTCATCTTCATCAGGCTCTCCCTCATCATCACTATAGAGCGTAGAACAAGGCCAATACAGCATCTCGGATGATAGCTAAATGTTGTATAATCACAGCTGTGATGACATCCACTCACACCTACCTGAGAGATGCCAGTATGTCGGCCCTGTCCATGTTGTCCATGGTCTCCTTCAGAGCCTCACACCCCTCCTCCCCCAAACAGTTACCTGGACAAAAACAGGTAATATATTATTAACAAAACACATAAAATGGATTTGTCATTAACACTTGGATCTATATTTCATGGCCAATCAGACTGATTGAAGTAGTGCGTGGTGAATAATACCATTGAGATCCAGTTTTTCCATATGGGGTTTGTCTTGTACAGCCTGAGCCAACACCAGTGCTGCAGCTTCCGTGATCTCCCCAAAGGACAGATTTAGCTCCTGAACACAGGAATGAACACAAATCAGACAAGAATGGGTAATCCACCCACCCACAAACACCTCTACTGACCTTAAGAGTGGGCAGTCCCTCTCTCATGACAGCAGCGAGAGCGATGGCCCCTTCAGAACGCACCAGGCAGTCCCCAAAGTTTATCACCTGCACAGTCCTCAGATGCCTCAGAGCCTGGGGACAGAGAGGGGAAAAGATCATTATAAATGAAGAGAACTCATAAAATAAAACCTTGTTAATACACTAAAATGTATATGACGGCCCCAATCAGCTGAATAACAATTTTGTCCGGCTTAGCACCAAGATATAGCGCGTGTTTGACTACAGCAGAACACTAGGCAGACAATTTGGCAGTAATACCTGAGCCATAGCCAGCGCCCCTCTCTTGGTGAAGGTGTTGTCGTTGAGGTTGAGGATGCGCAGGTGGGGGTTGTGCTGCATGGCGGTGGCCAGAGCAGTCACCCCAGCATGGTTGATCCCATTCTGGGGCATGTGCACCTCCTCTAGGCTTCCCATCAGCTGATAAGAGAGAGGAGGAGGGAGATGGAGAAACAGAGTGCGAGAGAAATTAGGTGGAGGGAGAGAGCACAAAAGAGACGGAGGGGAGAAAAAAAAGCAAGATATTAGGCCAAGCTGCATCTACCAAGCTCAGTGTGTGAACAACAGACATGTCTTTATTACAGAGAATAATGATATGGGGATAGATCCTCATCATAAAGTTGCAGTTTGTGTCCGTTTGTCTGTACCTGAAATGCCAGGGCAAGGGCTGTGGCTCCTTCGTTCTCCAAGCGGTTTCTGCCTGCGATGAACACTTTCAGTTTCAGTGGGGCACCGAGAGCACTGGACTGTTCATGACACTCAGTCAACGCTGCCGCCAGGATCTAACAGACAAAACACTGGTTACTTTGTGGCACATCCTAACAGTAGACCAGAAAAGCGAATGATGGAGAAAATATGTTGATGGCCTATGCTCCTAAGTCAGTAAGTACTACCAGTCACACAATTGGTGTTTCCAAACTCTCACCTTGCCCCCTCCGATGCCCATGCCACAGTTGTTGAGTCTCAGCTCCTGTAGAGAGTGACACACAGAGCTCTTCAGTAGAGTCTCAATGCCCTTTACCCCATCTGGCCCAAAGGCGTTATCACTCAGGTCAAGCTCTCGCAGTCTGGCCCCTGCTGTCATCAACGCACTGCCCAGGCACCTCTGAGGATGAAGAGAGACATGAAGAGCTACAGACTTGTGGAACATACAGTGGCAAGAAAAAGTATGTGAACCCTTTGGAATGATCTGGATTTCTGCATTAATGTCATAAAATTTGAGTTTGTTATTCACAAGAAGCCTTGCCTGATGTGAATCATGCCCCGAACAAAAGATCTCAGAAAACAATTCTTAATCTTGGGTTAACTTGCATAAAGCTGGAAAGGGTCACAAAAGTATCTCTTAAAGCCTTGATGTTCATCAGTCCACAGTAAGACATTGCACCGTGAATGTTTACACAGTGTGTTCAATAAAGACATTAAAACTTATAATTGTTTGTGTTTTAGTTTAAGCAGACTGTGTTTGTCTATTGTTGTGACTTAGATGAAGATCAGATCAAATTTTATGACCAATTTATGCAAAGTCCAGATAATTCCAAAGGGTTCACATACTTTTTCTTGTCACTGTATATTAGTATATGTATAAAATCAGATGAAGCACAAGGGGAGGTTGTTAGTGTTGACTCACCAGGGCAGTTGGGATTTCCGAGCGCAAGCGACCCGTGAACATATCACTCCAGTGACAACTCTAAAAAATAAACAGTTAAAGCAGGATGTAAAGAAATACACTCAACAGTAAAATGCTGACACCCTCCTAAGGATCATGGGGTGAATATGTGGCTTCACTATTTTCAGCAGTAGGCCCAAGTCAGTTTGCTTTGCTCAGCCTGGGAGACAGACAATTCATCTCAAGGCTCTCTCCGCCAAGTACCTGAAGTTGGTCTTTGCACTCCAAGGCTTTGGCGATAGCCTGCGCTGCCTCCACTCCCACTGTGTTTCCCTCCAACCGCAGGGCCCGGAGTCCCTGGTACTCCTCTATTTCCCGCACCAACTCCTTCACTGCAGAGACAACCAGATTCACCAATTGATTATAGAAGACTATTATCAAAGCTGTTAACCGTGTTGGCATTGTTAGAGAACAATGCCATATTGAAGTCTCCTGTTGTTGACCAGTTTGCAATCAGTGCACTCACCAGACTCTGTGTTGTCCAGCTTCAGTCCCTGGCCCTTGTAGCTCAACTCTCCATATCCTACATGAGTCTTGGACAGCACCTCGGCCAGCAGGGCAATGTCATCGGAAGCCATTGTGGTCTGTGGTGTTCTATGAAAGCAAGAACAGTGAGATGAATTGGCTCGCAAAGTACTGTTTATTAACAATTTACTGACAATGAGTACCAGGCATTACCAATGACTATTATTACTGTGCTCATATGACTCAACTACTCAGCCAGGTAACATGAGGTTTGAGTTGCATAGCTAGCTAACAAACATTACGGGAAAAGAGAACGCAGTAACGTAGCATTCTGTTTGTTAGTGTGACAAGCTACTAACTATAGTTAGCTAACCGGCTGCTAGCACACCGACGTTATCCAAAATAGAAGTAACTCGTTCCTTTACACGAGTTAAACTGAACCTTCTTTAGGCTTTCAGCTCTTACAACAGGAAATATACACAAAAACAACATATTTAATAGTTGACAAACATGTTACAGTACCGTAACGGATGATATATAATGATAGTCGCGTTGCCTCCTTCCGCGCGCTTGTTGTTACAATGCGTGACGTCAATGTTTTTTCTTCTGTCAATTTTTTGTACACAGGCCCACTAACTAGATTGCTCTTTGCCGCCACTTTGTGGAGTGGAGTTGCAACCTGTTTGCAATACAAGATTGGAGGGCAAAAGAGCGCCTGAACGAGCACCTTTCGAGAAGAGGATCAAGTATAGTCACAGTAAAAATCAGCAGTGGTGGGAAAAGTTGAAAATTGTCATACTTGAGTAAAAGTAAAGATACCTTAAAAGAAAATGACTCAAGTAAAAGTGAAAGTCACCCAGTAAAATACTACTTGAGTAAAAGTCTAAAAGTATTTGGTTTAAAACATACTTAAGTATCGAAAGTACATTTTACGAATTACATTTACTTAAGTAGCAAAGGTAAAACCACAAGTATAAATCATTTCAAATTCCTTATATTAAGCAAAGCAGATGGCCACATTTTCTAGTTTTTTATTTATTTGCGGACAGCCAGGGGCTTGCTAACCATGTTTCCATCCAACCATTTCAAGGGATGAATTACCTAACACATGAAAAAAGTCATGACCAGCCTGATGAAAACAGGAAATGTCCAGGGCCAGGTTAAGAAATCACAGGCCTTCCCGACTGTATGCTACCGGTAACTTCCAAAATAAAGGAAACACATGAGTAAATGAGAGATACAAATGACATGTTGTGGTGTGGGGTGCATTTTCCTTCCAAGACACATTGAAGCTGTTCTGGCAGCTCGTGGTGCCCAAACACCCTTTTAAGACTCAATGTTGGTGTTTCCTTTATTTGGGCAGTGACCTATATGCGCTTGTGACAACATTTTATCCACAGTCATTTTTTTGAAACTATTGATCCTCTGGCCAAATCATGCTCTCTGGTGTATTTGGAAAATTGTGGTTGCCTCTTGGGTCCCATATGGGCTTGGGCCCAGCCCCTGACTCACACAACTGACCTGTCACATTTATTTATTATGCAGTTGATTTTTTATTTATTTTACAGTATTAATCAGTTACCCAATCAAGGCAGGGCCCCCCAGTTACCCACGTGTGCCCCCTATCTCCTCTCCTCCCCCATCTTACGATTAGCAGAGCGGCAGCAGGTTCTCATTGAGAGCGGGCTCCTGAATACTCCTGTGGTTGGTGGTAGCAGTAAATAAATTATATATATATACTGTATATATAATATATTCTCTCTATATATATATACAGTTGAAGTTGAAAGTTTACATACACTTAGGTTGGAGTCATGAAAACTAGTTTTTCAACCACTCCACAAATTTCTTGTTAACAAACTATAGTTTTGGCAAGTCGGTTAGGACGTCAACTTTGTGCATGACACAAATAATTTTTCCAACAATTGTTTACAGACAGATTATTTGACGTATACTTCACTGTATCACAATTCCAGTGGGTCAGAAGTTTACATACACTAGGTTGACTGTGCCTTTAAACAGCTTGGAAAATTCCAGAAAATTATGTCATGGCTTTAGAATCTTCTGATAGGCTAATTGACATCATTTGAGTCAATTGGAGGTGTACCTGTGGATGTATTTCAAGTCCTACCTTCGAACTCAGTGCCTCTTTGCTTGACATCATGGGAAAATCAAAAGAAATCAGCCAAGACCTCAGAAAAGAATTTGTAGAACCTCCACAAGTCTGGATCATCCTTGGGAGCAATTTCCAAATGCCTGAAGATACCACGTTTGTCTGTGCAAACAATAGTTCGCAAGTATAAACACCATGGGACCGTCATACTGCTCAGGAAGGAGACGCATTCTGTCTCCTAGAGATGAACGTACTTTGGTGCGAAAAGTGAAAATCAATCCCAGAACAACAGCAAAGGACCTTGTGAAGATGCTTTTGGAAATGGGTACAAAAGTATCTATATCCACAGTGAAACGAGTCCTATATCTACATAACCTGAAAGGCAGCTCATTAAGGAAGAATCCACTGCTCCAAGAACGGC
Source organism: Salvelinus fontinalis (assembly GCF_029448725.1). Classification (NCBI taxonomy): domain Eukaryota; kingdom Metazoa; phylum Chordata; class Actinopteri; order Salmoniformes; family Salmonidae; genus Salvelinus; species Salvelinus fontinalis. The sequence continues at coordinate 73,935,825 of NC_074665.1, forward strand.
ATAAAAAAGCCAGACTACGGTTTGCAACTGCACATGGGGACAAAGATCATACTTTTTGGAGAGATTTCCTCTGGTCTGATGAAACAAAAATAGAACTGTTTGGCCATAATGAGCATCGTTATGTTTGGAGGAAAAAGGGGGATGCTTGCAAGCCGAAGAACACCATCTCCACCGTGAAGCACGGGGGTGGCAGCATCATATTGTGGGGGTGCTTTGCTGCAGGAGGGACTGGTGCACTTCACAAATAGATGGCATCATGAGGAGGAAAATTATGTGGATATATTGAAGCGACATCTCAAGACATCAGTCAGGAAGTTAAAGCTTGGTCGCAAATGGGTCAGGCAAATGGACAAGGACCCTAAGCATACTTCCAAAGTTGTGGGAAAATGGCTTAAGGACAACAAAGTCAAGATTTTGGAGTGGCCATCACAAAGCCCTGACCTCAATCCTATAGAAAATGTGTGGGCAGAACTGAAAAAGCTTGTGCGTGCAAGGAGGCCAACTTATTGTGGGAAGCTTGTGGAAGCCTACCCGAAACATTTGACCCAGGTTAAACAATTTCAAGGCAATGCTACCAAATACTAATTGAGTTTATGTAAACTTCTGACTCACTGGGAATGTGATGAAAGAAATAAAAGTTGAAATAAATCACTCTCTACTATTATTCTTACATTTCACATTCTTAAAATAAAGTGGTGATCCTAACTGACCTAAGATAGGGAATTTTTACTTGGATTAAATGTCAGGAATTGTGAAAACAAAGTTTAAATGTATTTGGCTAAGGTGTATGTAAACTTCTGACTAAAACTGAATATACACTGCTCAAAAAAATAAAGGGAACACTTAAATAACACAATGTAACTCCAAGTCAATCACACTTCTGTGAAATCAAACGGTCCTCTTAGGAAGCAACACTGATTGACAATACATTTCACATGCTGTTGTGCAAATGGAATAGACAAAAGGTGGAAGTTATAGGCAATTAGCAAGACACCCCCAATAAAGGAGTGATTCTGCAGGTGGTGACCACAGACCACTTCTCAGTTCCTATGCTTCCTGGCTGATGTTTTGGTCACTTTTCAATGCTGGCGGTGCTCTCACTCTAGTGGTAGCATGAGACGGAGTCTACAACCCACACAAGTGGCTCAGGTAGTGCAGTTCATCCAGGATGGCACATCAATGCGAACTGTGGCAAAAAGGTTTGCTGTGTCTGTCAGCGTAGTGTCCAGAGCATGCAGGCGCTACCAGGAGACAGGCCAGTACATCAGGAGACGTGGAGGAGGCCGTAGGAGGGCAACAACCCAGCAGCAGGACCGGTACCTCCGCCTTAGTGCAAGGAGGTGCACTGCCAGAGCCCTGCAAAATGACCTCCAGCAGGCCACAAATGTGCATGTGTCAGCATATGGTCTCACAAGGGGTCTGAGGATCTCATCTCGGTACCTAATGGCAGTCAAGCTACCTCTGGCGAGCACATGGAGGGCTGTGCGGCCCCACAAAGAAATGCCACCCCACACCATGACTGACCCATCGCCAAACCGGTCATGCTGGAGGATGTTGCAGGCAGCAGAACGTTCTCCACGGCGTCTCCAGACTCTGTCACGTCTGTCACATGTGCTCATGTGCTCAGTGTGAACCTGCTTTCATCTGTGAAGAGCACAGGGCGCCAGTGGCGAATTTGCCAATCTTGGTGTTCTCTGGCAAATGCCAAACGTCCTGCACGGTGTTGGGCTGTAAGCACAACCCCCACCTGTGGACGTCGGGCCCTCATACCACCCTCATGGAGTCTGTTTCTGACCGTTTGAGCAGACACATGCACATTTGTTGCCTGCTGGAGGTCATTTTGCAGGGCTCTGGCAGTGCACCTCCTTGCACTAAGGCGGAGGTACCGGTCCTGCTGCTGGGTTGTTGCCCTCCTACGGCCTCCTCCACGTCTCCTGATGTACTGGCCTGTCTCCTGGTAGCGCCTGCATGCTCTGGACACTACGCTGACAGACACAGCAAACCTTTTTGCCACAGTTCGCATTGATGTGCCATCCTGGATGAACTGCACTACCTGAGCCACTTGTGTGGGTTGTAGACTCTCATGCTACCACTAGAGTGAGAGCACCTTCAGCATTCAAAAGTGACCAAAACATCAGCCAGGAATCATAGGAACTGAGAAGTGGTCTGTGGTCACCACCTGCAGAATCACTCCTGTTTTGGGGGGTGTCTTGCTAATTGCCTATAATTTCCACCTTTTGTCTATTCCATTTGCACAACAGCATGTGAAATGTATTGTCAATCAGTGTTGCTTCCTAAGAGGACCGTTTGATTTCACAGAAGTGTGATTGACTTGGAGTTACATTGTGTTGTTTAAGTGTTCCCTTTATTTTTTTGAGCAGTGTATATATATATATGTACAGTACCAGTCAAAAGTTTGGACACACCTACTCATTCAAGGGTTTTTCATTATTTTAACTATTTTCTAAGTTGTAGAATAATAGTGAAGCAATCAAAACCATGAAATAACACATGGAATTATTTAGTAACCAACAAAATGTCATTTTGAGAGTCACTTAAGAACAAATTCTTATTTTACAGTTATTTTACTGTTGTGATACAGCCCAGGATCAAACACTGGTCTAGCACTGTGATGCAGTGCTTTAGACCGCTGCGTCACTCTGTCCCCCACATATGGAATCATGTAGTAACCAAAAAAGTGTTAAACAAATCAAAATATATTTTAGATTTTAGATTCTTCAAAGTAGCCAACCTTTGCCTTGATGACCGCTTTGCACACGCTTGGCATTCTCTCAACCAGCTTCACGAGGTAGTCACCTGGAATGGATTTCAATTAACAGGTGTGCATTGTTCATTAGAGTTAGAGTTCATTAGTTACCAGTCTCAGAAATTGCAGCCCAATAAATGCTTCACAGAGTTCAAGTAACAGACACATCTCAACATCAACTGTTCAGTGGAGACTGTGTGAATCAGGCCTTCATGGTCAAATTGCTGCAAAGAAACCAGCACTAAAGGACACCAATAATAAGAAGAGACTTGCCTAGGCCAAGAAACACAAGTAATGGACATAAGACCATTGGAAATCTGTCCTTTGGTCTGGTGAGTCCAAATTTGAGATTTTTGGTTCTAACCGATGTGTCTTTGTGAGACACAGAGTAGGTGAAAGGAAGATCTCCGCATGTGTGGTTCCCACCGTGAAGCATGGAAGAGGAGGTGTGATGTGTGGAGTGCTTTGCTGGTGACACTGTCTGTGATTTATTTCAAATTCAAGGGATACTTAACCAGCATGCCTACCACAGCATTCTGCAGCGATACGCCATCCCATCTGGTTTGCGCTTCGTGGGACTGTCATTTGTTTTTCAACAGGACAATGACCCAACACACCTCCAGGCTGTGTAAGGGCTATTTGACCAAGGAGAGTGATCGAGTGCTGCATTAGATGACCTGGCCTCCAATCACCCGACCTCAACCCAATTGAGATGATTTGGGATGAGTTGGACCGCAGAGTGAAGGAAAAGCAGCCAACAAGTGCTCAGCATATGTGGGAACTCCTTCAAGACTGTTAGAAAAGCATTCCAGGTGAAGCTGGTTTAGAGAATGCCAATAATGTGCAAAGCTGTCATCAAGGAAAAGGGTGACTACTTTGAAGATCTCAAATATAAAATATATTTTGATTTGTTTAACACCTTTTTGGTTACTACATGATTCCATATGTGTTATTTCATAGTTCCGATGTCCACTATTATTCTACAATGTAGGAAATAGTTAAAATCAAGAAAAACCCTTGAATGAGTAGGTGTCCAAACTTTTGACTGGTACAATACCTATGACCATAGTATTTAAATTAGCAATTGCTGCACAGCTTAGTGGTGGATCAAGTGAATGAAGGCTACCGTTGGCCTTGTATGTTTTGATCCAGAACAAATAAGATGAAATGTGAGTGAAATATTAATTAATGTTATTGTACATTGGTTGAAATCAAATCAAAACAAATTTTATTTGTCACATGTGCCGAAAACAACAGGTGCAAACCTTACTGTGAAATGCTTACTTACATGCCCTTAACCAACAATGTAGTTTTAAGAAAAATAAGAGTTAAGAACTAAATTTACTAAGAGTAAATGAAAGAGTAGGTGTGTCCAAACGTTTGACTGGTACTGTATCTTAAGATGAATGCATAAGTTGCTCTGGAAGGCCTCCCGAGTGGCGCAGTGGTCTAAGGCACTGCATCGCAGTTGCCAGCTGTGCCACTAGAGATTCTGGTTTGAGTCCAGTCTCTGTTGCAGCTGGCTGTGACCGGGAGACCCATGGGGCAGCGCACAATTGGCCCAGCGTCGTCTGGGTTCGGGGAGGGTTTGGCTGGCAGGGATGTCCTTGTACCATCACGCTCTAGCGACTCCTGTGGCGGGCCAGGCGCATGTATGCTGACATGGTCGCCAGGTGTACAGTGTTTCCTCCGACACATTGGTATGGCTGGCTTCTGGGTTAAACGTGTAGTGTGGCTTGGTTGGGTTTCGGAGGACGCATGGCTCTCGACCTTCGCCTCTCCCGAGTCCTTACGGGAGTTACAGAGATGAGACAAGACTGTAACTACCAATTGGATACCATGAAAAAGGGGTAAAAACAATACATTGCTCTGGATGTAGGAGTGTCTGCTAAATGACTAAAATGTAAACATAATCTTTCATAATCTCTTCAATGGGGTTATCTGTACCAAAATGATGTAGCTACTGTGCTGCCTGCATCACCAGGTCAATAGTCTGTCAATAGTCTGTTGAGCAATATCAACACTTTTTGACAGGTCACTTTAAAATCTGTTCAATGATCAAAATGGATTTTATGAAAATTATAAACATTTATTTTCAATCTCTGTGAACTCTGACTGCGTGCAACTGCCCCCTCCTAGCGGTCACATTGAATATAACCACACTCAACCAACCCACAGCTCTTGAGGACCAAGCGTCTCATAATCTTGAGCGCAATTTGGAGAAGTACTGTAGCTAGCTAGCTTTGACTGTGCAGAATTTTAGGTGAAAACTCTCACATGTTCTGTCCAGATACTGCAACCCGTTACCGGGAAAGTGAACAAATAAATATGTGTCTGGATGATTAATATTTTGAAGGTCCTTATATAAGTAGATATTCACAATTTAGTCCTATTTATTCTGGTAAAGCAGTCTTTGGAGAAGAACAAGGTGTTGTTTTCGGTGAGTAGCTAACGTTAGCTAGTATGCTATTGCACTGTCAACTACCACACAAGATGAATTTACAAAATACGAAGCTGTGTATATATATCTATGTCAGTCATTTGCCACTTATGTTGAATTGACCTAGCTAGCTAACTCTGGCTAGTTAGCCCTGGTGTTCCGATGCTGTCCCTGCCACCAGCAAGTTTGCTCTCCATAATAAATCTAAAAAATACGTTCTGTAATAAGTTGATTTGCCAGCTGATATAGCTAGCTACTGTTAAGCATTTTCTATATTCACTGGTTAATAAATGGATATATTTAAGTAGTGTCACTGCCGGTTGAAGTCGGAGCCTGAAACAAACCAAAGAGTTGACAGTGGATTAGCTAGCTACAAGCTAAAGTTAGTCAACTAACCTAAATCGATAGCTAGCCACTTGAAGTTATGCTGAAACTTTCATCCCAAATCGTTTGTATTGTTTCTTGCTATCCAAGACTTGCAATTGAGCATTTCCTAAACATGCATTATACGTAGTTCATCAGCTAGCTAACTAGTTATTTTGGTTCGGTACACCGTGTTTATTCTGCTGTATTTGCAGCTAACGCGTTACTCTCATCCGAGTTATTTTTAGGCAAGCGCGAGGATAGACATGCAGGTTATTATTAGAAGGCCTCAAAATGGAAGAAAGTGTTGCGTTTTGTCGTGTCTGATGCACTCTGTACTTGTTGTCTGTGGCTTTTTAGATCTGACAATAGCGTACTTTGTCTTTGTCAATCATGAACATATTTTTGATTGTAATTTCATTCAAAAATAAAATAACAATAAACTTGATCTATCTTTAGCCATGGATATGGAACGACAGAAACGAAGAGAGGAAATCCAGAAAGCTATGGGCTTTATTCAGTAAGACATCTTAATATTTTAATTTTTCTATATAGTCAGTACACATACACACGAAGAACGTACGTGAGGTGGCACTGATTAATGTATCTCACATTTTCTCTACAGGTCCTCCTTGCCTTTCCCAGAGCCTGAGAATTATGCGGTACCTATGTGTTGCTTACAATGTTTATTCTCTTGTCTGACCCAAATTGGTCAAGCCACCTACCTGCCTGTCATCAATTGTATCTTTCCACAAATCTGCACTTTATTTCAGTTCTGAATGATCTTTTATCATCCTCATGATCTCTCTCCCCCCTGCCGCCTCCTATTCTTCAGGCTTTTTTGACCCAGTTGGTGTGTAACTTGCTGGACGAGGGAAACACAGTGTTTCGTGATGGGGAATGGAGGCAGGCAGCGCAGCATTACAGTGAGGGAGTCAACGTGGCCCGCTATGCTCAGGCAGAGGCACTGGTCATTCCCCCTGAGCTTCTGGAGAGCCTCTATGTCAACAGGGCAGCGGCACACTTTCAGTTTGTAAGACATACACACACTTAACAATATTGAAATGATTAACATATTCTCAAAAGTTGTTAAAGCAGTAATTATAAACTGGGTTGTTCAAGCCCTGAATGATGATTGCCTGAAAGCTGTGGTATATCAGACCATATACCACAGGTATGACAAAACATTTATTTTTACTGCTCTAATTACATTGGTAACCAGTTTATAATAGCAATAAGGCACCTCGGGGGTTTGTGGTATATGGCCAAGATACCACGACTAAGGGCTGTGTCCAGGCACTCCGCGTTGCGGATAAGAACAGCCCTTAGCCGTGGTATATTGGCCTTGTTGCTCAATTATATCAGGTCAAGCACTTTGCCTATACATAATGGATCCCACATTTAAGTCAGTTCTTACACCCAGTCCCCATCTTCTCTCTCCCTTTCCACCTCCCCTCTTTCTGTTTGGCTCTCTTTCTCTGTCACCCAGGGGGAGTTTGAGCGGGGCGTACAGGACTGCGATAGCGCGCTGTGCGTGTGTGAGGGCAGTCGCAGGGCGCTCTACAGGAAAGCTCTATGTCTGAGAGAGCTGGGCCGACTCAGGGAGGCCTATGAGTGTGGCACCGGATGCCTGCTCACTGCCCCACACGTAAGTCAAGGCCACATGGCACCCAAGGGCACTTGAATTGTAGTTCAATTAAAATGATGAATCCTTGTAGGATTCATATGGGATCACCAATTTATTTTACATCATTTTAGTTACTCACATTTCTTTAATGTGTCATGTCAGTTAGTCTTATTGTTTAAGGAATGTACTCTCTGTGTCGTACAGGACAGGCAGGTGGGTGAACTGGCCCAGGACCTGGCTAATAAACTTGGCCTGAAGGTCCGTAAGGCCTACATCAGCTCTCAGGTGAGTTCAGTCACATCTGACTCTGTCAATAGTAGGAATGCGCCCCTCAAAGATCAAAATGCCTAGAACGATATCTGCCACGGTCAATATAAATGTTACTGTTGTCTTCACAGGTGGAGTCCTCAACGTCAGGGAGGGAGAGCAATAGAGAGAATTCTTCACCCACAGGAGAGGTGAGTGTCTGGTCGTCTTGGATTTTTTTCCCTTCTCATTGCCATTTTCTTATTAAGGGCAAATGGGATGAATGGTTGTTTTAATTGTCCCAGCGTCATTAGGGTTTGGCCGGTGTAGGCCGTCATTGTAAATAAGAATTTGTTCTTAACTGACTTGCCCAGTTAAATAAAGGTTAAAAAAATGTTTACAAAGCCTTGTCTCTTTTTATTTAGACGTCCGCCAACGGGCTAGAATCTTTGACTGACATTGCATCAGGTATGGCAGCTCAACATGAAAACGTAACATCATGTTTAACTTGAATGATTTATTTATCATTGTCATTATCGTTCTCTAAAATGCCCTTCTCTCTATGGTCCTATCTCTTAATTTCTAGTTTTTCTTCATCCCTCTCCTCCGTTTCAGCTGATCTGTCCAGTGCCCAGTGTATCCCTGCCCCTCTGGCCACGCCCATCCCTGTCAGCGACGAGCCCTCTAGCCCAGTGGCCACGCCCTGTGCTGACCTATCAGAGAGCCCCAGTACGGTCCTACCGCCCATGCCCTACTCCGTTCCTGTGTCGGAGCACATGGAGGAGTGCAGCGTGATCGCTGACGATCTGGACAGCCTGCTGGGGGACTGCATCTCCAAGAAAGTCAGCGAGGTGAGAGGGTCGCTACTAGAATCACTCCAAGGCAGGATGCTGGCTGTGCTGTGCCCTCCCTCTGTTGACGAGAGAGGATGTACAGACAACACTATATGAATATTTAAGAAAGTATCTCTGACTTGGCTGACCAAGGATGCACATTTTTGTGGTTTAAAGGAGAAGTCTGCTTTTTTGCAACCTAATCTCTATTTTTGATGTAAATGGCATGTTATAGAAGGGTCCAGATCTTTTTGAAATTTTTATTTCACTTTTTTGAGAAACTTACCCCAAACCAGCAATTCACTTCCTCGTTGTGCAGTACGTGGGCTCTGCAAAAACATGAACAAAAGCTCCAAAAACACCCAAATATGTGGTTTGTAAAACAGGAAAGCTCTCCGTATAGTGATGCAGGTCTTTAGATGTTGTACACATGAAATTGTGCCATTCTGTACGTTATTCGCAACTTTATATTCAATTTTGTGCGACTCAAGCTGTTTCTCCTATGCAGCTGTTCCATTCTTTGTGTAGCCTTCTGCTAGAGTGGATGGAGAGGTGTTGCTTGAGTTACTACAAAATGAAATATAATGTTCGGAATTATACAATTTCATGTGTACGACATCTAAAGACCTGCATCACTATACTGAGAGCTTTTCTGTTTCTTAAACAACATAATTGGGTGTTTTCTGAGCTTTTGTTCATGTTTTTTCAGATCCCCCATAGTGCACTACGAGGATGAGGAAGTGAATCACTGGTTTGGGGTAAGTTTTTCAAAAACAAGTGAAATCGCAAAAAAAAAGTGCCTGGACTCATCTATAACATCCCATTTACATCCAAAATAGAGATTTGGTTGTAAAAAAGCAGACTTCTTTGTTAACTTTCACCACTGTACACAAGTACATTACACGGAGCACAGAGTTATATATTTCTGGTCTAGAAGGAGATTTAGAATAAGATGGATAATGTAATGTCTCTGTCTCTCCCTCAGTCACAGAGCCCAGTCCAGGGTGCTATCCCCACCAACCTCCCCAACACAGCTGTGGGCCTGCACCCTCCATACTCCTCCAGCCTCCCCGCCCCCTCGCCCCAGCTACCCCCTGCCTTCTTCAGCTCCTCTGTCAGCCAGATGCCCTCCTTGGAGCCTTACCCCTCACTGGGCCAGAGGGAGCAGACCTCCACACAGGCGCTGGACGCCCTGGGGGCCTTCTCCCCGGGGACAGGGGACATGGAGGGCAAAGGAGGGGTTGGAATTGGAGGCCTGGACTCACTCTCTGAGTACACTTTGCCTGGTGAGGGGATGAGACATATGAACAAGGTGTATGGGTCAGGGTGTGTGTTTGTGGATGTCAATTCCATCAAAACAGTAAAGCCATTGTAGCAGGCTTTTTGGCCATTATCCAGTCTTTTACAACCATACAGTTTAAATGTGCGTCAGCTGTTTCTTAAACCTTCACTGGGACTGCCCAGCGACCCTGAACAGTCCTCGGGGCATGCGTTAGTTGTTGTTGAATCTAGTCCGTGTCAGCAGCACTGCTGTAAGGCCATATGGTGTCTGACATCTGTGTCCTTGTGTTGCTGTTCTCCAGGGGGAAGAATCTCTCACAGCTTCATCCCTGGGATCTGCAACCACAGCTCTACTCACACGGTACGACAGCAGCACAATGCCCGAACACCACGATGGATACTCTCAACTTCTTTCTCTTTTATCATGACATGGATGTCTCTTCTTACTCTGCTTGTGTTCTGCAGACCCCAGATTACATTTATTCCGTTATTTCTTGCTGTTGAGTAACATGCAAGTTATTGGAACTAGGAGTAAGTTGTGTTTTTTGATAATAAAGACACTTAAATCTGTTGATGGATTGGCTTGTCTTCTGTCCTCAGAACGTCCCAGCAGGCACCAACCTCTCCCTGCTCTCCCGGAACCCACTGGCTGCCACCCACGAGTTCAGACAGGCCTGCCATGCCTGTTACAGCCGCATAGGTACACACTGCTACCTTCACCTTTCTGTTCCCACTCCAGAATGTTACGTTAATGATTTCTTTCTTTTATACTGAGCAGTATTAAGTCAATATTGTCTGTTACATCAATGCTTACATAATTGACCCTTGTGGGATAAATCAAGTATATTGAATTGAGTGCTGCAGTTGAATGATAAATCCCCCTAATCTTCTCTCTGCAGGTCCACGGGTGATTGACTACCAGTACCAGCCAGAGGCGGCTCACCGCTGTAAGAGGGACGTGCTACTGTGTCGCTTCAAAAACACAGACGACCCCACATGGAAGAGAGTCAGGCCTCGCCCCGCTAGAAACAACTTCCTGGGGGCCTTTGTGCTCTGCAAAGGTACGTGTGTGTGTACGTACGTGTGTTCACTCACTCAAATAAGCACTGGTGGTTGAACGTCATCTCTCACAGCAGAATTCTGGCAGTAATTTTTTTAATGCCTGCTGCCCATCAGTGATAGTAAAGATCATCTACTCTCTACTTTCCTCCTTCGTCTCCCTGAAGAAGTCCAGGAGCGCCAGGAGTGCCAGTACGGGGAGAACTGCACGTTTGCCTACTGCCAGGAGGAAATAGACGTGTGGACCCAGGAGAGGAAGGGGGCTCTGAGCAGGGAGCTGCTGTTTGACCCGCTGGGAAGCACCGAGAGACGGGCACTCAGCGTCACACGGCTGCTGCAGCTACACATGGGCATGTTCATGTTCCTCTGTGAGGTAGGGTGTGATACACACAGACTTCCACAAGGAGAACTTTGAAGGATTCAGTATGTACAGAACATTCACACACTCTTTCCTCCTCTGCAGGAATGTTTTGACAGTAAGCCTCGCATTATCAGCAAACGCAGCAAAGAGAACTTGGCTGTCTGCTCAAACCTCACCGCCCGACATCCCTTCGACGATAACAAGTGTGTCTTCTAGAACTTTCTGTCCTTGAGTGTGTATCAGATCCAGACAAGCAGTTTGTCTTAGCATAATCCAATTTCCCTCAGACAATATTACAGTCAGCTACTTCCACCCTGGCCCCTTCTATGCTCTTCTCGCCCTCTCCTCTCTCTTTCTCCATCTCATTTCTCTCTCTTCCACGTCTCCTCAGGTGCCTAGTGCATGTGGTGCGTTCGGCCAACGTGCGCTACAGTAAGGTGCGCCCGCTGCACCCCCTCTGCCAGTTTGACGTGTGTCGCCACGAGGTGCGTTACGGCTGCCAGCGCGAGGACAGCTGTTCCTTTGCCCACTCCGTCATAGAACTCAAGTGCTGGGTACTGCAGCAGGACACAGGTACACGAAGTACACATGTTTCTATACACACAAAAGATTGCAGCAAAATAACCAAAGTTCATTCTATCATCTGTTACTTTGTCTCTCAGGTATCACCCACGAGGAGATGGTACAGGAGTCCAAGAGGCACTGGTACAGGCTAGAGCAAAATGCTCAGAGACAGAAGGTGAGCGTGAGATGGGCACCATGCCCTAATACAATACATAATTTTAGTTATTTTAAGGGCCTGATTTACAAAATGTCCCTCTCTCTTTCAGCCTATGCATGTCCCACACCAGAGCTGTGGTGGTGGTGGTGGGGTGGGGGGAATAGGAGGGGGAGATAATCTCGGGGGTGGAGGGGTTGGCTCCGGAGTGAGAGGCAGAGGGCTGAACCTGAAGATGAAGTTTGTCTGTGGCCAGTGTTGGAGGGACGGACAGGTCAACGAACCAGACAAGGCCCTCAAGTACTGCACTGCTAAAGCAAGGCACAGGTGAGAGACTAGGGCGGCCTGGGGCCATATCAAACTGACATCTGCACTTCTCTTGTCAATATAAGGCTGCAGGGGCCTGAACTGATATTTATTGGATTAAAGGAATGTTAATGAAATAGGCCCATTAAAGGATTGACTCTATAGAAATACAAAATACCTCGCTCTGAATAGTCAATTTCACTAATTTGATAGGCGAAATATAACTCTAAATTTCTTTTGCCCATCTTTCCTCTCTCTCTTTCCCCCTCTCTCCAGCTGGACTAAGGAGCGTCGGGTATTGCTTGTGAAATCATTTGAGAAGAAGAAATGGGTCGTTGTGCGGCCGCTTCCCTTCTCCCGTACATACCCACAGCAGTATGACGTAAGTCTCTCCCCCTCCTTCACTCCCCCCTCATACACAGCTACATAAGTATTACCTGAGTCACCCCTCCTTTTCTCCATCCCTCCCTTCTCTCTGGGTCTGTTTTTAATCTCCAATCAGTCAGTCAGATCCAGGAGACCTCTCACATGCTGAGTACAGCTGACGGTCTACAGCCCCCCTTATCCCCTCTCCCATTTACTTCTAGTGTTTCAGCAACCCTCATCCCCTATAACATTGCCTGCATATAGTGTTTACCTAATAAGCATTTTGACCTTTTTTCCTCAATAGGTTAGCTATTTCTTGCTAATACTTGTTAAGGAAAAAGGTTTCGGTTTCAAATAAAAACACAATAAAATCACAGGAAAGCAGGGGTTGGAACCGGTTCAGGGAACAAAACTGAAAACCAGGTTATTTTCTTTTTGAGGAACAGAAACAGTCTCCAGAGATGTTCAATCGGGTTCAAGTCCGTGCTCTGGCTGGGACACTCAAGGACTTGACAGACTTGTCCCGAAGCATCTCCTGTGTTGTCTTGGCTGTGTGCTTAAGGTTGTTCTCCTGTTGGAAGGTGAACGTTCACCTCAGTCTGAGAACCTGCTCCAGAGCGCTCAGGACTTCAAGGATATCTCTGTACTTTGCTCTGTTCATCTTTCCCTCGATCCTGACTAGTCTTCCAGTCCCTGCTGCTGAAAAACATCCCCGCAGCATGATGCTGCCACCACCATGCTTCACCGTAGGGATGGTGCCAGGTTTCCTCTAGACATGACACTTGGCATTCAGGCCAAAGAGATCAATCTTGGTTTCATCAGACTAGACAATCTTGTATCTCATGGTCTTTAGGTGCCTTTTGGCAAACTCCAAGCGTGCTTTCATGTGCCTTTTACTGAAGTGGCTTCCGTCTGGGCACTCTACCTGACCAAGGCCCTTCTCCCCCGATTGCTCAGTTTGGCCGGGCAGCCAGCTCTAGGAAGAGTCTTGGTGGTTCCAAACTTCTTCCATTTAAGAATGATGGAGGCCACTGTGTTCTTGGCGACCTTCAGTGCTGCAGAAATGTTTTGGTACCCTTCCCCAGATCTGTGACTCGACAAAATCCTATCTCGGAGCTATACGGACAATTCCTTCGACCTCCTGGCTTGGTTTTTACTCTGACATGCACTGTCAACTGTGGTACCTTATATAAACAGGTGTGTGCCTTTCCAAATCATGTCCAATCAATTGAATTTACCACCAGTGGACTCCAATCAAGTCGTAGAAACATCTCCAAGGATGATCAATGGAAACAGGATGCACTTGAACTCAATTTCTGAATATTTATGTAAATAAGCTATTTCTGTTTTTTATTTTTAATACATTTGCTGTAGTAGTAAAGCATTGTGTGTAGTTAAAATAAAAAAATAAAATGTGGAAAAGTCAAGAGGTCTGAATACTTTCCGAATGCACTGTAATTCTGTAATTTAGTTATGATGCTAGTAATAGCCTAAACACATTCAAATTCACGTCATGATATTCAGTGCCTTTTAGCCCCTCTTGTTCTCTCCCCACCTGTGAAATTTGTTGCATCTTGCGCCTGCACTTATCTGACCAATCAAACATAGCAAGCTGCTCTTCCTGCGCTAATTGGTAGAGTAAATTAATGTACTAAATGTAAAAACTATGTTGATTTCACATGTTAAAACATTTTACGAAAAGGAACTATATGAACCGTTATTTAAGGCAGCGCCAGTAGTAAGGAGGCGGCGGCGCCGGTAGTAAGGCGGCGGCGGCGCCGGTAGTAAGGCGGCGGCGGCGCCGGTAGTAAGGAGGCGGCGGCGCCGGTAGTAAGGAGGCGGCGGCGCCGGTAGTAAGGAGGCGGCGGCGCCGGTAGTAAGGAGGCGGCGGCGCCGGTAGTAAGGAGGCGGCGGCGCCGGTAGTAAGGAGGCGGCGGCGCCGGTAGTAAGGAGGCGCCGGTAGTAAGGAGGCGCCGGCGCCGGTAGTAAGGAGGCGGCGGCGCCGGTAGTAAGGAGGCGGCGGCGCCGGTAGTAAGGAGGCGGCGGCGCCGGTAGTAAGGAGGCGGCGGCGGCAGTAGTAGTGCGGCAGTAGTAGTGCGGCAGTAGTAGTAGTAATAAAGCAGTGTCTCCCTAGATGTGTGTCCATGTGATGAAGCAGAAGAAGTGCCACTACATCGGAAATTGTTCCTTCGCCCACAGTCTGGAGGAGAGGGACGTCTGGACGTACATGAAGGACAACAGCTGTAAGATTTTCTGTTGCTATTCCTCTCATTATGTTCCTCTCTTTTTGTGTGCCAAACAAATAATGTATTTACAGTGTATCTGTTGGAAATGCTAACCCCTGTCCTGTCCACAGTGAGGGACATGCAGCAGATGTATGACATGTGGCTCACGATGACCAATCAGAACAGACGCACTGACAGAAGCCCCATGACCCCGCCTCCGGAGGAGAAACAGGTTTCGAGGACGACCGATTACACAGAGTCATTGGTGAGAGGCTTTCAAGTCATGAGTTTCATTAAAGACAAGTGGCTTTTTGTGTTGTTTGATATGGAAAGACCATTTGATTTGTCTCTGTCAGTCTGGGCAGCGGTTGTCGGAAGGAGGAGATATGTGAGTGTTGTTGTGCTGAGGAGGAGCTGGCCCTGGAGACGTGGAAAGGAGACCCCGCTCCCACTACACCAGAGACCAGCTACAGTACCTACCGCCTGTGACATCAGTCTGAATGCAAACACACATACACACAACACACCTTACAGTACAACAAATTGCTGTTGCAACAGGCACCAACTCGTGTGACGCACACACACAGAAAGTCGTATATAAGAACATTCACGCCCATAATCTGAATGGTTTGGCAGTTAATTTCAATCTGAACCTCAGTGTATCTCTAACACGCTGCAGATGTCAATGTACTTTATATGTGTCCATTATATTACCATTGAAGGCAAATTTTGAATTGTCAGCAAAGAGAAAAGGCCCCAAAGTCGCCCCTTCTAACGAATACGGAGTGGCTGTGTGGCCGATACTTCTTCCTGGTGATTAAACAACTGAACAAATTAGCCTGCATAATATATATTTAATATTTTTATTTTTTTGAGGTTTGTTCAAATCGCCATAGTTTTTATTTTATTTCAGCTGTTCATAAATATGAGGCAGAGACGTAGCAAATGTGCAGAACGTGATTCGGTTGTTTAGCTCTGGGAATGAGGCGCCCAGGGGGGCAGTACATGGGCAGAACGGGGTGGTTGGATTCGGCCGTGCAGCCTCAACCTCAAAAATAAGCCCCTTATCTATGTAGCTAGGGGCAAACGTCTACAACCAAGTCCTACCCTCCTTCCCTTGTGGGAACGTAGAAAGAGGGAGAGAGAAATCGGACAGAAATGGTTAGTACGCCATTTTGATTGTCCATGGGAGTTGGCGCTTCACTCTATTCGTCTGCCATATTGGTAGAGTACTATGAATGTAAAGCCAGTCGTTTTGAGGAAGTCATAAAAATAATTATGGTTGTGGAATTTATTCGAAATACCCAAGACAAATCTTATATAACATTTAAAATGACCCCCTATCCCCCCTTTTTTATTAATAGAAATGGCACAGTAGTCTTGGTTATATACTGTAAGCAAGCTAGGCAGCCGTACCTGTGGCCAGCAACGACACGTATGCACATTCACATACACGCTGTATACACTGAGTAGGCTCAGAATGGAACAGTTTCATAATATTGCATTGGAGGGCTATAGGGAGTGACTGCAGACTCTTCACTCGGACCCACTCAAACAACATACTGTATCGTATGCTTAAAACCTGGAGTTTTCATGGACTACATGAACAAGTCTGCGTCCTCCTAGTTATAGCCACTCTATAACAAGACTCCAGATGTTATCCGGGTGTGACGTGGCTTCATCTGGCATGTCTACCACCAGTTTAACTAGGATCAAGTGAGGTTACCTTTGCCCTGTTAGCCCTCCAATGTAAACCTATGCTGATTTAGCCAGGGAGAAAAGATAAGCTCCAAATCACAAAGACTGAGTACAGGAACAATACATGGGGTTAAGATGCATATGACAGAACATTAGGGATTCCAATAAGGGATTCCACAAGAAAGGGGAGGGATCGTAGGATAGTACAGCAGGATGGAGCTTGAATGGATCCTGGAGTATGGTGGCTTGGTCAAAGGGGTGGTCAGGTGGGCGGGTTAGGGGATGGAAACTGGACAGGTAGCTGGATCCTGGGCAGGGTGGGCACTGAACAGGTAGTTGGATCCTGGGGTGGGTGGGCACTGGACAGGTAGCTGGATCCTGGGGTGGGTGGGCACTGGACAGGTAGCTGGATCCTGGGGTGGGTGGGCACTGGACAGGTAGCTGGATCCTGGGGTGGGTGGGCACTGGACAGGTAGCTGGATCCTGGGGTGGGTGGGCACTGGACAGGTAGTTGGATCCAGGGGTGGGTGGCTGACAGGCTTGGGTATTGTAAGAGAGGGAGGGCGTTATGGAAGCAATGATGAATACATAAAAAGTTAATTAAAAGTAAAATGGCTACCCATAATGTAGGCTAAAGAAGACTGACTATCCATAATGTAGGCTGACTACCCATAATGTTGGCTAGTGAGACTGATGTGTGTGTGTGTGTGTGTGTATATACACACACACACTAACATTAATTCACAAAATATATCTAGGCAGGGACAGGTTTTTCCCATATGGCCAGCATCTCGTTCCCTTATACCCGCACCAGACATGATGTAATGGAGGTATGTCTCTATTCATATACATTATATATACATCTTTACAGATATTGGTATACTACTAAAGATAATTGATAACTTAGCAGTTAAGCTTAATTAAATATAACCTAAAACTTGTATTGATTACATAGAACCTCTTGTTATTGAGCTATGCTATATGACATGTATCGCTGAACTAGATGACTAGTGATTTTATTGCTTCTGTGAGGGTCATTCCAGAGATGTCTGTAGGAGCAAGGTTGACCGATTCTCATAACAGGATTTGAATTGAATGGTTTCAGCTAAGCCAAAAGAAAGGGGATTGGTTGGGTTAAATATCAACATGAGGGACATGATCATCTCAGAACCCAGACAACGTATGGTGTGTACTTGCCATCTGATGAGAGATTTGATCATGTGGAAGTAATGGGTCTGGTAGGGAAAGTGTTACTCAATTGGAAACAGTTTTTGATCTGATCAGTTTTTTCTCTTGGTCAGTAAACAATAGGATGCCAAGGTACTCCCTTCGATAAACATCAGTGATTTTACTAGAGTAGGTCAATAAACTGTCCAATCAGTTTTAGAGGAGTAACAAGGTGGGAGAGGCTTCTTCTGGAATGACCCAGGTATTTGCTTAACTGAGGGAACGTATTACTACTGCTACTACTACTATTATGATGATGATGAATTATGATGACGATAATGATTGCCATTATGACTATTTCTATTCTCCTATATGCTATTGATATACGTATATATGTTAATTGCTATGTATAACTCTCTTTATAAATGTATCCATGTATGAATATAATACTTTACTGTAAACAGACGTATGTGTATGTTAAACAGGACTGTCCAGCAGGCAGGCCAGACAGGGAAGAGTTCATAGTTTACCTTGCTCAAACTGGTACGAAGAACAACTCGGTTCAGTTTTAACATACTTGCTGACTGTGACCTCACTCTCCGTTAGCTGGTTACGTAACAGGAACACAAGCTAACATAGCATAAGTGTCCATAGTTCACAGGGCACCCTAGATGACAGCAGACAGGTTACTGGACCAGGTTGTTGCTGAACATCTGATTTGATATAATCTTGGTTGCTTGAGGTTAGTGGATTGTAGGGGAGTTGAGATTGTATGGAAGATAAGTTTGGTCGGTCAGTCCAATGGAATGTGCTAGTGACACTTTGAATTTCCGATAGCCATGTAAATCGCTAATGATTGTTTTCCTGACTGCTATCGAGTGAGATTATATAATCAATAATACTTTAGTATCATTTATTTAGTCATTAACCCTGCTGGAACAACTCCAAGCATACATTGACGTCTGTATACATCAGTATAGCACCTTATTCAATATATACCTATATAAAAGTATACATACCCCTATCATATAATCCTACTTTCTATGATACATATAACTATAATTATACTTAGACACCTGTATAATTAATTTAGATAAGCGGTTCTGTTTTTCCCTGGTTGTTTGAAAAGGTCATAGTCTGATTTCATTGGTTACAGTGCACACCGTACTACATAAGTCCTTGTATCTGCTCTGTTGCTAGGTTTGAGGGGCCTCCTTTGTCTTCATCACAGTGTGCTGTTACCAAACAAAGGGGTCAGAGACAGGCCGGCATTTTAGAAGTGTTCAATCAACAGCCGCTGTTGTTTTAACTGACTCATGGTTGTAAACAAACAGTTATATCAGAAGGGTCAATAATAATCTCAGGCCTTGTGCTTGGAGGGGACTGGAGGAACTGAAAAGTCGTCAGACCAGACTATCCAAACCCACCAGAGAGAACTGCATTCGATCATGAGATTGACTGATTCGTCTTGGTTTAAGAAGAGGCTTTGACCCCAAAAAGCATATAGTCAGATGTTTATTTCTCCTGTTGTCTTTCCAAGTAGAAGGTTGAAGACATTCTTGTAAACCTTGGTTCACTCCATGTTCATTATTGCCACACAGGCATTCCCTGTATTAACAAAAAGAGAAATACACTTAGGTGAATTGACACTCACCCAGCCACACCCACCCATAGCCACAATGAGCTGATATTAATTTACATTAGCTTTCAGAGTTATTATTGGATTATTTTCTACTATTTGGAATAGGAACCAGAGTTTTAAGTGAAAAACAAGGCCTCTATTTGTGTTAACTCTGTTTTGTCTTTCTCATTTTTTCCCTCCCTGGTTGGAAGTGAATTACGATGACAAATGGACCAAATCTCTTGAAGGTGTTTAACAATAAACAGAGTGTTTTAGAGATGGTGTGACTTTGTTTTTCTTATTCTCACCATATATTCAGTATAGCGAAAGTATGAACGGATTATTGATAAATGTTTATCTGAAATCTGTCTTAACTTATCTGTTGTATTTGTTTCTATACTCGCAAAGTTTGAGAGGGACCGGAGACATTTATTGGACTCAATAGGCTGCCAGTAATTCTGAGATTCAAGTTACTGGTGAGCAATGTCTCTATGCTGAAAACCAAAAAACCCTGATGTACTGAATCCACAATGATCCTAGGATTCTGATCCAGACTCAGATCCCAGCCTAGAAGAATGAACTTGCAAGGTCTTCCATTGTTATAGGACAGTCCTACTATAACCTGGCTGAGGTTGACTGAAGTGATCAGTGTTTTGCAGGTGCCCAAGATAGGGCATGTTGCCAGGACGCTTCACGTGTGTATGAAACAGGATGAGGGCCGCAGGTAACCTAGTGGTTAGTGTTGGGCCAGTAACTGAAAGGTCACCGGTTTGAATACATTTGTCTGTGCCCTTGAGCAAGGCATTTAATCCCCCCAAAAATCCAGGGGCGCCGTACTACTATGGCAGGCTGACCCTGTAAATTTATATTTTATTTATTTCACCTTTATTTAACCAGGTAGGCTAGTTGAGAACAAGTTCTCATTTGCAACTGCGACCTGGCCAAGATAAAGCAAAGCAGTTTGACACATACAACAACACACAGTTACACATGGAATAAACAAACATTCAATAATACAGTAGGAAAATCTATATACAGCATGTGCAAATGAGGTAGGAAAAGAGAGGTAAGGCAATAAATAGGCCATGGTGGCAAAGTAATTACAAAATAGCAATTAAAACACTGGAATGGTAGGATGTGCAGAGGATGAATGTGCAGGTTGAGATACTGGGGTGCAAAGGAGTAAGATAAATACATATGGGGATGAGGTAGATTGCTGGGCTATTTACAGTTGAGCTATGTACAGGTGCAGTGATCTGTGAGCTGCTCTGACAGCTGGTGCTTAAAGCTAGTGAGGGAGATAAGAGTCTCCAGCTTGAGTGATTTTTGCAGTTCGTTCCAGTCATTGGCAGCAGAGAACTGGAAGGAAAGGGGCAAAAGGAGGAATTGGCTTTGGGGGTGACCAGTGAGATATACCTGCTGGAGCACATGCTACGGGTGGGTGCTGCTATGGTGACCAGTGAGCTGAGATAAGGCGGAGCTTTACCTAGCAGAGACTTGTAGATGACCTGGAGCCAGTGGGTTTGGCGACGAGTATGAAGCGAGGGCCAGCCAACGAGAGCATGCAGGTCGCAGTGGTGGGTAGTATATGGGGCTTTGGTGACAAAACAGATGGCACTGGGATAGACTGCATCCAATTTGTTGAGTAGAGTGTTGGAGGCTATTTTGTAAATGACATCGCTAAAGTCGAGGATCGGTAGGATGGTCAGTTTTACGAGGGTATGTTTGGCAGCATGAGTGAAGGATGCTTTGTTGCGATATAGGAAGCCGATTCTAGATTTAATTTTGGATTGGAGATGCTTAATGTGAGTCTGGAAGGAGAGTTTACAGTCTAACCAGACACCTAGGTATTTGTAGTTGTCCATATATTCTAAGTCAGAACCATCCAGAGTAGTGATGCTGGATGGGCGGGCAGGTGCGGGCAGCGATCGGTTGAAGAGCATGCATTTCGTTTTACTAGCATTTAAGAGCAGTTGGAGTCCACGGAAGGAGTGTTGTATGGCGTTGAAGCTCGTCTGGAGGTTTGTTAAAACACAGTGTCCAACGAAGGGCCAGAGGTATACAGAATGGTGTTGTCTGCGTAGAGGTGGATGAAAGAATCACCTGCAGTGAGAGCGACATCATTGATGTATACAGAAAAGAGAGTCGGCCCGAGAATTGAACCCTCTGGCACCCCCATAGAGACTGCCAGAGGTCCGGACAACAGGCCCTCCGATTTGACATACTGAACTCTATCTGAGAAGTATTTGGTGAACCAAGCGAGGCAATCATTTGAGAAACCAAGGCTGTTGAGTCTGTCGATAAGAATGTGGTGATTGACAGAGTCGAAAGCCTTAGCCAGGTCGATGAATACGGCTGCACAGTAATGTATCTTATCGATAGCGGTTATGATATCGTTTAGGACCTTGAGCGTGGCTGAGGTGCACCCATGACCAATTCTGAAACCAGATTGCATAGCGGAGAAGGTACGGTGAGATTCGAAATGGTTGGTAATCTGTTTGTTAACTTGACTTTCAAAGACCTTAAAGGCAGGGTAGAATAGATATTGGTCTGTAGCAGTTTGGGTCTAGAGTGTCTCCCCCTTTGAAGAGGGGGATGAACACGGCAGCTTTCCAATCTATGGGAATCTCAGACGATACGAGAGGTTGAACAGGCTAGTAATAGGGGTTGCAACAATATCAGTTGATAATTTTAGAAAGAGAGGGTCCAGATTGTCTATCCCGGCTGATTTAACACATTTCACTGCACCTATCTGGTATATGTAACAATATAAATAAAATGTTGATCATATAAAATTAACTGTCTGGGTGTGGACCAGAGAGAAGACCATCAATCCCACATTCCATTTCTTGATTTGAAGAAATCCCTTTATTTGCATACTCAAAATAATAGACGTTCGGGCCTCCTGGGTGGCGCAGTGGTCTAGGGCACTGCATCGTAGCGCTAGCTGTGCCACCAGAGACTCTGGGTTCGCGCCCAGGCTCTGTCGCAGCCGGCCGCGACCGGGAGGTCCGTGGGGCGACGCACAATTGGCCTAGCGTCATCCGGGTTAGGGAGAGTTTGGCCGGTAGGGATATCCTTGTCTCATCGCGCACCAGCGACTCCTGTGGTGGGCCGGGCGCAGTGCGCGCTAACTAAGGTAGCCAGGTGCACAGTGTTTCCTCCGAGGCGTTGGTGCGGCTGGCTTCCGGGTTGGAGGCACACTGTGTTAAGAAGCAGTGCGGCTTGGTTGGGTTGTGTTTCGGAGGACGCATGGCTTTCGACCTTCGTCTCTCCCGAGCCCGTACGGGAGTTGTAGCGATGAGACAAGATAGTAATTACTAACATTTGGATACCACGAAATTGGGGGGAAAAGGGGGTAAAATTAAAAAATATAAATAAAATAGAATAATAGACGTTCATTTTATAGCCAAGAAATACAGGTTTCTTACACAGTACCAGTCAAAAGTTTGGACACACCTAGTCATTCAAGTTTTTGGGGGGATTTTGACTATTTTCTACATTGTAGAATAATAGTAAAGACATCACAACAATGAAATAACACATGGAATCATGTAGTAACCAAAAAAACTGTTAAACAAATCAAAATATATTTGAGATTCTTCAAAGTAGCCACCCTTTTCCTTGATGACAGCTTTGCACATTATTGCCATTCTCTCAACCAGCTTCACCTGGAATGCTTTTCTAACAGTCTTGGAGTTCCCGCATATGCTGAGCACTTGTTGGCTGCTTTTCCTTCACTTTGCGGTCCAACTCATCCCAAATCATCTCAATTGGGTTGCGGTCGGGTGATTGGAGGACAGGTCATCTAATGCAGGACTCCATCACTCTCCTTGGTCAAATAGCCCTTACACAGCCTGAAGGTGTGTTGGGTCATTGTCCTGTTGAAAAACAAATGACAGTCCCACGAAGCGCAAACCAGATGGGATGGTGTATCGCTGCAGAATGCTGTGGTAGGCATGCTGGTTAAATGTGCCCTGAATTCTAAATAAATCACAGACAGTTTCACCAGCAAAGCACCTCCACACCATTACACCTCCTCCTCCATGCTTCACGGTGGGAACCACACATGCAGAGATCATTTTTGTTCAGGATACAAACTGCAGCAGGCGGCAACTTCAGAGGGTTTTTGTAGAGCACATACAAAGGTTTTTATAACTATCCCAAGATAGAACACAGCCTGTCATTTCCAATAGAAACAAATTAGTCACAGTGGGCGTAACAAGCAAGGACAGGGCAGGAGCCAAGCACAATCTAGCGAGAGCCTATTGGCGCGTTCTACCACATATTTGCATATTTCTGTTAGGCAACACCTACTCTGAAGTGCAATACCTCAATTCACCCTTCTAAACAACCCATTTGTTTTTTACTTTTGCAAAGGGTCAAATCTACAAAACTTAATCAACTCTGTTCGTAACAGATTTTCGTTTTGGGAACAGGAAACTGTTTTGAGATCAAACGTTTAATCGATGAGACAATTAGTATAATGTCTGCAAAAATCCATCTCGCTCCATCGTCTCCCACTGCCGGCCACTGGATGACCATATTTGGTAGTGAGTGGAAACGCCAACCGGATGCTTGTCAATAGACCTTTTGCGCAACGTAGCAACGCCCACTTCCGCTCAACTTCCTACCCGATACATAGCTTCCTGTCAGCCTGATTGTAGCCATACTAGCCTAGAAGTCACTAATTTTTATCATTACCTCAGTATATTAATATAATCATATTTCTTGTTTTTTTTTTAAATAATTATTGTTGAAAATTCTGTTTATTCGTTCAGTTAGTGATTTTTGTAATTCTTTTGTGTTCTGTGTCTTTTTGTCTCTAGCTAGAAAACGTTAGCTACCAGTATCTAGCTAACGCGATTGAAAACGACGTTAATGTTATTAGTTGGTGCGGCATCTTTATTGAAAGTGAAGAAATTAATAAGGTTTCATTGAACCTTCTAGTGGGCTTCGACATCTGAAGACCTTTGCTATTCCTGTGGAATATTACCATGTCACTGATGGGAAGCATCAACTGCATCTGGGCATATTATATATATATATATATATATATATATATATATATATATATACACTGCTCAAAAAAATAAAGGGAACACTTAAACAACACAATGTAACTCCAAGTCAATCACACTTCTGTGAAATCAAACTGTCCACTTAGGAAGCAACACTGATTGACAATAAATTTCACATGCTGTTGTGCAAATGGAATAGACAAAAGGTGGAAATTATAGGCAATTAGCAAGACACCCCCAAAAAGGAATGGTTCTGCAGGTGGTGACCACAGACCACTTCTCAGTTCCTATGCTTCCTGGCTGATGTTTTGGTCACTTTTGAATGCTGGCGGTGCTTTCACTCTAGTGGTAGCATGAGACGGAGTCTACAACCCACACAAGTGGCTCAGGTAGTGTAGTTCATCCAGGATGGCACATCAATGCGAGCTGTGGCAAAAAAGGTTTGCTGTGTCTGTCAGCGTAGTGTCCAGAGCATGGAGGCGCTACCAGGAGACAGGCCAGTACATCAGGAGACGTGGAGGAGGCCGTAGGAGGGCAACAACCCAGCAGCAGGACCGCTACCTCCGCCTTTGTGCAAGGAGGTGCACTGCCAGAGCCCTGCAAAATGACCTCCAGCAGGCCACAAATGTGCATGTGTCTGCTCAAATGGTCAGAAACAGACTCCATGAGGGTGGTATGAGGGCCCGACGTCCACAGGTGACAAAAGCAGACACCTATCAAGAATCTTTCCGACGTTGGTATTATAATTGTGTGTGAATACCTGGCAGTAATTGGCTAGATCAGCCAGGCTTGGGGAAAGAACCAATGGAAAAACAAGGCGCTAAGGGGGCGGGACAGGCTACTATACAAACCTTGTGGTCGTGAAAAAAGTTTCAGTTTTCTCAGTTCATCAACATTTCGTTGTCTACTGTTGAACTTGGAAGCGTTGACAAATCTTGTCACCTTCATATATCTGCTCCAGCTTTTAATTGATAGTCAGAACAGGTTATCTTTGCAAGCGTTTAGAAAAGTCGAGAAATATGTCTTATTTTGAGATTCCGGAGATTTTCAAAGCTCTGCTTGAGGATCCATTCACTATTCCTACCCTTGATTACAACGGTAAGAAGAAGCGAAATAATCGTATTTTTTGTGTGCAAATTGTCAATAAATTACATTGTGACTGAACGATCAGGAATAATGTTTCCCCAGCGCTGTAGTAAATGAATCCACGCGCGACAATGTTGCAACTCAAAACATATTTGATACAGTACCTTTGTTTTCAATAAATGTATGTTAACAGTCTCTTCGACTATCAATACAATATTTTGGAGTGATTTCTCCCTGCGTATCCTATATATTGCGTAAAATTAATAAAATCCTGGTGCCATTTTGACAGTGTCAACTAGCCTTGGCAACTTGGTTACAAGAAAGACCTCAGATTAGCCTAGCGTGTAAGAGCATTGGGCCAGTAACCGAACGGTGGCTGGTTCGAGGTAGGCTATAGGTTTAGAGCGTTGGGCCAGTAAAAGACAGATTGCTGGTTCAAATCCCAGAGCCGGCAAGGTGGAAAAATCTACCCTTCTGCTCTTGACCAAGGCAGTTAACCAAACCACTGCTCCCCTGGCGTGGATGTCGATTAAGGCAGCCCCTGCACCTCTTTGATTCAGGGGGGTTGGGTTAAATGCGGAAGACATTTCGGTTGAATGAATTCAGTTGTGCAATTGACTATAGCCTTGTTCACACTGCAGGCCTTAACGCTCAAATCAGTTTTGGACTACTGACTGTCCAAATGTAACGGATGTGAAATGGCTAGCTAGTTAGCGGGTACGCGCTAGTAGTATTTCAATCAGTTACGTCACTTGCTCTGAGACTTTAAGTAGGGTTGCCCCTTGCTCTGCAAGGGCCGCGGCCTTTGTGGAGCGATGGGTAACGATGCTTCGTGGGCAACCGTTGTTGATGTGTGCAGAGGGTCCCTGGTTCGCGCCCGTGTCGGGGCGAGGGGACGACGTAAAGTTATACTGTTACATTGATGCTGTTGACCCGGATCACTGGTTGCTGCGGAAAAGGAGGAGGTTGAAAGGGGGGTGAGTGTAACGGATGTGAAATGGCTAGCTAGTTAGCGGGTATGCGTTAGTAGCATTTCAATCAGTTACGTCACTTGCTCTGAGACTTTAAGTAGGGTTGCCCCTTGCTCTGCAAGGGCCGCGGCCTTTGTGGAGCGATGGGTAACGATGCTTCGTGGGCAACCGTTGTTGATGTGTGCAGAGGTTCCCTGGTTCTCGCCCGTGTCGGGGCGAGGGGACGACGTAAAGTTATACTGTTACACAAACACCAAATCGGATGTGTGTGTTTTCAAACAGCACTTAGTTCATTTGCTGACGTGTCTACACTAATTGTCATAGTAACGACGTGTGTAGGCGCTAAAGTAATACTGCAAAAAATGTGGCAAGGCAATTAACTTTTTGTCAATACAATGTTAACAGTATAACTTTAAACTGTCCCCTCGCCCCGACACGGGCGCGAACCAGGGACCCTCTGCACACATCAACAACTGACACCCACGAAGCGTCGTTACCCATCGCTCCACAAAAGCCGCGGCCTTTGCAGAGCAAGGGGCAACACTACATCTAGGTTTCAGAGCAAGTGACGTAACTGATTGAAACGCTACTAGCGCGTACCCGCTAACTAGCTAGCCATTTCACATCCGTTGCACTCACCCCCCTTTCAACCTCCTCCTTTTCCGCAGCAACCAGTGATCCGGGTCAACAGCATCAATATTAACAGTATAACTTTAAACCGTCCCCTCGCCCCGACACAGGCGCGAACCAGGGACCCTCTGCACACATCAACAACTGACACCCACGAAGCGTCGTTACCCATCGCTCCACAAAAGCCGCGGCCCTTGCAGAGCAAGGGGCAACACTACATCTAGGTTTCAGAGCAAGTGACGTAACTGATTGAAACGCTACTAGCGCGTACCCGCTAACTAGCTAGCCATTTCACATCCGTTACAACAACACATTACTGAGTACCATTCCATATTTTCAAGCATAGTGGTGGCTGCGTCATGTTATGCGTATGCTTTTAGTCATTAAGGACTGTGGAGTTTTTTTAGGATAAAACATACACGTAACGGAGCTAAACACAGGCAAAATCCTGGAGGAAAACCTGGTTCAATCTGCTTTCCACCAGACACTTTGAGATTAATTCCCCTTTCAGCTGGACAATGATCTAAAACAGACGGCCAAATCTACACTGGAGTTGGTTACCAAGAAGACAGTGAATGTTCCGAGTGGCTGACTTACAGTTTTGACTTAGATCTGTTTGAAAATCAATGGCAAGACATGAAAATGGTTGTCTAGCGATGACCAACAACCAATTTGACAGAGCTTGAATAATTTTGAAGAGAATAATGGACAAATGTAGCACAATTCAGGTGTGGAAAGCCCTTAGACTGACCCAGAAAGACTCACAACTGTATTCGCTGCCAAAGGTGCTTCTACAAAGTATTGACTCAGCCGTGTGAATAGTTATGTAAATTAGATTTTTCTGTATTTCGTTTTCAATACATTTCGAAAAACATTTTCACTTTGTCATTATGGGGTATTGTGTGTAAATGGGTGCGGAAAAAAAATCTATTTAATACATTTTGAATTCAGGCTGTAACACAACCAAATGTGGAATAAGTCAAGGGGTATGAATACTTTCTGAAGGCACTGTAAAACCTAATGACTATTGATGCAACCTGTCCACATACAGTAACAGCTGCCAGGCAAGCACTTGATAATGAAATAAACACAGAGCTCACTAATCTTGTGGTACCCTCTTCCAATATCCAAACCAATTGCTGATTATTAGACACATTCACACAAATGTTTGTGAGGCCTTGGGATACACTGTTAAGTACATAAACTCAGCAAAAAAAGGAACGTCCTCTCACTGTCAACTGCATTTATTTTCAGCAAACTTAACATGTGTAAATATTTGTATGAACATAACAAGATTCAACAACTGAGACATAAACTGAACAAGTTTCAAAGACATGTGACTAACAGAAATTGAATAATGTGTCCCTGAACAAAAGGGGGGTCAAAAGTAACAGTCAGTACCTGGTGTGGCCACCAGCTGCATTAAGTACTGCAGTGCATCTCCTCCTCATGGACTGCACCAGATTTGCCAGTTCTTGCTGTGAGATGTTACCCACTCTTCCACCAAGGCACCTGCAAGTTCCAGAACATTTCTGGGGGTAATGGCCCTAGCCCTCACCCTCCGATCTAACAGGTCCCAGACGTGCTCAATGGGATTGAGATCCGGGCTCTTCGCTGGCCATGGCAGAATTCCTGTCTTGCAGGAAGTCACGCACAGAACGAGCAGTATGGCTGGTGGCATTGTCATGCTGGAGGGTCATGTCAGGATGAGCCTGCAGGAAGGGTACCACATGAGGGAGGAGGATGTCTTCCCTGTAACGCACAGCGTTGAGATTGCCTGCAATGACAACAAGCTCAGTCCGATGATGCTGTGACACACCGCCCCAGACCATGACGGACCCTCCACCTCCAAATCGATCACGCTCCAGAGTACAGGCCTCAGTGTAACACTCATCCTTTGACGATAAACGCGAATCAGACCATCACCACTGGTGAGACAAAACTGCGACTCGTCAGTGAAGAGCACTTTTTGCCAGTCCTGTCTGGTCCAGCGCGGTGGGTTTGTGCCCATAGGCGACGTTGTTGCCGGTGATGTCTGGTGAGGACCTGTCTTACAACAGGCTTACAAGCCCTCAGTCCAGCCTCTCTCAGCCTATTGCGGATAGTCTGAGCACTGATGGAGGGATTGTGCGTTCCTGGTGTAACTCGGGCAGTTGTTGTTGGCATCCTGTACCTGTCCCACAGGTGTGATGTTCGGATGTACCGATCCTGTGCAGGTGTTGTTACACGTGGTCTGCCACTGCGAGGACGATCAGCTGTCCGTCCTGTCTCCCTGTAGCGCTGTCTTAGGCGTCTCACAGTACGGACATTGCAATTTATTGCCCTGGCCACATCTGCAGTTCTCATGCCCCATTGCAGCATGCCTAAGGCACGTTCACACAGATGAGCAGGGAACCTGGGCATCTTTCTTTTGGTGTTTTTTAGAGTCAGTAGAAAGGCCTCTTTAGTGTCCTAAGTTTTCATAACTGTGACCATAATTGCCTACCTTCTGTAAGATCTTAGTGTCTTAACGACCATTCCACAGGTGCATCTTCATTAATTGTTTATGGTTCATTGAACAAGCATGGGAAACGGTGTTTAAACCCTTTACAATGAAGATCTGAAGTTTTTAGAATTTTTACAAATTGTCTTTGAAAGACAGGGTTGCTGAGTTTACAAATGTAAATAATCTGTGTGGCCATTTGATTAGTCTAGTTGTTCAGCAGTCTTATGGCTTGGGGGTAGAAGCTGTTAAGGAGCCTTTTGGTCCTAGACTTGGCGCTCCGGTACCGCTTGCAGTGCGGTAGCAGAGAAAAGTCTATGACTTGAGTGACTGGAGTCTCTGACAATTTTATGGGCTCTGCTCTGACACCGCCTATTATTTAGGTCCTGGATGGCAGGAAGCCTGGCCCCAGTGATGTACTGGGCCTTACGCACCACCCTCTGTAGCACCTTAGTCAGATGCCGAGCAGTTGCAATACCAGGTGGTGATGCAATCGGTCAGGATGCTCTCGATGGTGCAGCTGTATAACTTTTTGAGGATCTGAGGACCATTGACAAATCTTTTCAGTCTCCTGAGGGGGAAAAGGTTTTGTTATGCCTTCTTCACAACTGTCTTGGTGTGTTTGGACCATGATAGTTTGTTGATGATATGGACACCAAGGAACTTGAAACTCTCGACCCGCTCCACTACAGTCCTGTTGATGTTAATGGGGTTCTGTTTGGCCCGCCTGTTCCTCTAGTCCACGATTAGCTCCTTTGTCTTGCTCACATTGAGGGAGAGGTTGTTATGCTGGCACCACACTGCCAGTTCTCTGACCTCCTCACTATAGGCTGTCTCATCGTTGTCCACTGTTGTGTCGTCAGCAAACATAATGATGGTGTTGGAGTCGTGTTTGGCCACGCAGTCGTGGGTGAACGGGGAGTACAGGGGGGGACTAAGTACACACCCCTGAGGGGCCCCAGTGTTAAGGATCAGCGTGGCAGACGCATTGTTGCCTACCCTTACCACCTGGGGGCGGCCCATCAGGAAGTCCAGGATCCAGTTGCAGAGGGAGGTGTTTAGTCCAAGTGTCCTTAGCTTAGTGATGAGCTTTGTGGGTACTATGGTGTTGAACACTGAGCTGTAGTCAATGAACAGCATTCTCATATAGGTGTTCCTTTTGTCCAGGTGGGAAAGGGCTGTGTGGAGTGCGATTGAGATTGCATCATCTGTGGAGCTGTTGGGGCGGAATGCGAATTGGAGTAGGTCTAGAGTATCCGAGAGGATGCTATTGATGTGAGCCATGACCAGCCTTTCAAAGCACTTCATGGCTACAGATGTGAGTGCTACGGGTCTGTAGTCATTTAGGCAGGTTACCTTACTGTTCTTGGGCACAGGGACTATGGTGGTCTGCTTGAAACATGTAGGTTTTACAGACTCGGTCAGGGAGAGGTTTAAAATGTCAGTGAAGACACTTGCTAGTTGGTCTGCGCATGCTTTGAGTACACGTCCAGGTAATCCATCTGGCCCCGCAGCTTTGTGAATGTAGACTTGTGTTTAAAGGTCTTGCTGACATCGGCTACCGAGAGCGTTATCACACAGTCATCCAGAATAGCTGGTGCTCTTGTGCATGCTTCAGGGTTGCCTGGCTTGAAGCGAGCAAAAAAGCTTGTCTGGTAGGCTCGCGTCACTGGGCAGCTCGCGTCTGGGTTGCCCTTTGTAGTCCGTAATACACTGCTCAAAAAAATAAAGGGAACACTTAAACAACACAATGTAACTCCAAGTCAATCACACTTCTGTGAAATCAAACTGTCCACTTAGGAAGCAACACTGATTGACAATAAATTGTACATGCTGTTGTGGAAATTATAGGAAATTAGCAAGACACCCCCAATAAAGGAGTGGTTCTGCAGGTGGTGACCACAGACCACTTCTCAGTTCCTATGCTTGCTGGCTGATGTTTTGGTCACTTTTGAATGCTGGCGGTGCTTTCACTCTAGTGGTTGCATGAGACGGAGTCTACAACCCACACAAGTGGCTCAGGTAGTGCAGCTCATCCAGGATGGCACATCAATGCGAGCTGTGGCAAGAAGGTTTGCTGTGTCTGTCAGCGTAGTGTCCAGAGCATGGAGGCGCTACCAGGAGACAGGCCAGTACATCAGGAGACGTGGAGGAGGCCGTAGGAGGGAAACAACCCAGCAGCAGGACCGCTACCTCCGCCTTTGTGCAAGGAGGAGCACTGCCAGAGCCCTTCAAAATGACCTCCAGCAGGCCACAAATGTTTATGTGTCTGCTCAAACGGTCAGAAACAGACTCCATGAGGGTGGTATGAGGGCCCGACATCCACAGGTGGGGGTTGTGCTTACAGCCCAACACCGTGCAGGGCCTTTTGCATTTGCCAGAGAAGACCAAGATTGGCAAATTCGCCACTGGCGCCCTGTGCTCTTCACAGATGAAAGCAGGTTCACACTGAGCACGTGACAGACGTGACAGAGTCTGGAGACGCCGTGGAGAACGTTCTGCTGCCTGCAACATCCTCCAGCATGACCGGTTTGGCGGTGGGTCAGTCATGGTGTGGGGTGGCATTTCTTTGGGGGGCCGCACAGCCCTCCATGTGCTCGCCAGAGGTAGCCTGACTGCCATTAGGTACCGAGATGAGATCCTCAGACCCCTTGTGAGACCATATGCTGATGCGGTTGGCCCTGGGTTCCTCCTAATGCAAGACAATGCTAGACCTCATGTGGCTGGAGTGTGTCAGCAGTTCCTGCAAGAGGAAGGCATTGATGCTATGAACTGGCCCGCCCGTTCCCCAGACCTGAATCCAATTGAGGACATCTGGGACATCATGTCTCGCTCCATCCACCAATGCCACGTTGCACCACAGACTGTCCATGAGTTGGTGGATGCTTTAGTCCAGGTCTGGGAGGAGATCCCTCAGGAGACCATCCGCCACATTAGAAGCATGCCCAGGCGTTGTAGGGAGGTCATACAGGCATGTGGAGGCCACACACACTACTGAGCCTCATTTTGACTTGTTTTAAGGACATTACATCAAAGTTGGATCAGCCTGTAGTGTGGTTTTCCACTTTAATTTTGAGTGTGACTCCAAATCCAGACCTCCATGGGTTGATAAATTTGATTTCCATTGATAATTTTTGTGTGATTTTGTTGTCAGCACATTCAACTATGTAAAGAAAAAAGTATTTAATAAGAATATTTCATTCATTCAGATCTAGGATGTGTTATTTTAGTGTTCCCTTTATTTTTTTGAGCAGTGTAGTTTTCAAGCCCTGCCACATCCTACGAGCGCCAGAGCCGGTGTAGTATGACTTGATCTTAGTCCTGTCTTGACTCTTGCTTGTTTAATGGTTCGTCGGAGGGCATAGCAGGATTTCTTATATGCTTCCGGGTTAGAGTCAGGCTCCTTGAAAGCGGCAGCTCTAGCCTTTAGCTCAATGCGGATGTTGCCTGTAATCCATGGCTTCAGGTTGGGATATGTACGTACGGTCACTGTGGGGGTGACGTCGTAGATGCGCTTATTGATGAAGCCGATGACTGAGGTGGTATACTCCTCAGTGCCATTGGATGAATCCCGGAACATATTCCAGTCTGTGCTAGCAAAACAGTCCTGTAGCATAGCATCTGCGTCATCTGACCACTTCCGTATTGAGCGAGTCACTGGTACTTCCTGCTTTAGGTTTTGCTTATAAACAGGAATCAGGAGGATAGAATTATGGTCAGATTTGCCAAATGGAGGGCGGGGGAGAGCTTTGTATGCGTCTCTGTGTGTGGAGTAAAGGTCGTCTAGAGTCTTTTTCCCCCTCTGGTTGCACATGTGACATGCTGGTAAAAATTTGGTAAAACTGATTTAAGTTTGCCTGCATTAAAGTCCCCGGCTACTAGGAGCGCTGCTTCTGAATGAGCATTTTCTGGTTTGCTTATGGCCTTATAGAGTTAGTTGAGTGCGGTCTTAGTGCCGGTCTGTGGAGGTAAATAGACGGCTACGAAAAATATAGATGAGAACTCTCTAGGTAGATAATGTGGTTGACAGCTTATCATAAGGTACTCTAACTCAGGCGAGCAATACCTTGAGACTTCTTTAATATTAGACATTGCGCACCAGATGTTATTTGCAAAAAGACACACACCCCCACCCCTCATCTTACCAGACCTAGCTTCTATGTTCTGCCGGTGCAAGGAAAATCCCGCCAGCTCTATATTAGCCGTGTCGTCATTCAGCCATGACTCAGTGAAACATAAGATATTACAGTTCTTAATGCATCGTTGGTAGGATGATCGTTAATCGTAGGTCATCAATTTTATTTTCCAATGATTGCATGTTAGCAAGAAGGGCGGATGGTAGTGGGAGTTTACTCGCTTGCCTATGGATTCTCAGAAGGCAGCCTGATCTGTGTCCTCTTTTCCGCCGTCTTTTCATCACGCAAATGACACGGATTTGAGCCTGTTCCCGGGAGAGCAGTATATCCTTCCAGTTCGTGGTGAGTAATCACTGATGTCCAGAAGTTATTTTTGGTCATAAGAGATGGTAGCAGCAACATTATGTACAAAATAAGTTTAAAAATGAGTTACAAACAATGAAAAAAAAATAAAAAATAGCACAATTGGTTAGGAGCATGTAAAACGTCAGCCATCCTCTTCGGCGCCATTTTATACTGTATATTAGGACTATTAACAGCTTTTCAATAATTTGTGAAGCATCTATGAAGGCCTTGTAAAGGATTTATGAAGGTGTCATAAAGACATAGCAGTGGACAGCATCTCTGTTTTCTCCTCTTGTGCTGTGGTGTGGATGCTGAACTAGTTCTGTGTCAGAGGAGGCTGGTGGGAAGAGCTATGCTATACTGACAGTACAGCACACTCTACTCTTGCAGTAATGCCCCTTAAAAACAACTACAATACATGAATGCTGTCCTTGCCTCTGCTTGATCAGTTTGAAAACAAATGTTTGACAACTCGCAATTTAGAATAATGTTTTTAGTAAGGGCTTGTGCATTTGGTTTTCATGGTGTATATCAGTGGAGACTGCTGAGGGGAGGACGGCTCATAATACATTTTTTAAATGTTTTATTTATTTAAGTCGGTTAAGAACAATTAAAAAATCAAGAAAATTAAAATATAGGACAAAACACACATCACGACAAGACACCAACACTACATAAAGAGAGACCTAAGACAACAACATGGCAACACAGCATGGTAGCGACACAACATGACAACAACATGGGAGCATCACAACATGGCAGAAGCACAACATGGTAGCAGGACAAAACATGGAAAAAATATTATTAGGCATAAAAATGGCTGGAATTGAGTATAATGGAGTAAATGGAATGGTTTCAAACAGATTAAAACCATGTGTTTGATGCCATTCCATTTGCTCCATTCTGGCCATTATTATGATTCATCCTCCCCACAGCAGCCTCCACTGGTGTATATGCATATGACTTTTTAATTTTTTAATTTAACCTTTATTTAACTAGGCAAGTCAGTTAAGAACAAATTCTTATTTACTATGATGGGCCTACATCTGCCAAACCCGGACGACGCTGGGCCAATTGTGCGCAGCCGTATGGACTAGCCCATGTCTGAATATATGTAGGCTGTTTAGTGTCTAGATAAGTGTAGTGTGTATAGTAAAGTATCATGCTTAATGTGAGTGCCTAGCACAATATCGTACGGAGATGTGTCCATAAATACAGTGACTGAAAAAAACGTGTCAAGGTAAAATGCCAGTAAAATAGCGACACCTGTCTCAAATCGCATAGCTCCGCACCTCCCCCTGGCAATGCAGCAGAGCAGACCGGTCGTTCACGTGTACTCAATTTGAATAGTAGGCGCTCACTGCGCAGTCTTCATTGGTCTCCGTGTTTTTTTTTTAGCATACGATGATGGCACGTGTTGCCATGTGAGAACGAAGCGAATGAACCAGGGCTCGGTTTCCTTTTATTTTAGGCTTAAAATTATTTTGGGAAACCAGAAAAATTGTTACTCACAATTGCTATGTTATATGGCATAGGCTAGACAATAAAACAAATGTTATTTTCTCACAAAGGAGTCATACCGCCTATAGATTATTGTTTGATGCCCTGAATAGCTGGTAAAATAAATAGGCCTAAAAACACATTTGTTCCTAGAGAAATTGGGGCAATTGTCAAAGTACATTTTGACACTGCATGCGTAGCTGTAAGGTACTGTCACTACACACCAACTCTACCAACATTTGCTTTCCTAAGTGACTGTCTAAGTCTAACGTATGGATATATATATATCATTGAGGTTGTTCCACCCTCCCAACACGTTTTCCTCTAATTTATGCAGGGTTACAACAGATATATAATTCGGTCAACCAATGGTATATCATACCTTGCCTACGTTGCTCAGAGAATGTTAATATTCATAATGGGATAGATGAAAAGCACCAATCAGAACAGGGCTATTGTATATTTTCTACTCAAGAGGTGCGGTTTCTGTTGACCAACAAAACGTTTTTTGTTACGTTATTTGTGGAGTCAAGTCATACTCTGAAGAGGTAGTCTAATGTCGTGTCGTTCGCTGTTACATTGTAACATTTAGCCAAATTGCAGTTTCTCTAACGGATACTTTTGTTTCACGGAGAGGATATTCTGTTGCATTAGCCTATGCTTCATTGTTGAAGGAGCATATCTTAAAATTTGTTTTTGCGTAATTGCCGTAAAAAATGTCAGGAGAGCCGATCACCACCCCACTGGAAACCTTCATGGGGTCACCGGGTGCTTTTCCCGTGGTATTGAAGAAAATAATGGAAATGCCCCCACCGAATTTACTCGAGGGCGACGATGGTAAGTCTACTCTAGATGCTTCTCTGTGTGGGGTTTGTACGCATCGTTTGTTCTAGGAAAATAATTGAGAAGAGGCCGAATTGTGCCGGAGAAAGCCGAATGCGAATACAACGTATGCAATGTAGGAAATTGGTACACAGAATCACACCCTTTCTATCTGTTGTTTTTATAGTGTTATTATCTACAAAAATTCAACTATCCCTTCATCTGAATTGAAATTAAAATTGGGTAGCTACACTTTAATTATGGGGTTCGCAGACAGCACACCATTTTTAATGTCAAGTGCACAAGTGCAGTGAAATGCCTTTCTTGCAAGCGCCAACAACAATGGAGTAATCAATATCAATGTAGCACTAAAAATAACAAGGTTAGTTGACAGTAAATTCCTCTCTAAACCTCATCACAACTCCGTAACTTTACTGGAACCACTATTAGTAGGTCACATTTTTCTGTCTAGTAGTGTCAAGGTTCACTTTAATACCAAATTCTGATGTAGTATTTCATCATATCTCGTCCATTGTTTGAAACAGGAAGCCTGCATGATCATACTTGTGGGCTAGATTGTCACATGGACCACTTTCTTTATATATGTATGTGTGTGTTCTGAGTGTTTTATCCACAGCCATTTACAATCTACTGAATTACCATGTCAAATAATCCCTTTTCCAATGACTCTTCTCCTCCATTTGTTTTATCCACCCTGCCATAACTCATAAAATAACCAATGCTTTTCTGTTTTGCTGCCACAGACAATGACAAGGAGAAGCTGCTTATGGGGGACAATGTGGACCTTGAAGGAGGGAGTGGGATGGGTCCGTCGGCCGCCCTGACCCCTGCCATCTGGGATAAGACTATCCCGTACAATGGGGAGACCTTCCACCTGGAATACATGGACCTGGAGGAGTTCCTCATGGAGAACGGCATCTCCACCTCGCCCTCGTCCCTGGACGATGCGCTCAACATGGAGAATGCAGGGAAGACAGAGATGCCCACCACCATGGCAGCCAAGCCCAAGAGAACCCCAGCCGCCCCCATTTCCCTGCTGCCCATCCTGGAGCTGGATCAGTGTGAGGAAGAAGGGGTCACTATCACCCTCAACAGTATTGACATCGCAGATGACACAGGTAGGCCAACTTCTGTGAGACCTTTAGAGCCTTATGCATATACATATTAGTCTGTTAGTGTTGTTACACTGGTAGTTACATGGTATAATGTGTAAGTAATACAAAAAGTGAGAAAAAAATGCATTAAAGATCAAAGTAAACCAAGTAAGTTGTTCTCGCTTCTGCCATAGACAGTCAGATAGTCTGAGCACCAAGGACACACATGTACAGGGAAACACATGCTGGTGTGTTTTGAATGTCATTCAAGGCAGTATGCACTGTCGCTGGCGTAGATGGTGGTGAAAATAGATCGTAGCTATGCTGACCAACAGACGTGGGCTGGGCTCCGTGGAGGCCATCCTTATCAAGTTAAAGACTTCTACATTTGATGTCTGCCAATTTGAGTCACTGGATTTATTCTAATCTACTCCAGTTCAGGATATAGCCAAATATATGGTTCTGGAACAGGACTTGCAGTCTCGCATAATAGAATGCCTCATTTACACCAGGAGCATTTATTTATCAACCCGTAAAACTAATAGTAGCATTTGCACATTAACCCAAACGGTATACTTGAACCCTAATGCTTGGTCACCTGTGTCTCCCCCACAGAGGTAGTGACAGACAAGGACAGGCTGACCCCTGAACCCACCGACCCAGAGGAGATTGAGGTGGACGTGAACTTTGACCCAGATCCTACCGACCTGGTCCTGTCCAGTGTTCCTGGAGGAGAGCTGTTCAACCCACGCAAACACAAGTTCTCAGAGGAGGAACTCAAACCTCAACCAATGATCAAGAAGGCCAAGAAGGTGTATGTACCTGAGGATTCTAAGGTAAGTAAATCAGAGACATGGAGAATGGAAATGTGGGTTTGGTATGTAGGTAGGTGTACACAGCTTTTTCTAATTCCAAGAAGAGGAATTGGATTTTGTTTATAATTTTTTGTTGTTGTAATATTTAATTTTGTATTCCAGTACCATCACTTAGTTCATAGAGCATTCAGCCATTTTGAAGGTTGCTTTAAATAACTTATCACCAGTGAGGAAAAACAAGTTTGCTTTTCAAGGATGCTTTCAATAACTTAGCAGCGACATTGAATTGAAAGCATGCCCTCAGCATCAAGATCGCTTTCAATAATAACCTTGTTCTCTCTCTCTTTCTCCCGGTACTCTCTGCTCTTTCTCTTTCCCCCTCTACACCTGTCTCTCCTCCCCAGGATGAAAAGTACTGGCATAGGAGGAAGAAGAACAATGTGGCAGCGAAGCGTTCCCGGGACGCGCGGCGACTCAAGGAGAACCAGATCACAGTGCGGGCGGCGTTCCTGGAGCGCGAGAACACGGCGCTGCGACAGGAAGTGGGCGAGCTACGGAAGGACTTTGCCCGCAGCAAGAATGTCGTGGCCCGCTACGCGGCCAAATTCGGAGAGCTGTAAGGGACCAAACACAGACAACCGCTGGCCGGTGCACACAGATTGCATCAGCCAGTCACTTCATTTTGGTCAGGTCACTATGTAGTAACATCCTTAGTTTGTGGTCAGGAATCAGTTGTGAATACCCACTGTTGCGCTTCATGTGAAAATGAAATGTTAACCCTCCCCTCCCCTCTTCACCTTTTTCTCTTTTCTTTCAAGTGCACCGCTGGAAGACAAGTAGGCTACTAATGATTTTATTTGTGGCGAAACAGTGAATAAATGAGTCGAATGGATTGATGGATGAGATGATGAAGAAGAACAGGAGGAGGAGGAATGTGGAAGACCCCTGCTTATTGTTTTTAAAACTTGTGTGAGTACATTTTCATATTTAAGTGCTTATTTCAATGCACTGCAATGAGTGTATTTTTGGTCATGTTTTGTACACCATTGGCCAGTAAAAAGATAATTGTGTTCATATTTTGAGGGATTGAAATTGGTGGTGTAAGGGTGGGTGACATTTTACTAAGTAAACTGAAAAGGATTTTTATCTTTTAGGGTTTTAGTCTAAACTAGCATGGCTTATACTTTTACTCTAAACTTTGGTCTCAATGGGACTTCCCCTGCAAAAAATAGCAGGGTAAATAATATGCATAAATAACCGTCAAATCCAATAACTAAAGTTAATCAGGGGACTATTACTGCTTGGTAGAAGTTTTAAAACCATGTTAGGAAGACCTTCAATACAAATCTCTTCCTGTACAAGTACATGTTAAAACTTGCTCCAAACTGTACACAATGATTTGTAATATTTTAAAGTCTCTATCTTCAGTCTATTGTCCACTGCTCTTGGATCCTTGTCATTTCAAGGAAATTGATTCACTCTTCAGGTTCTCAGTGTTTTGTGGTTTTTATTAAGAAATGCTTCAAAAAGTGGTGTACAGTATAGAACCCACAAAAAATGTAAATAGTAGCAGAGCTATATTTTCCAGACCTTTTCCTTAGTTTGAAATATAACTCGATACAAAAATATTATAAACCAGTTGACTTATATTATAAACCAGTTGACCGTATCTATGACATAACTGTGCAATTTATGAGTTTTATGCAGTTAGA
Source organism: Salvelinus fontinalis (assembly GCF_029448725.1). Lineage (NCBI taxonomy): Eukaryota > Metazoa > Chordata > Actinopteri > Salmoniformes > Salmonidae > Salvelinus > Salvelinus fontinalis. The sequence goes on from NC_074665.1 coordinate 73,975,538, forward strand.
GAATGTGTTCAACCAAAAGTAAAACTCCAACCTTACTCCTGTTTACTACTTTGGAATGCTTGGAAAGCAATTTATCCAACTTCTCTGGGACCTTGATCTTCTACAGACATGCAGATATGGACAGTTACCACACTCAATGTAAAACGGTGAAATGTTATTGTGCTTGTGCTCCGTCTGCAATGAGTAGATTATATTTGAGTTACCTCATATGAAACCGGAAAACAGGCTACACCTGAAATTTGGTTAAGTTTGTGTATGTTGAAGTTTTTTAAAATATCTTTTGATAAATGTTGCTGTTTTTGAAATTCCTTTTGGTAAAGCCAGGAGGTTTCTCAACTCATCCATGTGGTTTGAACTGGGCCTCACAGTTTCAACAAGGACCTCACAGTGTCTTCAGCCGAGTCATTGCGATGCCCAGTGCCCAGTGTCTGTTTACATTACCATATCAGACCCCAAAACTCAAGTCTCTTTTCAGGGTTTCTGTCTCCTGGGTTTTGCCCTTTGGCCTGTGTGTTTCCTTGTTACCAAGCTCGCTTGTCACGTTCCTAATACCTGCTGATGTAATAAGAGGAAAATAGGTGATTGCAGTGCTTCCAGCTCATGTTTGGGAAATTCTTTGAAGATTTACCTTTGGAAAGTAGTCTGGATTTTATTTTTGTAAAGATATTTGATAGTTGGTTTTGTGTTAACAAATGAGAACCTCATTCAAATTGAAAGATTCATTTATTGGTTGTTTGCTAAATCTGGACAAGATAAGACAACCCTGTGTGTGTTAGAGGTCTTCCAGTCTTTAGACTTCTCTCTAGGGTCAGTTTCCAACTAAAGTCATTGTTACCCTGGCTTAAATAACCAGTATTTTCTGCTCTTATATATGAATTCCGTTATAATACACTATAACTGTAGGTCAGTGCTCAAAGCTGATATCTGCACAAAATTATGTGTAACATCATTAGGGCTTTCATTAATAATGTAGGAAAGCGTTCCAAGATTTTGATTTGGAAAAGCTGGTAGACGATGTAAGTTTATGGAATATAAAATAATATATTGATTTCCATAAACCAGTAAACAATGTCAGTAAAACACTGACTTGATTGGGTTACCGCTAAACATTAGCACACTTCCTGACATGTTCAATATTTTAATATTTTTTGGGGAAAAGTATTATGCTACAACCTGCTACAACATTTTAAGAAAATGTGCACATATGTTATACAACTGGTGCAGGGAAAATTCTTAGAACTGTTGGAGAATTATCTAATCTTTTTTTTTAATGTTGTATACAAATTTTGTGCCATTTTATGTGTGGATAACATATGCCCTGTATATGAATAAAGCATTGTTGAAAACTGAGCACACAGTGAAGGTGTTTGGTGGATAAATTACATGTCTGTGTTTTAAGTGTAATATGACACCCTGTCTCTGCAGTACTATCTACTTTCATGAGGCACTGGGTAAAAGCTGACAGACATGACAGTCTTTAGAAGAAACCAGCCAGACAAAGGAACACACCATGAATAACCTTTCAGGACAGAATTTATTCATTGACTCTTTTTTGGCATTTTACTTGGTCTTAAAAGAAACTTCTGTCCATGCCAGGTGTTGTGTAACACATTCAGTCACTGTTGTATAAGCCTCTGAGACTGGGAGAAACCATGAAACCAGATGTCAGTTCAATGTCTAGTTTAGATTTAGTTAAACTCAACCAAAGGTGTAAATCTAAACTAGACATTGAACTGACATCTGTGCCCAGTGGGTAGTCCATGAGGTTATGCGATGGGACCAACCATAGAGTTAGAGGACTTTATATTTGTCTCATTATGGTGTCTGTGACAGCATAGGCAGCACTGTAGAGGAGTCATAAATAACTGCATATGTGAAGTGTTTCTGAAAGTGGTGTTGCAAAATAATTGGGAGGAACAACATATGTGGGTGTGTGGAAACATAATAGCTAATTGGACAGGTTGGTTGATAGTCAAGTCTGTTTTGTTACTTCCTCATAGCATTTTAGCTAAGCCTAACTCTTCTCCTAACCTCCCATGTTAGCAAAACTGGTTAGGATTATTAAAATGCTACAAGGAAACAGCAAGCAGCCCCAAAGTCCCTCACAAACTTCTACAGATGCACCATTGAGAGCATCCTGTCGGGCTGTATTGCACCGTCCGCAAACACAGGGCTCTCCAGAGGGTGGTGTGGTCAGCCCAACACACCATCGGGGTCACACTGCCTGCCCTCCAGGACATCTACAGCACCCGGTGTCAAAAGAAGGCCAAGAAGATCATCAAGAACCTCTGCCACCTGAGCCATGGCCTGTTCACCCCACTACCATCTAGAAGGCGGAGACAGTACAGGTGCATCAAAGCTGGGGACGAGAGACTGATAAACAGCTTCTATCCATAGGCCATCAAACTGTTGAACAGCCACTGCTAGACGGCCTCCACTGGGTACTCTGCCCCTCAATCACCAGCCGGCTACCACTGGGTACTCTAACCTGCAGGTAGCATATACATTTGCAAACAGTCCTCTTGTTAATAGCTTTGTTGCTCTACTTGTACCTCCGTTATAGTATTGTGTACATTGGACTGGATTACCTTTCTTTCTCCTGTTACAGAACCACTACTATTCCACTATCTCTCCCACTTTGCATCCCATGTTCATCTTCTACTGTGATTGAATAAAGTTCCGGGGTGTATTAACTCTTGGACTGCTTTATTCTAACCGGGGGCGGTGTCAGTGAGTCACAAACCAGTAAAATACTTAGAGCTGGGTCGCTCTCTTTCACATTTTGGATGATTGTGTGCTTGTGGACATTTACTGCATTGATTGATAGGAACTGAGAACATGGGCATTTTGCTGCACCCGCTAAACTGTGTACGCAACAAATACAATTTTATTTGTCTTGCGTTGCAACCAATCTGCCCAGTTTGCTGTTTCCATATATTGACCCTCCCACTTATTTCGCAATGCCCACTTTCAGACACATGGTGCTTTTATTTTTTTACCCCTTTTTTGTGATATCCAAATTGGTAGTTACAGTCTTGTCCCATCGCTGCAACTCCTGTACGGAATCAGGAGAGGTGAAGGTTGAGAGCCATGCGACCTCCAAAACACGACCCCGCCAAGCCGCACTGCTTCTGGACACACTGCTTGCTTAACCCGGAAGCCAGCCGCACCAACGTGTCAGAGGAAACACCCTACAGTTGACGTCCTTGTCAGCGTGCATGAGCCCGACCGCCACAAGGAGGCGCTAGAGCGCGATGGGACAAGGACATCTCAGCCGGCCAAACAGTCCCTAACCCAGACGACGCTGGGCCAATTGTATGCCACCTCATGGGTCTCCAGGTCGCGACCGGCTGTGACACAGACTGGGATTGAACCCGGATCGGTAGTGACGTCTCTAGACCGCTGCGCCACTCGGGAGGCCACATGGTGCTTTTAAGTTAACTGTGAACTTGTAGAAAAAAGTTCAAATCATGACGTCAGTCATCTTCAGGTCGAAATGTTAGCGCTCTAGAAATAGGCCCAAGGGCCTGACTTGGAATTCCGAGATGAATGACCGTTCAAAACGTATTTTTTTCCCCAGTCAGAACTAGTTTTTATTTTCTCGAGTTGTTTTGAACGCGGCAATACTCCACGTATGCAGTTACCCATACCTGCCATTGAGGCCATCTCCGTTTTGAAGAAGTCAATATTCTTATTTTGTGTTGAAAAAAAGCATAAAGGTTAAATTGGTGATTTACTGCCACCCGCAGTGCTGGAGTCCCGAATCACATCTTGTGTCATTCATTTGTGGCCACTAGATGGTGGTGATATAGCTTAAAGCCATTTACAAACCATACAACTACATTAGAAGACATCCTAACTTTAGTGGTGTAAAGTACTAGTCGTTTTTGGGGGTATCTGTTCTTTACTTTACTACTTATATTTTTGTCTACTTTTACTTCACTACATTCCTAAAGAAAATAATGTACTTTTTACCCCATACATTTTCCCTAACACCCAAAAGTACTCGTTACATTTTGAATGCTTAGCAGGACAGGAAAATTGTGAAATTCATGCACTTCTCAAGAGAACACCCCTACTGCCTCTGATCTGACGGACTCACCAAATACAAATTCTTTGTTTGTAAATATGTCTGAGTGTTGAAGCATGCCGCTGGGTCTCCGTAACAAAAACAGAAAATGGTGCTGTTTTGCTAAATATAAAGAATTTCAAATGATTTATACTTTTACTTTTGATACTTAAGTATATTTTAGCAATTACATTTTCTTTTGATATTTAAGTATATTTAAAACCAAATACTTTTAGACTCTTACTCAAGTAGTATCTTACTGGGTGACTTTCACTTGAATAATTTTCTATTAAGGTATCTTTACTTTTACTCAAGTATGACAACTGGGTACTTTTTCCCACTACTGCCAAACTTCCCCTCACAGTCCCTTCAGTTTCGCTAAAGTCCCGTTAGTTTGGCTGCTCAGCCTACCTTAGTTATTCCTCAACCATCATAAACCTGCCATTCCCAACCAATCAGAGCGATTGGAAATGCGCATCTGGACACTGCACCCGCCCAATCAGGTCAGCGTTATCGTTGTCCGAAGGGAGAAGACGCATGTTTCGTAGGACTGTTTATCGACATTAACACGAATGTCTGAATGTTGTGTGTGCATCGAAATAGCCATAACAATAAGATTCCAAGCCATTCGGATTACCAAAACCATATAAACATCTTCAAAGGAAACAGCTGTGTCTGTGTGTGGTGGTGACTATCATGAGTACAGTGATGGTCCCGTGTAGCTCAGTTGGTAGAGCATGGCACTTGCAACGCCAGGGTTGTGGGTTCGATTCCCACGGGGGGTCAGTACAAAAAAGTATGTATGTACTTGTAAGTCGCTCTGGATAAGAGCGTCTGCTAAATGACGTAAATGTAAATGATGGGCCTCATGTTCTAACTGGACAGCACTATTGAGGACAGAACGAACCCATAAGTTAAGTATATAGCGGGTGAGGGCATTTACAGCCGACTGCACAAACAGGTGAGGGCAGATCAGCCAAAAGTTTTTACGTGGTCCTTCTTACCGTATTTAGTGACCAACAGTTTTTTTTAACATGGTACGTCATTTCTCCGGACTTAGCGACCAATAGTTTTTACAATACGTTTATTTTCCATAAAATGTTCGAATTTACAAACTAGTTTTCATTGGGAAGGCAGAGAAAGCGTTTTTACAAAAAGCAATCACTTTGGCATGTAAAAACTAAACGGGTCCTCTAACTCCACCATTAAACCGATAAACAGTAGAATACAGCAGTGTTGTGGAAGCACATGCTGTTAACAAATTAGCATGCAGAGGTTTATTAGATTCGCAAGGGATGGAACCATCCCTGAAAATCTCACCTAAACCACGAGAGGGCACCCCAGTTCACTGTTTGGGGAATAGAGAGTTGTGGGAAACTATTGCCAATCTTTCCTGATGGTAATTCTTCCCAGTTCTAGTTTCATTATATGAAATGAGATTTAATTCATGTGTAAAACTCAGTGCATCCCATAAAATTATGAACACTAGATAATTAACCAAATCTACAGGGAAAATGCAATCATGTGCATAGCAGCAATGTAAAATAAAGCTTTATTGTATTGTCAAAACATGTTCACACAAAAAAAGGTAAAAACGTTAATACAAAAAAACAGAAGCAAAGCACTCGTTGAACAGGCCTGTCTTCACCTCTTCTTGAAGCCATACTTCTTCCGTTCATAGAAAAGGTCAGTCTTTGAACTGCCTAAGTTCACAATCTTGGGGCATCCATCTCGCTGTCACATCCAGTAGAGGAGTAGAAAAAATAACTTGTTGGTGTATTCTCACATTACATTGAGATTGTTCAAAATGACTATTACTTGTACAACCACATATCACTCACTCAGCATCTCAGACACCTTTCCATTTTTCACACGACATTGATCAAGAACGGAATATGTCGAAGGAGCACAATATTGAAAGATTCTGTATAGTTTATTGGAAACATTGCATAAATGATACGGGAGCATTGAATGGTGTGAAGGTTTTTCTACACCTTTTATAAGTGAGAGAGAGAGAGAGCAGGCGACTAACGTCTTTCTCCTGGATGGTGCACTCTTTGCAGTAGTAAGCGTCAGACACCCCGGGACCTCCACATATGACACAGCGACCCTGGTACGACCCGTAGTTGCACTCGTCACAGATGCGCACCAGTGTGCAAGGCCTCACATACGAGTCACAGATCACACACTTTCCATCACCTAGGAGAGGAGGGAAGAGGGGGATGAGACTTCAAAATGCCACGGCATTAAACACTGGGGTAATTACATATAAAAAATAAACCATGTTTTGATGATTACTGTCTCTACTCTAGGAGTTATAAGGGTAAATTAAAGGGCAGCAAATACACCCTGTATGGGAGAAAGGGACAACATTATGTAAAACATGTTTTTGAAACTTACATTTCTCACACAATCTTCCAATAGCTGAAAAGTAAACAATAGAACAAACAGTGAGTGAACATGAATAAGGTATCTAGGCAACAAAGCATTGCTCCATAAAGCTAAGGGTTATGCAATCAATAAGACATCTTACTAGCTCTCAAGAACTCTAGGGGCTTACTGCCTTCTCCCTACAGTTATTAGCGTCGCCCACAACTGCCTCATGTGAACTACAATCCCGACGCTGTGTTTTAACATTTAGAAACATCCATAATCATCGCTTTCGAAACATATAGCGCTTGCCTTTCATCAGTGAGAAAGAATCGCTCAATTTTTTAAATAAAAACTGCTACGTGTTTTACAGATCCATCCAACAAAACTACACTTCCCAATTCACGCTTACACACAGGTATTCGGAGGAGCATACTAGATAGCTAATTAGCACAGGTGGTGGCCTCGATAACATAAACAAGCGTGTAACACGGAGATATGGCAGTGTGGGAACACTAACCCTATCAAGGTGTGTATACTTTTTTTCTTCTTCATTATTTCTCGCTGATAAGTTCCTTATGCTTCCAAAACCATACCACAAGCGATGCATGTTAACTTAAATGTTCAGACCGAGCGTCGGGGATCTTAACAAAACTCCCCACTACAGAAGACGCCTTCGTCCAATGACTCATGTGTAATGGAACTGGGAGTCATGATCAAGAGCTATTATCTTACTAGCTAGTCTACTTAACCACCATCACATAGCTATAACGTTCAAATAAAATGTTTTGTCACATGCGCCGAACACAACAGGTGTAGACCTTCCCGTGAAACACTTACAAGCCCTTAACAATGCACTTCAAGAAATAGAGTTAATAAAATGTTGTAAATAAACAAAAGTTGAAAAAATCCAATCAATAAAAAAGTAACAATACATTTATATAACAGTAACGAGGCCATATACAGGGGGTACTGGTACCGAGTCAATGTGCGGGGGTACAGGTTAGATGAGGTATGTATAGATAAATTCCCCAGGGTAGCTGTTTAGGCCCCTTGCTATTTTACATTTTTAATAACGACATGCCACTGACTGAGTAAAGCCAGAGTTTAATGTATGCGGATGACTCAACACTATACTCGTCAGCTACAACAACGACTGAAATGACCACAACACTCAACAGAGATCTGCAGTTAGTTTCAGAGTGGGTGGCAAGGAATAAGTTAGCCCTAAACATTTCTAAAACTAAAAGCATTGTATTTGGAACAAAACACTCACTAAACCTCAACTAAGTCTTGTAATAAATCATGTGGAAATTGAGCAAGTTGAGATGACTAAACTGCTTGGAGTAACACTAGATTGTAAACTGTCATGGTCAAAACATATTGATGCAGTAATAGCTAAGATGGGGAGAAATCTGTCTATAATGAAGTGATGCTCTGCCTTCTTAACAACACTATCAACAAGGTAGGTCCTACAGGCCCTAGTTGTCGCACCTTGACTAATGTTCAGTTGTGTGGTCAGGTGCCAGAAAAAAGGACTTAGGAAAATTGCAATTGGCTCAGAACATGGCAGCACAGCTGGCCCTTGGGTGTACACAGAGAGTTAATATAAAAAATATGCATGTCAATCTCTCCTGGCTCAAAGTGGAGGAGAGATTGACTTCATGACTACTTTTATTTATGAGAGGTATTGACATGTTGAATGCACCGAGCTGTCTGTCTAAACTACTGGCACACAGCTCGGACACCCATGCATACCCCACAAGACATGCCACAAGAGGTCTCTTCACAGTCCCCAAGTCCAGAACAGACTATGGGAAGCACACATCACTACATAGAGCTGTGTTCCATGACTACATGGAACTCTATTGTACTGCAGATATGTGGTAGTGGTGGAGTAGGGGCCTGAGGGCACACAGTGTGTTGTGAAATCTGTGAATGTATTGTACTGTTTTACAATTGTATAAACTGCCTTCATTTTGCTGGACCCCAGGAAGAGTAGCTGCTGCTAAATGGGGATCCATAATAAATACAAATAAACTCAGCAAAAAAAAAGAAACGTCCTCTCTGTCAACTGCATTTAATTTCAGCAAACTTACCATGTGAAAATATTTGTATGAACGTAAGATTCAACAACTGAGACAAACTGAACAAGTTCCACAGACATGTGACAAACAGAAATTGAATGTGTCACTGAACAAAAGGGGGGGTCAAAATCAAAAGTACCAGTCAGTATTTGGTGTGGCCACCAGTTGCATTAAGTACTGCAGTGCATCTCCTCCTCATGGACTGCACCAGATTTGACAGTTCTTGCTGTGAGATGTTACCCCACTCTTCCACCAAGGCACCTGCAAGTTCCAGAACATTTCTGGGGTGAATGACCCTCACCCTCCGATCCAACAGGTCCCAGACGTGCTCAATGGGGTTGAGATCCGGGCTCTTCGCTGGCCATGGCAGAACACTGACATTCCTGTCTTGCAGGAAATCACACACAGAACGAGCAGTATGGCTGGTGGCATTGTCATGCTGGAGGGTCATGTCAGGATGAGCCTGCAGGAAGGGTACCACATGAGGGAGGAGGATGTCTTCCCTGTAACGCACAGCGATGAGATTGCCTGCAATGACAACAAGCTCAGTCCGATGATGCTGTGACACACCGCCCCAGACCATGACGGACTCTCCACCTCCAAATCGATCCCGCTCCAGAGTACAGGCCTCGGTGTAACACTCATTCCTTCGACGATAAACCCGAACATCACCCCTGGTGAGACAAAACTGCGACTCGTCAGTGAAAAGCACTTTGCCAGTTCTGTCTGGTCCAGCGATGGTGGGTTTGTGCCCATAGGCGACGTTGTTGCCGGTGATGTCTGGTGAGGTCCTGCTTTACAACAGGCTTACAAGTCCTTAGTCCATCCTCTCTCAGCCTATTGCGGAAATTCTGAGCACTGGAGTGATTGTGCATTCCTGGTGTAACTCGGGCAGTTGTTGTTGCCATCCTGTTCCTGTCCTGCAGGTGTGATGTTTGGATGTACCGATCCTGTGCAGGTGTTGTGGTCTGCCACGCGAAGACGATCAGCTGTCCGTCCTGTCTCCCTGTTGCGCTGTCTTAGGCGTCTCACAGTACGGACATTGCAATTTATTGCCCTGGCCACATCTGCAGTCCTTATGCCTCCTTGCGGCATGCCTAAGACACGTTCACGCAGATGAGCAGGGGCCCTGGGCATCTTTCTTTTGGTGTTTTTCAGAGTCAGCAGAAAGGCCTCTTTAGTGTCCTAAGTTTTCATAACTGTGACTTTAATTGCCTACCGTCTGTAAGCTGTTAGTGTCTTAATGACTGTTCCACAGGTGCATGTTCATTAATTGTTTATGGTTCATTGAACAAGCATGGAAAACAGTGTTTAAACCCTTTACAATGAAGATCAGTGAAGTTATTTGGATTGTTACGAATGATCTTTGAAAGACAGGGTCCTGAAAAAGGGACGTTTCTTTTTTTAATGCGTTTACAAATGTAAATAGTCCGGGTGGCCATTTGATTAGTTTAGTTGTTCAGTAGTCTTATTTTTTTGGTCCTAGACTTGGCGCTCCGGTACCGCTTGCCGTGCGTTAGCAGAGAAAACAGTCTGTGACTGGAGTCTTTGACACCACCTAGTATATAGGTCCTGGATGTCAGGAAGCTTGGCCCCAAGTGATGTACTGGGCCATACGCACTACCTTCTGTAGTGCCTTACAGTCAGATGCCGAGCAGTTGCCATACCAGGCGGTGATGCAACCGGTCAGGATGCTCTCAATGGTGCAGCTGTATAACTTGAGGATCTGGGGACCCATGACAAATCTTTTCAGTCTCCTGAGGGGGAAAAGGTGTTGTCGTGCCTTCTTCACAACTGTCTTGGTGTGTTTGGACCATGATAGTTTGTTGGTGATGTGGACACCAAGGAACTTGAAACTCTCAATCCGCTCCACTTCAGACCTGTCGGTTTAATGGAGGCCTGTTCAGCCCTCCTTTTCCTGTAGTCCACGATCAGCTTATTGGCCTTGCTCACATTGAAAGAGAGGTTGTTGTCCTGGCACCATAATGCCAGGTCTCTGACCTCCTCCCTATAAGCTGCCTCATCAGTGATCAGGCCTACCACTTGTGTCATCAGAAAACTTAATGATGGTGTTGGAGTCATGCTTGGCCACGCAGTCATGGGTGAACAGGGTGTACAGGAGCGGACTAAGCATGCACCCCTGAGGGGCCCTAGTATTGAGGATTAGCGTTGTAGATGTGTTGTTGTTGCCTACCCTTACCACCTGGGGCCGGCCTGTCAGGAAGTCCAGGATCCAGTTGCAGAAGGAGGTGTTTATTCCCAGTAGGGCTAGGCGGTATACCGTATTTTATAATATACCGGTATTTTTTATGCAGGGACCAGTTAGGGTTTTTACTTTACATTCTATACCGGTATTTGAATGTTTGATTTGTTAAATGTGATACGCCACGTGTAATGTCAATATACACTGCTCAAAAAAATAAAGGGAACACTTAAACAACACAATGTAACTCCAAGTCAATCACACTTCTGTGAAATCAAACTGTCCACTTAGGAAGCAACACTGATTGACAATACATTTCACTTGCTGTTGTGCAAATGGAATAGACAAAAGGTGGAAATTATAGGCAATTAGTAAGACACCCCCGAAAAAGGAATGGTTCTGCAGGTGGTGACCACACACCACTTCTCAGTTCCTATGCTTCCTGGCTGATGTTTTGGTCACTTTTGAATGCTGGCGGTGCTTTCACTCGTGGTAGCATGAGACGGAGTCTACAACCCACACAAGTGGATCAGGTGGTGCAGTTCATCCAGGATGACACATCAATGCGAGCTGTGGCAAAAAGGTTTGTTGTGTCTGTCAGCGTAGTGCCCAGAGCATGGAGGCGCTACCAGGAGACAGGCCAGTACATCAGGAGACGTGGAGGAGGCCGTAGGAGGGCAACAACCCAGCAGCAGGACCGCTACCTCCGCCTTTGTGCAAGGAGGTGCACTGCCAGAGCCCTGCAAAATGACCTCCAGCAGGCCACAAATGTGCATGTGTCAGCATATGGTCTCACAAGGGGTCTGAGGATCTCATCTCGGTACCTAATGGCAGTCAGGCTACCTCTGGCGAGCACATGGAGGGTTGTGCGGCCCCACAAAGAAATGCCACCCCACACCATGACTGACCCACCGCCAAACCGGTCATGCTGGAGGATGTTGCAGGCAGCAGAACGTTCTCCACGGCGTCTCCAGACGTCTGTCACATGTGCTCATGTGCTCAGTGTGAACCTGCTTTCATCTGTGAAGAGCACAGGGCGCCAGTGGCGAATTTGCCAATCTTGGTGTTCTCTGGCAAATGCCAAACGTCCTGCACGGTGTTGGGCTGTAAGCACAACCCCCACCTGTGGACGTCGGGCCCTCATACCACCCTCGTGGAGTCTGTTTCTGACCGTTTGAGCAGACACATGCACATTTGTGGCCTGCTGGAGGTCATTTTGCAGGGCTCTGGCAGTGCACCTCCTTGCACAAAGGCGGAGGTAGCGGTCCTGCTGCTGGGTTGTTGCCCTCCTACGGCCTCCTCCACGTCTCCTGATGTACTGGCCTGTCTCCTGGTAGCGCCTCCATGCTCTGGACACTACGCTGACAGACACAACAAACCTTCTTGCCACAGCTCGCATTGATGTGCCATCCTGGATGAACTGCACTACCTGAGCCACTTGTGTGGGTTGTAGACTCCGTCTCATGCTACCACTAGAGTGAGAGCACCGCCAGCATTCAAAAGTGACCAAAACATCAGCCAGGAAGCATAGAAACTGAGAAGTGGTGTGTGGTCACCACCTGCAGAACCATTCCTTTTTTGGGGGTGTCTTACTAATTGCCTATAATTTCCACCTTTTGTCTATTCCATTTGCACAACAGCATGTGAAATTTATTGTCAATCAGTGTTGCTTCCTAAGTGGACAGTTTGATTTCACAGAAGTGTGATTGACTTGGAGATACATTGTGTTGTTTAAGTGTTCACTTTATTTTTTTGAGCAGTGTAGTTTACTTCGCTACTTGAGTCATCTCTCTCCGCTCTTTCTCTCCGTGCCACTTTCCACACAGACCTAGCCACGCCCCGTCACTTAAGGAGCGCATTTGATGTTCCTCAACTACAAGACATTTGCGTTCAGTCTGCATGGTTAATGCAGCATATGCAACAATGTTGACGACAACAATGCTGTTTTCACTTTGCTTCTTAATATAAATCAACTAGTGTTCTATAATGATACTATTAGTTTGTGTTTCTTATATCAGGAAACAGCTAGTTTGTCTTTTTTTAGCAAGTTGCCCTAAATCATGAGACCCTAATTGTTAGCCGCTAATGCTAATAGCTAGCTAATAAATGTACTGAGTAAGAGCAAACGTAGCAAGTGATGGTGTAGACCTAAATCAGCATGTTGTTTGTGCAACAGTATCTTCTAAATCAAATGAGGAATATGCAAAGCAAGAATGTTAGCAACATGAAGTAGCTAAGAGAAAACATGCAATGTAGCCAAAGCTTATAGGGTCCAGTAGGAAACACTTATCAACACTTTAGTTCCTACCCTGTCACAATAACTCCTCGTTGGCATTTTAATTTGTTAACATCTCAAACAACACTGTATTCAAAGTGCCCACAATTATATTCTAACTATAGAATTAGAATGGTCATTCTATTTCCATGATTCCAACAGTTTTGCTCTAATTCGCAAGTCAAATCACAATTGCAACATTTGGTTAAAAATAAGTTCTACAATATTTGCCCATATCGTGCAGCCCTATGTGGCAGTGTGGAAATTCTCTCAATTGAGCATTGGTGTAAAGTACTTAAGTATTGTTTTCAAATTGTTTGAAGTACTACTTAAGGCATGTTTTTTGGTATCTGTACTTTACTATTTTTGACAAATTGTATTTTTACTTCACTACATTCCTAAAGAAAATACTGTACTTTTTACTCCATACATTTTCCCTGACACCTAAAAGTACTCATTACATTTTGAATGCTTAGCAGTACAGGAAAATGGTCCAATTCACGCACTTGTCAAGAGAACATCTCTGGTCATCTACTGCCTCTGATCTGGAGGACTCACTAAACAAATGCTTTGTGCTTCTACACCTGCATTGCTTGCTGTTTGGGGTTTTAGGCTGGGTTTCTGTACAGCACTGAGATATCAGCTGATGTTAGAAGGGCTATATAAATAAATTGGATTTGATTTGTAAATTATGTCTGAGTGTTGGTGTGCCCCTGGCTATCCGTAAATTAAAAAAGAAAATGGTGCAATTTGGTTTGCTCAATATTAATTATTCATACTTTTTGATACTTAAATGTAATTTATATAATGTACTTACTTTTGATACTTAAGTATATTAAAAAACAAATACTTCTAGACTTTTACTCAAGTAGTATTTTACTGGGTGGCTTTCACTTTTACTTGAGTCATTTTCTATTAAGGTATCTTTACTCAAGTATGACAATTGGGTACTTTTTCCACCAGTGCAATTGAGTGCAGGAAATGCAGAAATGATAAAAGTGCTGAAATTTATTTTGGTTGAAGTTGAATCAGAATGGAGAAAGACTCAATGAAATTTCTTAGAATGTATGTGTTGCCACCCTAGGGTCACAAACTACTCAAAGCAAATATAGAATGTTTATTATTCAGAAACTAAAAACACCGTCAAATAGTCTTAAAAAAAAACGTGATATGTTTTGGCCATGTCGCCCAGCCCTAAGTCCCAGGGTTCTTAGCTTAGTGATGAGCTTTGTGGGCACTATGGTGTTGAACGCTGAGCAGAAGTCAATGAACAGCATTCTCGCATAGGTGTTCCTTTTGTCCAGGTGGAAAAGGGTAGTGTGGAGTGCGATTGAGACTGCGTCATCTGTGGATCTGTTGGGGTGTTATGCAAATTGGAGTGGGTCTAGGGTTTCTGGCATGTTGTTGATGTGAGCCATGACCAGCCGTTCAAAGCACTTTATGGCTACAGACGTGAGTGCTACGGGGCGGTAATCATTTAGGCAAATTACCTTCGCTTTCTTGGGCACAGGGACTATGGTGGTCTGTTTGAAAAATGTAGGTATTACAGACTCAATCAGGGAGAGATTGAAAATGTCAGTGAAGACACTTGCCAGTTGGTCTTGCGCATGCTTTGAGTACAAGGTTTTGTTCACATCGGCTATGGAGAGCGTGATCACACAGTCGTACGGAACAGCTGGGGCTCTCATGCATGCTTCAGTTTTGCTTGCCTCACAGCAAGCATAAAAGGCATTTAGCTCGTCTGGTAGGCTCGTGTCACTGGGCAGCTGTGTGTGTCGAGGCTGTGTTTCCCTTTCTAGTGCGTAATAGATTTCAAGCCCTGCCACATTGACGACCGTTTGAATCATACTACATCGGCTCTATCTTAGTCCTGTATTGACACTTTGCCTGTTTTATGGTTCGTCTGAGGGCCTTGTGGGATTTCTTATTAGTGTCCGGATTAGTCTCTACGAAAGCCAGGTGAACAAACAGATCACCGACCATTTCGAATCCCACGTACCTTCTCCGCTATGCAATCTGGTTTCCGAGCTAGTCACGGGTGCACCTCAGCCATGCTCAAGGTCCTAAATGATGATATAACCGCCATCGATAAAAGACAGTACTGTGCAGCCGTCTTCATCGACCTGGCCAAGGCTTTTGACTGTCAATAATTGTATTCTAAATCAGCAGACTCAACAGCCATGGTTTCTCTAATGACTGCCTCGTCTGGTTCACCAACTACTTCTCAGATAGAGTTCAGTGTGTTATTTGGAGAACCTGTTGTCCTGACCTCTGGCAGTCTATTGGGGTGCCACAGGGTTCAATTCTCGGGCCGACTCTTTTCTCTGTGTATATACCAATGATGTTGCTCTTGCTGTGGGTGATTCTTTGATCCACCTCTACGCAGACGACACCATTCTGTATACATCTGGCCCTTCTTTGGACACTATTAACAAACCTCCAAACGAGCTTCAACGCCATACAACACTCCTTTCATGGCCTCCAACTGCTCTTAAATGCTAGTAAAACGAAATACATGCTTTTCAACCGATCGCTGCCCGCACCCGCCCGACCAACTAGCATCATGTTAAAGGAATTTCATTCCTGTGTATATTAACCAATTCCATTAAAACACTCTGCCCATAAATAAGAATTTGTAAGATAATTATCAGCATAAAATGGACAGATACCAGTCTTAAAATCAATCAATCAATAGCGTTTAGTCTCGAGAGTACTGATCATAATACATTTTACATCAGGTTATATAATAAAGATGATGTCATAGGTTTTAATGTCCATCCTCCTCTCGGATACAATGGCAGTACAGTACAGTTCTCATTACTATCTACAACCAACCCAAGGTCTTTCCCCTCCCTGGGTAGAGACATCATTCTAGCCTGTCTGAAGATAAACCCATTCTTTCTAACAAGGAACACATAACATTCAACATTATGATTATAATAAGATTCATTCTTACAGTAATATAGTAGTATTCTGTTTAGTTATAATTCTAAGTCAAATGTATACATATTTTAGTCATTAAACACAAAAATCCCGTAACACATCACTACTCTGGACGGTTCTGACTTAGAATATGTGGACAACTATAAATACCTAGGTGTCTGGCTAGACTGTAAACTCTCCTTCCAGACTCACATTAAGCATCTCCAATCCAAAGTTAAATCTAGAATCGGCTTCCTATTTTGCAACAAAGCATCCTTCACTCACACTGCCAAACATACCCTCGTAAAACTGACTGCCCTACCGATCCATGACTTTGGCAATGTAATTTACAAAATAGCCTCCAACACTCTACTCAGCAAATTGGATGCAGTCTATCACAGTGCCCACAAAACCCCATATACTACCCACCACTGCGACCTGTATGCTCTCGTTGGCTGGTCCTCACTACATAGTCGTCACCAAACCCACTGGCTCCAGGTCATCTAAGTCTTTGCTAGGTAAAGCGCCGCCTTATCTCAGCTCACTGGTCACCATAGCAACACCCACCCGTAGCACACGCCCCCAGCAGGTATATTTCACTGGTCATCCCCAAAGCCAACACCTCCTTTGGCCGCCTTTCCTTCCAGTTCTATGCTGCCAATGACTGGAACAAATTGCAAAAAAATAAATAAAAATAAAAATAAAAAAATAAATCACTGAAGTTGGAGACTTATATCTCCCTCACTAACTTTAAGCATCAGCTGTCAGAGCAGCTTACCGATCGCTGCAGCTGTACACAGCCCATCTGTAAATAGCCCATCTAACCAACTACCTACCTCACCCCATGTGTTTTGTTTTTCTGCTCGTTTGCACACCAGTATTTCTACTTGCACATCCTCATCTGCACATACAGTGGGGAGAATAAGTATTTGATACACCGCCGATTTTGCAGGTTTTCCTACTTACAAAGCATGTAGAGGTCTGTAATTTTTATCATAGGTACACTTCAACTGTGAGATGGAATCTAACAAAAATCCAGAAAATCACATTGTATGATTTTTAAGTAATTCATTTCATTTGCATTTTATTGCATGACATGAGTATTTGATACATCAGAAAAGCAGTGTATCGGCAGTGTATCAAATACATGTTCTCCCCACTGTATATCACTACAGTGTAAATTGCTAAATTGTAATTACTTCGCCACTATTGGCCTATTTATTGCCTTACCTCCTTACTTAATTTGCACACACTGTATACAGATTTTTCTATTGTGTTATTGACTGTGTGCTTGTTTATTCCATGTGTAACTCTGTGTTTTTGCCGCACTGCTTTGCTTTGTCTTGGCGAGGTCGCAGTTGTAAATAAGAACTTGTTCTCAACTGGCCTACCTGGTTAAATAAAAGTGGGGGAAAAAGTGTCCTGCTCCGTGAAAGCGGCAGCTCTAGCCTTTAGCTCGGTGCGGATGTTGCCTGTAATCCATGGCTTCTGGTCGATGCACTTATTGACGAAGCCGGTGACTGAGGTGGTATACTCCTCAATGCCATTGGATGAATCCCGGGAACATCTTCCAGTCTATGTTAGCATAACAGTCCTGTAGTCCCTGGTACATCCTGCTATAGTTTTTTTTAATGGTAAGCAGGATTCAGGAGGATAGAAATATGGTCAGATTTGCTAAATGGAGGGTGGGGGAGAGTTTTGTATGCATCTTTGTGTGTGGAGTAAAGGTGGTTGAGAGTTTTTTCCCCCTCTGGTTGCACATGTGACCGGTAATGCCAATTTAACAATTTTGTTGCTAGATTTAGCAACTTTTTAGAATACCCTGGCAACTTTTTTTTTCAAACAGCACCTAGCAACAAATTTAGCTACTTTAAAAAATGTATTTGGAACTTTTAGCAAATTTTGAAAAGTGACTTAAACGCTAAAATGCACGCATTTCCCTTCTAAATTACACAAAAACGATTTTCTCTGTCACACACACGTGCCTGGCTGCAAAAGTGCATTGTGAGTGACGTCAGCAGCAGGCGCTCAGCTCGTGCACGGCAGCAGAAGGCCTGCAGCAATTTCAGCAAATTGCAAATCATTGTTGGCTGACTGCAGCAGCAGTAGTACGGGTTCAACGAGCCAAACCCAATGAATATAGTTGGTCAAGAAGCTTACAAAGCTTACAAACAGAGCTTACAACATCAATCAACATGTCTCAATCAAAATTGTACAGACAGAAGTACAGAAAAGAGTGGGTGTCTGTACCTGAACAAATGTCAAATCATATTTTTTGCCGAGATGGCCAGTCAATTTGAGTAACGTAATTGTGTGTTCTACGTAATGACGCAGTTTTACGTTATCACGCAATGACATCACCACGTCATTTAGCAACTTTTAGCAACAAGTCAACCTGCCTCTAGCAACTTACCCTGAAAATGAGTTGGCAACACTGCATGTGACATACTGGTAGCATGGGTTGATGCAATAAAGTTAATGGGTTGATGACGAAGCAGGTTACGGTCATGAACACAAGCATTTCGCTACACCCGCAATAAAATATTCTAAATATGTGTATGCGACAAATACATTTAGCAAATGAATGTGCTAACTGTTCCGAGCAAGCTATCTTATCTAGCCAGACACTTTCAACAAAGGGCAAAAGCTCAGCACTTATCATTGCTTATTAGAAGTAAGTACTAACGCAATGATATGAATCAAACATCAAATAAACACCTTACCAACACCAGCTTGTTTTCGACAAAAGATCAAATCTGGATGATGTTTAGCCATTCTCGCGAACGGAGGGAATACGATAGTTATTTTGAATTTTCAACTTTGACCCACAGATACACGTGACATTTGAACTTTGTATTTCATTTACGTTTAGTTTGTTTTTCGGATCATATCATTTTTGTTTATTTCACGTTAGTTAAAATTACTATGGCTATGGACATGTCAGTGAATTAATCCAGCTAAATTCAAGGAGTGAATATTACATATGAAACGCACATAATTCATCCCGTGGTAATTTTAGCTACATACACAAAATATTAGATTAGACATTTCAGGGTTTCATTTGTGGCAGTCATATCGCATATTAGTTAAGAACAATATATTCTATATACATCTCTGAATTAAAAATTAAAATTGAATTAAAAAACACGCGACTTTGACAGCTACGAAATCTGACGTCACCTCTGCTCGACACATCTTTGTCAGTGAACAAAATGGCGACCTACTGTCTTACCGTTGCTCGGCTCCAGGTAAGCGACAGTTTTTCACTAGTTTAATTGAATTTATGTGCCATCGATGTGTTAGAATTCACTCTCAAATACAAGTGAAAGCACATTGTATGTGAATCTTATGTATAGATCTGATGTTTGTTTGAGAGAGTACGATCAAATTCTTGTCAGTCACTGACCCAGGTCATCGTGTCCTGGGTTACCACGAAGCTCGCTAGCTAGCTTCGTCAAGGAGCTCAAGTTTGTCATTGACACACAAATATGGCTATTTAAAGACACTTGTAATGTGTACAATTTGATGAATATGCTCAACTTTAAGATGTTATCGCTCTCTATGTTATTTCAACCGAGGACACGTTTATTGATTGCAAGGTTAACGCAAGGTTAGGGTACATAGCAACCACACAGGGCGCTGGCAAGCACGACGCAGTCTGGCCATTGACCAAAACAACACCGTTAGAATAGTGTCCCCCATAGAGGTGTCATTGAAACAGTTTGTCATACAACTGTCTTAACTGTTGTTTATATTTTGTGACTTTGCTCTCAAAGCCCAAAGGGAGGGATTGGCCTTATGCTAAACTTCTTCGGCTCTTTTTACTTCTATTTTGATATGTTATAGATATTTTATTTTTATTTCACCTTTATTTAACCAGGTAGGCAAGTTGAGAACAAGTTCTCATTTACAATTGCGACCTGGCCAAGATAAACCAAAAGCAGCTCGACACATACAACAACACAGAGTTACACATGGAGTAAAACAAACATACAGTCAATAATA
Organism: Salvelinus fontinalis; assembly: GCF_029448725.1. Classification (NCBI taxonomy): domain Eukaryota; kingdom Metazoa; phylum Chordata; class Actinopteri; order Salmoniformes; family Salmonidae; genus Salvelinus; species Salvelinus fontinalis. The sequence continues at coordinate 73,995,469 of NC_074665.1, forward strand.
CAGTAGAAAAAATAAGTATAGATAAGGGAGGTAAAGGAAAAAAAAGGCCACGGTGGTGAAGTAAATACAATATAGCAAGTAAAACACTGGAATGGTAGATTTGCAGTGGAAGAATGTGCAAAGTAAAGATAGAAATAATGGGGTGCAAAGGAGCAAAATAAATAAATATAGTAGGGGGAGAGGTAGTTGTTTATATGTGTTTGCTGTTCCTAATATGGTTTCCTCCCCATACCTTTGAGTGACGGCACCTCCTTGTCGACATGGAAAGGCAAAATACAATTTCAATTATGTATATCTCGGCTGTTGTAGTCAGGGATTTTCATTGAAGGATCCATTTAGTGCTGATTATTGACTAAACATCTGCATTTGCCAGATACTTTTCTGCCTGATATTTTGTATTTCTAATCTGTTTCACCTTGAGTTAGAATCATTCTTTATGTGCTCAACAAGAAAATCTGTCAGTTTTTACTGACATTCGTACTTGACTTTTTTTCTGTTAATAACTGTGACTTTGCTGATTGAGGAAAAATGTACTTTGAGGAAAATTGAGGAAAAATGTACTTACTGTGATTTTTGGTTGCCCCACCTAGCTAAATCTAGGCCCAAATGATTTTGATGTACAGGTAATTTTTTTCCATGTTGAATTAACTCTGTTGTCAGCTTGCCCTGGGCCAGGGTGTGCGGCGCCTGCACGTGTCTGCAGCCTTCAATGCCAAGGCCAAAGTTTCAATGAGCCGCTTTGAGCCCAGCAACTACGTCAGCTATGAGAAGCTCAATGAGAACGTCAACATTGTGCGCAAAAGGTCAGTCTACCCCTCCACCGTTTACATTAGCATGTGTCCCTGTTTCATTCCATGCTTACAGTGAGATGGCCTACAGGCCAGGGTGCCAGTCTGTTTCTGACTTAGCCAACATCATTGTCTTGCCAAGGCAAAGATGGGTCTGTAACCCAAGTTTTTTTCTGTTCAGTGTCAGCTGTAGCACTTGGCCTTTTATAGTAACTTAGCACATTCTCTGCCTTCCTCCCTTAAAGACTCAACCGTCCCCTCACTCTCTCTGAGAAGATTGTCTACGGCCATCTGGATGACCCTGTGGGGCAGGACATCGCCAGGGGGCATACGTACCTACGTCTGCGGCCGGACCGCGTGGCCATGCAGGATGCCACGGCCCAGATGGCCATGCTGCAGTTCATTAGCAGTGGCCTGCCTTGTGTGGCTGTGCCCTCCACTATCCACTGTGATCATCTGATCGAGGCTCAGATCGGAGGAGCCAAGGACCTAGCGAGAGCAAAGGTGAAAGGTCAGGGAAGGCCAGAGCAGGGGATGGATACAAAAATATGTATTTAACTAGGCAAGTCAGTTAAGAACAAACTCTTATTTACAATGACGGCCTACACCGGCCAAACCCGGGCGGCGCTGGGTCAATTGTGCTCCGCCCTATGGGACTCCCAATTACGTCCGGTTGTGAAAACAGCCTGGATTCTAACCAGGGTTTCTGTGGTGTCACCTCTAGCACTGAGATACAGCGCCTTAGACCGCTGCGCCACTCGGGAGCCCCAGGAGAAGGTCGTAAGTCCTGGTGGCTGGATACAAGAATAGGGAATAATGTACCCGTAATAATATTTGGCCTTTTCTCTTGGTCCTTAGGACATTAATGCAGAGGTGTATAACTTCCTGGCCAGTGCTGGAGCCAAATATGGAGTGGGATTCTGGAAACCAGGCTCTGGCATCATCCATCAGGTACTGTAACAAGGCTACTCTGAAATGACACTGAAGTCACACATTTCCCTAGTGTTAATTGCTGGCAGTGCACTCACTTGATAATAGATAAGCTGTCCTTATAGAATTAAGTTCCTATAAAATGTTGATATGAATTTCATTATATATTCCCATAAGATATTGCACCTTTTTATAATGAAGAGCAGAGCTATCTGTTTACTGTGGTAAGTGCCATAACTGACTCTTATATCTCACCCATTCAGATAATCCTGGAGAACTATGCCTACCCAGGGGTGTTGCTGATTGGCACAGACTCTCACACACCCAATGGTGGTGGACTGGGCTCCATCTGCATTGGAGTGGGAGGGGCTGATGCTGTTGATGTCATGGCTGGCATCCCCTGGGAGCTCAAATGTCCCAAGGTAAGTGCGATTCCCAGTTTATATTGAACACATTCCTTTTTCCCCAGTTCTAGTAATATAGTACAGTATGATACTACATAAACCTCACTAAACCATGTTCTCCTCCTGTCAGGTGATTGGGGTGAAGCTGACAGGCAAGCTGTCAGGGTGGACGTCCCCCAAGGACGTGATCCTGAAGGTGGCTGGGATTCTGACCGTGAAGGGGGGTACTGGAGCCATTGTGGAGTACCACGGACCTGGGGTGGATTCCATCTCCTGCACAGGTCTACTGCACACTGTATTGCTGTCATTATCTAACTAGGATAGTGACCAGCTGACCGCCACTGCTCTTTGGTCTAATGTACTTCTGTTTTTCTATTTAGGGTGTGAGGAGCACAATCATCAATCGGCAGTGTTTACTATCAAGCAACATTGTAGGACATTTTGTGTTTGTAGGAATGCCCATAGAAACCCCCAGCATATTGTGTGTTTTAGGAATGGCCACCATCTGCAACATGGGGGCTGAGATTGGAGCCACCACCTCTGTGTTCCCCTACAACCACCGTATGAAGACCTACCTGGAGAAGACTGGCCGCGGAGGTCAGTCCATGTCATCAAACAAGTCTGTCTGTGTGTGTGATGTGCAATTATCTGTCAGGTGATGTGCTGAATATGTTTGTGTGAAGTTCTGGGACTGCATCCCAAAAGGCACCCTACATAGTGCACTATAAAGGGAATAGGGTGCCATTTGGGATGCCCCCCTGGAAGGTTTGTCATTTCTTTATAAGAGATGCTTGATCCATTTATCCGACCCCGTTGCCCTCCCACTCCTCTCAGACATTGCTGCCCTGGCTGATGATTATGCTGACCTGCTGGTTCCAGACCCGGGCTGTGAATATGACTCGATTGTGGAAATCAACCTGGATGAGGTGAGTCCCCTCCCCTTCTCTTTCTCTCTCTCACACACACACATACATCCAACCTGACCCGTGCTATCTTTCTCTGTCCTTCCTAGCTGAAGCCCCACATCAACGGGCCCTTCACCCCCGACCTGGCTCACCCCATGGCAGACATTGGGGCCACGGCAGCGAAGAATGGCTGGCCCCTGGAGGTCAAAGTAGGTCAGTGCAGTCTTCAGATCTTTTTGACCTCACAGCTGGCCACTGTGTCTCACCACCATGTGTCTCTGTTCAGACCTTAATATTAATTGGCTATAACTGTGATATTACTATATTACTGTATATACTTTATCTGTCTTTAGCCTTATACACAGATGTATAGCTGTTCTATTCAATATGAGAAAGTAGATGGATGATGTTGGAAGATAGATGGGGAAAGGTTGAGTGGAGCTGAAGGGTGGGACTAATAACAAGATAAACAATGTAGGGCATACGGGATCTGTGAAATGTGTATAGGTGCGGAGCTATTGTGAAATAGCACAGTTACAAGTGGAAATCAAACTGGATGGACAACAGAAATAGAGGAAGGACTAAGAACAAACAAGAGAGAACTATTATAAAGTAGACTGTGTCTGTAAAATGTGTATAAGATGTATAAATTGAAGGTAAAAGCAGAAATGTTTATCAGTTTACTCCAATTGGGGGATCGGTGGTAGGGTTTGCGGGGAATAATAATAAAGGTATACTTTTAAAAAAAAGTATGTATGTCTATGTAGGTATGTGTATGTATATATGTGTATATGTATGCATACGTGAATGGATATATATATTTACCCAAAAAAATATGGGGGATTGGAAATGATGCAGACAATTACATTGGAAGCAACATTCTTTCCGCAATATTAAGCTGATCCACCCACCCCCCCCAAAAAAAAAACAATGAGAAAGTAGACGTGCAGTGGGTGGCTGCTTAATCTGTCCCCTCCCCTCAGGTCTGATTGGCAGCTGCACCAACTCCAGTTATGAGGACATGGGCCGCTCTGCCTCCGTGGCCAAACAGGCCTTAGACAAAGGGCTGAAGTGCAAGGCCGCATTTACCATCACCCCCGGGTCTGAACAGATCCGCGCCACCATCGAGAGAGACGGATATGTGAGTCCCTGGTACCAGTAGATGGGAAGGGGATATGACCAGGGTTCGAACTGTAGGGGTGTCTGATCTGTAGAGGTGTCTGATCACTCCACCCAACAAATCAGGGCAACAGGATAACAGTTGTAAAATATTGTTGACATCCTCCTAAGTATCAAGGATGTTAACATTGGCCCAGCTCCTCCTGACTGGCTTACTGCTAGCTCCTCCTGACTGGCCTACTGCTAGCTCCTCCTGACTGGCTTACTGCTAGCTCCTCCTGACTGGCCTACTGCTAGCTCCTCCTGACTGGCCTACTGCTAGCTCCTCCTGACTGGCCTACTGCTAGCTCCTCCTGACTGGCCTACTGCTAGCTCCTCCTGACTGGCCTACTGCTAGCTCCTCCTGACTGGCCTACTGCTAGCTCCTCCTGACTGGCCTACTGCTAGCTCCTCCTGACTGGCCTACTGCTAGCTCCTCCTGACTGGCCTACTGCTAGCTCCTCCTGACTGGCCTACTGCTAGCTCCTCCTGACTGGCCTACTGCTAGCTCCTCCTGACTGGCCTACTGCTAGCTCCTCCTGACTGGCCTACTGCTAGCTCCTCCTGACTGGCCTACTGCTAGCTCCTCCTGACTGGCCTACTGCTAGCTCCTCCTGACTGGCCTACTGCTAGCTCCTCCTGACTGGCCTACTGCTAGCTCCTCCTGACTGGCCTACTGCTAGCTCCTCCTGACTGGCCTACTGCTAGCTCCTCCTGACTGGCCTACTGCTAGCTCCTCCTGACTGGCCTACTGCTAGCTCCTCCTGACTGGCCTACTGCTAGCTCCTCCTGACTGGCCTACTGCTAGCTCCTCCTGACTGGCCTACTGCTAGCTCCTCCTGACTGGCCTACTGCTAGCTCCTCCTGACTGGCCTACTGCTAGCTCCTCCTGACTGGCCTACTGCTAGCTCCTCCTGACTGGCCTACTGCTAGCTCCTCCTGACTGAAGATGTATGTATGTATGTTGTTCTGTAGTCCAAGATCCTCGGTGATGTTGGTGGAATGGTCCTGGCCAACGCCTGTGGACCCTGTATTGGACAGTGGGACAGGTAATAGTTGACTTACTCATTCATGTTCATTCTGTTGACATTATTTTTGAATTTGAAAGTCTTCTATTAAAAGCATCTTAAGATATTGCCTGCGTATCAAATGGCACCCTATTCCATATGTAGAGCAGTGCTTTTGACCATGGCCCAAGGGCTCTGGTCAAAAGTAATGCACTATATATGGAGTAGGGTGCTATTTGGGACAGTGGTAAGTTGATGTTTCTGTTCAGGCGTGACGTGAAGAAAGGAGAGAAGAACACCATTGTCACGTCTTACAACAGGAACTTCACCGCTAGGAATGATGCCAACCCAGCCACACACGCCTTCGTCGCCTCCCCTGAGGTACTGTTAAGACTGAATACACAAACACCAGGGTTTCCGTTAAGGTAATGTGGCACCGGACATTTGAAAATGGCAGCATTTTAATTTAACGGACATTTGAGAAATTTACCAGACGCATATGCATTGGGAGCGTAACCTGATTAGGGCATCAATTCATGGTGCTCAGAATGACAGAAATCACATTAAGATTAGGGTTATTCCCTAACATCGAACTCGAGAACGGAAGGATGTGCGTCCTTCTTACCAAATTCCAATGCACACTTTTCCTCAGCCAAAATGAGTAAAAAAAAGACTAATGAACTGCAAAATCACTAGCCTATGTCAATCCCCCATAGTAGAAAAGTTGACATTCTATTGGTCAGCTTATCATTCTGTGTGAGAAAGAAATAGCTTATTCCAAACACTCTGGGACATTTGTGGGATGATACAGTGCATTCTGAAAGTATTCAGACCTCTTGACTTTTTTCACATTTTATGTTACAGCCTTATTCTAAAATTGATTAAATAGTTTTTTCCCTCAAAAAAAATCAAATTTACATAAGTATTTGACCCTTTACTCAGTACTTTGTTGAAGCAACTTTGGCAGCGATTACAGCCTCGAGTCTTCTTGGGTATGACGTTACAAGCTTGGCATGCCTGTATTTGGGGAGTTTCTCCCATTCTTCTCTGCAGATCCTCTCAAGCTTTCTCAGGTTGGACGGGGAGCGTCGCTGCACAGCTATTTTCAGGTCTCTACTGAGATATTTGATCGGGTTCAAGTCTGGGCTCTGCCTGGGTCACTCAAGGACATTCAGAGACCTGTCCCGAAGCCACTCCTGCGTTGTCTTGGCTATGTACATAGGGACGTTGTCCTGTTGGAAGGTGAACCTTCACCCCAGAATGAGGTCCTGAGTGCTCTGGAGCAGGTTTTCATCAAGGATCTCTCTGTAATTTGCTTCATTCTTCTTTCACTTGATCCTGACTGGTCTCCCAGCCCCTGCCGCTGAAAAACATCCCCACAGCATGATGCTGCCACCACCGTGCTTCACCGTAGGGATGGTGCCAGGTTTCCTCCAGAAGGTTCTCCCATCCCCACAGAGGAATTCTGGAGCTCATGTCAGAGTGACCATCGGGTTCTTGGTCACCTCCCTGACCAAGGCCCTTCTCCCCCATTTGCTCATGCGGCCAGCTCTAGGAAGAGTGGTTCCAAACTTCTTCCATTTAATAATGATGGAGGCCACTGTGCTCTTGGTCCTTCAATGCTGCAAAACTGTTTTGGTACCCATCCCCAGATCTGTGCCTTGACACAATCCTGTCTCGAAGCTCTACGGACAATTCCTGTAGGACCTTATATAGACAGGTGTGTGCCTTTTTCCAAATCATGTCCAATCAATTGAATTTACCACAAGTGGACTCCAATCAAGGATGATCAATGTAAACAGGATGCACCTATGCTCAAAAAAATTACCTGTTTTTGCTTTGTCATTGTGGGGTATTGTGTGTAGAGTGAGGATTTTTATTTAATCCAAAATTTGGAAAAGGGAAGGGGTCTGAAATACTTCCCGAATGCACTGTTTTCAAAATGCATACAGTCTCCAGCTCATTGCAAAGTGGTGTGACGCTGAAGCCTGCCTACCTATATGCACTTGAATGGCGAATGGGAAGCATGCTTCAATTACCAGTTGAGAAATAAAAAAACAGCCGATTTGCATTTAGAATTGTTATGCAATGCTTATAAAAGCACAACAGCAGAAAAAAATGAGCTGTTTGAGAAGCTATAGCTGTCTGACAGATTTTCCACTCATAGACTCTATGTTTATGCTGTGCGCGTGTGATAAACACAACCACTAACAAAAATAGACACGAGACGATTTAATTCCACAAAATTATGCAACCTATAGACCGATAAGCATAACATGTTATATGTATTTCCATCAATGAATGGGCTAAAAAGCATTATTTTGCAATGCATTTCTTTTTTTTTCTGGTTAGGGACGTTGTCCTGTTGTATTTATCTTTTCTTTTTCTTTTTTTACAGGCTAATAGAAACCTTGACACACACACCGCTTCTTTGCTGATTCGCCTTCATACTGTTCTCACTCACTCTCATGATAGATAATGTACACTTGCTCTCACTGGTAAACGCTACACACCACCAACTACTTTGTTCTCTCCTCCTCCAGATCGTCACAGCCCTGGCAATAGCAGGAACCCTGGATTTCAACCCCGAGGTTGACTACCTCACGGCTGCCAACGGAGAGAAGTTCAAGCTGGAGCCTCCCAGCGCAGACGAGCTGCCCAAGTTGGACTTTGACCCGGGTCAGGACACCTACCAGCACCCCCCTGCAGAGGGTGGATCCAAGCTGAGGGTGGACGTCAGCCCCACTAGCACCCGGCTGCAGCTGCTGGAGCCCTTCGACAAGTGGGCCGGCGGAGATCTGGAGGACCTACAAGTCCTCATCAAGGTCAGGGGTCAAAGGGGGAAGACTAGGGTCTGTTCAGGAGGGTGCAAAGTTACAGAACTTTCTGATTTAAAAATATATTCCTGGTCAAACTTACTCTTTCTCGCATTCCACCATGCTCGCTCTCTCTGTCCATCCAGGTGAAGGGGAAGTGCACCACAGACCACATCAGTGCTGCCGGCCCCTGGCTAAAGTTCCGTGGTCACCTTGACAACATCTCTAACAACATGCTGATCGGAGCAGTCAACATAGAGAACGACGGCGTCAACAAGATCAAGAACCAGCTGACGGGAGAGTATGGCGGTGTTCCTGACGTCGCCCGCCATTACAAGGTTAGCTCCCCAGATGATGAACCTTGACCCCTGGCTCAAACAACATCCTCACTTGAGATTAAAAAGTGTACCCTCCTGAGTGGCGCAGTGGTGTAAGGCAGTGCTAGCTGTGCCATTAGAGATCCTGGTTCGAGTCCAGGCTCTGTCGTAGCCGGCCGCGACCGGGAGACCCATGGCCTAGCGTCGTCCGGGTTAGGGGAGGGTTTGGCTGGCAGGGACGTCCTTGTCCCATGGCGCTCTAGCGACTCCTGTGTCGGGCGCATGCACGCTGACACGGTTGCCAGGTGTATTGTGTTTCCTCCAACACATTGGTGCGGCTGGCTTCCAGGTTAAGCGGGCCTTGTGTCAAAAAGTAGTGCGGCTTGACTGGGTCGTGTTTTGGAGGACGCACGACTCTCGACCTTTGCAACTCCCGTACGGACTCGGCAGCGATGGAACAAGACTGTAACTACCAATTGGATACCACGAAATTAGGGCTAAAAAGTGTACTTTTTGCTCAAATTACCCTTTTGAAAGTATGCTGTGCGTGTCTCAGCCCTTTTTATAGATACAGAATACCCATAAACATTTGGCCATCAGTGTATGAAATGGCAATGAGTGACTTTAACCCTCCTGTTGTGTTTGTTTCATGTTAATTCATTCTGTGTTTCCGCTCCAAAATGATCGCCCCTTATAGCTGATTATAAATCCATAATAATACATATATTATCACCTAATGTTGTGTTAGATATTTTTATCAACTTAAGTTCTTGTGAACATTACAAGTTTTGAACTTCTATTTGCTATTTATGGCCTGTAGGCCTCATTGACCTGAGTTTATACAACTTGGTTTTGAGTAAAAAAAAGTGTAATTTATGGATTATTTTGACTATAACAAATACTCAGATTAAATATATTGTGCTATTTATCACAGACTATTTTGTGTCAAAGTTTAACAAGGACTCTCTCCTCCTCACCAGTGTCATGATCAAAGATATGCTCAAGAGCCTCACATACAGTAAATTGTTTGGTTATTGTGCTGCCACAGAATGCATTTTGAGCAAGCCTTAAAAGCTTTATATACCTGAGCTGCGACAAAAGTTATATATATTATTAAAACAATGTTGCAATTATTTGTGAGAATGCCAACGTGTGGTTCCCGTGGGGGAAAGATTCTATTGGGGAAAGGTTAACGTGGGGGTTACCATGGAAGCGAAGAAGCGGAGTGTGTGTGTGCTCAAACACACATGCATGTGGGGGTCTGGGAGTGGAAGTGTGTCCATCTGATGAATGGGCATGTGCCTGAACTCAATTTTATACACTAAATGTAGTCTCACCCATTCATTTCTAATGACCGGTCATTTTTGACCAGGAACACCACAGGTGTACAAAAGTTAAATAATAAAAATAAAAAATAAATGAAAATCATAAACAAATTTTGTGTGTTCAGATGCCCTGCGTGAACAAAGTCATGTAACCTTATGACAATCAGATTAATTGAACTACATTTTTCAGAGAGAACTTCGGTCCAATTTGACCGGAACACAACAGGAGGGTTAATGGTTTCCCTGATGTGTTTGATCTCTCCCAGGCCAATGGTCTGTCGTGGGTGGTTGTGGGAGATGACAACTACGGTGAGGGATCCAGCAGAGAGCATGCTGCCCTGGAGCCCAGACACCTGGGAGGAAGATGCATTATCGTCAAAAGCTTCGCCAGGATCCACGGTAACTTTAAGCACAGGCCAAAAGGGACAGAGTGTGTGTTGTGTGCGTGTGCACGCCTTTAGAACATTGCAACTACATTGCTTCCTTCCCCAAATTCATTTTTAACATCCACCCAACTACAGGGATGCACAGTCATTGGTTTTTTGGCGATATTCACCGGTTTGATCTCAAAATAGACCATCCATCGTATCGAAATCATTGACTGAGCCTCTGGGCTCGGCACAGAAAGTTAGATGTATGGAACATTAATTGTACCGTTTATCATAACTTAATGAATATAATGCATCAGCGATTCGTACTTCCTGCTACTTTCTGAAGTAATGCCTGTTTATTTGCACCTACAGTACCAGTCAAAAGTTTGGACACACCTACTCATTCAAGGATTTTTCTTTATTTGTACCAGTTTTTACATTGTATAATAAGAGTGAAGACATCAAAACTATGAAATAACACGTGGAAGCATGTAGTAACCAAAAAAGTGTTAAACAAATCAAAATATGAGTTTCTTCAAAGTAGCACCCTTTGCCTTGATGACAGCTTTGCACACTCTTGGCATTCTCTCAACCAGCTTCATGAGGAATGCTTTTCCAATAGTCTTGAAGGAGTTCCCACATATGCTGAGCACTTTTTAGCTGCTTTTCCTTCACTCTGCGGTCCAAATCATCCCAAAACATCTCAATTGGGTTGAGGTTGGGTGATTGGAGTCCAGGTCATCTGATGCAGAGCCATCACTCTCCTTGGTCAAATAGCCCTTACACAGGTGTTTTGGGTCATTGTCCTGTTGAAAAACAAATGATAGTCGCTACAGAATGCTGTGGTAGCCATGCTGGTTAAATGTGCCTTGAATTCTAAATAAATCACTGACAGTATCACCAGTAAAGCACCATCACACCTCCTCCATGCGTCACAGTGGGAACCACACATGCAGAGATCATCTGTTCACCTACTCAGCGCCTCACAAAGACATGGCGGTTGGAACCAAAAATCTCAAATTTGGACTCACCAGACCAAAGGACAGCTTTCCACTGGTCTAATGTCCATTGCTTGTGTTTCTTGGCCCAAGCAAGTCTTTTCTTATTGGTGTCCTAGTAGTGGTTTCTTTGCAGCAATTCAACCATGAAGGCAGTCTCCTCTGAACAGTTGATGTGTCTGTTAATTGAACTCTGACACATTTATTTGGGTTGCAATTTCTGAGACTGGTAACTCTAATGAACCTATCCTCTGCAACAGAGGTAACTCTGGGTCTTCCTTTTCTGTGGTGGTCCTCATGAGAGCCAGTTTCCTCAAAGAGCTTGATGGTTTTTGTGACTGCACTTGAAGAAACGTTCAAAGTTCTTGACATTTTCCAGATTGACTGACCTTCATGTCTTAAAGTAATGATGGACTGTCGTTTCTCTTTGCTTATTTGAGCTGTTCTTGCCATAATATGGACTTGGTCTTTTACCAAATAGGGCTATCTTCTGTATACCACCCCTACTTTGTCACAACACAACTGATTGGCTCAAACGCATTAACCTCTCTTGGGCACGTGAGACGGTAGCGTCCCACCTCTTCAACAGCCAGTGAAACTGGTGGGCGCCAAATTCATATACAGAAATACTCATTATAAAAATTCTAAAAACAAAACATATTTTACATAGGTTTAAAGATGAACTGCTTGTGAATCCAACCACGGTGTCAGATTTTTAAAATGCTTTACGGCGAAAGCATACATTACGATTATGAGAACATAGCCCACTAAACAAATCATTACAAACAGTAGCCAGCCAGCTAGAACAGTTACACAATTTAGAAATAGAGATAAAATTAATCCCTTACCTTTGATGATCTACATATGGTTGCAATCAGCAGACATTCATTTACTCAATAAATGTTCTTTTTGTTCGATAAAGTCTCTTTATACCCAAAAACCTCAGTTTTGTTCGCACGTTTTCTTCAGTAATCCACAGGCTAAAACGCAGTAAAAACAGGAAGACAAAAAAAATCCAAATTTGTATCCGTAAAGTTCATAGAAACATGTCAAACGATATTTATATTCAAACCTCAGGTTGTTTTTAGCCTAAATAATCAATAATATTTCAACCGGACAATAACGTCATCAATATAAAATGTAAACAAGAAACGCACTCTCTCGGTCTTGCGCAGGAAAAAGCTCTGTGACATGGCAGGTTCCACTCATTCAGACTGCTCTTACTTCTTAATTTTTCAGAATACAAGGCTGAAACATTTTCTGAAGACTGTTGACATCTAGTGGAAGGCATAGAAACTGCAATTTGAGTCCTAAGTCAATGGATACTGTATTGGCATTGAATAGAAAACTACAAAACCAACAACAAAAAAATACTTCCTGAGTGGATTTCTCAGGTTTTTGCCTGCCAAAACAGTTCTGTTATACTCACAGACACTATTTTAACAGTTTTGGAAACTTTAGAGTGTTTTCTATCCAAATCTATCAGTTATATGCATATCACATATTCTGGGCCTGAGATGCAGGCAGTTTAATTTGGGCATGCATTTCATCCAAAATTCCAAATGCTGCCCCCTACCCTAGAGAAGTTAAGAAGGAAAGAAATTCCACAAATTAACTTTTAAAAAGGCACACCTGTTAATTGAAATGCATTCTATTTGAGAGAATGCCAAGAGTGTACAAAGCTGTCAACTCAAAGGGTGGCTAATCTGAAGAATATTAAATATATTTTGATTTGTTTAACACTGTTTTGGTTACTACGTGATTCCATATGTGATATTTCATAGTTGTGATGTCTTCACTATTATTCTACAATGTATAAAATAGTAAAAATAAAGAAACCCTTGAATGAGTCGGTGTGTCCAAACTTTTGACTGGTACCGTATGATGTGTAAGCAGTTGGCATGCATAAAAAGTCATTTCTAAAGGCTTTTCCAGAACCTTCTCAATTAAATGTTGACTGCAAAGTAGGCCCTACCTGGCAGAATGATATCATTATGAATCTGGTGGGCTTTTGTTTTGTAGACTCTCCCATCCCCAGACCTCAAAATGTCTCCTGTTGTCGACTTATAACATCCAATTTAGTTTTTCTACCTTTTTTTTTGTTTGTTTTGAAAACCTGAAGGGAAAAAAACATTTGGCAACAAAGATTTTATAGTTCCCTATGTCTTCCTGTCGGTGGAGACATTATAATTTCATGTCATAAACCTTAAGCGCCTAGGCCTCCTGAGTGGCACAGTGGTCGAAGGGACTATCGCAGTGCTAGCTGTGCCACTAGAGATACTGGATCGAGTCTAGGCTCTGTCGCAGCCGGCCGCAACCGGGAGATCCATGGGGCGACTCACAATTGGCGTTGTCCAGGTTAGGGGAGGGTTTGGCAGGTAGGGATGTCCTTGTCCCATCGTGCACTACCGACTCCTGTGCCGGGCGCAGTGCACGCTGACATGGTCGCCAGGTGTACGGTGTTTCCTCCGACACATTGGTGCTGCTGGTTTCTGGGTTAAGCAGGCATTGTGTCAAAAAGCTGTGCGGCTTGGCTGGGTTGTGTTTCGGAGGACACACGGCTCTCGACCTTCGCCTCTCCCGAGTCCATACGGGAGTTGCAGCGATGGGACAAGACTGTAACTACCAATTGGGGAGCAAAAGGGGGTAATGTACAAATATTTTAAAAAAAATAAACAACCTTAAGCGCTGACACCCCCCCCCCCCCATGACACAGTTTTTGTGTCTTGTGAGTTGGAAAGTTAGGAGTATTCAGATTAACAAATGCATAATACACACGTAATTATTCTCTGAACTGGCAAATGGATTTTCTTGTACTTCACAATGAATTTGTTTCTGTACAGGGAAAAAAAATCAATTTTGGGGGGGATCCTTACCAGTTTGCTTTCCTGCAGCTAACCTTTTTTCTTTCTTCTATCTGCAGAGACTAATCTGAAGAAACAGGGTATGCTGCCCCTGACCTTCCAGAACCCTGCTGACTACGACAAGATCCGACCAGATGACAAGATCTCCATCAAAGGACTCGCGACCTTCACCCCAGGAAAGGTGAGTGGCATTTACACCAATCTGTAGGCTTTAGTTTCAGCCCATCATGATCACATCTGATTTAACTAATCATGGTCTAAATTAGACTGTCCAGGATCCGAACCAGCCAGCTCCAGTGTTTAGGCTTGAAGTTTGTTTCCAGATAAGGTTCACCATGTATGTCTGTCTAACTTTGTGTTGCTGCCCCCTCCAGCCCCTGTCTGCAGTAGTGAAGCACAGTGACGGCAGCAAAGATGACTTCCAGCTGAACCACACTTTCAACGAGACACAGATCGAGTGGTTCCAGGCCGGCTCCGCCCTCAACAGGATGAAGGAGCTCCAGTAACTGGAGAGGGAGGAGGAAGATCTACGGATACAGGGGGAGGAGTGGAGAGGATGAGGGACACGGGTTAGGCAGAGATGGGGGCAGGTTTGCAGTGTTTAAAGACATGGGATGTGTTTCAATCTTGAACGGCTTCCTTTCCTCCTCTCCTTATGTTCGTTACCCTGATCTGAAGGTAAATGTTAATATGACTATCTGCTCCATTTAACCAATCAGTGATAAGTAGGGAAAGGAGGAGAGGAAACCATTTAAAGAGTATTGAGACATGGCCATGGTAAAGAATAAAAGCCACACCCCCTCAGATTATATGAAGCTTCCGGTCCAGTCCAATCATCAACCACTGCATGTGTCATCCGCTGCCCACACTGTAGAGCGTCCAACATAACTTCTCATATGTAAGAGACATGTCTAACCTCGCAGTACAGACGACAGGAGTGCATAGACACAGACCAGTACTACTGTACAGTTTAAGGTAGTGTGAATTGCTGTAGTAGACTCAGATACTGTATACAAAGGAAGGCTTACCGCTTTTGAGACAAACACCAACACGTTCTTCTTTGAGTGGAACGGTAACCTAACACACTACCAACTGCAGCTCCTCCAGTTATCACAGCTGTTCAAACAGTCCATCCAAACTGTAGTCGCTCACCTGGTCTCTGAGCTGCACCAGTCTAACGCTGTATCTGTCACAGGCTGCATGAGATATCTGCTTTAGTGATTGAGTGTTTGCTTTGTCCTTTCAGCTCCATCCACACCCTGTAAGCTGCTGTTCATTTTCTTGTAGAGTCTCAAAGACTAGAATACACAGAGACTGGTTAACACACAGCAAACGGACATCTGTGTATGTATGTGTTGTCTATATATTAAATAGTGTGTATGCGTTAACTCTTCGTAACAACAGCCCCTCTCCATAACACCCCTGTGCTTTTGGATCTTACTGAGTATTACCACACTGGTCAAAGCTTCCAATATTTTAGAGTGATTGCTTATGTATTTTTCCTCTAAAAGCTTGGATGTGCATTAAAGTGGAGTTTTGCTCCTGTTTTTGTATTTCGGTCTCCTCTGGAGAAACGAGTTATTTGGACTACCAGACTCTTTCATGCTGTCCTGTGTATTTTTGAGTGCCTTTTTTTATTTTTTTTGGGGGGGGGTTACGTTAGGGTGCAGAGTTTGTCCTGGTCAGGGAAACTCCTGGCCCTTGTTATGTGTTTTTCATTGTGTCTTTTTCACAGAAGTGAACCCCTGTGTCAAAGCTAGATACTGCTGGACCAGTGGTTCCCAACCAGGGGTACTCCAGGCAGAGAGCGATTCAGTTGGTGGTACAGTAACCGAAAAAGGTTGGAAACCACTGCACTAGACAACTCCCATTGCTTGGCAGTGAATGGGAACTCTCTCAAACACACTAACTCTGCCTAGAAACATTTCAACAATGAATTACACATTTTGTATGAGTTTCTGTAAAGTTATAAACCACATTGAAATATTGACTCCAGCAGCGACTTTCTGAGTCTGTTGTGGTGTGTTCTGCTTTGTAATAATCTCCATTGTATATCATCACCACTCCCCTCCTGTCTACAGTATGAAATGTGTCTGGATCATGTATATTTAAATATTTTTTGTTTTCCTGTTTTTTTCCTCTGATGTTGAATAAATTAGTGTTATTCAGTCACGATGGGTTGTAAAATAAACTGACATTTCAATTAATATAGACCACTGCTTCTGTGGGTTAAGTTGTGTTGTCTGGAGTTTTCATTTGTGTGTGTGGGGGAGCGAGAACCCAGCAAACCAACATTTGTTCTGCAAAAGTTCCCAGAACATTCGTTAGGTTGCGGCAAATGTTTTCATAACACCAAAACTGCCCAGTCGTGCTGATGATTATAGAATGTTTGTATAAAACTTTTGCCTGATGTTGCAAGAACGTTCCTAGAACACACACTGAGTATACAATTAAGTGATAATGCCTGAGAAGCCGGTGTTTGGAGGATATTGGCACGGGTAATTAAGCCCGAGACGAAGTCGAGGCATCGTTCTTATCCCTTGCTTGCTAGCTCGGCACCTACGGCTAACTTAGTCACGTCAAAAAGTTCAGCCAGAATAACAGCAAAGTAGCTGCATATGCAATTGTTTAAGCTGTTTTCTAGTGACATTTATTTGGATACATCCATAACAATGAGCTAATAAGGTGCGATTTCGCCTGGCATAGAGAATGTGCTCTCTCGTCAGAACGCTGTTGTTCAGAGGAGCTAGCCAACAACACAGCTACAGTAGCACAATCACTTCAAATTGAAGCTGGAAAGACTGCAAATAAGCTGTTTCATTTCACCTTTTTTCAATTGACCTTTTTTTTTTGTATATGTCCATATGTTTGTATGATTAAATGCTGGTCAAATGTCCTATGAATAAAATTAAAATGCAATGTGTCTATATCACCCTGTAGTGGGCCTAGAATACTAGTCTGGGTAACACCTGCCTCTCTACATCCTTGACCCAATGTTCCCACAACCTAATGAAACATTTTGGGAACCTTTTAAGAACAGACTAAATGTGTTCTGGGAACGTTCTTGTAACATCAGGTGAAGGTTTTTTGCACCCTAAAATAAACATTGCATAATCATCGGCACAACTGGACAGTTTATTTTTTATTTTGGGAACATATCTTTTGTGATGTCTCCACCATGTTCTCACCAGACTGTTCCCACAACCCAATGAAACATTCTGGGAACCTTTAAAGAACAGACAAGATATGTTCTGGGAACATTCTTGCAACATCAAGTGAATGGTTTATACATACATTGTATAATCATCAGCAGGACTGGACATTTTTTGTGTTATGAGAACATTTGCCACAACCCAATGAAATATTTAAAGAACATACAATATCTGTTCTGGGACCACAAAAACAAAATCGAAACTGTATAAATGATAATGGACCTACATTCACAGTTTTTTTTGGACTGTGTCCAGCTCGCTAATAATCACCATAATAAAAGCTAGACAGTCAGGGAGAATCGAACATTTAAAAACCGATGGAGGGCAATTTGTTTGCAGATTTTGATCGCGAGGAAATAGAACACATTGTCAGAGCGGCCCTCTGTCCGGCCTGTAAGAAATACCATTGTAAATAACACAAGCATATTGCTATTACATTGTTATAACTAACTTCTTTCTAAAAAACAGGGTTTCTCACAAGCAGAAACTGAGACACACACACACCAGAGACAGATGGCTGACACAGAACATTCATAAACACTGATAAGGCAGGGAAGGCCTTGAGCAAGAGTGCTTGGGTCTGCATCCCACGAGATAATGAGACACACACATAACCGAGGACAGAGGGCTGACATAAACCTTTCATAAACACCGATTAAATAAGAACATCTGCGCACACACCTAATCTCCTATTTTAGCTGAACATTTTGGTAACAAAGAACTTTTGATACAAGACTCAGAAGGATGACGCACAGCTCATCCGGACCAATCTGAGAAGACAACAACCTGATCAGGACCAACCAGAAAACCAGATCTACCAGACTCAACCTACTTTCTGTCCTGTATAAAATGACTATGTATTTCTGTTATCTGGGCTCTGTCTGCAGGTTCATTACGAGCTGAATGAACGAGTCCAAGCATGCTTGTATCAGATATCTTTACCTCTGAATAAAACTGCTTTTTATTATACGAATATCCACCCTGTCCAGAGTCTCTACTTCGTCTCAGTTCTCCAGTAAACTTGTGTCATCAACAGGCCCTCGTTGAAGACCGAATGCAACATTAATTTGACTCTCTGCTCTAGAAGTCCATTTAAGGTCTCTTAGAGCTATCATGTTTGATTTTTTTCACTCACAGTGACTATATCAGAATCTTATCTGACTGCTCTCATACAGTTGGATGTTGTTTTTCAACAATATTTATTTGATCAGAGCTCACCGATGTTCACAATTGTTAGCCTACTTCTTTTATGATTAGGACTACTAGGAATTTATAGCCGCCTGGCCTATAACAATATACAAAACATAAAAGCACCTGCAGTCTTCATTGTGTCGGCACAGGAACCCCTGTACCCTTCTCTCTTTTCTGCTCCCTTTTCATTTTGCTCCCTAATCATCCAGACAGACCAGCTTGTGCCGCGCAGCCAGACAGACACAAGCAATAGGTATTCTTTCCACATGTCTGTGCAGGTTTATTTTTATTTCATTATATAATTATCGTTATATAACAGTTAAGAGTCAAGACATCTGCACGTTTGACCGAAAACAGCTTGACATTTTACGGTAAGAGCTCGATAATCAATAGCCTTTAGTTTGATAGTGCGCTTTAGGCTATATATTTTCTTATCGGTCCTATTTATGTACAATTTACCACCCAGGTGAAATGTTTATATTCTATGTAAACTGTTATCTTGATGAATCTTTTATGATGAGTAGACTAGCCTTTAATTTTTTTTTAGTTTTGTGCCGCTTCTACCTTATTTTGAGCGATCAATGTATTCTCCTGATGTCTCAGCTGGTATTCTACACATGAGAATGTTCTGGAATCAAGATGCCAGTGGGTTTAATTTTGGGAGCGAGTGAGAGCCTAGACAACATTATATTTGAAATCGCTATTTCACAAATTAAAAACGATTAGACAAATTAAAGGCGTCCAGAAAATAAAAGAGCAGCGGCGTGAGTGTCACTGTCTGTGTGTGTAGTGTATTGAATATTTACGTGTCTCCCATGCTGATGATGCTAATGACACGCAGCCACAGTGTCCTTCTGATTTTGGGAGGCGCAAGGCGAGTTGGGACAGCCTTTCTGTCTAGTTGAAGCCACTCTGGTCCGCCCTGGGGTTTACAGTGCTCCAAAACCACCCAAATATCAGTGTACTGCCTATAATCCCATTATCTCTTTGATAGGTTTACAGTCACTCACTACTTTTTACAAGCGGGAATATATTAAATGTTCCTCATGAGACACATACGATTATATAAACTTTATTGTTAGATTAAGGTAGTTGTTATCAATATATCATGATGTGTCATTTAGTAGCTAATAATTCAAGTCAATAATAGTTTTCAAACGGTGTCTTTTTTTCTGTGCCAAATTGTGACAGATGTGTGTACACCTTCAAGTCCTTCAAGTCAACATTGCTATGTGATGTTGTCATCAGAATAAAACCTGCCATCTTTCTTTGACACATGAATGGGGAACATTTGATTAATCCCTTTCCCTTAAATGAGTTTTGGGATAAGACAGAACACCTCCTCTTACCAATAAAAAATAAAGGATGCCCATTCCTCGTTATTGGATCATTATTGATCCCTATCACACTAAACCCTCCTCCCTAAACCCTGCTATCCACCCTGTCTCCACCCTGATCCTCCAGTCAATAATGGGGCAGACTCTATTCCACCATGCAGGCAGCTATATTTAGATGGTGCCACTTGTCACATAGAAAGAGAGAAAGATGGAGAAGCCCTAGGGATGCTGTCTGCTACACATTTCACTCATCTTTTACTTAGAGAGCACTGACAGACATCAGCATGCAGTCTCTAAGAGTGGAGGGCTATGGTAATACATCTCAAAATGACACAACAATGCTCCCAATGGCTAAATAATGTGATATTGTCTAGGGATTCTTCAGTCAAAGAATCTGCTGGTTGCGCTGCCTCAGTCTGTTCAAAGCGTTTGACGTCTGAATACAAAATACAGTATAAGAGCAGTAACGTAATGCTCCCCAGCTCTATGTGACTATCTGGGGTGGATGGGAGGGGGGTTGGTATTATAATAATGTATTCAATATTGGAGCTAAGGCTCTACTCGGCAGGGCTGGGTTATATAGACAGATATTTTCAAAACATTGAGGTCAGTGTTGGTGCTTCAAACCAAATCACGGTGTTATTGTTATTTCACTGAGCGTGTTGTTGTGTTGTTGTCCCGCCTTGTTATTGTTTTGCAGTCTTTGAGGATTTATTCATATATTTATCTCTCTTTTTCTTACACTCTTT
Source organism: Salvelinus fontinalis (assembly GCF_029448725.1). NCBI lineage: Eukaryota > Metazoa > Chordata > Actinopteri > Salmoniformes > Salmonidae > Salvelinus > Salvelinus fontinalis. Next base: position 74,015,841 of record NC_074665.1, read on the forward strand.
TTTTCTTTCTCTCTTTCTCTCTTCCTCTCTTTCCAGGAAACCACCAAGCTCCTCCATTGTCCCGCCTTCCAGACGCATCCTAACAGTAATACCACCACCTCCACCACCTCCACCACCACTTCCACTGACACACCACCACCACTGACACACCAACATCACCCTTATCATGCTGGCATTCTAGGCCTGTCTCCCAAGCTGTGTCCCACCCAAGACTGAGGCAGCTTCTCCCACGGAGCTCCACACCCCCAGGGGGACCATCACAGAGATGGCTGATTCAGACCCCTCGTCCCCCTCCGATCCCCCACAGCCTCTGAGCTACCCCCGCACCCCCCTCTCCCTGTCCTTCCCCTTCCTCAGGCAGGGAAGTCGGGTGTGGGAAAGGGAGAGGAAACCCCCCGTGATGCCAGGCGAGCTGCCCAGCCCTCTGCCCACCAAACGCACCCGCACATACTCAGCGTGAGTAGTAATAATCTGCGGTGGTATAAGTAGTAGTGTGTGTGATTGTGTTAGGGAGGCCTGAGAATAGTCTGCAGGGGTTAATGTTAGGGAGGCCTGAGAATAGTCTGCAGGGGTTAATGTTAGAGAGGCCTGAGAATAGTCTGCAGGGGTTAATGTTAGGGAGGCCTGAGAATAGTCTGCAGGGGTTAATGTTAGAGAGGCCTGAGAATAGTCTGCAGGGGTTAATGTTAGGGAGGTATGTGTCATGTTCCTGACCTGTTTTCTGTTTAGTTTTGTGTGTTAGTTGGTCAGGACGTGAGTTTGGGTGGGCATTCTATGTTGTCTGTTTCTATGTTGGTTTAGGGTTGCCTGGTATGGCTCTCAATTGGAGGCAGGTGTTTGGCGTTCCTCTAATTGAGAGTCATATTTAGGTAGGCGGTTCACAGTGTTTGTTTGTGGGTGGTTGTCTCCTGTGTCCGTGTCAATGTTTGCACCATACGGGACTGTATACGGTTTGTTCATTTCATGTAGTCTGTTCCTGTTCATTTCGTTCTTTACGTTGTATGTAAGTTCGTCGTTCAGGACTGTCTACTTTCGTTTTGTTATTTTGTTAGTTTATAGTGAAGTTCGTGTTTTCGTCTTGTCTTTAATAAATCATTATGTCTTCACAATCCGCTGCGCCTTGGTTCAATCCCTGCTCCTCCTCTTCTGATGAAGAGGAGGAGGATTATCGTTACAGAACCACCCACCAATCCAGAGCCAAGCAGCGGTTTAAACGGAGTAAGGGACAGCGCAAGAAGGAGGAATGGACTTGGGACGATGTATTGGACGGTAAAGGTTGCTACACATGGGAGGAGATCCTGGCTGGAAGGGATCGCCTCCCATGGGAACAGGTGGAGGCACTGAGGAGAGCAGAGGCTACTGGAGTGAAGAACCGGAGTTATGAGGGGACGCGTCTTGCACGGAAGCCCGAAAAGCCCGTGAGTAATTCCCAAAAATTTCTTGGGGGGGGGCTAAGGGGTTGTGGGCCAAGGGCAGGTAGGAGACCTGCGCCCACTTCCCAGGCTAACCGTGGAGAGCGGGAGTACGGGCAGACACCGTGTTACGCAGTAGAGCGCACGGTGTCTCCTGTACGTGTGCATAGCCCAGTGCGGGTTATTCCACCTCCCCGCACTGGTAGGGCTAGATTGGGCATTGAGCCAGGTGTCATGAGGCCGGCTCAACGCGTCTGGTCTCCAGTGCGTCTCCTCGGGCCGGCATACATGGCACCTGCCTTACGCATGGTTTCCCCGGTTCGCCTGCATAGCCCAGTGCGGGCTATTCCACCTCGCCGCACTGGCAGGGCGACCGGGAGCATTCAACCAGGTAAGGTTGGGCAGGCTCAATGCTCAAGAGAGCCAGTACGCCTGCACGGTCCGGTATTTCCGGCGCCACCTCCCCGCCCCAGCCTAGTACCTACAGTGCCTACATTACGCACTAGGCTACCAGTGCATTTCCAGAGCCCTGTTCCTCCTCCACGCACTCTCCCTGTAGTGCGTGCATCTAGCCCGGTGCCTCCAGTTCCGGCCCCACGCACTAAGCTACCAGTGCGTCTCCAGAGCCCTGTACACACTATATATTCTCCCCCTACTAATCCTGATGTGCTTGTCCTCAGCCCGGCGTCACCAGTGCCGGTACCACGCATCAGGGGTAGAGTAGGCTTTGAGGATACAGTGTGCCCTGTCCCTGCTCCCCGCACTAGTAGGAAGGTGCTTATCATTAGCACGGTGCCTCCAGTTCCGGCACCACGCACCAGGTCTACAGTGCGCCATATCCGGCCAGAGCCATCCGTCTCACCAGCGCCATCTGAGCCATCCGTCTCCCCAGCGCCATCTGAGCCATCCGTCTCCCCAGCGCCATCTGAGCCATCCGTCTCCCCAGCGCCATCTGAGCCATCCGTCTGCCAGGAGCCTGCAAAGCCGCCCGTCTGCCATGAGCCTGCAAAGCCGCCCGTCTGCCATGAGCCTACAGAGCCGTCAGCCAGACAGGAGCCGCTAGAGCCATCAGCCAGACAGGAGCCGCTAGAGCCGTCAGCCAGACAGGATCTGCCAGAGCCGCCAACCAGACAGGATCTGCCAGAGCCGCCAACCAGACAGGATCTGCCAGAGCCGCCAACCAGACAGGATCTGCCAGAGCCGCCAACCAGACAGGATCTGCCAGAGCCGCCAGCGAGCCATGAGCAGCCAGAGCCGCCAGCGAGCCATGAGCAGCCAGAGCCGTCAGAGAGCCATGAGCAGCCAGAGCCGTCAGAGAGCCATGAGCAGCCAGAGCCGTCAGAGCGCCATGAGCAGCCAGAGCCGTCAGAGCGCCATGAGCGTCGAGAGCCGTCAGAGCGCCATGAGCGTCGTGAGCCGTCAGCCTGCCATGAGCGTCGAGAGCCGTCAGCCTGCCATGAGCGTCGAGAGCCGTCAGCCTGCCATGAGCGTCGAGAGCCGTCAGCCTGCCATGAGCGTCGAGAGCCGTCAGCCAGCCATGAGCTGCCCTTCAGCCTGAAAAGGCTAGATACCCAGAACTGCCTATCAGTCCAGAGCTGTCTCTCTGTCCGGAGCTGCCCTTCAGTCCGGAGTTGCCCCTCTATCCTGAGCTACCTCTTTATCTTGAGCTACCTCTCTCTCCTAAGCTATCCCTCTGTCCTGAGCTACCTTGTCCCAGAGCTGTCCTTGATTCTGGTGTTGCCCCTAAATTTAGGTGGGGTTATTTGGAGGGTGGTCATTGTGGGGAGGCTACGGAAGCGGGGATTGATTATGGTGGGGTGGGAACCACGCCCGGAGCCTAAGCCACCACCGTGGTCAGATGCCCACCCAGACCCTCCCCTGGACTTTTTGGTGATGCGTTCGGAGTACGCATCTTGAGGGGGGGGTTATGTCATGTTCCTGACCTGTTTTCTGTTTAGTTTTGTGTGTTAGTTGGTCAGGACGTGAGTTTGGGTGGGCATTCTATGTTGTCTGTTTCTATGTTGGTTTAGGGTTGCCTGGTATGGCTCTCAATTGGAGGCAGGTGTTTGGCGTTCCTCTAATTGAGAGTCATATTTAGGTAGGCGGTTCACAGTGTTTGTTTGTGGGTGGTTGTCTCCTGTGTCCGTGTCAATGTTTGCACCATACGGGACTGTATACGGTTTGTTCATTTCATGTAGTCTGTTCCTGTTCATTTCGTTCTTTACGTTGTATGTAAGTTCGTCGTTCAGGACTGTCTACTTTCGTTTTGTTATTTTGTTAGTTTATAGTGAAGTTCGTGTTTTCGTCTTGTCTTTAATAAATCATTATGTCTTCACAATCCGCTGCGCCTTGGTTCAATCCCTGCTCCTCCTCTTCTGATGAAGAGGAGGAGGATTATCGTTACAGAATGAGAATAGTCTGCAGGGGTTAATGTTAGAGAGGCCTGAGAATAGTCTGCAGGGGTTAATGTTAGGGAGGCCTGAGAATAGTCTGCAGGGGTTAATGTTAGAGAGGCCTGAGAATAGTCTGCAGGGGTTAATGTTAGGGAGGCCTGAGAATAGTCTGCAGGGGTTAATGTTAGGGAGGCCTGAGAATAGTCTGCAGGGGTTCATGTTAGGGAGGCCTGAGAATAGTCTGCAGGGGTTAATGTTAGGGAGGCCTGAGAATAGTCTGCAGGGGTTAATGTTAGAGAGGCCTGAGAATAGTCTGCAGGGGTTAATGTTAGGGAGGTCTGAGAATAGTCTGCAGGGGTTAATGTTAGGGAGGCCTGAGAATAGTCTGCAGGGGTTAATGTTAGGGAGGCCTGAGATTAGTCTGCAGGGGTTAATGTTAGGGAGGCCTGAGAATAGTCTGCAGGGGTTAATGTTAGGGAGGCCTGAGAATAGTCTGCAGGGGTTAATGTTAGGGAGGCCTGAGAATAGTCTGCAGGGGTTAATGTTAGGGAGGTCTGAGAATAGTCTGCAGGGGTTAATGTTAGGGAGGCCTGAGAATAGTCTGCAGGGGTTAATGTTAGGGAGGCCTGAGAATAGTCTGCAGGGGTTAATGTTAGGGAGGCCTGAGAATAGTCTGCAGGGGTTAATGTTAGGGAGGTCTGAGAATAGTCTGCATGGGTTAATGTTTGTTGTTTCTCTGCTGTGTGTTCAGGACGGTGCGGGCCAGATCAGGCCCAGTGTATATGGGCGTGTGCAGGACCTTCTACAGGTGCCAGGGTCATGGCTTTATAAAGCCCTCCAACGGTGGAGAGAACATCTTTGTACACATCTCTGAGTGAGTGGTTCTGAAGCATTAAGATTATAATTGTATGATAAAGCAATAAAGTATATTGTGATTATAATATATGATATTATGTACAACGCATAGCGGTATAACACTTGTCAGTCCTAAAGTGTTTTGGTGTAGATTATAATTGTCAGTCCTAAAGTGTTTTGCTGTAGATTATAATTGTCAGTCCTAAAGTGTTTTGCTGTAGATTATAATTGTCAGTCCTAAAGTGTTTTGGTGTAGATTATAATTGAACCTTGAATGTCCTAGACCTAGAGAGGTCTGCAGTCTCTCATAATAATTATCTCCCTCGTTAGTATCGATGGAGAATGCGTTCCGATGGAAGGTGACGAGGTCACGTACAAAGTCTGTTCCATCCCCCCCAAGAACCAGAAGATGCAGGCGGTGGAGGTGGTCATCACCCACCTGGCCACAGGAACCAAGCATGAGACCTGGTCTGGACAGATCATCAGCTCCTAGACCTCCACCTGCACCTGGAGAGAGGCGGTGTGGGGAAGAGTGGAGGGTGGGGTTGGGGAGGGAAGGTGGGAAGGAGCCTGAATAGGTAAAGGGGAGGGAAGAGGGAGAAGTGGAGTCCAGGGTAGGGAGAGAAGGTGGGGAAGGAAGGAGCCTAGAGAGGTAAACGGGCAAGGGGAGCAGAGGAAGGAGTGAATAAGTAAAGGGGTTGGAATGTGGTATAAGGTTTAAGATGGCTTTATGTAGGTTTCAGTTGGAATGTGAATGAGGAAAAGTAAATTATTTAATTTTAAGAAAAAATATCAAGGTTAACTTTGATTTAAGATTAAAGGTTGATGGTTTATTTAAGATGATTTAAAATAGCAGGAGTCGAGTAAGTTTAATAAATCACTGTTGTAGGGAAAACGTGAAACAGAGCATCAAACCTTCCTAAATTATATTGTTTTTATTCATACTTTTGATTGATTGATTGACTTATTTATTTTCCATTTGTTATGACAGGTGAGGTAGATGTTGTAGATCAGATTGTTTATAAATGTGTGTTTTTGTGCCAATATATACCTGGTCTAACCCATTACACAATTCACTCTGATGATACTGCCCTTGTAACGCATACTCCTTCAGTCTAATGTTGACCAATGACCATTTATTCATCTTTGTAACAGAGTTACTGATGATTACTATATGAGGTTCAAAACCCTTTTTTTATCATTAAAACCAATGCTATCCAGATTAACAGACACGCCTTTTTGTTTTTTAAATGGACATACGCTGTTGTCGATAGTCTCACTTTCATCATGCAGTGTCCTTGTTTTAGCCTTTTGTAAACATAATTAGGGTTCCATGCATGTTTAATTACATGTTTGATTGTGACAACAAAATATATAGTAGCTAGGGTACTACATAACGCTCTTCTTCTGTTGGGAAACTGAAGTTTCACTGTGTTCAAGAGCACTTTTTCTGTTGAATCACTGGGACTAGCGGCTTGTCATTCCTACTGTATTATTCACATACCTGTGTGAACATTTGTTGATTATTTGCATTAATAAGTTAACTTGTGGTCAAAAAAAGTTTATTAGCAAATAAAAAAATTGCTTATTAGAATGGTATGTAATATCGATAGTCCATTAGAGGTCAGACAAGTACAAGTAATCCTCAACCAAATTCTGAGAAATTCAAAGGTATACACAACACAGTACTTCACAAAACAGGTGAACTCTGTTTGGTGTGTCAACCTCTTTAAAGTGGGTGTGAAGTAATGGTTAAACCTGACCTGTTCTAACCCCTTATGTCATGCATCATACAGTATTTTGGACGATCCACTTTTTGGCACTGTAAATCCAAGATAGATAAGCCATGAGGACACTGATTCGGTTGAAAACACGGTATAGATCAAATCTTTCCAGTCATTTTTTATGATTATGTCAACTTTGCTTCTGTCTAATCTATCCTCCAAACTGTCAACTATCCTCCAAGCCAACATCAAAAAGAAAACAATATCTTAATTAATTAAATAATTAAATACATACAGTTGAAGTCAGAAGTTTACATACACGTAGGTTAGAGTCATTAAAATGTGTTTTTCAACCACTCCATAAACTTCTTGTTAACAAACTATAGTTTGGCAAGTCGGTTAGGACATCTACTTTGTGCATGACACAAGTCATTGTTTACAGACAGATTATTTCACTTATAATTCAATGTATCACAATTCCAGTGGGAAAGAAGTTTACATACACTAAGTTGACTGTGCCTTTAAACAGCTTGGAAAATTCTAGAAAATTATGTTATGGCTTTAGAAGCTTCTGATAGCCTAATTCACATCATTTGAGTCAATTGGAGGTTTACCTGTGGATGTATTTCAAGGCCTACCTTCAAACTCAGTGCCTCTTTGCTTGACATCATGGGAAAGTCAAAAGAAATCAGCCAAGACCTCAGAAAGAAAATTGTAGACCTCCACAAGTCTGGTTCATCCTTGGGAGCAATTTCCAAACACCTGAAGGTACCACATTCATCTGTACAAACAATAGTACGCAAGTGTAAACACCATGGGACCACGCAGCAAGTCATACCGCTCAGGAAGGAGACGCGTTCTGTCTCCTAGAGTTGAACGTACTTTGGTGCGAAAAGTGCAAATCAATCCCAGAACAACAGCAAAGGACCTTGTGAAGATGCTGGAGGAAACAGGTACAAAAGTATCTATATCCACAGTAAAACGAGTCCTATATCGACATAACCTGAAAGGCCGCTCAGCAAGGAAGAAGCCACTGCTCCAAAACCGCCATAAAAAAGCCAGACTACGGTTTGCAACTGCACATGGGGACAAAGATCGTACTGTCTGATGAAACAAAAATAGAACTGTTTGGCCATAATGACCATCATTATGTTTGTAGGAAAAAGGGGGAGGCTTGCAAGCCGAAGAACACCATCCCAACCGTGAAGCACGGGGGTGGCAGCATCATGTTGTGAGGGTGCTTTGCTGCAGGAGGGACTGGTGCACTTCACAAAATAGATGGCATCACTAGGCAGAAAAATTATGTGGATATATTGAAGCAACATCTCAAGACATCAGTCAGGAAGTTAAAGCTTGGTTGCAAATGGGTCTTCCAAAGAGACAATGACCCCGAGCATACTTCCAAAGTTGTGTCAAAATGGCTTAAGCACAACAAAGTCAAGGTATTTGAGTGGCCATCACAAAGCCCTGACCCCAATCCTATAGAAAATATGTGGGCAGAACTGAAAAAGCGTGTGCGAGCAAGGAGGCCTACAAACCTGACTCAGCTCTGTCAGGAGGAATTGGGCCAAAATTCACCCAATTTATTGTGGGAAACTTGTGGAAGGCTACCTGAAACGTTTGACCCAAGTTAAACAATTTAAAGACAATGCTACCAAATACTAATTGAGTCCATGTACACTTCTGACCAACTGAGAATGCAATGAAAGAAAGAAAAGCTGAAAGAAATCATTCTCTCTACCATTATTCTGACATTTCACGTTCTTAAAATAAAGTGGTGATCCTAATTGTTCTAAGAGAGGGAATTTTTACTAGGATTAAATGTCAGGAATTGTGAAAAACTGAGTTTAAATGTATTTGGCTAAGATGTATGTAAACTTCCGACTTCAACTGTACATACAGAGCCCATCAGAAATATGTGATCAGATTGCTGGTCAGTAACCAGACTTAGACTTTAAACCTGCTATTAAGCAGTAGCCATGATAACAATGCATGTACTGACGCACTCACACACACACCCCTAGACACATGCTTGAATGAACGTACAAACGCGCCACGCACACACACACACACACACACACACACACACACACACACACGCACGCACGCACGCACGCACGCACGCACGCACGCACGCACGCACGCACACACACACACACACACACACACACACACACACACACACACACACACACACACACACACACACACACACACACACACACACACACACACACACACACACACACACACACACACACACACACAAGCTAACATATACACACAGAACTAAGTAAACCTAATGGTCTGTCCTCTTGACTTGCCATATTGATGAATGAGATGTTTGTGCAGGTAACGAGGGAGGGGGGGGGGGGGGGGCGTGGGAAATAAGGCCATAGCCGGACATAATGTTTGTCTAGAGGTGTGTCCACAGACAGGATGATCTACAAGGTGAGCTGTTTTGGTGAAACTCAGCTGAGAACACCTTTTGATAATAGCCAGGCATTGGTGTGTTCTGTATCTGAGTAAACAAGTGAGTGTGTCCATCTGTTATGACTAGGTGTGCTAAACCTGACTATACTGCACGAGGCAGTATGATTATTGTCTGACCACCTCCCTCAGGCTGTGTGTTGATTCCAGTTGTTCATTAACAGGTGAGTTAGGAAAGCACACGTGAGTTGCCAAATCTAAGAGGAACAAAGCAGGTGTGTAAATCCACATATCTTTTTTTTTAAACAAAGCAGTCAAGAGATTTCATAGTCATTACATTTAAGAAACATTGGGACATTCTGGGTACTACATTTTCAAACTGGAAAAGTGTCTGGACTGAATGGAACATATGAAAGGAATATAGCGTCAGAATATTGAGATATTTGGAATACAGAATCAAAAGGGGTGACAAGTAACAAGTTAGTTTTGACATTTTGGAATTAGTAGAACATTTCTGGCAATTGGATTTTGCCAACCCACAGCTCAAATGTCTTGCAATTGAACATCTCAACAGAATTGACAAGAGAACAAGTCGTCGAGTCTGGAAAATCCAGACTCACTTTGTGAAAAGTTGGAACAGTCCTCAGAATGGCTTATAGAGGTTTGTCGCTGTGGGTCTGCTGGCTGGTGCTGATCGTAGGACGATGCGAGGCGACCTACCCACCCTGTCTGGATGGGATTATGATGAACGTGGTTCTGCTGGATGACGACATCTCTCCCTGGAGTATGAAGTTTGTCCGTGGTGCTGTGGAGCGTGCGATACAGCACAACGCTGAACTCACCTGCTGTCCAAATGGTAAATGGAATCATAGTTGTACAACTGTAAATGAATAGTGAGATTACACAAGGTTGCTGGTTCATGTCCAACCGCGGCTGATCCCCCTTAATTGGTAGTATGCAAGCACTTATAGGGCAGGCTATAAAACAACACCAACATAGGTTTGCAGGTGTATTCAACCAGGGTACTGCAGGGAGTCTGCTAAATATACTTACTGGAGCATAGCCACTGGAGGTAGGGGTGCAGAGCCCTAATAAATCAGAATCATGAAAGAATAATAATATAATTTTCACAAAAGTAATGTAAAGGGGGCCTTTACATCAAAAAGTGCAAAGTTTTGGGCAAAGACACAAACATCTTGATCAAATAACATGGGAACAACCATTTTTTGTGCAGTATTAATTAACCATCCTTACAAACCACTTAATGTAAATGTACATTACTGTATAGTACATAGGCTGGTCATCTAGGTTTGTACCTGTAGACTTTCCATCACCATGAAGAAAAACAATGCACAACACAGTACTTGAGTACATTGAGACATCAAGTGGTTTGTAATGATGTGATGTGATGGTGTGGCTCAGTTGGTAGAGCATGGTGCTTGCAATGTAAGGGTTGTGGGTTCCATTCCCACAGGGGACCAGTATGATAATGTTGCTCTGGTTGAATGAATAGACCATTTCAGTTTTCACATATAAATAAATTGCATTTGCAAAAGATTATCAGATTAACTGTTTTGTACAGATAATTTTCAGACTCAAGTTACAAATTTTATTTTATTTATTTCACCTTTATTTAACCAGCTAGGCAAATTGAGAACACGTTCTCATTTACAATTGCGACCTGGCCAAGATAAAGCAAAGCAGTTCGATACATACAACAACACATAGTTACACATGGAGTAGAACAAACATACAGTCAATAATACAGTGAAAAATAAGTATATACAATGTGAGCAAGTGAGGTGAGATAAGGGAGGTGAAGGCAAACAAAATATATATAAAAATAAATAAAAATATAAAAAGGCCATGGTGGCGAAGTAAATACAATATAGCAAGTAAAAAAAAAAACACTGGAATGGTTGGTTTGCAGTGGAAGAAAGTGCAAAGTAGAGATAGAAAGGAGCAAAAATAAATAAATGAATACAGTAGGTAAAGAGGTAGTTGTTTGGGCTAAATTATAGATGGGCTATGTACAGGTGCAGTAATCTATGAGCTGCTCTGACAGCTGGTGCTTAAAGCTAGTGAGGGAGATAAGTGTTTCCAGTGAAATGATTTGTAAACACTCAAAAACATTTAGCAAATTTTTTTGAACCCAAAAGTAGTGCACTGGGCCTTTACTAGTCCTGTATTAGCGGCTTCAGTGCGGACAAAAATCCCCCTCACCCCCACCCCAAACTACTTCCTGCAGCTATGCACTGAGGTATCTGACATAGTACCAGTCGCAGCAAGTGCCGCTGGCTGCTGGCAAGCTTTCTTGACTTAGACATTCATTGTTGCCAAAACATTGCTAACCTTTGTTTTAACCAGCTAAACAGCTGCTATTAGTGAACATGTGTTTGGAGATACCGTTGTAGATAAAAATAACAATAAAAGATATTGGTCGCATACACATATTTTTAAATGCTATTAGTCTATGTTAGAGTTTACACTTCTTCCAATTATAATGTGGGGACTGGGGAGGTTGATTCCCAAATCTATTAATAAAAAAATGTTGATTACTTGTCCTTGCCATTATCATTCACCAGATAAGAGAAGATGTGGGGAAAAATACGTTTTGCTAACATATGGTAGGTGTTCCTGGGTTGCTGGTTTGCCAGTTAGCCTGGGCAGGGGTCCCTGAGCAAGAAAAGGTTGAAGAGCCCTGGTTTATAAGGATATCCTAGTCTGTGTTATAGCTGTCATCGAGTGTTGATGTTCTTTGGCTGAATCACTATCTGTGGGTCCACAATCTGTGTTTTCATCATTACGCTGTATTGCCGTTGTCTTTGCCAAGGAGTGAAGCGCAACCTGACTGCCAACTTTCGAGGGCTCGAGACTAGTTTGTACAGCAAGAAAGGCTGCCGAAGCAGCACCTGTGAGGTGGTGGAGACCGTGAAGAACCTAACTGTGAGTGTTAACCAACTCACACACGCACACAGAAACACACATACACACACTGTGTCGCTGAAATATTCACATATCTAAGCTGCTTCTCCTCCTTTAGAGGACAGGGGAGGTGGGCTGTGCTCTGCTGGGGCCCACCTGCACCTATGCAACGTTTCAGATGGTTGAGTAAGTGTTGATTTGATATGATTTGTGTTGTGTTGTAGTGACACCCTATCCCTTTCTATCCCTTTTACTTACCTCTATATACAGTGGGGAGAACAAGTATTGGATACACTGCCGATTCTGCATGTTTTCCGACTTACAAAGCATGTAGAGGTCAGTAATTTTTATCATAGGTACACTTCAACTGTGAGAGACGGAATCTAAAACAAAAATCCAGAAAATCACATTGTATGATTTTTAAGTAATTAATTTGCATTTTATTGCATGACATAAGTATTTGATACATCAGAAAAGCAGAACTTAATATTTGGTACAGAAACCTTTGTTTGCAATTACAGAGATCATACGTTTCCTGTAGTTCTTGACCAGGTTTGCACACACTGCAGCAGGGATTTTGGCCCACTCCTCCATACAGACCTTCTCCAGATCCTTCAGGTTTCGGGGCTGTCGCTGGGCAACACGGACTTTCAGCTCCCACCAAAGATTTTCTATTGGGTTCAGGTCTGGAGACTAGGCCACTCCAGGACCTTGAGATGCTTCTTACGGAGCCACTCCTTAGTTGCCCTGGCTGTGTGTTTCGGGTTGTTGTCATGCTGGAAGACCCAGCCACGACCCATCTTCAATGCTCTTACTGAGGGAAGGAGGTTGTTGGCCAAGATCTCGCGATACATGGCCCCATCCATCCTCCCCTCAATACGGTGCAGTCGTCCTGTCCCCTTTGCAGAAAAGCATCCCCAAAGAATGATGTTTCCACCTCCATGCTTCACGGTTGGGATGGTGTTCTTGGGGTTGTACTCATCCTTCTCCTTCCTCCAAACACGGCGAGTGGAGTTTAGACCAAAAAGCTCTATTTTTGTCTCATCAGACAGAGGGGTTGGAATCTGTTTGATTGAGTGTGTGGACAGGTGTCTTTTATGCAGGTAACGAGTTCAAACAGGTGCAGTTAATACAGGTAATGAGTGGAGAACAGGAGGGCTTCTTAAAGAAAAACTTACAGGTCTGTGAGAGTGGTTGGTAATCGGCAGTGTATCAAATACTTGTTCTCCCCACTGTATCTCTCTCACTTGTATCCAAACCAATTACTCTTGTAGTCACATTCTAATAACAGAGAAATTCTTTAAAAAGTTATCCCACTCCCTGTGTATTTGTCTGTCTGTCTGTCTGTCTGTCTGTCTGTCTGTCTGTCTGTCTGTCTGTCTGTCTGTCTGTCTCTGTCTGTCTGTCTGTCTGTCTGTCTGTCTGTCTGTCTGTCTCTCTCTCACTCTCTCGATTTCTCTCACCCTCCCTCCCTCCCTCCCTCCCTCCCTCCCTCCCTCCCTCCCTCCCTCCCTCCCCTCTATCTATGTGTCAGTCTTGAGGTTGGTCTGGAACTCAAAATGCCCATCATCTCAGCAGGCAGCTTTGCTCTGTCCTGTGACTACAAAGAATACCTGACTCGCATACTTCCCCCCGCACGCAAGATCTCCACCTTCTTTACCAAGTTTTGGGACTTCAACAATGATATCAAACCCAAGTGGTCCACAGCCTCCCTCTATAAGAAGCAGAACACTGAGGACTGCTTCTGGTGAGTGAGTCACTTGTGAGTCGCCTGTGAGTTCCTTTTGAGTCACAGGTGTCCTGACTTGTTTGTGAATTCTTTTAAGTGTAATTATGATGGAAAAGGGTGACGGTGGATATGAATTAGACATGTGATTCTGTATGCTAATCTAATGGACACTTAGATGACTTTGAGATTATTTATTTGTGTTTATTATATTTGCTTAGATGTGATGTTGATCCTGATGTCATGGTATCTGCCCATCCCTCTCCAGGTATATCAATGCACTGGGTACAGCTTCAGCCCACTTTTCCTTACACATCAAAAAAACAAACGTCATAAGCAAAGCAGAGGACCTTAGAAAGGAATTAAGCTCCAAAAATAGGACAAGCAATTGTAAGTAAGCCCACAACATCTAACAAATCGGGAGCATTTACACACACTGTAGATAGGGCAGTGAACAGATACCAACAGTCTCCATTTCTAACATACTGTAGATAGGGCAGTGAACAGATACCAACAGTCTCCATTTCTAACATACTGTAGATAGGGCAGTGAACAGATACCAACAGTCTCCATTTCTAACACACTGTAGATAGGGCAGTGAACAGATACCAACAGTCTCCATTTCTAACATACTGTAGATAGGGCAGTGAACAGATACCAACAGTCTCCATTTCTAACACACTGTAGATAGGGCAGTGAACAGTTACCAACAGTCTCCATTTCTAACATACTGTAGATAGGGCAGTGAACAGATACCAACAGTCTCCATTTCTAACATACTGTAGATAGGGCAGTGAACAGATACCAACAGTCTCCATTTCTAACACACTGTAGATAGGGCAGTGAACAGATACCAACAGTCTCCATTTCTAACATACTGTAGATAGGGCAGTGAACAGATACCAACAGTCTCCATTTCTAACACACTGTAGATAGGGCAGTGAACAGATACCAACAGTCTCCATTTCTAACATACTGTAGATAGGGCAGTGAACAGATACCAACAGTCTCCATTTCTAACATACTGTAGATAGGGCAGTGAACAGATACCAACAGTCTCCATTTCTAACATACTGTAGATAGGGCAGTGAACAGATACCAACAGTCTCCATTTCTAACATACTGTAGATAGGGCAGTGAACAGATACCAACAGTCTCCATTTCTAACACACTGTAGATAGGGCAGTGAACAGATACCAACAGTCTCCATTTCTAACACACTGTAGATAGGGCAGTGAACAGATACCAACAGTCTCCATTTCTAACATACTGTAGATAGGGCAGTGAACAGATACCAACAGTCTCCATTTCTAACATACTGTAGATAGGGCAGTGAACAGATACCAACAGTCTCCATTTCTAACACACTGTAGATAGGGCAGTGAACAGATACCAACAGTCTCCATTTCTAACACACTGTAGATAGGGCAGTGAACAGATACCAACAGTCTCCATTTCTATTTCATTGACTCTCTCCTCTTCACTGTGCAGTGTTCATAGTGTGTGGGACACCAGAAGATATCGTGGACCTGAAGAATGGAACTATAGAGGCTGATCCTAGTGTTGTCTTCATCCTGATCAATCTTTACAAGTTAGTCCTCTCTCTCTCTCTCTCTGTGTCTCTGTGTCTCTCCCCCTCTCTCCCTCGTTGTCCTCACCACCTACAACATGTTCGCTGCTGACTACTCGGTGGGTGGAGGGGTGTGTACGTGTGTGTGCACGTGTGTGTGAGAACATTACAGCTCTTGATTTGGGTCTGGTGAACTCTCTCTCGCTCTCTCACTCCCCAGTCTGTTATTTGTCTTTGTGTTTTAATTTTTTCCTTGTAAAAAGTTCAGAAAGGCTTAAAATTGTAATCGCCATGCTTCAGGGAGTGTTTGAGGGCACCAGTGTATTCAGTGTCATTGACAATGAACCCATGACTCCACACAGTGATAAGTACTACACCAATAAGTCCTCTATCCCTGCTATGAAGAACGTGTTGGTTCTCACCATGCCCAACACTAGGAACTATACTGTGGACACAGACCTGGGCAACAACGTGATGGTGAGACTCCCTGCTGGGTTGAGGCCCTGTCTATCAATGTACTCTGAGGTGTCCTATTCATCCTATTCCCGATATTGTGTACTACTTTTGACCAGGGCCCAATAAATCTGCCTTCTGTCCAGATGAATGACTACATGGCAGCGTACCATGATGCAGTGCTGATGTTTGGTCAGGTGATGAGGAAGCTCTGGAACAAGCCTGAGTCTGAGCTCAACCCCATGGAGGTAGTCAACATCAACCACTTCAGAAATGTCTCCTTTGACGGTAAGAGACCAAGAAGCAACACACCAAGCTGTGTGGTCTGGCCTGGAGATGTGGCCACCTGTGTGTGTGTGTGTTTTGTGTGTGTGTATATATGTGTGTATTAGTGGTGCGCTGGTCAGCTGTTTGTTCACCCACACGCACCCACAATTGGTAATATCCCATCCACAACCGCCTGATAAAGTGAAAAAAAGGAGGGTCCCCACCCGACCTTAACCCGCAAATATAGAAAATGCGTTGTAGGCCACAGTCAGACACGGCGGAACAATTTTTCGACAGTGGGTGCAGGACTTATCTTGCCTAATTTATATATGTTTCTGCTTATAATTTCCGGCAATTTGGTAGGCTATTTGTTAGTCAACTTGGCTATAATTAGATATATGCAGCTTCTCTTCTGTCATTATACTGTATGTTTCCCTAGAAGACTAAATAAACCCTTAATAATTGTAAATTGATAGAATGAATGCTTCAATCTAGTTGACATCGGTAACGTTTTCTCTGTCATCTCTCCTTTTTCTCCCCGCTTCAGGGCCGGGGAGAAAATACAATAACAAAAACAAATGGGAAATATTTTCTGTGCAAAATGTTTGAATGGTTGTAAGAAAAAAGATAATTGAAAACGACCCAAGATTTCAGTTCGGCTTGGATGCATATTTTGTGTGGATGAAATACTATCAGCTTTTATGATGCTGATAAAGACAGCACCTAAACAGACGGTCCCTAACTGCACATTCACATTCTCTCAAGATGCTGATACAAAGAAATCATATATCCACTCCTGTTCCCAAGTCAAAATTTAGATTTGGTGTGTAATTTTGCTGCAAGAAATGCTTAATTCTGCAGGAATTAATATTAAGGCTATGTGAGAGGTTATAGACCTACGGTGTCCAGATTTTTGGGGGTTAAATTGATTCTACTGGGAGTTATCTTAACCCTCGAGAGAGTGATATGTGCCCTGGAGTTAGTGTTGATAACTGGAGTTCATTGGGATGGAGTACTTTTAACTCCATAAGAGAAACCAGAGACAGGGAGTTAAAACTATCAAGTTATCCATTGATCTGGGAGGGCCCTCGTTGTCATATTTCCCAGCATGCTCTGTTGCACAAATTGTTTTGATATCTGTGGTTTTGAACATTGATTGCTTTTGATCTATGCTACACAAAGATAAGAAATGTAAATCTGTAAGTGGTTGGATTTCAAGCAACCGTTAGTGAGATAGTTGTTCCAGTTTACATGGTGTAGGTAGTCTCCATCATGTGTACTTTTGGTCATACTCTGACAGTTGTGAGTGATGCAAAAGTGCTGTCTGTCTTCCTGCAAGTTGGCTTCCAACATACTGTAGGTTGGATATCACATTTCCAACCACCATATGGTGATACATTAAGAAATATTCAAATAAGGCTTTAGACCCTTATAACTCAAAGGAAGTAAACTAAAAGAGAAATGTACTCTGTAGTTGACTGTTAATTCAAAAACACAGAAAATATGTAAAATGGCAAGGGAGTTGATTAAAAACAACACGGAAAAGAGTAAATTGGCAATTGGAGTTAAATTTAAGCAACTCTGATAATGAAAGCAAAAACCTCAATGTAGCCTATAGAGATATAAATTGCATTTTTTTCTCTTTATTCAACCCGCCCGCCACCCACCCGCCTTTCATACACTCAATATTTAATGAGTCAACCCACGCATCAATAGTGTGTGTGTTCCCAATCATGTCTGCACAGAAGCACGTGTCCCCTCAGATATTCCTGTTTAATTAACATTTATTATTGTACATTTTTGGTTACTGTTTCTCTGTAATACTATTAGCCACCTATCAGTTTTATGAAATTGGCTTTAGCTAGCCCAGATAGGTTCCCAATCTCCCAACTAGCTACCAAGAAGCCATTTCAGAGGTTCCACTAGATACCACAGCCACAAAGCCAGATTGTAAAAATTTATATATATATATATTTTTGTCTTAATTTAAGATTAGGTATAAGGTTAGCAGTGTGGTTAAGGTTAGGGTTAAGTTTAGGTTTCGGTTTAACATCAGATTTTAAGAACAGAAATTGTAGAAATAGGCAGGGTTTAGGACTTTGTGGCTGTAGTAACTAATGATGACCCCATTTCAGTTTATCAATGTAGACTGCAGGAAAAAGCTGTTTCAGGTGTTTGAAAAATGCAGAATTCTCCACCCCTCAGCCATCCTCACGTATTTTGTGCCCCCTCAGATTTTTGGGGTGAATGACGCCCCTGTGTGTGTGTGTGTGTGTGTATGTGTGTGTGTGTGTGTGTGTGTGTGTGTGTGTGGGTGTGTGTGTGTGTGTGTGTGTGTGTGTGTGTGTGTGTGTGTGTGTGTGTGTGTGTGTGTGTGTGTGTGTGTGTGTGTGTGTGTGTGTGTGTGTGTGTGTGTGTAGTTCTGTGTAGTGTAAATTGTGTATGTGTTTCCATGCAGGCATTGCAGGCCACTACAAGCTGGATGACTATGGGGACAGAGATGTGAATTTTTCTGTCATTTACACCACCACTGACAACAAGGTAGGTCAGCTATCATGTATATCATATGATTCTATTGTGTCAAAGTTCATGTTTTAACATAAGTCCTCTCCTGTCTCCGCAGTATGAAACTTTATTTATTTTCAACACCGTCTACAACTACACCAAGGTCGTTAACAGTAACCCATCATTCATCTGGGGCAGAAGGCTCCCAGATGACGCTCCATCCCAGCGTATGTGCTCAACACACACACACACACACACACACACACACACACACACACACACACACACACACACACACACACACACACACACACACACACACACACACACACACACACACACACACGACTCAACTTGTGCATCTGAGTCTGGCTTGTTTTTCCCTAATACATGAGCCACACCCATCGTGACTGGCTTAGTTGGCAGCATTAACGGATCATTAGCTGTCATTCCTGATAGATATGACAGATATGGGACAATCCAGTACAGAACCGGTGTGGAGGGATCAAACTCCAGATTCAATGTACACTAATACCAACTCAATTACCCCCTTGCCTGAACACTCATTGAGACATTTTACAGTTCTGACACAGTTCTTTTTATTGGTCTGCTCATTGTATCATAGACGTAGTAATGCCCGAGCGAAACAGTGTGTGTGTGTGTGTGTGTGTGTGTGTGTGTGTGCGCGTGCGTGCCTAGGTCTAACTAGTGCGGTGTGCCCCCCCCAGGTCTGAAGGCGCATAATATCATTGTCATTGTCTTAGCTGTCACTGTGGTGGGGGTGGCTACCATCGCTTTCATCTTCTACAGGTAAGAGTTGACAGATAGCAGCGCAGTGTGAGAGAGGTCTCGCTCATAAAAATATAATTACCAGAACAGGGATCTGGGGTTCCAGCCATCACATATAATTTACTTGAATGGGGATCTCCATTCTAGTCATTATATTTCCATGAGGGAGACCTCTCATACTTTGCTACTATTTGTTACCAGGCGGAACAAGAGAGAACGCCGGCTGAGGAAGAGATGGTCACACATGCACTCTGACCTCATCACCCCGCTGGAGTACAACGAACGCAGCCTGGTCTCCCTCAAGGTCAGCTCGTCATCAGTGTGCGACGACCCCTGAAAGTTAAGTCGCATACTCCAGTACGTCTTCTAACCTGTTTCTGTCCGTTTGTTTGTCAGATTGACGAAGACCACAGGAAAAACACAAGTTATAACATCCACCAAGGACGCTATGACAAAAAGGTAACTCAAACTTTTGCATAAAACCACCAGAGCCATAAATATACTATACAGTATACAGTACAAGTCAAAAGTTTGTAAACAATCTTGAAAGAGTTCCCACATATGCTGAGCACTTGTTGGCTGCTTGTCCTTCACTCTGTGGTCCAACTCATCCCAAACCATCTCAATTGGGTTGAGGTCGGGTGATTGTGGAGGCCAGGTCATCTGATGCAGCACTCCATCACTCTCCTTCTATATATGTTTGTTAAAGCAACAACCACAGCTCAGGGACTAATACAGAGTCATGTACAGTGCATTCGGAAAGTATTCAGACCTTTTGACTTTTCCCACATTTTGTTACGTTACAGCCTTATTCTAGAATTTGTATTTATTTATTATTCCCTCATCAATCTACACACAATACCCCATCAAGACAAAGCAAAAACATGTTTTCAGATTTCTTTTGCAAATCTATTAAAAATAAAACTGAAATATCACATTTACATAAATATTCAGTAATTTGTTGAAGCAACATTTGGCAGCGATTACAGCCTCGAGTCTTCTTGGGTATGACGCTACAAGCTTAGCACACCTGTATTTGGGGAGTTTCTCCCATTCTTCTCTGCAGATCCTCTCAAGCTCTGTCAGGTTGGATGGGAAGCATTGTTGCACAGCTATTTTCAGGCCTCTCCAGAGATGTTAGATCGGGTTCAAGTCCGGTATCTGGCTGGGCCACTCAAGGACAATCAGAGACTTGTCCCGAAGCCACTCCTGTGTTGTCTTGGCTGTGTGCTTAGGGTCGTTGTCCTGTTGGAAGGTGAACCTTTGCCCCCGTCTGAGGTCCTGAGTGCTCTGGAGCAGGTTTTCATCAAGGATCTCTCTGTACTTTGCTTCGTTCATCTTTCCCTTGATCCTGACTGGTCTCCCAGTCTCTGCCACTGAAGAACATCCCCACAGCATGATGCTGCTGCCCCCACCATGCTTCACCGTAAGGATGGTGCCAGGTTTCTTCCAGACGTGATGCTTTGCATTCAAGCCAAAGAGTTCAATCTTGGTTTCATCAGACCAGAGAATCTTGTTTCTCATGGTCTGAGAATCCTTTAGGTGCCTTTTGGCAAACTTCAAGCGGGCTGTTATGTGCCTTTTGCTGAGGAGTGGCTTCCGTCTGGCCCCTTTACCATAAAGACCTAATTGGTGGAGTGCTGCAGAGATGGTTGTCCTTCTGGAAGGTTCTACCATCTCAACAGAGGAACTCTGGAGCTCTGTCAGAGTGACCATCAGGTTCTTGGTTATCTCCCTGACCAAGGCCCTTCTCCCCCGATTGCTCAGTTTAGCCGGGTGGCGAGCTCTAGGAAGAATCTTGGTGGTTCCAAACTTCTTGGGGACCTTCAATGCTGCAGAAATGTTTTGCTACCCTTCCCCTATTTCTTTTTTTCCCCGTATATATTTTTGGTATTTCACCCACTTTTCTCCGAATTTCGATCTTGTCTCATCGCTACAACTACCCAACCGGCTTTGGAGGCGAAGGTTGAGTCATGCGTCTTCCAAAACATGACCCGCCAAACCACACTTCTTAACACCCGCCCGCTTAACCAGCCACACTGATTTGGAAGGGTTGGGTTAAATGTGGAAGACACATTTCAGTTGAATACATTCAGTTGTACAACTGACTAGTTATCCCCTTTCCTTTCCCAATGTCAGAGGAAACATTGTTCAACTGACGAACAAGGAGTTGCTAGAGCGCGATGAGCCATGTAAAGCCCCCCCCAGGCCAAACCCTCCCCTATCCTGGACGACGCTGGGACAATTTTGCACCGCCCTATGAGACTCCTGATCATGGCCAGTTGTGACATAGCCAGGAATCGAACCCAGGTCTGTAATGACGCCAGAAGCACTTTGATGCAGTGCCTTAGACCGCTGCGCCACTCGGGAGTCCCACAGTTTTTTATGTGTAATACATTTGCAAACATTTCTAAAAACCTGTTTTTGCTTTGTCATTATGGGGTATTGTGTATAGATTGATGCAGAAAAATATTTATTTAATCCATTTTAAATTAAGTCTGTAACGTAACAAAATGTGGGAAAAGTAAAGGGTTCTGAAAACTTTCAGAATGCACTGTATATGTAGGTTCAAGCAACAACCATGGCTCTGGGACTGCTACAGAACCATATACACTACCGGTCAAAAGTTTGGACACACCTACTCATTCAAGGGTTTTTCTTTATTTTTACTATTTTCTACATTGTAGAATAATAGTGAAAACATCAAAACTATGAAATAACACATATGGAATCATGTAGTAACCAAAAAAGTGTTAAACAAATCATAATATTTGAGATTCTTCAAAGTAGCCACCCTTTGCCTTGATGACAGATTTGCACACTCTTGGCATTCTCTCAACCAGCTTCATGAGGTAGTCACCTGGAATGCATTTCAATTAACAGGTGTGCCTTCTTAAAAGTTAATTTGTGGAATTTTTGTTCCTTCTTAATGCGTTTGAGTCAGTCAGTTGTGTTGTGACAAGGTAGGGGTGGTATACAGAAGATCGCCCTATTTGGTAAAAGACCAAGTCCATATTATGGCAATAACAGCTCAAATAAGCAAGGAGAAACAACAGTCCATCAATACTTTAATTAAGACATGAAGGTCAGTCAATACGGAACATTTCAAAAACTTTGAAAGTTTCTTCAAGTGCAGTCGCAAAAACCATCAAACACTATGATGAAACTGGATCTCATGAGGACCGCCACAGGAAAGGAAGACCCAGAGTTACCCGCTGCTGCAGAGGATAAGTTCATTAGAGTTACCAGCCTCAGAAATTGCAGCCCAAATAAATGCTTCAGAGAGTTCAAGAAACAGGCACATCTCAACATCAACTGTTCATAGGAGACTGCGTCAATCAGGCCTTTATGGTCGAACTGCTGCAAAGAAACCACTATTAAAGGACACTGATAAGAAGGAGAGACTTGCTTGGGCCAAGAAACACGAGCAATGGACATAAGACTGGTGGAAATGTGTCCTTTGGTCCAGGGTTCAAATTGGAGATTTTTGGTTCCAACTGCCGTGTCTTTGTGAGACGCAGTGTGGGTGAACGGATGATCTCCACATGTGTATTTCCCACCGTAAAGCATGGAGGAGGTGGTGTTATGGTGTGGGGGTGCTTTGCTGTTGATAAGGTCTGTAATTTATTTAGAACTGAAGGCACACTTAACCAGCATGGCTAACATAGCATTCGGCAGCGATACACCATGCCATCTGGTTTGGGCTTAGTGGGACTATCATTTGTTTTTCAAATCAAATCAAATTAAATTTGATTGGTCACATGGTTAGCAGATGTTAATGCGAGTGTAGCGAAATGCTTGTGCTTCTAGTTCCGACAGTGCAGTAATATCTAACAATTAATCTAACAATTCCCCAACAAGTACCAAATATACACAAATCTAAAGGGGTGAATGAGAATATGTACATAAGTATATGGATGACCGATGGCCGAGGGGCATAGGCAAGGTGCAGTAGATGGTATAAAATACAGTATATAAACTCAGCATAAAAATAAACGTCCTCTCACTGTCAACTGTGTTTATTTTCAGCAAACTTAACATGTGTAAATATTTGTATGAACAGAACAAGATTCAACATCTGAGACATAAACTGAACAAGTTCCACAGACATGTGACTAACAGAAATGGAATAATGTGTCCCTGACCAAAGGAGGGGTCAAAATCAAAAGTAACAGTCAGTATCTGGTGTGGCCACCAGCTGCATTAAGTACTGCAGTGCATCTCCTCCCCATGGACTGCACCAGATTTGCCAGTTCTTGCTGTGAGATGTTACCCCACTCTTCCACCAAGGCACCTGCAAGTTCCCAGACATTTCTGGGGTGAATGACCCTAGCCCTCACCCTCCGATCCAAAAGTTCCCAGACGTGCTCAATGGGATTGAGATCCGGTCTCTTCGCTGGCCATGGCAGAACACTGACATTCCTGTCTTCCAGGAAATCACGCACAGAACGAGCCCTATGGCTGGTGGCATTGTCATGCTGGAGGGTCATGTCAGGATGAGCCTGCAGGAAGGGTACAACATGAGGGAGGAGGATGTCTTCCCTGTAACGCACAGCGTTGAGATGACAACAAACTCAGTCCAATGATGCTGTGACACAACGCCCCAGACCATGACGGACCCTCCACCTCCAAATCCATCCTGCTCCAGAGTACAGGCCTTGGTGTAACGCTCATTCCTTCGACGATAAACGCGAATCCGACTATCAACCCTGGTGAGACAAAACCGCGACTCGTCATTGAAGAGCACTTTTTGCCAGGCCTGTCTGGTCCAGCGACGGTGGGTTTGTGCCCATAGGCGACGTTGTTGCCGGTATTGTCTGGTGAGGACCTGCCTTACAACAGGCCTACAAGCCCTCAGTCCAGCCACTCTCAGCCTATTGCGGACAGTCCGAGCACTGATGGAGGGATTTTGCGTTCTTGGTGTAACAGTTGCTGTTGCCATCCTGTACCTGTCCCGCAAGTGTGATGTTTGGATGTACCAATCCTGTGCAGGTGTTGTTACACGTGGTCTGCCACTGCGAGGATGATCAGCTGTCCGTCCTGTCTCCCTGTAGCGCAGTCTTAGGCGTCTCACAGTACGGACATTGCAATTTATTGCCCTGGCCACATCTGCAGTCCTCATGCTTACTTGCAGCATGCCTAAGGCACATTCACGCAGATGAGCAGGGACCCTGGACATCTTTCTTTTGGTGTTTTTCAGAGTCAGTAGAAAGGCCTCTTTAGTGTCCTAAGTTTTCATAACTGTGACCTTAATTGCCTACCGTTTGTAAGCTGTTAGTGTCTTAACGACCGTTATAGAGGTGTATGTTCATGAATTGTTAATGGTTCATGGAACAAGCATGGAAAACAGTGTTTAAACCCTTTACAATGAAGAACTGTAAAGTTATTTGGATTTTTTCAAATTATCTTTGAAAGACAGGGTCCTGAAAAAGGGACGTACATGTGATATGAGTAATGTAAGATATGTAAACAATATTAAAGTGGCATTATTTAAAGTGGCATTGTTTAAAGTGTCCAGTCATTGGGTCTCAATGTAGGCAGCAGCCTCTCTGAGTTAAGGATTGCTGTTTAGCATTCTGATGGCCTTGAGATAGAAGCTGTTTTTCTCCCAGCTTTGATGCACCTGTACTGACCTCGACTTCTGGATGATAGCTGTGTGAACAGGCGGTGCCTCGGTTGGTTATTGTCCTTGATGATCTTTTTGGCCTTCCTGTGACATCGGGTGCTGTAGGTGTCATGGAGGGCAGGTAGTTTGCCCTCAGTGATGCGTTGTGCAGACCATACCACCCTCTGGAGAGCCTTGGGGTTGAGGGCGGTACAGTTGCCGTACCAGGCTGTGATACAGCCCGACTCGATGGTGCATCTGTAAAAGTTTGTCAGTGTTTTCGGTGACAAGACAAATTTCTTCAGCCTCCTGAGGATGAAGACGCGCTGCTGCGCCTTCTTCACAACGTTGTCTGTGTGGGTGGACCATTTCAGTTTGTCTGTGATGTGTACGCCCAGGAACTTAAAACTTTCCACCCTCTCCACTGCTTTCCCTTCGATGTGGATAAGGGGGTGCTCCCTCTGCCGTTTCCTGAAGTCCACCATCTCCTTTGCTTTGTTGACGTTGAGTGAGAGGTTGTTTTCCTGACACCACACTCCGAGGGCCCTCACCACCTCCCTGTAGGCTGTCTCGTCATTGTTGGTGATCAGGCCCACTACTGTTGTGTCGTCTGCAAACTTGATGATTGAGTTAGAGGCGCGCATGGCCACGCAGTCGTGGGTGAACAGGACAATGACCTAACACACCTCCAGGCTGTGTACGGGCTATTTGACCAAGAAGGAGAGTGATGGAGTGCTGCATCAGATGACCTGGCCTCCACAATCTCCCGACCTCAACCAAATTGAGATGGTTTGGGATGAGTTGGACCGCAGAGTGAAGTACAAGCAGCCAACAAGTGCTCAGCATATGTGTGAACTCCTTCAAGACTGTTGGAAAAGCATTCCAGGTGAAGCTGGTTGAGTATGCAAAGCTGTCATCAAGGCAAAGGGTGACTACTTTGAAGAATCTCAAATATAAAATATATTTTGATTTCTTTTACATTTATTTGGTTACTACATGATTCCATATGCTGTTTCTTTGTTTTGATGTCTTCACTAGTATTCTACAATGTAGAAAATAGTAAAAATTAAGAAAAACCCTTGAATGAGTAGGTGTTCTAAAACTTTTGACTGATAGTGGATATATGTAGGTTAAAGCAACATCCACGGCTCCGGAACTGATACAGTGGTCTTGTCAGGTGTATTGTAGTCTCATGTTGCCAGACTCCGTAGACTCGTCAAGTCCTTCACTTTGACACTTGAAGCAGGATCTTGAGGGAGCTGGATATGGAAGTCAGATGCATTGAGCCTACTGTTGTTGTCATGGTGATGAATGTCAGGTGTACTGAGGCTACTGTTGTTGTCTTGGTGATGAAGGTCAGGTGTACTGAGGCTACTGCTGTTGTCATGGTGATGGAGATCAGGTGTACTGAGTCTACTGATGTTGTCATGGTGATGGAGGTCAGGTGTACTAATTCTCCTGTTGTCATGGTGATGGAAGTCAGGTGTACTAAGGCTACTGTTGCTGTCATGGTTTCAGATTGTGATCCTGAAGGAGCTGAAGCATTCGGACTGGAACTTTAACGAGAGTCAGAGGATAGAACTCAACTCGGTGAGTCATCGATTACACAGCAAGTCTGTCAATGTAGAGTAGGCTACTCAAGGGTATCAAGTATGCATTTTTATGTTTGTTCATGTGGTATCTTTTTCTTTTCTTTTTTATATTTGATTTGATTATAACTCCTATTGCTTATCATACCTATCCTTCCTGATTTACAGCTTCTGCATATTGACTACTACAACCTGACTAAGTTCTACGGCACAGTCAAGTATGATCATGGTGTGTTTGGGGTGTTCGAGTACTGTGAGAGGGGATCCCTAAGGGTGAGAAACACACACGCAAACGGCCACATGTGTGCACACACGCATGCACACACACACACTTTGACTTTTCACCCTCTTCCTCAGTATGTGCTGAATGACAAGATCTCGTACCCGGAGGAAACCTTCATGGACTGGGAGTTTAAGATCTCTGTCATGTACGACATCGCTAAGGTGACCTGGCAACAACTCTAGTCTGCTTTTGGTTTGTATGAGCTCAGAAGATGTCAACTCAAGATGACCTGTGAGATGACCTGACCCCAAGCTGGAACCTTAGACAAGAATTTTGATCTAGTCAATATTGATATACATTTCTGAAAGTTCTTCGATCCGTTTGGCAACATTGAGTCATTGAAATACAGTAAGTTGAAAGATAAAACCTCCTTCACCTCCACAGGGTATGTCCTACCTCCACTCCAGTGACATCCAGGTCCACGGCCGTCTCAAGTCCACTAACTGTGTGGTGGACAATCGCATGGTGGTCAAGATCACTGATTTTGGCTGCAACACCATTCTAGACCCAGGCAGAGGTAGGAACTATTTCTTCTGTAGGTCTAGCTTGCTAGCATAGTTAGCATTCATGCCATACACATCTCTTGAGGTCTGTCTGTACTAGGATATGTCCCCTTATTTTTTTAGCTATTTTCTTGTACCTATCCTCCCCTATCCCGTATCCCCTCACTCCATCACTCTATTCTCCATCCTTCCACTCCCTTCTCTCCTACCCCCCTCTCCTTTATCTGGCCTTCTCTCTCCGTCAGACCTGTGGACAGCTCCAGAGCACCTGCGTAGACAGGGGATCTCCCAGAAGGGGGATGTCTACAGCTTTGCCATCATCGCCCAGGAGATAGTTCTCAGGAGGAGCACCTTTTACACCCAGGCCTGTGCCGACCGCGCAGGTAAGACACATTCATGTATAACACTTTATATAGAAACTTGCAACAGAATCAATGCATCAGTTTCGCTATACTTATAGAGTCACCCTTGTTTAGAATTTGTCACTTTGATGTGGTGCTGCATTTCATTCTGGGGAATTATCGACCCCTCCTGGCCAAATGTAGCATTGTTCAGTTGAGTGCCACATAGGGTAGCAGAAAAACAAGACGCAGACATGTTGTTCTGTCTTCATCAGAAAAAATGGCCAGAGTGCAATACCCCAGCGAAACCTATTTCAGACCTGATCTGAATGTTGAGACTGCAGGAGAAAAAGATTTGGAGGTAAGATTACCATTTCTTTGTTTGTGTGTTAATCATAGAGAGAGAGAGAGGAAGGAAGAACAGGCTTACAGTATAGAGAAATATATGTATAGAGATTCTAAAATCCACTTGTGTTTTTTCTTTCATGCCCACAGATGTACATGCTGATGAAGATGTGCTGGGATGAGGACCCAGAGCGAAGGCCTGACTTTAAGAAGATAGAGAGCTCACTGGGGAAGATCTTCAGGTACCAGCTACCTACTTTTATCTCTTTTTTATTGGATAGAGCTAAACACTTGCCAGGCCATTTTATCAGAAAGATGAAGAATCAAATCAAATCAAATTTTATTGGTCACATACACATGGTTAGCAGATGTTAATGCGAGTGTAGCGAAATGCTTGTGCTTCTAGTTCCGACAGTGCAGTAATATCTAACAAGTAATCTAACAATTTCACAACAACTACCTTATATACACAAGTGTAAGGAATGAATAACAATATGCACTTAAAAATATATATGGATGAGCGATGGCCGTGCGGCATAGGCAAGATGCAGTAGATGGTATAGAGTACAGTATGTACATATGAGATGAGTAATGTAGGGTATGTAAACATGATATAAAGTGGCATGGTTTAAAGTGAGTAGTGATACATTTATTACATCCAATTATTAATTATTAAAATGGCCAGTGATTTGAGTCAGTATTTTTGCAGCAGCCAATCAATGTTAGTTATGGCTGTTTAACAGTCTGATGTCCTTGAAATAGAAGCTGTTTTTCAGTCTCTCGGTCCCAGCTTTGATGCACCTGTACTGACCTCGCCTTCTGGATGATAGCGGGGTGAACAGGCAGTTGCTCAGGTGGTTGTTGTCCTTGATGATCTTTTTGGCCTTCCTGTGACATTGGATGATGTAGGTTTCATGGAGGGTAGGTAGTTTGCCACCGGTGATGCGTTGTGCAGACCGTACTACCCTCTGGAGAGTTTTACGGTTGTGGGCGGAGCAGTTGCCGTACCAGGCTGTTATACAGCCCGACAGGATGCTCTCGATTGTGCATCTGTAAAAGTTTGTCAGTGTTTTCGGTGACAAGCCAAATTTCTTCAGCCTCTTGAGGTTGAAGAGGTGCTGTTGAGCCTTCTTTACCACACTGTCTGTGTGGGTGGACCATTTCAGTTTGTCCATGATGTGTACACCGAGGAATTTAAAACTTTCCACCTTCTCCACTGCTTTCCCTTCAATGTGGATACAGGGGTGCTCCCTTTCCTGTTTCCTGGAGTCCACGATCATCTCATTTGTTTTGTTGACGTTGAGTGTGAGGTTATTTCCCTGACACCACACTCCGAGGGCCCTCACCTCCTACCTGTAGGCTGTCTCGTTGCTGTTGGTAATCAAGCCTAACACTGTAGTGTCGTTTGCAAACTTGATGATTGAGTTGGAGGCATGCATGGCCTTGCAGGCATGGGTGAACAGGGAGTACAGGAGAGGGCTGAGAACCCACCCTTGTGGGGCACCAGTGTTGAGGATCAGCGGGGTGGAGATGTTGTTTCCTACCCTCACCACCTGGGGGCGGCCCGTCAGAAAGTCCAGGACCCAGTTCCACAGGGCGGGGTCGAGATCCAGGATCTCTAACTTAATGACGAGTTTGGAGGGTACTATGGTGTTAAATGCTCAGCTGTAGTTGATGAACAGCATTCTTACATAGGTATTCCTCTTGTCCAGATGGGTTAGGGCAGTGTGATTGCGATTGCGTCGTCTATGGACCTATTGGGACGGTAAGCAAATTGGAGTGGGTCTAGGGTATCTGGTAGGGTGGAGGTGATATGATCCTTGACTAGTCCCTCAAGGCACTTCATGATGACAGAAGTGAGTGCTACGGGGCTATAGTCGTTTAGCTCAGTTACCTTAGCTTTCTTGGGAACAGGAACAATGGTGGCCATCTTGAAGCATGTGGGCACAGCAGACTGGGATAGGGATTGATTGAATATGTCCGTGAACGCACCAGCCACACCAGGACGTGGCTAGGGATGCCGTCTGGGCTGGCAGCCTTGCGAGGGTTAACACGTTTAAATGTTTTACTCGCATCGGCCACGCGTTGGCCACGAGCAAAGAAGTTGTTTAAATTATTTGGGAGTGAGGCGTCGGTGTCCGCCACAGGGCTGGTTTTCTTTTTGTAATCTGTGATTGACTGTAGACCCTGCCACATATGTCTCGTGTTTGAGCCATTGAATTGCGACTGTACTTTGTCTCCATACTGACGCTTTGCTTGTTTGATTGCCTTGCGGAGGGAATAGTTACACTGTTTGTATTCAGTCATGTTTCTGGTCGTCTTGCTATGATTAAAAGCAGTGGTTCGCGCTTTCAGTTTTGCGCAAATGCTGTCATCAATCCACAGTTTCTGGTTAGGGAAGGTTTCAATAGTCATCGTGGGTACAACATCACCAATGCACTTAATAATAAACTCGCTCACCGAGTCAGCGTATGCATCAATGTTGTTTCCGGGGCTATCCAGAACATATCCCAGTCCACGTGAACGAAGCAGTGAGTAGCAATGGTCCAGAATGCTGCCAGCTCGAGTCGCGCATTCGATATGCTGATAAAATTTAGGGAGCCTTGTTTTCAGATTAGCTTTGTTGAAATCCCCAGCTCCAATAAATGCAGCCTCAGGATATTTGGTTTCCAGTTTACATCGAGTCCAGTGAAGTTCTTTCAGGGCCGTCAAGGTATCTGCTTGGGGGGATATACACGGCTGCAACTATAATCTAAGAGAATTCTCTTGGAAGATAATGCGGTCGGCATTTGATTGTAAGGAATTCTAGGTCAGGAGAACAAAAGGACTTGAGTTCCTGTATGTTGTTATGATTACACCACAAATCGTTAATCATAAGGCATACACCCCCGCCCTTCTTCTTACCAGAGAGATGTTAGTTTCTGTCGGCACGATGCGTGAAGAAACCGGGTGGCTGTACCGACTCTGATAACATATCCTGAGTGAGCCATGTTTCCGTGAAACAGAGAATGTTACAATCTCTGATGTCTCTCTGGAAGGCAACACTTGCTCAAATTTTGTCTATCTTGTCAAGAGACTGGACATTGTACAAAGATGGTAAAATATCTCTGTAACATGATAAATGGTCAAAATGGAGTTGTGGAGATGTGAGTGAGGGAGCATGGTTATGGTTTGCAGTGCTTCAAAATAACATTCATATTTAATTACTGTAGAGCTGCACCCTTCCCTTTATTTAAGAGACATTTGAGAAACATCTCACAAGGGCAACACCTACATTGAAAAGTTGTATGTGTGTGTGACTGATCCTTTCTTCTGTTCTCCACAGTAACCTGCACAACCAAGCTAATGAGAGTTACATGGACAACCTGATCCGTCGTCTACAGATGTACTCCAGGAACCTGGAGCATCTGGTGGAGGAGAGGACGGCGCTGTACAAGGCTGAGAGAGACAGGGCCGACTGCCTCAACTTTATGCTGCTGCCTGGGTCAGTCAACACAACAACAAAAATAAACATATCCAAACACAATTCAATGCTCCTGTTGTTTTATTAAGTGCAATGTTTTGACCAGAAGGTGTTTGCCAGACTGCACAACCAGAAAACCACTTTAAGACCAGCAAATGACTTCTCTCTATCTCTCTCTTCCTCTCGCTCTAGTCCTGTGGTGCGTTCTCTGAAGGAGACGGGCATTGTGGAGCCGGAGCTGTTTGAGGAGGTGACGGTGTACTTCAGCGACATCGTGGGCTTCACCACCCTGTGCCAGTACAGCACCCCCATGGAAGTGGTGAACATGCTCAATGACATCTACAAGGGATTCGACTGCATCCTCGACCACCACGACGTATACAAGGTTAGGTTAGGGATAGGGTTAGTGTTGTGGTTTAAGTTAGGGATAGGGTTAGTGTTGTGGTTGAGGGTTAGTGTTGTGGTTTAGGTTAGGGTTGAGGGTTAGTGTTGTGGTTTAGGTTAGGGTTGAGGGTTAGGGTTGTGGTTTAGGTTAGGGTTGAGGGTTAGTGTTGTGGTTTAAGTTAGGGATAGGGTTAGTGTTGTGGTTGAGGGTTAGGGTTGTGGTTTAGGTTAGGGTTGAGGGTTAGGGTTGTGGTTTAGGTTAGGGTTGAGGGTTAGGGTTGTGGTTGAAGCTAGGGTTGAGGGTTAGTGTTGTGGTTGAGGGTTAGGGTTGTGGTTTAGGTTAGGGTTGAGGGTTAGGGTTGTGGTTGAAGCTAGGGTTGAGGGTTCGGGTTGTGGTTTAGGTTAGAGTTGAAGGTTGTGGTTGAAGCTAGGGTTTCGGGTTAGGGTTGTGGTTTCGGGTTAGGGTTGTGGTTGAGGCTAGTGTTAGAGTTTAACTGGAATGTGGACATGAAGCTAGGGTTAGGGTTGTGGTTGAGGCTAGAATCAGGGTTGTGGTTGAGGCTAGGGTTAGGGTTGTGGTCCAACCTAGTCCAATCTTCCTTTTTGTCCTGTGTCAGGTGGAGACCATAGGTGATGCGTACATGGTGGCGTCGGGGTTGCCGCGGCGGAACGGTAACAGGCACGCGGTGGACATCTCACGCATGGCCCTGGACATTCTGGCATTTATGGGGACCTTCCAGCTCAGACACCTGCCAGGGCTACCTGTGTGGATCCGCATTGGGATGCACTCAGGTACCCCTAGCTCCCCAAGTCCCAATCCTGAATTCATGACACCTCCCTCTCTCTCTTCTCTATATTATCAAGCCTCCTTGGTCTCTGCTCTTTCCTTCTCCTTCCTTCTCCCTCCTTCCTGTAACTTCCCTCAGTCTGTTATCAATGCCCCTTTATGCTTGCTATTTGTTCCCTAGGCCCCTGTGCAGCAGGAGTGGTGGGGATAAAGATGCCCAGATACTGCCTGTTTGGAGACACAGTCAACACTGCCTCTAGCATGGAGTCAACGGGACATCGTAAGCAGGCTACAGGAACACTAGAGATATCCATACCAACTCTATACAAACAATTCATATCAGCTGTCATGGCAGGTGAGTAAAATACAACTCTGTCTCTCTCCATCCAGCCTTGAGAATCCACGTCAGTCAGCCCACCATCAGCATCCTACAGAGGACAGACTGCAAGTTTGAGTACGAGAAGAGAGGGGAGACTTTCCTCAAAGTATGGACATGGCACATGCTACTTTGCTATTTGTCATGATAGAATCATACAGATTCATTTGTACTGTATAGTACTCTTGTCTACTGTGTTGAATATCATAGAAGATTGTGCATGTGTGTGTATCCCAGGGTAAAAGCACAGAGTTGACCTACTGGTTGACAGGTGAAACAGGAGAAGACTACAACCTGCCAACGCCACCGACAGTGTGAGTTAACCTGCTGCTACTGTAAATGCTCACCTATAACTGTACCTCACTAGAGCTACACGTCATATTTACATCTATATTATCAACTTCTACATTATATGTCCTTCTTCCATTTGTAGGGTAAACAGAGGTCATTAGAGCTAGATATCTAAGTAGATCTATATACTATAATCAACTCCTATGTCCTTGTCCCTCCCTGCAGGGAGAACTGCCAGCGTCTGCAGCAGGATCTGGCCAAGATGATCCAGGAATGTCTGGACAACCGTTCACTGGGGTCAGAGGTCATGGAGAAGAGGAATACCCTGTCCATGAGGCAGAGGAGGGCGGGGAGGGATGGAGGGGAGCAGGCGGAAGAGGAGGAGGAGGAGGATGACCAGCCGGCGTACCTCCATCTGGCTACCGTCGACAACTTCACTACTTTCTTGTAAATATTTTGATCAGGAAAAATATGGTTATTATTCCAATGTACGTGACCTTAGTTCACACAATCAATCTACATACATACATTCGTACATATTCCTTTTAATAAATTGCAATATATATATGAGAGACCATTGTTGATTATTTTAACCTGAAAAATAAAAACAAGACATAATTTCTAATTTAAAAACAAATTACATTTAAACTTTATTTCTTTATGTGGTTATATTTACTGTTGTTAGAATCATTCATGTACAGCATGTTACCAAAGCAGTTGACGGGACTGAAAACATTGATCCTGTACAGCAGGTTACCAAAGTAGTTGACAGGACTGAAAACATTGATCCTGTTTCATTGAACCTGTAATAGTTCATTGAAGCATTACAATTCCTATACGTCATGGATGTCTGAGATGTTATAGGTGTATCTGAGTACATTGAGGCTTTAGTTGAAGGGAAGGAAACTCACACACGCTGATTTTCTACAGTGAATTATAAATGACAATGTATAATTGTCTGAGATATTTACATACTGTATAAAAAATGAACATTTAGCATGACTGGAGTTACTGCTGTACCCATGAAAAATGTCTGTATAAAGATAATGCACTGAAAAACAAAATCAACCCTGGATATTGTAACAGCATTGTATGCCTAAGAAAAACAATTAAGATCTGATCTACTGTCTGGGACAAGTTGAAATTAACTACAGTGAACCCCACATGCATATATATACACACTTAAAATGTGTAGGTATGCATGTCTCTATACGCACGCACGCACGCACGCAGTCAAAGGTTTGGACACCTACTCATTCCTTGGTTATTGTTTATTTTGACTATTTTCTACATTGTAGAACATAACAACATTATGAAATAACACATATCATGTAGTAACCAAAAAAGTGTTAAACAAATCAAAATATTTGTTATATCTTAGATTTGCCAAAGTAGCCACCCTTTGCCTTGATGACAGCTTTGCACACTGTTGACATTCTCTCAACTAGCTTCATGAGGACAGCAGAGTGAAGGAAAAGCAAAACACCAGTCTCAACATCAACAGTGAAGAGGCGACTCCGGGATGCTGGCCTTCTAGGCAGAGTTGCAAAGAAAAAGCAATTTCTCAGACTGTCCAATAAAAACAAAAGATTAAGATGGGCAAAAGAACACAGACACTGGACAGAGATATGGCTTTTTCTTTGCAACTCTGCCTAGAAGGCCAGCATCCCGGAGTCCCCTCTTCACTGTTGACGTTTTGCAGGGACTATTTAATGAAGCTGCCAGTTGAGGACTTGTGAGGCGTCTGTTTCTTAAACTAGACACTCTAATGTACTTGTCCTCTTGCTCAGTTGTGCACCGGGGCCTCCCACTCCTCTTTCTATTCTGGTTAGATCCAGTATGCGCTGTTCTGTGAAGGGAGTAGTACACAGTGTTGTACGAGATCTTCAGTTTCTTGGCAATTTCTCTCAAGGAATAGCCTTCATTTCTCAGCACAAGAATAGACTGACGAGTTTCAGAAGAAAGTTATTTGTTTCTGGACATTTTGAGCCTGTAATCGAACCCACAAATGCTGATGCTCCAGATACTCAACTAGTCTAAAGAAGGACAGTTTTTATTGCTTCTTTAAATCAGGACAACAGTTTTCAGCTGTGCTAACAAAATTGCAAAAGGGTTTTCTAATGATCAATTAGCCTTTTAAAATGATACACTTGGATTAGCTAACACAACGTGCCATTGGAACACAGGAGTGATGGTTGCTGATAATGGGTCTCTGTACACCTATGTAGATATTCCATTAAAAATCTGCCGTTTCCAGCTACAATAGTCGTTTACCATACATACATAAGTTAAAATCTGTCATGCTCATGAATGAGTAAAACAATTAACAAAAAACACATTCTGAGGAATACCAGGTTTTCAACTCAAGTTCTGATGTCTTGGAAAAACAGTTTGAGATTAGGCTACAAATTATAGTAGCCAAAAATAAAGGGGATGTCTTCTGATGCAACACCATCAAAACATGAGGTATATGCCAGGCACATGGCTAGACATGGAATACAGAAGAAAATCAAGTTAAGATTGGCTGGAAGAAAACATGCAACTCAAATGAAATTCAAAGAAATAACCAAAAACAGCATTCAGTAATCAAATGTCATTCTAAGAAATAACCAACAACACTATTCAGTAATCAAATGTCATGAAAATAAATAACCAACAACACTATTCAGTAATCAAATGTCATGAAAATAAATAACCAACAACACTATTCAGTAATCAAATGTCATGAAAATAAATAACCAATTACAGTATTCAGTAACAGCTTCGTAATTAATTATACAGTCCATTGACGACTCAAACAAATCTGTCCAGAGAGTTTGTAGATGCCTCCTTGAAATCAAGGCACCCAATAATCCATATTGCAAGACCATAAAAAATGCTCTTCCTTGATAACAAAAGCGCTTAACACCTCACAAGCGCACAAAAATGCAAGATTTCCTCCATGAAAGCTTTCAACTGAAATCAACTCAAATGGTGATCTGTGGGTGTATTGATGTGCAGAGACTAGAATCACTGTAGTTACAGTATTTGAAGGTTTGGGTGACAGGCTGTCTACTGGCTGTGAAAGTATTGGGCTACAGGTGCTAGGAGGTGATAATGGCCAGTGCCAAATCCTTTAATTTCAGTTCTGACCAGTGCATGCCGGGTCTTCTCTCTTTTCTCCTCATTAACAGTGAAATACATTGTATTAAATACATCTGAAATATGTCTCATAAAATGCTGTAATAATATACAGTGCATTCGGAAGGTATTCAGACCCCTTGACTTTTTCCATATTTTGTTACGTCACAGCCTTGTTCTAAAATGTATTAAATTAAAACATTTCCTCAATCTACACACAATAGCCCATAATGACAAATCAAAAACAGGTTTTTAGAAATGTTCGCAAATGTATTATAAATAAAAAACAGAAATATATTATTTACATAAGTATTCAGACCCTTTGCTATGAGACTTCAAATTGAGCTCAGGTGCATCCTGTTTCAACTCACCCTCCTTGAGATGTTTCTACAACTTGATTGGAGTCCACCTGTGGTAAATTCAATTGATTGGACATGATTTGGAAAGGCACACACCTGTCTATAAACGTCCCACAGTTGACAGTGCAAAAACCAAGCCAGGAGGTCAAAGGAACTGTCCGTATAGCGCCGAGACAGGATTGTGTCGAGGCACAGATCTGGGGAAGGGTACCAAAACATTTCTGCAGCATTGAAGGTCCCCAAAAACACAGTGGCCTCCATCATTCTTAAATTGAAGAAGTTTGGAACCACCAAGACTCTCCCTAGAGCTGGCCGCCCGGCCAATCTGAGCAATCAGGGGAGATGGTTACAGGTTCTTGGTCACCTCCTGACAAAGCTCCAAAGTTCCTCTGTGGAGATGGGAGAACCTTCCAGAAGGACAACCATCTCTGCAGCCCTCCACCAATCAGGTAGAGTGGCCAGACAGAAGCCACTCCTCAGCAAAAGGCACATGACAGCCTGCTTGGAGTTTGCCAAAAAGCACCTAAAGGACTCTCAGACAATGCGAAACAAGATTCACTGGTCTGATGAAATCAAGATTGAACTCTTTGGCCTGAATGCCAAGCGTCACGTCTGTAGGAAACCTGGCACCATCCTTTCTGTGAAGCATGGTGGTGGCAGCAGCATCATGCTGTGGGGATGTTTTTCAGCGGCAGGGTCTGGGAGACCAGTCAGTATCGAGTGAAAGATGAACAGAGCAAAGTACAGAGAGATCCTTGATGAAAACCTGCTCCAGAGCACTCAGGACCTCAGACTGGGGCGAAGGTTCACCTTCCAACAGGACAACGACCCTAAGCACACAGCCAAGACAACGCAGGAGTGGCTTCAGGACAAGTCTCTGAATGTCCTTGAGTGGCCCAGCCAGTGCTTGAACCCGATCAAACATCTCTGGAGACACCTGAAAATAGCTGTGCAGCGACGCTCCCCATCCAACCTGACAGAGCTCAAGAGGACCTGTAGAGAAGAATGGGAGAAACTCCCCAAATACAGGTGTGCCAAGCTTGTAGTGTCATACCCAAGAAGACTCTAGGCTGTAATCGAAGCCAAAGGCGATTCAACAAATTACTGAGTAAAGGGTCTGAATACTTACTGTAAGTAAATGTGATATTTCCGTTTTTATTTTTTATAAATTTGCAAAACAAACTAAAAACCTGTTTTTGATTTGTCATTATTGGCTATTGTGTGTAGATTGATGAGAACCCCCCCAATTTAATCAATTTTAAAATAAGACTGGAACATAACAAAATGTGGAAAAAGTCATGAGGTCCAAATGCACTGTATGTGCGGTGTGAAAGGGAGGAACCATCATACCGCTAGCTTTGATGGGGTGGGGCCACAAAAAAATCTGAATTCATCATGAGGGGCCGCACTGGCTCGTGGGTCTGTGTACCAACATCCATGACCATAAATGCAGTCAGAACCAGCCCTAGCCTTTTTGGGGCCCCAAGTGAAATGTTGTTGTTCCCCCCCCCTACCTTGCGAGCAAAATATTTGAGAAGCCCCCCTCTTCAGTGGAGAGAAAAAAGTTTTAGAGTTAATTTCCTGCAATTCTACATATTTTGCCATGGGCCGTAAAGAAAATGTTGAAAGTTTACTGCAATTCCACAGATTTTCACAAGGGGTATAGAAAATATTTAGCTATTTTATAACTAATTTCATGCAATTCTACGTGTAGAGAAAATGTAGCAATTTTACACCAAATGTACAGTACCTGCAATTCTACACATTTTGCCATAGGGTGGAGAGAAATGTTTGCCGTTTTTAATATGATATCTGAGTGAGAGTGAATAACTAAAATCAATGGGTGCCCTCCAATCGATAATTCGACCATGATTACTACAAATTTAGATAGCTGGCTCGACTAACTTACCAATCTAAAACATTTTGACTGTCATAAGAGAAACTGCTGATGCACTACCAAAATTCTAAAATTGCACTTGTGTAATAATTCTGAAAATGTGTCCGCAGGCTTACAAAAGGGGTCCGCAGCTGCCAGTTGCCCATCCCTGCTCTAGCTTAAAATATCATGACAACAGCCTGGCCTCAAGGTGCCAGGGCCTATCATTACAACATGAGCAGAGAACAGGGTTGCACCAAAATGGCACCCTATTCCCTAATTAGTACACTACTTTTGACCAGAGACCTATGGCCTCTGGTCAAAAGTAGTACACTATATATGGAATTGGGTGCCATTTTAGACGCATACCTTTTTCAGGCACCTCTCTTTTCTCTTCCTGCCAAGGCCTAGAGTCACGCTGGAGCCAGGCCAGAGCGACAGGCCGAGAGCTCTACTCTGCTGGCATGCACATGCCTCATGGAACACGTATGTTCCGGCAGGAAGCACTGTTGTGTCTGTGTGTGTGTGTGTGAGAGAGGGGCAGAGAGAGAGAAACGAGGACGAGGAGTCAGCTAATATAAATCTCTATAAGTCTGGAACAGTAATTGTACAGGGCAACCACAAACAGTTTCAGCTGGACTTTCACCTAATCAAAGAATTAGCCCATCAGGAGAAGCTCTCCCTTGATAAAGATACCCCCACCCCAAGTGGGTCAGACCAAACCTCTTCACCATATAACCCCACAGACGAGCAACCCTCAGCAGACAGTCAACCTCCCAGTACAGAGTACTTCTCCCTCATTGAAATGAAGGACAAATTCACCCAGCTGGAGGTAAGGCAGGTGGAGCTGGAACAGCAGGTGATTACACTCCAGTCAGCACAGACCCAGACAACAGTCCAGCACAACAACACCCCCTTAACCAGACCTGGAGAGCTGGAGGTGGAGAGAGACATATCTGCACTATGGACAGTGGTGAGACAACATCAACAGGAGAAAGAGCAGGAGCAGGAGAAGAACAGAGCACTAGAGGAGAGGATCAGACTACAGGAGGAGAGGGAGAGGGGGATGGAGGAGAGGATCAGACTACAGGAGGAGAGGGAGAGGGGGATGGAGGAGAGGATCAGACTGCTGGAGGAGAGGTCGAGGGGGATGGCATGTGACAGAGAACAACTCACTAGGGAGGTGGCCATCCCCACAGAGACGCCAGCAGAACAGCCCACCTCAGCACCCTACAAAAGTCTCGACACCACAGCAGAACAGTCCACACCAGACCCTGACCATAGAAACGACATCACAACAGAACAGACAAAAGAAAAACCCCAAGCCCAGCAGCTCTCACCCCCTCTGAGCACCCCCCCCGTCAGCCACCCTGATAGCCCTCCTGACAACCCCCCCACACCCACTGAGGACAAACACAAGACACAGATTGTCCTACTTATGGACTCAAATGGTAAATTTCTACAAGAAAAAAAACTTTTTCCCAAACACAGTGTGTCTAAACTCTGGTGTCCAAACACCCAGCACGCCCTAGACCTTCTGTCTGAGGACAAACTAGGCTCACCTAGCCACATAATAATACACACAGGCACAAACGACCTGAGAGCACAGCAGGAAAGGGTGGCCACAGCACTGAAGGGAGTGATTGAAAAAGCTTCTTCTACTTTCCCCAACGCACAAGTGGTTATCTCCACCCTGCTACCACGAAAAGACTTCCACCCTGCTACAATACAGCGGGTAAACGCAAGCATTTCCCGTGACTGTGCCTCAAAACCAAATGTTTTTCTGGCACACCACTCCACCCTGGACTTGAACAGCCTCTATGACCAGGTCCACCTCTACAAGGCAGCAGTGCCCACCTTTGCCCGGACTCTAAAGGACATCGCTCTCAAACGAAGCCCCAACACTTCACACAGGAGCAACAGATCAATAGACACCCCACCCAGACCAGCGAGACACCCTCCAAGACCTCCAGGACCCCCCCTGGACCTATACACCCCCCCCACATCAACCATGCCCACACCCAATTTAGGCCCCCTCAGATCAGACCCATGCCACTCCTGCCCACCCCATGCACCCCACCCCCGCAAAGAGGGCATCAACATGAAAGTCACACATACGCCCAGGTAGTGAGCGGGCAAACAGGCCCAACCCCCACTCTTACACTCGCCCAAGCCAACGGCATGTACCAGATGCTCAGCAGGCTCTGCTCACACTTACTGGCCTGAGGCCAAACCCCGACCAACAACATTGGACACTTTATGGAACAAAAAGCCTTCACTATATCATCCTGGAATATCCAAGGTCTGAGGTCATCTGCCTTTGGCCTAAAGAGCAGGAACCCGGACTTCACCAAAGAAATCGGTAATGCAGACATTGTCATCCTGCAAGAAACATGGTATAGAGGAGACGGACCCACTGGTTGCCCTCTAGGTTACAGAGAGCTGGTAGTCCCATCCACCAAACTACCAGGTGTAAAACAGGGAAGGGACTCAGGGGGAATGCTAATTTGGTATAGAGCAGACCTAACTCACTCCATTAAATTAATCAAAACAGGAACATTTTACATTTGGCTAGAAATTCAAAAGGAAATTATCTTAACAGAGAAAAATGTCCTCCTGTGTGCTACCTATATCCCCCCACTAGAATCCCCATACTTTAATGAAGACAGTTTCTCCATCCTGGAGGGGGAAATCAATCACTTCCAGGCCCAGGGACATGTATTAGTCTGTGGCGACCTAAATGCCAGAACTGGACAGGAACCTGACACCCTCAGCACACAGGGGGACAAACACCTACCTGGAGGTGACAGCATTCCCTCCCCCATATGCCCACCTAGGCACAACTATGACAACATAACCAACAAAAACGGGTCACAACTCCTGCAGCTCTGTCGCACGCTGGGTATGTACATAGTCAATGGTAGGCTTCGAGGGGACTCCTATGGTAGGTACACCTATAGCTCATCTCTTGGCAGTAGCACTGTAGACTACTTTATCACTGACCTCAACCCAGAGTCTCTCAGAGCGTTCACAGTCAGCCCACTGACAACCCTATCAGACCACAGCAAAATCACAGTCTACTTGAACAGAGCAATACTCAATCATGAGGCATCAAAGCCAAAGGAACTGAGTAACATTAAGAAATGCTATAGATGGAAGGAATGCAGTTTGGAAATCTACCAAAAAACAATTAGGCAACAGCAAATTCAATCCCTTTTAGACAACTTCCTGGGTAAAACGTTCCACTGCAATAGTGAAGGTGTAAACTTGGCAGTAGAAAGTCTTAACAGTATATTTGACCTCTCAGCTTCCCTATCAAATCTAAAAATCTCAAATAGAAAACCGAAGAAAATGAACAACAATGATAAATGGTTTGATAAAGAATGCAAAAATCTAAGAAATAAATTGAGAAACCTGTCCAACCAAAAACATAGAGACCCGGAAAACCTGAGTCTACGCCTTCACTATGGTGAATCACTAAAACAATACAGAAATACACTACGGAAAAAGAAGGAACAGCACGTCAGAAATCAGCTCAATGTAATTGAAGAATCCATAGACTCTAACCAATTCTGGGAAAATTGGAAAACACTAAACAAACAACCACACGAAGAATTATCTATCCAAAATGGAGATGTATGGGTAAACCACTTCTCCAATCTTTTTGGCTCTATAACAAAGAATAAAGAGCAAAAACATATACATGATCAAATACAAATCCTAGAATCAACTATTAAAGACTACCAGAACCCACTGGATTCTCCAATTACCTTGAATGAGTTACAGGACAAAATAAAAACCCTCCAACCCAAAAAGGCCTGTGGTGTTGATGGTATCCTTAATGAAATGATCAAATATACAGACAACAAATTCCAATTGGCTATATTAAAACTCTTTAACATCGTCCTTAGGTCTGGCATCTTCCCCAATATTTGGAACCAAGGACTGATCACCCCAATCCACAAAAGTGGAGACAAATTTGACCCCAATAACTACCGTGGAATATGCGTCAACAGTAACCTTGGGAAAATACTCTGCATTATCAATAACAGCAGACTCGTACATTTCCTCAATGAAAACAATGTACTGAGCAAATGTCAAATTGGCTTTTTACCAAATTACCGTACAACAGACCATGTATTCACCCTACACACCCTAATTGACAACCAAACAAACCAAAACAAAGGCAAAGTCTTCTCATGCTTTGTTGATTTCAAAAAAGCCTTCGACTCAATTTGGCATGAGGGTCTGCTATACAAATTGATGGAAAGTGGTGTTGGGGGTAAAACATACGACATCATAAAATCCATGTACACAAACAACAAGTGTGCGGTTAAAATTGGCAAAAAACACACACATTTCTTCACACAGGGTCGTGGGGTGAGACAGGGATGCAGCTTAAGCCCCACCCTCTTCAACATATATATCAACGAATTGGCGCGGGCACTAGAACAGTCTGCAGCACCCGGTCTCACCCTACTAGAATCCGAAGTCAAATGTCTACTGTTTGCTGATGATCTGGTGCTTCTGTCACCAACCAAGGAGGGCCTACAGCAGCACCTAGATCTTCTGCACAGATTCTGTCAGACCTGGGCCCTGACAGTAAATCTCAGTAAGACCAAAATAATGGTGTTCCAAAAAAGGTCCAGTCGCCAGGACCACAAATTCCATCTAGACACCGTTGCCCTAGAGCACACAAAAAACTATACATACCTCGGCCTAAACATCAGCACCACAGGTAGCTTCCACAGAGCTGTGAACGATAAGAGAGACAAGGCAAGAAGGGCATTCTATGCCATCAAAAGGAACATAAATTTCAACATACCAATTAGGATCTGGCTAAAACTACTTGAATCAGTCATAGAGCCCATTGCCCTTTATGGTTGTGAGGTCTGGGGTCCGCTCACCAACCAAGATTTCACAAAATGGGACAAACACCAAATTGAGACTCTGCATGCAGAATTCTGCAAAAATATCCTCCGTGTACAACGTAGAACACCAAATAATGCATGCAGAGCAGAATTAGGCCGATACCCACTAATTATCAAAATCCAGAAAAGAGCCGTTAAATTCTACAACCACCTAAAAGGAAGCGATTCCCAAACCTTCCATAACAAAGCCATCACCTACAGAGAGATGAACCTGGAGAAGAGTCCCCTAAGCAAGCTGGTCCTAGGGCTCTGTTCACAAACACAAACACACCCCACAGAGCCCCAGGACAACAGCACAGTTAGACCCAACCAAACCATGAGAAAACAAAAAGATAATTACTTGACACATTGGAAAGAATTAACAAAAAAACAGAGCAAACTAGAATGCTATTTGGCCCTAAACAGAGAGTATACAGTGGCAGAATACCTAACCACTGTGACTGACCCAAACTTAAGGAAAGCTTTGACTATGTACAGACTCAGTGAGCATAGCCTTGCTATTGAGAAAGGCCGCCGTAGGCAGACATGGCTCTCAAGAGAAGACAGGCTATGTGCTCACTGCCCACAAAATGAGGTGGAAACTGAGCTGCACTTCCTAACCTCCTGCCCAATGTATGACCATATTAGAGAGACATATTTCCCTCAGATTACACAGATCCACAAAGAATTCGAAAACAAATCCAATTTTGATAAACTCCCATATCTACTGGGTGAAATTCCACAGTGTGCCATCACAGCAGCAAGATTTGTGACTTGTTGCCACCAGAAAAGGGCAACCAGTGAAGAACAAACACCATTGTAAATACAACCCATATTTATGTTTATTTACTTTAACTTGTGTGCTTTAACCATTTGTACATTGTTACAACACTGCATATATGATGTCATAAGGTGAATGCACCAATTTGTAAGTCGCTCTGGATAAGAGCGTCTGCTAAATAACTTAAATGTAAAATGTAATAATGTAAATATATATATATAATATGACATTTGTAATGTCTTTATTGTTTTGAAACTTCTGTATGTGTAATGTTTACTGTTCATTTTTTATT
The DNA here is from genome assembly GCF_029448725.1 of Salvelinus fontinalis. Taxonomy (NCBI): domain Eukaryota; kingdom Metazoa; phylum Chordata; class Actinopteri; order Salmoniformes; family Salmonidae; genus Salvelinus; species Salvelinus fontinalis. Next base: position 74,060,195 of record NC_074665.1, read on the forward strand.
GTTTATTTGACTTTTGTATATTATCTACCTCACTTGCTTTGGCAATGTTAACACATGTTTCCCATGCCAATAAAGCCCCTTGAATTGAATTGAATTGAAATATCCGGTCTGAAGCTACTTCTGAAGCCAAAAAGTAAAATACAATAATCTCTAGATAATTATGTTATATAAAGCTAAGTAAATAAGTATACTAAGCTACCAAGCTGCTAGGACAGAACAGACCTGGCTGCACTTCAATTAGCACTGAAGTGTGAAGTGAGAGGTGTGAAAACTCTTGAGCCCAACAATGGCAGGAGAGTTTCACAGCCTCCCCCACCCATGTGTAACTATGTGTTGTTGTATGTATCGAACTGCTTTGCTTTATCTTGGCCAGGTCGCAATTGTAAATGAGAACGTGTTCTCAATTTGCCTACCTGGTTAAATAAAGGTGAAATAAATAAAATAAAAATAAATAAATAAAATGCAGAGACCTCTGAAGCACTGTGGCTTATCTCTGAGACACTAACTGCTGGCTGCTACAAAGAAGGGAACACAAGCAACTTAATTTTCCACATGGGGCTCTGAGTGGCGCAGCGGTCCAAGGCACTGCATCTCAGTGCAAGAGGCATCACTATAGACCCTGGTTCGATTCCAGGCTGTATCACAACCGGTCATAATTGGGCGGTGCAGAAGGTGGAGCTGGATGGCTGTCAGAGAGCTGGCTGCTCTACAGACTGACATGAGAGAACTTAAAGAGGCACACATGGCACTGAAGGACGATGTCAGAAAGCTGAGGTGTGACACAGAGCAGGACACTCCCCCAGACATGCCAGCAGAACAGCCCACCTCAGACCTGGGCCACAACGGGACAAACAACACAGGACCCACCAACCCAACAGAACCCACCCCATCCTAACAGCCCTCCTGTCAGCTCCCCCGATAGCCCTCCTGCCCACATCCACTGAGGACGCACCAAAGCCAGAGATTGTGCTCCTCATTGACTCAAATGGCAAATACATTCATACATTCACTTTTTCCCAAATACGAAGTGGCTAAACTCTGGTGCCCAAACACTAGGCATGCCCTGGAGCTGTTGTCAGAGAACAGACTAGGCTCCCCCAGCCACATCATACTTCACACGGGCACAAATGACCTGAGGGCCAGCATGAAAGGGTGGCAACAGCACTCAAGGGAGTGATTGAAAAAGCTTCTTCTACTTTCCCCAACTCACAAGTGATCTCCACCCTGCTACCAGGAAAAGACTTTCACCCTGCCACCATACAGCGGGTGAATGCAAGCATTTTGCGAGACTGTGCCTCAAAACCTAGTGTCTACCTGGCCCACCACTCCACCCTGGACTTGAACAGCCTTTACGACCAGGTCCACCTCTACAAGGACGTCACCCTCAACCGTAGCCCCAGCACCTCACACAGGAGCAACAAAGCAACGGACACCCCGCCCAGACCAGCAAGACACCCTCAAAGACCTGCAAGAGCCCCTCCCGAAGGACCTGCACCAAGAGAAACCACGCCAAGAAGACTTACACAAAGACCACAGCATCCCCAGCCACACCCCAACCAAGACCACCCCAAGAAAAACAAGGCTACACCCTATATGCCCGCCCCTATATGCCCACCCTACCCCCGCCCCTGCAGCAAGGACCTCAACATGACAGCAGGACACATGCCCAGTTCGTGAGCAGAGCAACAGGCTCAACTCCCCCTATTACACCCGCCCAAGCCCCATCCTGCTACCTAAGAGGTATGTATCAGATGCTCAACATGCTCTGCTCACACCTACTGTGATGGTCCGGGCCTAAACCACACAAAAACAACACTAGACACTATGGAACATAAAGCTTTTCATATCTCATCCTGGAATATACAAGATCTGAGGTAATCTGCCTTTGACCAAAAGAACAGGAACCCAGACTTAAAAGAAATTGTAAATACAGACATCGTCATCCTACAAGAAACATGGTATGAAGGAGACAAATCCACTGGTTGCCCTCTAGGTTACAGAGAGCTGGTAGTGCCATCCACCAAACTACCAGGTGTGAAACAGGGGGATGCTAATTTGGTATAGTGCAGACCTAACCCACTCTATTAAATTAGTTAAAACAGGAAATGTCCTCGTGTGCTACCTATATCCCCCAATAGAATCCCCATACTTTAACAATGACAGCTTCTCCATCCTAGAGGGGGAGATCAACAATTTCCAGGCCCAGGGACATGTACTAGTCTGTGGCGACCTAAATGCCAGAACTGGACAAGAACAGGACACCCTCAGCACACAGGGGGACAAACACCTGCCTGGAGGTGACAGCATTCCCGCCCCCATATGCCACCCTAGGCACAACTATGACAACATAACCAACAAAAACGGGTCACAACTCCTGCAGCTCTGTCGAACGCTGTGTATATACAGTGGGGAGAACAAGTATTTGATACACAGACGATTTTGCAGGTTTTCCTACTTACAAAGCATGTAGAGGTCTATAATTTTTTATCCTAGGTACACTTCAACTATGAGAGACGGAATCTCCATCGATAGGAATAAATGCTATCGATGGAAGGAAAATAGTGTGGAGATCTTCCAAAAAACAATTAGGCAACAACAAATGAAATTGCTTCTAGACAATTTCCTGGACAAAATGTTTCACTGTAATAGTGAAGGTGTAAACTTGGCAGTAGAAAACCTAAACAGTATATTTGACATCGCAGCTTCCCTATCAAATCTACAAATTTCAAGCGAACAACCTAAGAAAATTAACAACCGTGACAAATGGTTTGATGAAGAATGCAAAAACCTAAGAAAGAAATTGAGAAACCTGTCCAACCAAAAACATAGAGACCCAGAAAACTTGAGCCTACGCCTTCACTATGGTGAATCACTAAAACAATACAGAAATACACTACGGAAAAAGAAGGAACAGCACGTCAGAAATTAGCTCAATGTAATTGAAGAATCCACAGAATCTAACTAATTCTGGAAAAATTGGAAAACTCTAAACAAATAACATGAAGAGTTATCTATCCAAAATGGAGATGGATAAACCACTTCTCCAATCTTTATGCCTCTATAACAAAGAATAAAGAGCAAAAACATATACATGATCAAATACAAATCTTAGAAATCAACTATCAAAGACTACAAGAACCCACTGAATTCTCCAATTACATTGAATGAACTACAGGACAAAATAAACCCTCCAACCCAAAAAGGCCTGTGGGGTTGATTGTATCCTACATGAAATGATAAAATATACAGACCACAAATTCCAACTGGCTATACTAAAACTCTAAATATTTGGAACCAAGGACTGATCACCCCAATCCACAAAAGTAGAGACAAATTTGACCCCAATAACTACCGTGGGATATGCGTCAATAGCAACCGTGGGAGAATTCTCTGCATTATCATTAACAGCAGACTCACACATTTCCTCAGTGAAAACAATGTACTGAGCAAATGTCAAATTGGCTTTTTACCAAATTACCATACAACAGACCACGTATTCACCCTGCACACCCTAATTGACAAACAAACAAACAAACCAAAACAAAGGGAAAGTCTTCTCATGCTTTGTTGATTTCAAAAAAGCTTGACTCAATTTGGCATGAGGGTCTGCTATACAAATTGATGGAAAGTGGTGTTGGGGGAAAACATACAACATTATAAAATTGGCAAAAAACACACCTTTCTTTCCACAGGGCCAGGTGGTGAGACAGGGATGCAGCTTAAGCCCCACCCTCTTCAAAATATATATCAACGAATTGGAGAGGGCACTAGAACAATCTGCTGCACCCGGCCTCACCCTACTAGAACCTGAAGTCAAATGTCTACTGTTTGCTGATGATCTGGTGCTTCTGTCCCCAACCAAGGAGGGCCTACAGCAGCACCTAGATCTTCTGCACAGATTCTGTCATACCTGGGCCCTGACAGTAAATCTCAGTAAGACAAAGATAATGGTGTTTCAAAAAAAGTCCAGTTGCCAGGAGCACAAATTTAAATTTAATCTAGACACCGTTGCCCTAGAGCACACAAAAAAGGACACATACCTCAGCCTAAACATCATCGCCACAGGTAACTTCCACAAAGCTGTGAACGATCTGAGAGACAAGGCAAGAAGGGCCTTCTATGCCATCAAAAGGAACATAAAATTCGACATACCAATTAGGATCTGACTAAAAATACTTGAATCAGTTATAGAACCCATTGCTCTTTATGGTTGTGAGGTCTGGGATACGCTTACCAACCAAGAATTCACAAAATAGGACAAACACCAAATTGAAACTTTGCATGCAGAATTCTGCAAAAAATACCCCAGATAATGCATGCAGAGCAGAAAAGACGCCGATACCCGCTAATTATCAAAATCCAGAAAAGAGCCGTTAAATTCTACAACCATCTAAAATGAAGTGATTCCCAAACCTTCCATAACAAAGCTATCACCTAAAGAGTGATGAACTTGGAGAAGAGCCCCCTAAGCAAGCTGGTCCTGGGGCTCTGTTCACAAACACAAACAGACTCCACAGAACCCCAGGACAGCAACACAATTAGACCCAAACAAATCATGAGAAAACAAAAAGATAATTACTTGACATATTTGAAAGAATTGACAAAAAAAACTGAGCAAACTAGAATGCTATTTGGCCCTAAACAGAGCGTATCTAGTGCCTGTGACTGACCCAAACATAAGGAAAACTGCGACTATGTACAGACTCAGTAAGTATAGCCTTGCTATTGAGAAAGGCCCTCATAGCTTGTCTTCTCTTGGGAGCCAGGTCTGCCTATGTGCACACTGCTCACAAAATTAGGTGGAAACTGAGCTGCACTTCCTAACCTCCTGCCAAATGTGTGACCATATTAAAGACACATATTTCCCTCAGATTACACAGACCCACATAGAATTAGAAAAAAAATCTAATTTGATAAACTCCCATATCTATGGGTGAAATACCAGTGTGCCATCACAGCAGCAATATTTGTGACCTGTTGTCACAAGAAAAGGGCAACCTGTGAAGAACAAACACCATTGTAAATACAACCTATATTTATGTTTATTTATTTTCCCTTTTGTACTTGAACTATTTACACAGCATTACAACACTGTATATAGACAATATGACATTTGAAATGTCTCTATTCTTTTGGAACTTTTGTGAGTGTAATGTTTACTGTTAACTTATTGTTCATTATCTATTTCACTTGCTTTGGCAATGTGAACATATGTTTCCCATGCCAATAAAACCCCTTAAATTGAATTGAAATTGAATTGAGAAATCGGGGGAGTGTGTGTGTGAATGAGAGTGAAAGAGAGAGTGTGTGTGTGTGTGTGTTGCTGACTGTGGCCGGTTAGTTGATGTCCGTCTTTCTTTCTGTATAAATCTAACTAAATGTCAGACACACCACAGGCCCATGTCTCACTACTGTATCAAGCACCAGACCAAACAGAACAGGTCTAAACAACAATAACAACTTACTTATGAATCATATTCCACGTGTGAATTTCATACCCTTTTTCATATTTGGATGAGGACATTGATTTGCAATGCTTTTCAACCATTGTTTTTGGTCAAATCTATTTGACTAAGATTCATTCACTGCCATGACTTCTAATCAGTGGTGATTAGAACTAAAATACATTTTAAAATGATATTTATACAAAATGCTTTTACTAACATCTGTCTCTCACATTTTGAAATGTTGGCATGAGGGACATTTCTGCTTATGTTTCAATAATATTAGAAAATAATGTTTGAGCATTTATTGGTAGTTTTTTCCCCCCAAAGCAACAACAATACAAAATATATAAACAAACACATAATGGAATGTCAAGCTAAAAAAATACATATCTCTCTAGTACATCCGGGATCCATGGATGTGAAAAAGCTGGAAGACAAGCAGAGAAAAGAGAAACCATCTTTAAAGACAGATTATCATGTTCATATAACCCTTCATAGTATTGAGAAACATTTCAATCTGTGGATCAGCTTGGATTGGACAACATGGGAAACAATCTTTTCACAGAAATGTCATGTTTGATGCTGATGGTGACGATGGTGACAGTAATAGTGTGTGTCCCCTTGTTGTGGATGGAAAACAACAAAAACATACGCTTGATTGATTAATTGGTGTTTGGATAAACATAAAATGCAGCAGCTCCACTTTGTGCAGTTTTCCCAAACTATGTCCCCTTTACACTTGTACAAGTAAAATGGTGTGTATGTGAACTGTAAAATACACTAATACCACTACTACACAAAAGGTCAGGGCTATTCCATGTCATTGCATTGGTAATGAGAGACCTTTAACTTCTTTGAGATAGGGGGCAGCATTTTCACATATTAATGAAAAGCGTGCCCAGAGTAAACTGCCTGCTACTCAGGCCCAGTTGCTAATATATGCATATCATTAGTATAGTTGGATAGAAAACACTCTGAAGTTTCTAAAACTGTTTGAATGATGTCTGTGAGTATAACAGAACTCATATGGCAGGCAAAAACCTGAGAAAAATCCAACCAGGAAGTGGAAAATCTGAGGTGTGTAGTTTTTCAACTCATCGCCTATCGAATATACAGTGTCTATGGGGTCATATTGCACTTCCTAAGGCTTACACTAGATGTCAACAGTCTTTAGAACCTTGTTTGATGCTTCTACTGTAAAGGAGGTGGGAATGGGAGCTGAATGAGTCAGAGGTCTGCCAGAGTGGCATGAGCATGAGCGTTCCTTTTCTTTCTAAAGACAAAGGAATTATCAGGTTGAAACATTATTGAAGATTTATGTTAAAAAAATCCTAAAGATTGATTCTATACATCGTTTGACATGTTTCTACGAACTGTAATGGAATTTTCTGACTTTTCATCTGGCCTGCGCGTCATGAATTTAGATTTTTGAACTAAACGCGCAAACAAAAAAGGAGGTATTTGGACATAAATTATGGACTTTATCGAACAAAACAAACATTTATTGTGGAACTGGGATTCCTGGGAGTGCATTCTGATGAAGATCATCAAAGGTAAATGAATATGTATAATGCTATTTCTGACTTCTGTTGACTCCACAACATGGCGGGTACCTGTATGGCTTGTTTTTGTGTCTGAGCACCGTACTCAGATTATTGCATGGTGTGCTTTTTCTGTAAAGTTTTTTTGAAATCTGACACAGCGGTTGCATTAAGGAGAAGTTTATCTAAAGTTCCATGAATAAAACTTGTATCTTTTATCAAAGTTTATGATGAGTATCTCTGTAAATTGATGTGGCTCTCTGCAAAATCACCAGATGTTTTGGAGGCAAAACATTACTGAACATAACGCGCCAATGTACACTAACATTTTTGGATATAAATATGAACTTTATCGAACAAAACATACATGTATTGTGTAACATGAAGTCCTATGAGTGTCATCTGATGAAGATCATCAAAATTAATCACTAACCTTTATCTCTATTTCTGCTTTTTGTGACTCCTCTCTTTGGCTGGAAAAATGGCTGTGTTTTTCTGTGACTAGGTACTGACCTAACATAAGCAGATGGTGTGCTTTCGTCGTAAAGCCTTAACAAGTTTATCTTTAAAATGGTGTAAAATACTTGTATGTTTGAGGAATTTTAATTATGAGATTTCTTTTGTTTGAATTTGGTGTCCTGCACTTTCACTGGCTGTTGTCAAGTCGATCCTGTTAAATCAAATCAAATCAAATCTTATTTGTCACATACACATGGTTAGCAGATGTTAATGCCAGTGTAGCGAAATGCTTGTGCTTCTAGTTCCGACAATGCAGTAATAACCAACAAGTAATCTAACCTAACAATTCCACAACTACTACCTTATACACACACAAGTGTAAAGGTAGTACACTTGTAGTACACTGTTAACGGGATCACAGCCGTAAGAAGTTTTAAAGCAGGCTAGACTAGCTTAGGGGTTTGTTTGGATATTTATTATTTATTTCCTTGGGTCCAGCTCAGCCCCTTTTTCCCACACCCCATTACCGTGTGTTTAAAATAAACCTGAAGTGTTTGACGGTAGATTTAAGTTGTCTGTGGTTTTTTAGTTCTCACTTACTTTTTCACTGGGTTGATTTGCATGAGATATGTTACGGATCTCGTTTCCATCCCCCCTAGACTGCAGGGCCAAAGAGGTTCGTAACAGGCAATTAGGGCATTGTTCATGTGAGAGGCAACCCATCTTCCTAGGGAGACTAGCTCATCATCAGAACAGCTGGGTTATGCCGCTGATCAGATCATGTCCCAGGCAGGACGCAAAGGCCCCAGACCAATATCAAGCTCTCTGGCATCACAATTAGTATTTCAAACAAATAGAAGCCAACTTTTTTTGACGGGGAGCCAAAGTTCAAGGCCTGCTTTTTGTCTCTACATATTGTAAAAATCTTTAAAAAAATAAGTCCATCCAGTTACAGTCCATCCTTGGCCTTTGATTACTGTGTTGAGTTTGGGGTAAGGGAATGCCATGCTGTGAAATAGCCCTGGATCCCTTTTGATCACACGGTCTACTACCGCTACTCGCCACCACCAGCCAACAACACTAGCATGGATCCTCACCCATTCACGTCCTTGGAACATTGACACAAGACTGTCATTCCCTTTTGCACTCATTCAGGGTGGTATTTCGCTCTCCTCCCTCCTCCTCCTGCACCTCTGAAGCCTTCCCTCGAATAAAATGTGGAGAATAAAAAACGACAAAAAATAATGAACAGATTGATGAGTATCATGGAGGGAGAGAGAGAACATATGGATGATAGAGTGAATGTGCTTGTGAATTACATTTGGGAGATGTGTGTGTGTGTGTGTGTGACATTTGGAGTGTTGCCTCCCTAGTGGCGCAGTGGTCTAAGGCTGTGCCACTAGAGATCCTGGTTCGAGTCCAGGCTCTGTCGCAGCCGGGCCACGACCGGGAGACCCATGGGGCGGTGCACAATTGGCCCAGCGTCGTCCGGGTTAGGGGAGGATTTGGCGGCAGGGATGTCCTTGTCCCATCACGTGTTAGCAACTCCTGTGGCGGGCCGGGCGCAGTGCACGCTGACACGGTCGCCAGGTGTACGGTGTTTCCTCCGACACATTGGTGCGGCTGGTTTCCGGGTTAAGCAGGCATTGTGTCAAGAAGCAGTGTGGCTTGGCTGGGTTGTGTTTCGGAGGACGCACGGCTCTCGACCTTCGCCTCTCCCGAGTCCATATGGGAGTTGCCGCGATGAGACAAGACTAACTACCAATTGGATACCACGAAATTGGGGAGAAAAGGGGTAAAAAATAACATTTAAATGGACATTTGGCATGTTTGAGTGGAGAATGTCGAGACTAAGATCAAAGGATGCTGAGATCATCTTGGATGAGGAGAAATGTCACACAGGTACAGATCCATATCCTGCTACTTCAGACCTTGGTGAAAGTGAATGATGGTGATAGGTGAATGGTGTACAATGTAGAAGTATATCCATCTGACGCATGTGTACCCGTGTTTGTTTCCTGTGTGTCAGTCTCACCTTGGTCTTGTGGCTCTGTTCGGTGCCCAGGCCTGACCCAGGTGTGTGTAGCTCCTTGGACACCACACACAGAAACTCTGCCTGGTCCTCTGTCCCATAGCTGTACGACGAACCAATGTTCACCATCTACCACACGCACAGAGAGAGAGAAGAGAAAGAGCGAGTGAGTCACACACACACGGAGAGAGGAGTGAGAGAGCGAGATGGCCCCATATCACAGCAGGTAAGCCCATGGATGCTCATGCAGAGAGCAGGGACAGATGAGGACAGCTTAGCAGCACTAAAACTACGGGTTGTGAGACTGAACTGTACACCCTGTCACAGTGACGGCAATGTTTAACATTACAGCATCACTCAATACTCTTTACTAAACTGTCAATGTGACAACATATGGTAGCTTCTATTGGAACTTCCTTAGCTCCGCAACCTTTTTGCATCTCCTTCCCCTTATGATCACTGGTCTGTGTTTGCAACACAACATGTCTGTTTAGATCAGTCTTCTTCTGAGGGGAAGGAAATGTGAAAAGGAGGCTGTCTTTGTAAGCAGATTAGGACTGGGCCTTGGTCTCTGATTGGTCTTCCTCTGAGGCTCTGATTGGCTAACAGAGAGCAGGAAAGGAGTTGATTGGTTGGGAGGGTGGTAGAGGAGCAGCGAGTCCAACCCACAGTCCAGAGCAGTCCAGTGCGGGGCTTTCTGCAGGCGCGTACGCTGACCTGCTCAAACTTCCAGCCGTCCGACATGGTGGAAACCATCTGAGTCAGCTCCTCCTCCTGGCACTGCAACACCCGGTACACATGTTTAGGAGGCACCTGCTGATAGACGGAGAGAGTCAGACAGAGTAGTCAAACGTTGGAGAAGGTGATAGGTGTTTGTAAGGAAATGTTTGTAAGGAAAGGAAGGAAAAGGCAGAGAGAAAGAGGATAGGGAGAGAGAGAGGGGTGGTGGGTGAAAAGGAGGGGGTAGAGGGAGGCAGTGTGTGTGTAGCCAAGGGGCAGTAAACTGTATAACACAGAGAGAGGAAGATAGAGAGATACATAACAGAAATACTAAAGAGGAGACATCATGTAGACAGGACAGAGGGGATGGGTGGAATATACTAGAAAATACAGAGGGAAACATGGCAGAACTTTCTGCACAAAGCACTGGGTGCGAGTCTGTGGTTTTAACCTGTAGCCATCTTGTATTTGTGTATATCTCGGCCGCTTATGTACAGTGTGTGTGTTTGACCTGTGTGACTTTACAGTCCCGCTCCAGGATCCGCTCCTTGATCAGTTTGATCAGAGGAGTGATGTTGTAGAACTCAGCCTCCTCCAACACACCTGGGAGAGAGAACACACATACATACAGAGAGAGAGAAATCAGAACCATGGACAACCAAATCATACATATCTTATGTTGATTGGACTAAATTGTTTTTGGTATCTTTTAGTTGTCACTGCCAGGTCGCAGTTGTAAATGACAACTTGTCAACTTGACAACTCAACTAGCCTACCTGGTTAAATAAAGGTGAAATATATCTATATTTTTAAAACTGTCTTAGACTAAGCATAGGTTATTAGATGATGTTGAAATGTTTGCGACTTGGGTAACTCATGTAATTCTAAATCAATAGTTGTTTAGTGGTCCGAAAATGTCGGAAACATTAACTTGCTTGACCATGCTGTAGGTCATGTAACTGTTTGTTCCATGCAATATGCTTTGTGGACATTTGTGGACGTGGACGTTGTGGTTGAATTTATTCTGCCACTGTATCTTCTTAATGTCTCGGCCTTAGACCTATATATCACGGTGTCAAGGAATATGAACTAACAGGTTATAGAGAAAGCAACTCAATTATCACAACACATAGGTTGAAGTACAGTGGGGCAAAAAAGTATTTAGTCAGCCACCAATTGTGCATGTTCTCCCACTTAAAAAGATGAGAGAGGCCTGTAATTTTCATCATAGGTACACTTCAACTATGACAGACAAAATGAGAAAAAAAAATCCAGAAAATCACATTGTAGGATTTTTAATGAATTTATTTGCAAATTATGGTGGAAAATAAGTATTTGGTCACCTACAAACAAGCAAGATTTCTGGCTCTCACAGACCTGTAACTTCTGCTTTAAGAGGCTCCTCTGTCCTCCACTCGTTACCTGTATTAATGGCACCTGTTTGAACGTGTTATCAGTATAAAAGACACCTGTCCAAAACCTCAAACAGTCACACTCCAAACTCCACTATGGCCAAGACCAAAGAGCTGTCAAAGGACACCAGAAACAAAATTGTAGACCTGCACCAGGCTGGGAAGACTGAATCTGCAATAGGTAAGCAGCTTGGTTTGAAGAAATCAACTGTGGGAGCAATTATTAGGAAATGGAAGACATACAAGACCACTGATAATCTCCCTCGATCTGGGGCTCCACGCAAGATCTCACCCCGTGGGGTCAAAATGATCACAAGAACGGTGAGCAAAAATCCAAGAACCACACGGGGGGACCTAGTGAATGACCTGGAGAGAGCTGGGACCAAAGTACAAAGCCTACCATCAGTAACACACTACGCCGCCAGGGACTCAAATCTTGCAGTGCGAGACGTGTCCCCCTGCTTAAGCCAGTACATGTCCAGGCCAGTCTGAAGTTTGCTAGAGAGCATTTGGATGATCCAGAAGAAGATTGGGAGAATGTCATATGGTCAGATGAAACCAAAATATAACTTTTTGGTAAAAACTCAACTCGTCGTGTTTGGAGGACAAAGAATGCTGAGTTGCATCCAAAGAACACCAAACCTACTGTGAAGCATGGGGGTGGAAACATCATGCTTTGGGGCTGTTTTTCTGCAAAGGAACCAGGACGACTGATCCGTGTAAAGGAAAGAATGAATGGGGCCATGTATCGTGAGATTTTGAGTGAAAACCTCCTTCCATCAGCAAGGGCATTGAAGATGAAACGTGGCTGAGTCTTTCAGCATGACAATGATCCCAAACACACCGCCCGGGCAACGAAGGAGTGGCTTTGTAAGAAGCATTTCAAGGTCCTGGAGTGGCCTAGCCAGTCTCCAGATCTCAACCCCATAGAAAATCTTTGGAGGGAGTTGAAAGTCTGTGTTATCCAGCAACAGCCCCAAAACATCCCTGCTCTAGAGGAGATCTGCATGGAGGAATGGGCCAAAATACCAGCAACAGTGTGTGAAAACCTTGTGAAGACTTACAGAAAATGTTTGACCTCTGTCATTGCCAACAAAGGGTATATAACAAAGTATTGAGATAAACTTTTGTTATTGACCAAATACTTATTTTCCACCATAATTTGCAAATAAATTCATAAAAAATCCTACAATGTGATTTTCTGGATTTTTTTCCCTCATTTTGTCTGTCATAGTTGAAGTGTACCTATGATGAAAATTACAGGCCTCTCATCTTTTTAAGTGGGAGAACTTGCACAATTGGTGGCTGACTAAATACTTTTTTGCCCCACTGTATGGCTTTTTTTCTGGATTCCCCAGTGTTTTTACCCACACACCACTGCTGCATGCTTATTTCTAGTCTTACAATGCATTAAAAATGGCATCATAACACATTATGTAGTACATGTCAAAAAATACCAAACGTAATCCAGTACCTTCTTCAGCCAACTCCTTGTTGTAGACTAGTTTGCCGTGTCGCAGGTAGTTGAGGATGGGGCCAAAGTAGGTGGGGTCTCTGTCTATCACATAGGCCCCTGTCTCATCCTACAGTAGAGGAGAGAACCATAGGAATTACTAGTATGAATAGGAGATCAATATTAAGTGCTATTCTATTGCGCTATTCTAGTCTATTGGGCTTTGGTCAATATGTAGGCTTGAAACCCCCTTGCGAGTACCTGTTATACACTAACAGCAAAAGTCCTCTTTTGTTGAGAAGGACGATAATTAGTGATTGAGTCTCTCACAGCCTAGGGATGGGGGGTTAGGGAGAGCTAGGGGCTAAGAATGAAGAGAGTAGCACAGAGACATGAGAATAGCACAGAGACATGGAGAAAGTTGGAGAGAGAGCCTGTTACATTCACATGGCTTGGCCCTTTCTTGGCTGATGGCCTGCCAGTGCCTTTACAGCATCTCCATAGAGTGCTCCCTTCCTGCTGATTACTCAACCAGCCCCAGGCACCCATCCTCAAACACAGACACTAGAGAGATGAGAGAGAGGCCAAGGAGTTTTAAAAAAGGAGACTGGCAGAGAGGGATTGAGGAACAGGAAAAGAGTGGAGCGAGCTAGCAGAAGAGCAGAAAGAGAGAAGTAAACTATATATACAAAAGTCTGTGGACGCCCCTTCAAATTAATGGATTCGGCTATTTCAGCCACACATGTTGATGACAGGTGAATAAAATTGAGCATACAGGCATGCAATCTCCATAGACAAACATTGGCAGTAGAATGGCCTTACTAAAGAGCTCAGTGACTTTCAACGTGGCATCGTCATAGGATGCCACCTTTCCAACAAGTCAGTTAGTCAAATTTCTGCCCTGCTTGAGCTGCCCCATTCAACTGTAAGTCCTGTTATTGTGAAGTGGAAACATCTAGGAGCAACAACGTCTTAGCCCCGAAGTGGTAGGCCACACAAGCTCACAGAATGGGACTGCGAAGTGCTGAAGCACATAACAATTGTCTGTCCTTGGTTGCAACACTCACTACCGAGTTCCAAACTGCCTCTAGAAGCAATGTCAGCACAATAACTTTTAGTCTGGAGCTGCATGAAATAGGTTTCCATGGCTGAGCACACAAGCCTAAGATCACCATGCGCAATGCCAAGCGTCGGCTGGATTGGTGTAAAGCTCGCCGCCATTGGACTTTGGAGCTGTGGAAACGTGTTCTCTGGAGTGATTAATCACGCATCTGGCAGTCCGACGGACAAATTTGAGTTTGTCGGATGCCAGGAGAACGCTACCTGCCCTAATGCATAGTGCACAGTAAAGTTTGGTGGAGGAGGAATATTGGTCTGGGGCTGTTTTTCATGATTCAAGCTAGACCCCTTAGGTCCAGTGAAGGGAAATCTTAATGCTACAGCATACAATGACATTCTAGACGATTCTGTACTTCCATCTTTGTGGCAATAGTTTGGGGAAGGCCCTTTCCTCATTCCTTAAAGAATGAGAGCCTGCAGATCAGATCAGAATGAGAGAGAGGGCGCAAGAGTGAGATGGGCCGGAGGGATGGAGGGTAAGTGAGGCACTCAGCTGAATGAAGATGAGTCTTGGGAGCCAGGCAGAGAAAAGGAGAATGGACTGTTGACGAGAGCTGGCAGACACTGGAGAAAGGAGGAGCGAGAGGGAGATAGACAAGAGCAGAGGTAGAGATGCTGGGGAAAAGGGGGCTGGGCAGGGAGAGACAACCCAGAGCAACTGCAGTTGAGGACAGACAGACAGACATCTCATTGGACATGACAGTATGTATTTTTTTATATATTATTTTTAAAATGTATTGTTTATTTAACTAGACAAGTCAGTAAAGAACAAATTCTTATTTACAATGACGGCCTACCCCGGCAAAGCCCGGACGACACTGGGACAATTGTGCACCACCCTATGGGACTTCCAATCACGTCCGGATGTGATGCAGCCTGGATTCGAACCAGGGACTGCAGTGACACCTCCTGCACTGAGATGCAGTGCCTTAGACCGGTGTTGTCATGTATGATGACAACACCAGAATATCTCAGTGAGTGAAACATGAGCGCACATGCACACAGCAAGGGTGAAGATTAAAAATGATCTACTCTTTCTCTCTGTATTTCCTGTCCTGTTTGTTCAGCCACACCGCCACTGGTCGGCCCATTAAACAGCAGTCACGGAAAAGTCAACCCTCACCTGGTGTGTTAATGGTTTACCCGGCGTTTTCCCAAGGAACTACACAGTTTGCCTAGCCTAGTTCCAGGTCCCTATGGGGGCCTCACTGGGTCCCACAGGAAATACCTGTTAGGAAAACAGGGGTGTTTGTCTCAACACAGAGACAGACAAACATATAATCATTTGACTTATTCTAAGGAGAAAACAATAACTGACACCAGAGTGAGAGAGGAAGGAGAGAGGAGTGAGACTCATGGACACTAAATAGAAATAAACAGAAACATTTACTACACAACAAACATAAGTGGATAAAAAAAAGTAGAACAATACAAACTGAAAGACTAAAAATCACCCTAAGGAAAAGCAAAGCTAAAAGGGTGTGTTTTAAGATGTTTTAAATATGTCGACAGTTTGGGCCTCCCTCAGGTTCTCTGGCAGGCTATTCCAGAGGCTGGGGGCATCATAAATAAAGGCTGCCTCTCCATGCCTCTTGGTCCTAGGCTTTGGGATAGTTAAAAGGCCAGATCCAGAGGACCTGAGGGACCTACTGGGTACATAACTTAAAAGCATGTCTGACATGTATTAGGGTGCACAATCATGGACTGATTTAAAAACCAATAGAATAATCTTAAAATGAATTCTAAAACTCACAGGCAGCCAGTGCAGAGACTTTAAAGCCGGTGTAATGTGTGCTCTCCGTCTGGTCTTGGTCACTACCCGTGCTGTAGCATTCTGTACGTTTTGCAGTTGACCAATGGCTTTCTTGGGTAGACCAGACAGGAGAGTATTACAGTAGTCAAACCTGCTTGTAATAAAAGCATGGATGAGCTTCTTTGAGATAGAAACGGCCACATCTTGGAAATGTTCCACAGGTGGTAAAAAGCTATTTTGGTCAGAATCTAAAATGAAGGGTAACATAAACTTAACCGGACCCAAAATGGAACCTGGTGGAACGCCACGTGATATTGATTTTCTCTGAGTTATGTTCATCAAGGGTGACAAAAAAACTCTTGACCAGTTAAATAGCTCCTAAACCAATTTAGAACTGGATCAGAGAGGCTAACCCACTACTTCAGTCTGTTCAGAAGGACATCGTGGCCAAAAGCATAAATCCAAGAGTACAAGGACAGAGAGCTGTTTGGTATCTGTTGGCTCTAAGCTCATTTACCATTTTAACTAAGGCTTTCCCTGTGCTGTTGTGGGCATGAAAACCAGATTGGAATTCTTCTAAAATAGTTGGCACTTTAAAAAAAATCATTTAGCTGTTTGAAAACCAATTTCCACAGAATTTTACTTATGAATGGAAGGTTGGAGATTGTCTGAAAATTGCTAATAGCTGAAGAATCTAGATTACTCTTCTTCAGAAGGGGTTTCACCATAGCAGTTTTTACTGCAGTGGGGAAAGTGCCTATGAACAGGAAGTGATTTACTATAGCTTGCACTGTTTTAAAGAAGGTGGTGGGGATAGGATTGAGAAGGCAGGTACAAAGGCTTAAGTTGTGATATCACTTTCCTGAGCATGTCTGTGTCAACCAGGGAAAATAAATCCATAGTGCCTTTGCGTGGTAGGCTAGGGCACATATCAAACTTCTCATCAGGTCTTGCTTGACTCATATCCAGCCTAATGTCTGAAATAAACTAACCACATATAGATGTGGAGGAGAGCAGGATTGATCAGGCCATCAATGGTCAAGAAGAGCACTCAAATTGATCTGATTATTAGTGATCAAGTTAGAAAACTAAAAGGTCACACACAAAGACGATGCGCCTCATCTATTCATTGTGGCCATTGGTGCAGGAGCCAGTCAACTGACAGTACAACACTGGGTTATGCATGTGGCCAAGGGACAAGACCATCTGTAATCATAGGCTACAAAAAGACAGACTGTCACTCTGAAATTAATCATATTATATAACCCTACTGCATTAGTGATGTACGGTATTTCATGAACAGATCAGTCACATGTTGACAACCTACAGTGCCTTCAGAAAGTATTCATACGTTTTGACTTATTCCACATTCTGTTCCACATACAGTTGGAATTCAAAATGGATTTAAAAAAGTTTTACAAATCTCACCCATCTACACACAATACCTCATAATGACAAAGTAAAAACGTTTTTAGAAAGATTTGCAAATGTATTGAAAATTAAATAGAGAAATCTAATTTACATAAGTAGTCACACCCGAGTAAATACATGTTAGTCAACTTTGGCTGCTATTACAGCTGCGAGTCTTTCTGGGTAAATCTCTAAGAGTTTTGCACACCTGAAGTTGAAACCGTAGCTATGCCACTCAGGAACATTCAATGTCGTCTTGGTAAGCAACTCCAGTGTATATTTGGCCTTGTGTTTTAGGTTATTGTCTTGCTGAAAGGTGAATTTGTCTCGCAGTGTCTGTTGGAAAGCAGACTGAAATAAGGTGTTCCTCTAGGATTTTGCCTGTGCTTAGTTCTATTCTTTTTCTTATAAAAAAATCCCTAGTCCTTGCCCCGATGACAAGCATTCCCATAACATGATGCAGCCACCGCTATGCTTGAAAATTTGAAGAGTGGTACTCAGTGATGTGTTGTGTTGGATTTGCCCTAAACATAACCCTTTATATTCAGGACATAAAGTTAATTTCTTTGCCACATTTTTTGCAGTTTACTTTAGTACCATATTGCAAACAGGATGCATGTTTTGGAATATTTGTATTCTGTACAGGTTTCCTTCTTTTGTCATTGAGGTTACCGGTAGTATTGTGGAGTAACTACAATGTTGTTGATCTATCCCCTAGTTTTCTCCTATCAGCCATTAAAATCTAAATGTTTTAAAGTCATCATTGGGCTCATGGTGAAATCCCGAGCAGTTGCATGTTTGTAGTGACTGGGTGTGTTAATACGCCATCCAAAGTGTAATTAACAACTTCACCATGCTCAAAGGGATATTCAATGTTACCCATCTACCAATAGGTAGATTGAAAGGTTGCAAGATCGAATCCCCTAGCTGACAAAGTACAAATCTGTTGTTCTGCCCCTGAATAAGGCAGTTAACCCACTGTTTCTAGACGTCATTGAAAATAAGAATTTGTTCTTAACTGACTTGCCTAGTCAAATAAAGGTAAAATAAATAAAAAGGTGCCCTTCTTTACGAGGCATTGGAAAACCTCCTTGGTCTTTGTGGTTGAATCTGTGTTTGAAATTCACTGCTGGACTGAGGGACCTACAGATAATTGTTGTGTGGGGTACAGAGATTAGGTATTCAAAATAATGTTAAACACTATTATTTCACACAATGTATGTGACTTGTTAAGCACATTTTTACTAAAGACATTTCAGCTTTTCATTTAATTAATTTGTAAACATTTCTAAAAACATAATTCCACTTTGACATTATGGTGTATTCTGTATAGGCCAGTGACACAAAATCTACATTCAATGCAATTTGAATTTAGGCTGTAACATAACAACATGTGGGAAAAAGTCAAGAAGTGTTAATACTTTCTGAAGGCACTGTATACCTGTAGATTTTTTTAAATACTACGCCACCACCACTGTAGTCCCGACCCTAGGTAACAGGTGTTCGAGCATAGACACGCTACACAGGCCTGAATGAGGCAGCATTTGCACATCCACCTGACCCACTTGTCATTGCAGTACCAGAGCCATATCCGGTGGGGGTACCATTCACTCATTCCTCTTGCCTTATCAGATTCGGATGTCATCTTGATCAAAGCGAAGACAAGCGCGTGATCAATTCTCTTCTTACCGTGTCCGAATGCAAGTCCTGTTGTTGACAGAGCCGATAGAGAAATGAAGTCTGTTCTTTGAGTAGGGTATGCCGCGTTGTGAGGAATACGGTACCGCCGATGTTCAAACGGACCCATTTCCCGTTATTTCCCACTGTTGTATTGACTCCACAACCGTTCCCGATGCTGTGCGTTTCCGTCCCACTTGATTCGGTAGCGCTCGAGGTGGTCGTATTCTCGCTTACCTCGCCGTCTTTATTGTTATTGTTGTTGTTATTATTATTGTAGCCCTGAGGTGTCGGTAACGAGCCGACTGCTGATACAGCCTGCGGCACCGATTTCCTTTTTTCCTCCGTTGCCATTAGGAAAAATAGCAATGGATGCAATGGCGTGCGTGCGTACCCACCGCCGTTAAGGTTCCTCTCTTTCAAACGGTGTACCTCGTTGTCTCGAGCTCCGCCCAACGATTTTTATATATACACACAGAGATTACTAACAGAGGACGCTGTTTTGAAGCCAAGGCACCTTCATTTTTGTACTCCTTCACAGAGCCCCACAGTGGAGGTGTCATGACACCCATAAAACCTCTCGATCAAACAGGGAAATGGTTCCAATCGTTTTTCCACCATTCATTGTTCCCATAGGGGATTTTAGAAACACTTAAAACAAGGGATGAGTTTCGTGTAGGCTTACCCTGGCGTGACGTTTCGATAACGATGTAAATCTCTCTGGCAAGGTGACTTTTATCAATATATTTGGCTCTATTTACTCTCAGATTCAAAATGCTAATTAGTATCAAAGTAAGACATCATGCAAAACTACAAATCCCTGCAAGCTCCTGCACATCATCTCTAGCTGACACCTTTGCTAACAGGTATTGTGTCAATTAAAAACTTGCACAAGACAGTTCACAGAATTGTCCATTTAAATAAATGTAGACAATTTATTCATTACTACATTTAGCTAATATTAGATAGTTAATCCAGAGATTCTTACCTTTACCTCGATTCGGCAGTCTCGTCCAGAACATCATGTCATTTGTAGTTCTTTATGATAGCTACATTAGTAGTTAATTAGCATTTCATTTTTGGGGGGTAAATACAGGCGAATATATTGATAAAAGTCACCTTGTCCTAGAGAGATTTACATGGCTATCAAAAACGTCACACCAGGATAAGCCTACACGAAACGCAGCCCCTATTTGAAGTTTTTCTAAAATCCCCTATGGAAAAAATGAATGTTGGAAAAAACGCTAAGTTTTATGGGTATTATGACTCATACTGTAGTACTCTATGGTAAAAACACATTTTGGAAGCTATAGAAATGCAATTGTTTTGCCACGTTTATTCTATTAGACATAATGCATACTTAATGCATACTTTTAAATTATATTATGTGAGCTAAACATTCAAATTAAACCATTTCAGTAGTTTTTTGAGAGTTCTAATGTTACTGTCCCCACTAAAGACATGTCATTTTGTCATTGAAACATTTAATTGAAATACTGTGGAATTCCATTCATTCCTATGGAGGACTGCTTCTTCGGGGAGTATCAATATGGTGGCTTCAGAAAAAACACACAAACCTGAGAATGTTGTACAGACAACTAATTCCCTGATTATTGGCACCCGGTCACCACTTGTGGTTCAAGTCAAGACCAGGGAACCAAACTGTGGCACAAAATGAGAAGTCTGAGCTGGTATCATTGTGTGTAAATGTCAATATTGTCCCGTAGGCTACATGTTCCCCAGCCCCGACTGACACAATTTACTGGACTGCACTGTAAACATAGAACCATGTAATGACCTCTGCCTGCTCAGTCATTAACTTAGAGTAATATACACCACACAAATGAACACACATTATACAAAACTAACAATCACATAACAAAGATACAGTATAATCAGTGCATCTAACCGTTTCGCTAACAACAACAAAAAAAGACCTTGGATCAGTGTCTGGTGGCCACTTCTTCCTCTACTCCCTAGCCCCACTGTGCTTTCAGACCCATGGGTCATTTTCATTAAGCACCAAATGTAAGATAACTGAATTAAATAGAGAGAGACTACCTGGACTTGTCCAATAAGAAACCCTTATTTTCATCTTCCATTGCTAAAAAAAGTATTATGTTGCATGCCCTTATGAACACAACCCAGACCCCTCTCAGGGTTGGTATAGTGACAGAGTTGGCTTCATGGTGATGAAGCTGAAGTTATATGACTGCGGCAGACCCTTGTGGGCTGTGCTGTTGAAGTGGCTCCAGGAGAACGGAAGCAGGCCCCCCTGAGTGGTGGGACCGTTCACCGCCTCGCCTGCTAACTGACGGGCCAGGTGGAAGTCTGTCACCTAGGAGAGGGAAGGAGAGAAGATCATTAAAAATGGCCCTTTGTTTTACTTGAATGTTATTTTAGTATTGTGATGTACTGTGGGAGTATAAATTGTGCCATCATGTTCCTTTTGATATTATTTTATGAGTGAGAATGCATGGACATGGTGGTAATTGAACCCTGACCTTGGTGTCATAGCAGCCTCCTGGACGTGGTTTCTTCAGCCTCAGGTCGTTGCGACAGCAGATGGTTTTACAGGGATGGCCCTTGGAGTAAGGGTCTTTTCTGTAGTCTGGAGACATAGTTCAAAAGCACTGAGTTCAGAGGTTGGAACAGCAGGCGTGACAATCTAGTAGACCCACACAGCAAGATGATCTATCCTCCTTGTGGGGTTGAATAATTTAATCTCCACCTGAATTCTCATTCTATTAATAGGGATAGCTTTAGCAGACCACAATGAAAGCCCCGATTCTTTCTAGTCCGATTACGGTTGTAGCAAAAAAGATTAGACACTACAGGGCCAGCGGACCTGCAGGCCTGGCATTGCCTGCATCTGCCTAATTATAAAATAACTACAGTTACCAACCCATTCCTGACAAAATCATACTCAAATCAAATTTTATTGGTCACATACACATGGTTAGCAGATGTTAATGCGTGTGTAGCGAAATCCCTGTGCTTCTAGTTCGACAGTGCAGTAATATCTAACAAGTAATCTAACAAATTCACAACGACTACCTTATACACACACACACACACACACACACACACACACACACACACACACACACACACACACACACACACACACACACACACACACACACACACACACACACACACACACACAATGTAAGGGGATGGAATAAGAATATGTACATATAAATATATGGATGCGCGATGGCCGTACGACATAGGCAAGATGCAATAGATGGTATAAAATACACTATTTACATATGAGTAATGTAGGATATGTAAACATTATTAAAGTGGCATTTTTTAAAGTGACTATAAATTCATTTATTAAAGTGTCCAGTGATTTGAGTCTGTATGTTGGCAGCAGCCTCTCTGTGTCAGTGATGGCTGTTTAACAGCCTGATGGCCTGTTTTTCAGTCTCTCGGTCCAAGCTTTGATGCACCTGTACAGACCTCGACTTCTGGATGATAGCGGGGTGAACAGCAGTGGCTCGGGTGGTTGTTGTCCTTGATGATCTTTTTGGCCTTCCTGTGACATCGGGTGCTGTAGGTGTCCTGGAGGGCAGGTAGTTTGCCCCCAGTGATGAGTTGTGCAGACCGCACTACCCTCTGGAGAGCCTTGCCGTACCAGGCGGTGATACAGCCCGACAGAAGGCTCTCGATTGTGCATCTGTAGAAGATTGTGAGGGTTTTAGGTGACAAGCCAAATTTCTTCAGCCTCCTGAGGTTGAAGAGGCGCTGTTGCACCTTCTTCACCAGGCTGTCTGTGTGGGTGGACCATTTTTTGTGCCGTGGCGGAGATCATTGTGGGCTATACTCGGCCTTGATTCAGGATGGTAAATTGGTGGTTGAAGATATCCCTCTAGTGGTGTGGGGGCTGTGCTTTGGCAAAGTGGGTGGGGTTATATCCTGCCTGTTTGGCCCTGTCTGGGGGTATCATCGGATGGGGCCACAGTGTCTCCTGACCCCTCCTGTCTCAGCCTCCAGTATTTATGCTGCAGTAGTTTATGTGTCGGGGTGGTAGGGCCAGTTTGTTATATCTGGAGTTTTTCTCCTGTGAAAATTTAAGTATGCTCTCTCTTTCTCTCTTTCTTTCTTTCTTTCTCTCTCTTGTAGGACCTGAGCCCTAGGACCATGCCTCAGGACTACCTGGCATGATGACTCCTTGCTGTCCCCAGCCCACCTGGCCGTGCTGCTGCTCCAGTTTCAACTGTTCTGCCTGCGGCTATGGAACCCTGACCTGTTCACCGGACGTGCTACCTGTCCCAGATCTGCTGTTTTCAACTCTCTAGAGACAGCAGTAGCGGTAGACACACTCTTAATGATCGGCTATGAAAAGCTAACTGACATTTACTCCTGAGGTGCTGACTTGTTGCACCCTCGACAACTAGTGTGATTATTATTATTTGACCATGCTGTTCATTTATGAACATTTGAACATCTTGGCCATGTTCTGTTATAATCTCCACCCGGCACAGCCAGAAGAGGACTGGCCACCCCTCATAGCCTGGTTCCTCTCTAGGTTTCTTCCTAGGTTTTGGCCTTTCTAGGGAGTTTTTCCTAGCCACCGTGCTTCTACACCTGCATTGCTTGCTGTTTGGGGTTTTAGGCTGGGTTTCTGTACAGCACTTTGAGATATCAGCTGATGTAAGAAGGGCTATATACAGTGGGGAGAACAAGTATTTGATTCACTGCCGATTTTGCAGGTTTTCCTACTTACAAAGCATTTAGAGGTCTGTCATTTTTATCATAGGTACACTTCAACTGTGAGAGACGGAATCTAAAACAAAAATCCAGAAAATCACATTGTATGATTTTTAAGTAATTCATTTGCATTTTATTGCATGACATAAGTATTTGATCCCCTACCAACCAGTAAGAATTCCGGCTCTCACGGATCTGTTAGTTTTTCTTTAAGAAGCCCTCCTGTTCTCCACTCTTTACCTGTATTAACTGCACCTGTTTGAACTCGTTACCTGTATAAAAGACACCTATCCACACACTCAATCAAACAGTCTCCAACCTCTCCACAATGGCCAAGACCAGAGAGCTGTGTAAGGACACCAGGGATAAAATTGTAGACCTGCACAAGGCTGGGATGGGCTACAGGACAATAGGCAAGCAACTTGGTGAGAAGGCAACAACTGTTGGCGCAATTATTCGAAAATGGAAGAAGTTCAAGATGACGGTCAATCACCCTCGGTCTGGGGCTCCATGCAAGATCTCACCTCGTGGGGCATCAATGATCATGAGGAAGGTGAGGGATCAGCCCAGAACTACACGGCAGGACCTGGTCAATGACCTGAAGAGAGCTGGGACCACAGTCTCAAAGAGAACCATTAGTAACATACTACGCCGTCATGGATTAAAATCCTGCAGCATGAACAAAGCAAAGCATGTAGAGGTCTGTAATTTTTATCATAGGTACACTTCAACTGTGAGAGACGGAATCTAAAACAAAAATCCATAAAATCACATTGTATGATTTTTAAGTAATTAATCCTTACAAACCTCTGCTTTTCTGATGTATCAAATACTTATGTCATGCAATAAAATGCAAATTAATTACTTAAAAATCATACAATGTGATTTTCTGGATTTTTGTTTTAGATTCCGTCTCTCGCAGTTGAAAAAAATTACAGACCTCTACATGCTTTGTAAGTAGGAAAACCTGCAAAATCGGCAGTGTATCAAATACTTGTTCTCCCCACTGTAAATACATTTGATTTGATTTCAGTTTGTCCGTCATGTGTATGCCGAGGAACTTAAAAAACTTTCCACCTCCTCCACTGCTGTCCCGTCAATGTGGATAGGGGGGTGCTCCCTCTGCTGTTTCCTGAAGTCCACGATCATCACCTCCTCCCTGTAGGTTGTCTCGTCATTGTTGGTAATCAAGCCTACCACTGTAGTGTCTTCTGCAAACTTGATGATTGAGTTGGAGGCGTGCATGGCCATGCAGTCATGGGTGAACAGGGGTTACAGGAGAGGGCTGAGAATGCACCCTTGTGGGACCCCAGTGTTGAGGATCAGCGGGGTGGAGATGTTGTTTCCTACCTTCACCACCTGGGGGCGATCCGTCAGAAAGTCTAGGACCCAGTTGCACAGGGCAGGGTTGAGACACAGGTTCTCAAACTTAATGATGAGTTTGGAGGGTACTATGGTGTTGAATGCTGAGCTTTAGTCAATGAACATCATTCTTACATATGTATTCCTCTTGTCCAGATGGGATAGGGCATTGTGATGGCGATTGCATCGCCTTTGGACCTATTGGGCGGTAAGCAAATTGGAGTGGGTCTAGGGTATCAAGTAGGGTGGAGGTGATATGATCCTTGACTAGTCTCTCAAAGAACTTCATGATGACAGAACTGAGTGCTACAGGGCGATAGTCATTTGGTCCAGTTACCTTAGCTTTCTTGGGAACAGGAACAATGGTGGCCATCTTGAAGCATGTGGGGACAGCAGACTGGGATAGGGATTGATTGAATATGTCCGTAAACACACCAGCCAGCTGGTCTGCGCATGCTCTGAGGATGCGGCTAGGGATGTCGTCTGGGCCGGCAGCCTAGCGAGGGTTAACACATTTAAATGTTTTACTCACATCGGCCACGTTAAAGGGGAGCCCACAGTCTTTGGTAGCGGGCCGTGTCAGTGGCACTGTATTGTCCTCAAAGCATGCAAAGAAGTTGTTTAATTTGTTCGGGAGCGAGGCGTCGATGTCCTTGACGGGGCTGGTTTTCTTTTTGTAATCCATGATTATCTGTAGACCCTGTAACATACATCTCGTGTTTGAGCTGTGGAATAGCGACTCTACTTTGTCTCAAAACTGACGCTTTGCTTGTTTGATTGCCTAGCGGAGGGAATAGCTACACTGTTTGTATTTGGTCATGTTTCCAGTCGCCTCGGCATGATTAAATTCGGTGGTTCGCGCTTTCAGTTTTGTGTGAATGCTGCCATCAATCCACGGTTTCTGGTTAGGGAAGGTTTTAATAGTAACAGTGGGTACAGCGTCTCCAATGCACTTCCTAATAAACTCACTCACCGATTCAGCGTATACGTCAATGTTATTGTCTGAGGCTACCCGGAACATATCTCAGTCCACGTGATCGAAGCAATCTTGAACCGTGGAATCCGATTGGTCAGACCGGCGTTGGATAGACCTAAGCATGGGCGCGACCTGTTTTAGTTTCTGCCTATAGAAGGGGAGCAAGAAGATGGAGTCATGGTCAGATTTGCCAAAGAGAGGGCAGGGGAGGGCCTTGTATGCATCGCGGAAGTTAGAGTAGCAGCGGTCCAATGTTTTGCTCGAGTGGGTGCAACAATCAATGTGCTGATAGAATTTAGGTAACCTTGTTCTCAAATTAGCTTTGTTAAAATCCCCAGCTACAATAAATGCAGCCTCAGGATATATGGTTTCCAGTTTACATAAAGTTCAGTGAAGTTCTTTCAGGGCCGTCGAGGTATCTGCTTGGGGGGGATATACACGGCTGTAACTATAATCTAAGAGAGTTCTATTTGTCACGTTCCTGACCTATTTCTGTTAGTTTGTTGTATGTGTTAGTTGGTCAGGACGTGAGTTTGGGTGGGCATTCTATGTTGTCTGTTTCTATGTTGGTTTAAGGGTTGCCTGGTATGGCTCTCAATTAGAGGCAGGTGTTTGGCGTTCCTCTAATTGAGAGTCATATTTAGGTAGGTTGTTTCACAGTGTTCGTTGTGGGTGGTTGTCTCCTGTGTCAGTGTTTGTCGCACCATACGGGACTGTTCGGTATGTTTGTACATCGTCATTTTTGTGTAGTCTATTTTCCCTGTTCGTGCGTTCTTCGTGTTTTATTGTAAGTTCGTATGTCTAGGTTTGTCTACACATTCGTTTTGTTATTTTGTTAGTTAATTCAAGTATAGTTCGTTTTCTGTCTTCGTTGTTTTGTCGTGTCTTTATTAAATCATGTCATTTCACAACGCTGCGCCTTGGTTCAATCACTACTCCTCCTCTTCGGATGAAGAGGAAGAGGATTACCGTTACAGAACCACCCACCAAATTACCAGAACCAAGCAGCGTATGTTCGAGCAGGGTAATACACAGGACTACTGGACTTGTGAGGACGAGCTGGATGGAAAAGGTCCTTGGGCGCACATTGGGGAATATCGCCGCGCTCGTGAGGAGATGGAAGCAGCGCGAGCCCAGGAGTGGTGGTATGAGGAGGCAGCAAAGAGACGTGGCTGGAAACAGGAGAATGAAGCTCAAAACCGGATTTATGAAGGTACGCGGTTAGCACGGAAGCCCGTGAAGAAACCCCAAAAATTTCTTGGGGGGGGCTAAGAGGTAGTGGGCCAAGGGCAGGTAGGAGACCTGCGCCCATTTCCCAGGCTAACCGTGGAGAGCGGGAGTACGGGCAGACGCCGTGTTACGCAGTAGAGCGCACGGTGTCTCCTGTACGTGTGCATAGCCCGGTGCGGGTTATTCCACCTCCCCACACTGGTAGGGCTAGATTGAGCATTGAGCCAAGTGCCATGAAGCCGGCTCTACATATCTGGCCACCAGTACGTCTCCTTGGGCCGGCTTACATGGCACCAGCCTTACGCATGGTGTCCCCGGTTCGCCTACATAGCCCGGTGCGGGTTATTCCACCTCCCCGCACTGGTCGGGCTACGGGGAGCATTCAGCCAGGTAAGGTTGGGCAGGCTCAGTGTTCAAGGGAGCCAATACGCCTGCACGGTCCGGTATTTCCGGCGCTACCTCCCCGACCCAGCCCATTACCACCAGTGCCTACACCACGCACCAGGCTTCCAGTGCGTTTTCAGAGCCCTGTTCCTCCTCCACGCACTCTCTCTATGGTGCGTGTCTCCAGCCCAGTGCCTCCAGTTCCGGCACCACGCACTAAGCCACCTGTGCATCTCCAGAGCCCTGTACACACTGTTCCTTCTCCCCGTACTCGTCCTGAGGTGCGTGCCCTTAGCCTGGTACCACCAGTGCCGGTACCACGCACTAGGCCTATAGTGCGCTTTGAGAATTCAGTGTGCCCTGTCCCTGCTCCCCGCACTAGGCTTGAAGTGCGTGTCTCCAGTCCGGTGCCTCCAGTTCCGGCACCACGCACTAAGCCACCTGTGCATCTCCAGAGCCCTGTACACACTGTTCCTTCTCCCCGTACTCGTCCTGAGGTGCGTGCCCTTAGCCTGGTACCACCAGTGCCGGTACCACGCACTAGGCCTATAGTGCGCTTTGAGAATTCAGTGTGCCCTGTCCCTGCTCCCCGCACTAGGCTTGAAGTGCGTGTCTCCAGTCCGGTGCCTCCAGTTCCGGCACCACGCACTAAGCCACCTGTGCATCTCCAGAGCCCTGTACACACTGTTCCTTCTCCCCGTACTCGTCCTGAGGTGCGTGCCCTTAGCCTGGTACCACCAGTGCCGGTACCACGCACTAGGCCTATAGTGCGCTTTGAGAATTCAGTGTGCCCTGTCCCTGCTCCCCGCACTAGGCTTGAAGTGCGTGTCTCCAGTCCGGTGCCTCCAGTTCCGGCACCACGCACCACGCCTACAGTGCGTCTCAGCCGGCCAGAGTCTGCCGTCTGCTCAACGGCGCCTGAACTGTCCGTCTGCCAAGCGCTGCATGAACTGCTCGTCTGTATTGAGCCTTCAAAGCCGCCCGTCTGCCATGAGCCTGCAAAGCCGCCCGTCTGCCATGAGCCTACAGAGCCTTCCGCCAGACTGGAGCCGCTAGAGCCTTCCACCAGACAGGAGCAGCCAAAGCCTTCCGCTAGACAGGATCAGTCTGAGCCATCCGTCTCCTCAGCGCCATCTGAGCCATCCGTCTCCTCAGCGCCGTCTGAGCCATCCATCTCCTCAGCGCCATCTGAGCCATCCGTCTCCCCAGCGCCGTCTGAGCCATCCGTCTCCCCAGCGCCGTCTGAGCCATCCGTCTCCCCAGCGCCGTCTGAGCCATCCGTCTGCCCAGTGCCGTCTGAGCCATCCGTCTGTCCCGAGCCATTAGAGCCGCCCGTCTGTCCCGAGCCGTCAGAGCCGTTAGTCAGTCAGGAGCCGCTAGAGCCATTCGTCAGTCAGGATCTGCCAGAGCCACCAACCAGACAGGATCTGCCAGAGCCGCCAACCAGACAGGATCTGCCAGAGCCGCCAACCAGACAGGATCTGCCAGAGCCGCCAACCAGACAGGATCTGCCAGAGCCGCCAACCAGACAGG
Source organism: Salvelinus fontinalis (assembly GCF_029448725.1). Lineage (NCBI taxonomy): Eukaryota > Metazoa > Chordata > Actinopteri > Salmoniformes > Salmonidae > Salvelinus > Salvelinus fontinalis. The sequence continues at coordinate 74,089,422 of NC_074665.1, forward strand.
ATCTGCCAGAGCCGCCAACCAGACAGGATCTGCCAGAGCCGCCAACCAGACAGGATCTGCCAGAGCCGCCAGCCAGCCATGAGCGTCCAGAGCCGCCAGCCAGCCATGAGCGTCCAGAGCCGCCAGCTAGCCATGAGCGTCCAGAGCCGCCAGCCAGCCATGAGCGTCCAGAGCCGTCAGCCAGCCATGAGCGTCCAGAGCCGTCAGCCAGCCCGGAGCTGCCAGTAATCCGGAACTGCCCCTCAGTCCAGAGCTGTCTCTCTGTCCGGAGCTGCCTTTCAGTCCGGAGTTGCCTTTCAGTCCGGAGTTGCCCCTCAGTCCAGAGCTGTCTCTCTGTCCGGAGCTGCCTTTCAGTCCGGAGTTGCCCCTCTATCCTGAGCTACCTCTCTATCCTGAGCTACCTCTCTATCTCGACCTACCTCGCTGTCCTGAGCTACCTTGTCTTGGTGTTTCCCCTTATATTAGGTGGGTGGAGAGAGAGGGGGGTCATTCTAAGGGGGAGATGCAAGCTGGGATTGACTATGGTGGGGTGGGGACCTCGTCCTGAGCCTGAGCCACCACCGTGGTCAGATGCCCACCCAGACCCTCCCCTATACTTTGTGCTGGTGCGCCCGGAGTTCGCACCTTAGGGGGGGGGGGGGGGTATGTCACGTTCCTGACCTATTTCTGTTAGTTTGTTGTATGTGTTAGTTGGTCAGGACGTGAGTTTGTGTGGGCATTCTATGTTGTCTGTTTCTATGTTGGTTTAAGGGTTGCCTGGTATGGCTCTCAATTAGAGGCAGGTGTTTGGCGTTCCTCTAATTGAGAGTCATATTTAGGTAGGTTGTTTCACAGTGTTCGTTATGGGTGGTTGTCTCCTGTGTCAGTGTTTGTCGCACCATACGGGACTGTTCGGTATGTTTGTACATCGTCATTTTTGTGTAGTCTATTTTCCCTGTTCGTGCGTTCTTCGTGTTTTATTGTAAGTTCGTATGTTAAGGTTTGTCTACACATTCGTTTTGTTATTTTGTTAGTTAATTCAAGTATAGTTCGTTTTCTGTCTTCGTTGTTTTGTCGTGTCTTTATTAAATCATGTCATTTCACAACGCTACGCCTTGGTTCAATCACTACTCCTCCTCTTCGGATGAAGAGGAAGAGGATTACCGTTACACTATTGGAAGATAATGGGGTCGGCATTTGATTGTAAGGAATTCTAGGTCAGGTGAACAAAAGGACTTGAGTTCCTGTATGTTGTTATGATTACACCATGAATCGTTAATCATGAGGCATACACCCCCGCCCTTCTTATTACCAGAGAGATGTTTGTTTCTGTTGGCGCAACACATGAAGAAACCCGGGGGCTGTACCGACTCCGACAACATATCCCGAGTGAGCCATGTTTCCGTGAATCAGAGATTGTTACAATCTCTGATGTCTCTCTGGAAGGCAACTCGTGCCCTAATTTTGTCCACCTTGTTGTCTAGAGACTGAAGTTTGGCGAGTAGTATGCTCAGAAGCGGTGGATGGTGTGTTCGCCTTCTAAGTCTGACCAGGAGGCCGCTCGGTCTGCCTCTCCTGCGGCGACGACGTTGTTTTGGGTCAGCCTCTGGGATTAGAACCAGAGTGGAGGTCCGAACAAAGTATCCGCTTCGAGAAAGTCGTATTCCTGATAGTAATGTTGCTAAGTTAACGTCGCTCTTATATCCAATAGTTCTTCCCGGCTGTATGTAATAACACTTAAGATTTTCTGGGATAACAATGTAAGAAATAATACATTTAAAAAACGAATTACTACATAGTTTCCTAAGGACGTGAAGCGAGATGACCATCTGTCGGCGCCATCTTGAGAGGGGCTGCAGCACTCACTGTTGTATCTCATGATGTGTTTGAGGGAGGCGAGGTCTGTAACCCTGGCCTGATCCCTGCGGAAGATCTTGGCTCTGGGACAGAGGTCATAGGAGAAGTCCTCTCCATGCTTCCTCCACATGACCCCGTAGCCACTCAGGTTGTAGATGTCTGCATGGAAGGGCACGTTGTAGGACGGCCAGTAGCCTGCCGGAGGGACCAGGAGAAAGACAAGAATAATGTAGGAATGGTGAAGTAGGGATATATCAGATGCTGAGAGACTGAAACAACCAACATGATTCATTGATTGATATATTTTATTTAAAGGCCCAATGCTGCTGTTTTATCTCAATATCAAATCATTTCTGGGTAACAATTAAGTACCTTACTGTAATTGTTTTCAATGAAAATGGTAAAAAAAAAAAAAAGGTTCTTTGCTCGATCAATTTCAAAAGCAAGAATTTTGCTACGACTGTCTGGGAGTGGTCGGATTAGGGAGGGGAAAACTGAAAACTAGCTGTTATTGGCAGAGAAGTTAAACTGCCTGGTGATGTCTCTTACATTAAAAAGGGAATTCTCATAATTTTCACAATTACACAGTATTATTCCAACCTCAGTATGGAAATACATATAAAACACAGGAAAACCTCTATTTTGACTGCGCTGGGCCTTTAAGTGTCACAGATATTCGTGCCCAGCTGACATGGGTTTATAATACACTATTATTTCTTGAAGTAATATGCACATAAAACAATTTTATTTTACAATATACACATATAGATAATAATCATGGCTATTACAGCTGCCATTTAATTACATTAAACAAACAATGCATTTATCGTTCTCCCCCCAGGCTTTGAAAATACATTTTTGCAACATATCAGCTTGCCAATCAATGAATTACATTTGGGGGAATCATATGAAGTTTAATCCCATAAGACTTTATTAATCCTAGAGTGTCAATTAGGATGGCATATAACCCATGTATATCCACCAGTTTAGTGTTATTTCAACAGACTGAAATGAGACGGTCCCTTACCCTGTCGCAGGGCCTGTGTCTGGTCAGAGTGTAGCACCAGTCCTGGTATCTGCTCTACCACAGTCAGAGCCCCATCCCTTATACTCCTCCCCAACGACACCCTGCTCAGATCCAGCACCATGTACTGGCTGTTATAGGTTCCTGAGGAGGGGAGGGGAAATGTAGTTGTGTTATTAGTTGTGGTTAACTTGGTTTGGTGTTGATTATCTACTGGTTATTACAGGTCCTTGAAATGAGGAGAAACGAGTCACCTCCTGATATGCAGTATGTCATGGCTTAGGACTGTGGTGAACACATGCACTACACTGGAGCATGCAGATACTCAGAAGAAAAAAAAGAAGGGTATTTGAACTAGGAAATGGTGAGCAGAGTTTGCATGTATACGATAATAATGGGAACGTATCAGGTGTCACTTTTTGGTTACAGTAGGTTCCAGAGACACAGAGGCTATGGCCAGTCAGTCCTCTCATTGAGAACAAGCTGTACTGTTCCTCCTAAGCAACAAGTTATGTCATCTCCTGCTGCAGTGGCTCTATTAACAAAGACAGACTACAGACATCCTTAGAGAACAGGACGGTTCCATCATCTGTGGTCAGGAACCGTCTGTGGTCAGGGCCTAAGGCAATACATCACATAGCCGGTGTGCGCCCGAAGACGTGGACGTCGATTAAGGCTGCCCCCCACACCTCTCTGATTCAGAGGGGTTGGGTGAAATGCGGAAGACACATTTCAGTTGAAGGCATTCAGTTGTACAACTTACTAGGTACCACCCCCTTTCCTTTTCCTTTAACATGCTATGCCATTTATCATACTATGCAACAATCAATTCAACACAAACTACAATCCTTAACAAGTACAGTAGCACACAAATCACAAAGGCTATCCTCACACCATACCTAACACAAGCTCATAGGTTAGTCATGCAAGTACAGGTTATTACACAAATCACACACCACAAACGTCCTCCACACCCCAGGCATTACCGGAGTTGTACTTAGAGAAGATGTGAGCCCACTGCTCCCCAGTGCGTGCCAGGGCATGTGCCAGCCGCACCCTCTGCCAGGCCAGCAGGCTGTGGGGGGTGATCAGGGTGAACAGAGAGGTGTTGAAGACACTGTTGGTGGTCTGAGTCATCAGCAGCCCACTGCCCAGCAGGTAGAAGTCATCCAAAGATGTCAGGAAGCCTTGGAGAAGAGAGGGGAGAGGAGATAAGTGCATGGCTGGTTAGGAAAGGAGAGGGGACATGAAGTGGTGAGGACATGGGGAGGCTTGGAGTGGGATGTGGGAGTAGTATAGACTAGCATCCCTTGCGCTATAGTGTAGAGAAAAAAGAAGTTAGGGTAAGGGCAAGGACATATGTGAGGTGTAACATTCCTAGCACCACAGGGTAATTAAAAATGTAATTATAATGTAGTAGAATTCAGTCCCGAGAGACTGTGGTAAGCTTGTGCACAGAAGGGCTAGATGGATTCAAATCCTAGCACCCGGATTGTATTTTAGTATTTTTTAATGTAGTGTGTTTCTGCACTGAGAGTGAGAGAACATTCCCTGCTTAACTCTAAAAATAGCACTTTTAAGCCACTTCAGTTTTAATGGTGATGGGGCCTGTAAGATAATGTATGACAGGGAAAATGGTAAATCTTCAATAACTTCACTTAACCCCCTTGACTTGAAAATGAGGAACCAGGCTACGAGTTTACATTAATCATCCTTCCGTGGCAACTGCATATTACTAAACCTCCCAATTTTCAGGACTGGTGGAGTCTGTATTGTAAAAGACTCAGGCTACTTTTTTCAGCCAAATTAGGTAGATGGGTGCTACACATTGATAGTGAATGAGAAGAGTTCTCCCCAATAGCATAATATCAGACAGTAGCATACTACCCTGCATCCCACTGCTGGCATGACTCTGAAGCTAAGCAGGGTCAGTCCCTGGACGGACACCAGATTCTGCTGGAAGTGGTGTTGGAGGGCCAGTAGGAGGCACTCTTTCCTCTGTTCTAAAAAAAAAGGTATATATATACAGTATATAGAGTCGTGGCCAAAAGTTTCGAGAATGACACAAAAATTAATTTTCACAAAGTTTGCTGCTTCACTGTCTTTAGATATTTTTGTCAGATGTTACTATGGAATACTGAAGTATAATTACAAGCATTTCATAAGTGTCAAAGGCTTTTATTGACAGTTACATGAAGTTGACGCAAAGAGTCAATATTTGCAGTGTTGACCCTTCTTTTTCAAGACCTCTGCAATCCGCCCGGCATGCTGTCAATTAACTTCTGGGCCACATCCTGACTGATGGCAGCCCATTCTTGCATAATCAATGCTTGGAGTTTGTCAGAATTTGTGGGTTTTTGTTTGTCCACCCGCCTCTTGAGGATTGACCACAAGTTCTCAATGGGATCAAGGTCTGGGGAGTTTCCTGGCCATGGTCCCAAAATATCGATGTTTTGTTCCCCTTTTGCCTTATGGCAAGGTGCTCCATCATGCTGGAAAAGGCATTGTTCGTCACCAAACTGTTCCAGGATGGTTGGGAGAAGTTGCTCTCTGAGGATGTGTTGGTACCATTCTTTATTCATGGCTGTGTTCTTAGGCAAAATTGTAAGTGAGCCCACTCCCTTGGCTGAGAAGCAACCCCACACATGAATGGTCTCAGGATGCTTTACTGTTGGCATGACACAGGACTGATGGTAGCGCTCACCTTGTCTTCTCCGGACAAGCTTTTTTCCGGATGCCCCAAACAATCGGAAAAGGGATTCATCATAGAAGATGACTTTACCCCAGTCCTCAGCAGTCCAATCCCTGTCCCTGATGTTTTCCTAGAGAGAAGTGGCTTCTTTGCTGCCCTTCTTGACACCAGGCCATCCTCCAAAAGTCTTCGCATCACTGTGCATGCAGATGCACTCACACCTGCCTGCTGCCATTCCTGAGCAAGCTCTGTACTGGTGGTGCCCCGATCCCGCAGCTGAATCAACTTTAGGAGATGGTCCTGGCGCTTGCTGGACTTTCTTGGGCGCCCTGAAACCTTCTTCACAACAATTGAACCGCTCTCCTTGAAGTTCTTGATGATCCGATAAATGGTTGATTTAGGTGCAATCTTACTGGCAGCAATATCCTTGCCTGTGAGGCCCTGTTTTTGTGCAAAGCAATGATGACGGCACGTGTTTCCTTGCAGGCAACCATGGTTGATAGAGGAAGAACAATGATTCCAAGCACCACCCTCCTTTTGAAGCTTCCAGTCTGTTATTCGATCTCAATCAGCATGACAGAGTAATCTCCAGCCGTGTCCTTGTCAACACTCACACCTGTGTTAACAAGAGATTCACTGACATGATGTCAGCTGGTCCTTTTGTGGCTGGGCTGAAATGCAGTGGAAATGTTTTTGGGGGATTCAGTTCATTTGCATGGCAAAGAGGGACTTTGCAACTAATTGCAATTCATCTGATCACTCTTCATAACATTCTGGAGTATATGCAAATTGCCATCATACAAACTGAGGCAGCAGACTTTGTGAAAATTCATATTTGTGTCATTCTCAAAACTTTTGGCCACGACTGTACAGTATATATATCCCAGGGCAGTGATTGGGGACATTGCCTTGTGTAGTGTGCAGTCTTTCGGATGGGATGTTAAACGTGTGTCCTGACTCTCTGTGGTCACTAAAGATCCCATGGCACTTATCGAAAGAGTAGGGGTGTTAACCCCGGTGTCCTGGCTAAATTCCAAATCTGTCCCTCATACCATCATGGCCACCTAATCATCCCCAGCTTCCAATTGGCTCATTCACCCACCTCCTCTCCCCTGTAACTATTCCCTGTGTCGTTGCTATAAATGAGAATGTGTTCCCAGTCAACACACCAGGTAAAATAAGGGTTCAATACAATATAAAGCACTATATAAATTGCTTTATCAGTCAAATTCAATCACTCAAGTTCCGGTACCAGGGTAGCTGCTGAAGGATATCTTGCCCGTGGCGGTGTGTGTGTCGGCCAGCCTGAAGTCCCAGTGTTTATAGATACGCATGGTGGAAGCGTAGTTGAACCAGCTGGAGTGGGCTAGCAGCAGATTCTCAAAGCCTGGCAGAACCTAGAGAGAGAACAGGATAAAGACACCAAACACATGGTGTTACATCACAGGCTTAAAGTGTACCGTCCTCACTACCTCATGCATGAACTGAATAGAAAACTGGATCTGAGAAAGGTATTAATCCACTCCTGTAGAAAAATTAAAGCTCAATAAAAAAGGTATCTACATCATTATAAACCAATATGCTTTAACAGTGGCTGAATATCTTTTGTAGATTATGGAAATCGCATTGTATAACTCCCCTCATGGGGATAATATGCAAGTCAGCTATAAATAAACTATAAACACCACCAATCATGAGCTAAACAAACAACCAGACCTAGCCAAATTCACTTGACCTTTATAAGAGCTGAGCAGTGGCCCATTCCTGGCACAGGGCCTCGGGAGGAGTTGAAGCGTGGCGTCAGTGCTGGAATCAGGTCCAGCAGGTCTCCAACTTCATTCAGAAACTGCAGCGCAAACATGGACAGAGGCTAGGACGTGGAAAGGTGGAAGAAAAGGGTCAGTTAGGATTTGCATAAAGGATTGGGAACTGTTTTTGTTTGCAATTAGGGGTTTGTGACTATACAGATCCCATTATGTTGATGGAAAATCTGATGGTCGCACACAGAAAATTATCGTCAAAACACAATTCCCTTCAGTTCTGACATTCAGTCCCTCACACCTTACACACACACAAAACACACACACACCTCTCTCTGCCTGCTCTTGGCCCAGTATGCAGCTCCAGCCTGTAGCCCATCCAGTTGAGCCAGGATCAGTCCTGCATGCAGCCACAAGGGGTCCCTGTTTCTCCTCAACTTCACCTGCTCTCTGGTCCAGTAGTCCTGTTTACTGTGGATCGACTCAGGTATTCAGTCATTATAATTATTATTATAGGCTTTTAATTTGTTACATTGACTGCTAAAATTGACTACATTTGATCGTCATGATATTTGATGTAAAAAAAATATGTGATTCCGTGAATGGTGGTCCTCAAGAGCTTTCGACAGTGATTTGGTAGTCCACAGAACGGAAAAGATTGGGAGCCGCTGGTCTGTAGCATAAATGGGAATCTTACATCATGAAATCTTTCAAGGGGTCCAGAATCTTCTCATCTTTAATCATCTGAGGATATATGTTGGCATAGTGGCTAAACATTTGCCTGATGGAGAGAGAAAGCCAGGGTCAAAATTTCCTCAACATTTCCTCAAGGATTTTCACTCTCAATAATGATGTCTATAATGAATGTATAGGCGTGAACAGAGCTAAATAAAGATAACACGAACATCAGTGTCATTTGTAACAAAGCAGTGAAAGCACTCACTCTGCAGTGAGGAACCCTTCCAGATACCCAGCCAAGAAGGAGGTGGTCTCATCACTCTCGGGAGTCTCCCCATACCCTGCCCGAATCTCCAGCACCCCCCAGCCCGTCAAGAGGAGAGTGTCATTGTAATAGCCATAGGCACCCCCTTCTTTCTCCAACACCCCCTCATTCAGAATCACACTCTTCTGGGCAGCATCCCAGTACACAGTGGCCTCTTGAAACTCTACCACAGGGGGACAGGGATGAATAACACACCTTACATAATATTAGAAGAACACTCAAGGGTGGTGGATAGAAGCTAAGCAAAAGTGTCTTGTCTGTGTATTCAGCTGAATGGATTGTATGAATTGAAGAATAGGTCTATTGAGCAAATGCATTGCATACAGTAGACCTATTACCAGGCTATGTTTACCTTGGAGTGGATGTTCAAATAGTTACAATGTATTTTATCAATCCATTTTACTTACTTTCACACTGTATAGAAATACTGAGGGGAATACAGAATAAAAAAATATAATGAAGCAAATAGGGCGGTAAATATTATTGTGTATGATTTTTTTGATCTGCGTCACCAAGAAAGAAAAAAAAAGTGTCTGGCAATGTAGCCTACGCACCATCTAAAATGTTCACTCTGGGGGTTCTCTGCTACTACTCGGGCGATTTATACCTATCTGACATGACATGTCAATCAAACCGTGACACAATTCACAAGAGGTTGGACCTCTCCGATACACCTCTGCTTGCACATTTATGCAGTTTCTTGGATGCAATGAATGAACAACATACGTTTAACATAATTTGGCTAATTTATGAATATCGAAAGGCAAAGAGCAATATTGAAAAAATATTGAATGAAGACTTACGGTAAGTTTGCACGAGGGCTGCAGCCAAGACGCACAAAATAACAAGGAATTCTCTCTGCTCCCCACTCAAAGCCATGTCTTAATTGATCGGTTCTAATATTAATAGAATGATACGTTTAAAGTGCATATTCTAAAGGCAATAACATATGACATTTGATGGACACTCCAGCGTCAAATTTAAGTTAAACTGGGGGAATCGACTTAAATTCATGTGCGACCTAAGCAGATAATAACCTAGACATATGATTGGAGGAACGTTAAGAAGCGCTCTTCAATTGGTTCAAGGCTACATGATAAACATAAATGTATCTTTTCTAGGATGTTTGGCTACAGATTTCCAACTACAATCCGATACTGAAAAAATACAGTGCCTTCGGGAAATATTCATACCCCTTGAAATTTTCCACATTTTGTTACGTTACAGCCTTATTCTAAAATGTATTAAATAAATAAAAATCTACACTCAATACCCCATAATGACAAAGCGAAACAGGTTAATATTGTTTTTTGCAAAAATATTTTAAAAATACCTTATTTACATAAGTATTCAGACCCTTTGCTATGAGACTTGAAACTGAGCTCAGGTACATCCTGTTTCCGTTGATCATCCTTGAGATGTTTCTACAACTTGATTGGAGTCCACCTTTGGTCAATTCAATTGATTGGAAATTATTTGGAAAGGCACATACCTGTCTATATAAGGTCCCACAGATGACAGTGCATGTCATAGCAAAAACCAAGCCATGAGGTCGAAGGAATTGTCTGTAGAGCGCCGAGAGAGGATTGTGTTGAGGCAGAGATCTGGGGTAGGCTACCAAAAATTTCTGCAATATTGAAGGTCCCCAACAACACAGTGGCCTCCTGTCACGACTTCAACCGAGGCAGGCTCTCCTTCTCGTTCGGGTGGCGCTCGGCGGTCGTCGTCACCGGCCTACTAGCTGCCACTGACTCTTTTTCCTCCCCCTCCTTATGTGTTTATTTGTATCACCTGTGTTTAGTTAATTAGTGTGGCTTTATTAGTCAGCCAGCCCGTACGCTTCTTTGTGCGGGATTGTTTCATTGTAGCTTTTGGGATTTCGGGAGTGGTTATGATTATTGTGGACTGGGTTTGTTTCGAGTGTCATTGGACCGTTGTGTATGACACCCAGTACGTCCGTGTTGGACATTTCGTTTGTTAGTTGGGTATTAAAGACTCAACCTATTGAAGCTCTGTTGTTCCTGCGTCTGACTTCGCACCTCCCGACACTCAGATCGTTACAGAATCCCGCACCACTAAATGGAGTCAGCAGGAGCAGCAGCCAACCCTCTCCCATCGATGGAGGAACGGGTTCTCCACCACACCACCGTCCTCCATCGGATCGGATCAGCCATGGATCAAATGATGGAGAGAATGGAGCGATGGGAGAGGAGTGGGCTCCTCTCTCCACTTTCGGCTCCCCTTCCTCAGGACTCTCCATCCCCCGGCTCCAGCGCGCTCCGTCTTACGCTTCCGAGGGATTATGATGGAGCGGCGGCAGGGTGCCAGGGGTTCCTACTCCAGCTGGAGCTATACCTGGCCACTGTTCGCCCCACTCCCTCGGGAGCGGAGAGGGTGAGTGTCCTCGTCTCCTGCCTAACGGGTCGTGCTCTGGAGTGGGCCAACGCAGTCTGGAATGGCCCGGACTCAGCGAGGGAGCACTACCCGGAGTTTACCCGTCGTTTTCGTGCCGTGCTTGACCACCCCCCAGAAGGCCGAGCGGCGGGTGAGAGACTATTCCATCTCAGGCAGGAGAAGAGGAGCGCACAGGATTTCGCGCTGGAGTTCCGGACCTTGGCCGCGGGATCAGGGTGGAACGACAGGGCCCTTATTGACCACTACCGGTGTAGTCTCCGGGAGGACGTCCGCAGGGAGCTAGCGTGTCGGGACATCGCTCTGTCTTTGGATGAGCTTATCGACATTTCCATCCGACTGGACAATCTGCTGGCTGCCCGCGGGCGTTCGGAGAGGGTCCTGTGCGTTCCACCACCCAGCGCCCCGGCTCCCATCCCGATGGAGTTGGGAGGGGCCGCGCCTAGGGGTATCGGAGGAGGCCTCCCCTGCACCAGCTGTGGTCGGAGAGGACACACGGCCGATCGGTGCTGGGGGGTCTGTCTGGGAGTCGAGATGTCAGGCGGAACGCTTCTCGATCACCCCAGGTGAGTCAGCACCAAACTCACTCAGAACCCCCTGTCGGTCACATGTTTGTCTCAATTTTTTTCCTTGATTTTTTACCCTCTTCCCAGCATAGGGCACTAGTCGATTCAGGTGCAGCTGGGAACTTTATGGATCGCGGACTCGCCCGAGAGTTGGGCGTTCCGCTTGTGCCGATAGATTCTCCCTTTCCCGTGCACTCCCTAGATAGCCGGCCATTAGGGTCAGGGGTGGTCAGGGAGGCCACAGTTCCCCTGGACATGGTGACGCAGGGGAATCATAGGGAACGTATCAGTCTCTTTATTATTGATTCGCCTGCGTTTCCAGTGGTGCTGGGTATTCCCTGGTTGGCCCGGCACAATCCCAGTATTTCGTGGAGACAGGGAGTTCTCCAGGGGTGGTCAGAGGAGTGTTCTGGAAGGTGTCTGGGAGTTTCCATTGGTGCCACGTCGGTGGAGAGTCCAGACCAGGGTTCCACGGTGCGCATTCCCCCCGAGTATGCCGATTTGGCAATCGCTTTCTGTAAAAAGAAAGCGACGAAATTACCACCACATCGACCGGGTAGGGATTGTGCGATAGATCTCCAGGTTAACGCTGCGCTTCCCAAGAGTCATGTGTACCCTTTGTCCCAAGAGGAGACGTTGGCTATGGAGACATATGTCGCGGAGTCTCTGGGACAGGGGTACATTCGGCCCTCCATCTCACCCGTCTCCTCGAGTTTCTTTTTTGTAAAGAAGAAGGAGGGAGGTTTGCGTCCGTGTATTGATTATAGAGGTCTAAATGCCATCACAGTTGGGTTTAGTTACCCACTACCTCTCATCGCTTCGGCGGTGGAATCATTTCACGGAGCGCAGTTCTTTACAAAACTGGACCTCAGGAGCGCGTACAGTCTGGTGCGTATTCGGAAAGGAGACGAGTGGAAAACCGCATTTAGTACCACATCTGGCCACTATGAGTACTGCGTCATGCCGTATGGGTTAAAGAATGCTCCAGCTGTTTTCCAATCCTTTGTAGACGACATTCTCAGGGACCTGCACGTGCAGGGGGTAGTTGTGTATATCGATGACATTCTGATCTACTCAACTACTCAAGCCGCGCATGTATCTCTGGTGCGCAAAGTGCTTGGCAGACTGCTGGAGCATGACCTATACGTCAAGGCTGAGAAGTGTGTGTTCTCCAAACAAGCCGTCTCCTTCCTGGGTTATCGCATTTCCACCTCGGGGGTGGTGGTGGAGAGTGACCGCATAAAGGCCGTGCGTAATTGGCCGACTCCAACCACGGTGAAAGAGGTGCAGCGGTTTTTGGGTTTTGCCAACTACTACCGGAGATTTATCCGGGGTTTTGGTCAGGTAGCGGCTCCCATTACCTCACTGCTAAAGGGGGGCCCGGTGTGGTTGCGGTGGTCAGCGGCGGCGGACGGAGCTTTCAACAGGTTGAAGGCTCTGTTCACGGATGCTCCCGTGTTGGCGCATCCGGATCCCTCTTTAGCATTCATAGTGGAGGTGGACGCGTCCGAGGCTGGGGTGGGTGCCGTGCTATCACAGCGCTCGGGTACGCCACCAAAACTCCGCCCCTGCGCTTTCTTCTCTAGTAAGCTCAGTGCAGCGGAGCGTAACTATGATGTGGGGGATCGGGAGTTGTTAGCGGTGGTCAGGGCTCTGAAGGTGTGGAGACACTGGCTTGAGGGGGCTAAGCACCCTTTTCTCATCTGGACCGACCACCAGAATCTGGAGTATATTCGGGCAGCTCGGAGATTGAACCCGCGTCAGGCAAGGTGGGCCATGTTTTTCACCCGGTTTAGGTTCACGTTGTCCTACAGACCCGGTTCCCAAAACGTAAAGGCTGACGCACTGTCTCGCCTTTACGACACGGAGGATAGGACCACCGAGCCCACTCCCATCATCCCCGCCTCGAGGTTGATAGCGCCAGTGGTATGGGAGGTGGACTCGGACATCGAGCGGGCGTTACGGGCGGAACCCGCGCCTCCTCAGTGCCCGGCGGGCCGTAAGTACGTACCGCTTGGTGTTCGGGACCGACTGATTCGGTGGGCTCATGTCCTACCCTCCTCGGGTCACCCTGGGGTGACGAGGACAGTGGGGAGCCTTCGGGGAAGGTATTGGTGGCCCACCTTAGCTCGTGACGTTAGGGTTTATGTCTCCTCCTGTTCGGTATGCGCTCAGAGTAAGGCCCCTAGGCACCTTCCTAGAGGGAAGTTGCAACCCCTCCCCGTTCCACAACGGCCATGGTCTCATCTGTCCGTGGACTTCCTGACCGATCTTCCCCCTTCTCAGGGAAACACTACGGTTCTGGTAATTGTGGATCGGTTTTCTAAGTCCTGCCGTCTCCTCCCGTTGCCCGGTATCCCTACTGCCCTACAGACTGCGAAAGGCCTTATTCACTCACGTCTTCCGGCACTACGGGGTGCCGGAGGACATCGTTTCTGATCGGGGCCCCCAGTTCACGTCCCGAGTATGGAGGGCGTTCATGGAGCGTCTGGGGGTCACGGTCAGCTTGACTTCCGGTTTTCACCCCGATAGTAATGGGCAGGTGGAGAGAGTGAACCAGGAGGTGGGTAGGTTTCTGCGGTCCTATTGCCAGGACCGGCCAGGGGAGTGGGCGAGATACATTCCCTGGGCCGAGATGGCCCAGAACTCACTACGCCACTCCTCTACTAATGTGTCCCCCTTTCAGTGTGTGTTGGGGTACCAGCCGGTCCTGGCACCATGGCATCCGAGCCAGACCGAGGCTCCTGGGGTGGAGGAGTGGGTACAGCGCTCCAAAGAGACCTGGAGGGCCGTCCAGGAGTCCCTTCAACAAGCCACTAGGAGGCAGAAGAGGAGCGCTGACCGCCACCGCAGTGAGGCTCCCGTGTTTGTACCGGGGGAAAGGGTCTGGCTCTCGACCCGAAACCTACCCCTCCGCTTGCCCTGCCGGAAGCTGAGGCCGCAGTGTGTAGGGCCCTTCAAAGTCCTGAGGAGAATAAACGAGGTGTGTTATCGATTAAAACTCCCTTCCTATTATCATATTAACCCCTCGTTTCATGTGTCTCTCCTCAGGCCGGTGGTAGCTGGTCCCCTGCAGGACGGTGAGGTGCTGGAGGTCCCCCCCCCCCCCTCTGGACATCGAGGGGTCCCCGGCGTACACGATACGGGCCATTCTGGACTCGAGACGCCGGGTGAGGGGCCTGCAGTACCTCGTGGACTGGGAGGGGTACGGTCCGGAGGAGAGGTGCTGGGTACCGGTGGAGGACATTTTGGATCCATCTATGTTAAGGGATTTCCATCGCCTCCATCCGGATCGCCCCGCGCCTCGTCCTCCGGGTCGACCTCGAGGCCGGTGTCGGCGCGCTGCGGGAGCCGCGCGTCAGAGGGGGGGTACTGTCACGACTTCAACCGAGGCAGGCTCTCCTTCTCGTTCGGGTGGCGCTCGGCGGTCGTCGTCACCGGCCTACTAGCTGCCACTGACTCTTTTTCCTCCCCCTCCTTATGTGTTTATTTGTATCACCTGTGTTTAGTTAATTGTTAATTAGTGTGGCTTTATTAGTCAGCCAGCCCGTACGCTTCTTTGTGCGGGATTGTTTCATTGTAGCTTTTGGGATTTCGGGAGTGTTTATGATTATTGTGGACTGGGTTTGTTTCGCGTGTCATTGGACCGTTGTGTATGACACCCAGTACGTCCGTGTTGGACATTTCGTTTGTTAGTTGGGTATTAAAGACTCAACCTATTGAAGCTCTGCTGTTCCTGCGTCTGACTTCGCACCTCCCGACACTCAGATCGTTACACCTCCATCATTTTTAAATGGAAGAAGTTTGGAACCACCAAGGGCCTTGATAAAGGAGGTGACCAAGAACCTGATGGTCACTCTGACAGAGCTCTAGAGTTCCTCTGTGGAGATGGGAGAACCTTCCAGAAGGACAACCATCTCTGCAGCAATTCACCAATCAGGCCTTTATGGCCAGACATAAGCCACTCCTCAGTAAAAGGCACATGACAGCCCGCTTGGAGTTTGCTAAAAGGCACCAAAAGACTCTCAGACCATGAGAAACAAGATTCTCTGGTCTGATGAAACCAAGATCGAACTCTTTGGCATGAATGCCAAGTGTCACGTCTGGAGGAAACCTGGCACCAATACTACGGAAACCTGGCACCAATACTACGGTGAAGCATGGTGGTGGCAGCATCATGCTGTGGGGATGTTTTTCAGCGGCATGGACTGGGAGACTAGTCAGGATCGAGGGAAAGATGAACGGAGCAAAATACAGAGAGATCCTTGATGAAAACCTGCTCCAGAGTGGCCAGGACCTCAGACTGGGGCGACGGTTCACCTTCCATCAGGACAACGCTTCGGGACAAGTCTCTGAATGTTCTTGAGTGGCCCAGCCAGGACCTGGACTTGAACCCGATCTAATATCTCTGGAGAGACCTGAAAATAACTGTGAAGCGACGCTCCCTATCCAACCTGAAAGAGCTTGAGAGGATCTGCAGAGAATAATGGGAGAAACTGCCCAAATACAGGGGTACCAAGCTTGTAGCGTCATACCCAAGAATGCTTTTTTTATTTTGATGAATTATCAAAAAAAATAGACCTGTTTTTGCTTTGTCATTATGGGGTATTGTCTTTAGATTGATAGGGGAAAAAGCGATTTAATACATTTTAGAATAAGGCTGTAAGGTAACAAAGTGGAAAAAGTCAAGGGGTCTGAATACTTTCCGAATGCACTGTATATAAACGCAACATGCAACAATTTCAATGATTTTACTGAGTTACAGTTCATATGAGGAAATTAGTCACACAAAATAAATTCATTAGGCCCTAATCTATTGATTTCACATGACTGGGCAGGGGCGCAGCCATGGGTGGGCCTGGGAGGGCATAGACCCACCCACTTGGGGCCAACCCACTGGGGAGCACGGCCTAGCCAATCAGAATGAGTTTTTCCCCACAAAAGGTGCTTTATTACAGACAGAAATACTCTTCAGTTTCATCAGCTGTCTGGGTTGCTGGTCTCAGACGATCCTGCAATGGAAGAAGCCAGGTGCGGAGGTCCTGGGCTGGCGTGGTTAAACGTGGTCTGCGGTTGTGAGGCCGGTTGGACATACTGCCAAAGTCTCTAAAATGATGTTGGAGGTGGCTTATGGTAGAGATATAGAGATATGGGAGAGATAAATATGGTAGAGATAAATGAACATTAAATGCTCTGCCAACAGCTCTGGTGGACTTTCCTGCAGTCAGCATGCCAATTGCATGCTTCCTCAAAACTTGAGACATCTATTGCAGTGTGTTGTGTGACAAAACTGCACATTTAAAGTGGCTATTATTGTCCCCAGCACAAGGTGCACCTGTGTAATGATCATGCTGTTTAATCAGCTTCTTGATATACCACACCTGTCAAATGCTCACTAACAGAGATGTAAATACATTTGTGCACAAAATTTGAAATAAATTCGCTTTTTGTGTGTATGAAACATTTCTGGGATATTTTATTTCAGGCCAGGAAACATGGGACCAAGACCTGCACATCATCATCTGCACATCTATCACTCTAGTGTTAATTTAGCTAAATTGTAATTACTTGCTACTATGGCCTATTTATTGACTTACCACCTCACGCCATTTGCACACAAAAATACGTTATTTTTTTTCTATTGTGTTATTGACTGACTGTACACTTGTTTATTCTATATGTAACTCTGTGTTGTTGTTTGTGTCACACTGCTTTGCTTTATCTTGGCCAGGTCGCAGTTGTAAATGAGAACTTGTTCTCAACTCGCCTACCTGGTTAAATAAAGGTGAAAACATGTTGCTTTATTATTTTTGTTCAGTATAAATGTTAAGACAAGATAATTAATTTACATATATTCTATCAAATGTTTGTGTGAAATCATCCACCATTGCATTTAGTTGTTGAAACTGTTATTTATAAACAATTTAATGGACAAAAATGTTTCACCCCAGATGGGACTCGAACCCACAATCCCTGGCTTAGGAGGCCAGTGCCTTATCCATTAGGCCACTGGGGCTTGTTATAAAGAGAACGGGATCTGGCCATTATATCATTAATTATCCAGGAGAAATATGACGATAAATCTGTGAATCAAGTAATGACACTGAAGAAACTATTTCACGGGGGAAACAGTTCGATCGAAGCATGCGGTAAACAAACACAAAGTGACGCTATCACCACGGTGATGCGTTCACATTGATGGCTTATTCCACTCAAACTAAACAGCGGGGGCATTTATCAAGTGTTTACATTATTACAAGGATGAAATGTAGACTTTGTCTAACTATAAAGAATCCAATGGTATGTAGTTACAGTAAACATTCATAAAAATGCAAAGTGATTTGATATCGTCCAACTCAAATGCTGCGTTTCCATTTGTAAATTCTTAAATTATTACCCGTTTAGACAAAATGGATCTGTAGCACTTGTGCAGTAACCTGCATGTCTGTAAAAAGCCGCTTGCTGGGCTAGAAAGAGAAGGGAAGCCTCTGCTAACCAAAGATAACGAATTAGCTAGGTCAATAAAAGCGCTGTACATTCATTTAGCTAGCTATTTTAATATATGATTAAATAAACGACAAAGATAGTGGCGTAATGTTGTTGCTGTTGGTAATCTTAGCTTGCAATGTTATCGTTAGCTAGCTACGTAGCCAACGTTTCTTGACTACTATTTCCAAAGCTGCAAAATAAGAAGTTATCAATCTAACATTAATCCTCTACAATATATATTTGTCTCACAATATAGAACGCAGCTGATGACGAAGATGCTGCTTTTTGGCAACACCTTCTGTCCAAAGAATACCCCTCGCAAGTCTGTTTCTGTCTTCAATCTTCACACGGTGAGTTGATGAAATTCCTCTCGGACGCCCAAAAACATTCTGCACAATGTGCATCTGTTGTCTTTTATGTGAAGTAAGTTTCTACATCCCCCCTCTTAATTTGTTGCGTCTAGTTGGATTGGTCTACGAGGGAAATAGAGTTGGGTCTTGAGTATGCAGCCCCTGTTATGAACATTGGGGGGCCATAGCTTGACATTTGAAGACGGACAATGGATTGCAGGTAATTGATCAACAATTAAATGTAGTAGAACACTGCACTGTCTGCACTGCTACTGTAAGAAGTCTGATCTATCTGATCACCACTGATATTTGCATTTTATTTGTTTTCTTTTTTATTTGCTGTTCTGTTTCTCGCCCCTACAGTCTGAAGGGAATGTATCTGGGAAGGAGGTGCAGAGACTGAAAAATAGGAACCTAGAGCTTGAAAAGGAGAACAACCTACTCTGAAGATTGACTGATGGTTATTGTTACACCAGATGCTGAATGTGACTGCAAGCTGTACTGCACAGACAAACGTCATTGGAGGTGTTTCATTCTATGGCTCAATAGCTTTCACAAACTGGCCAAGTCTGTGTAAACAAATTCAGTAAAGACAATCATAATCCAAAGGCTCAGTCAGTCATACATTGAGTAAGCGTTGCAGGTCAGGCTACATCGGTGTATGGGAAAACATATAAACCTTTTGACCGAGTATGGTAATGATTGACCAAGAGTGATGTTTGAATTATTAGTCATTGTACCAGTACAGTGTGAGCCACAGAACCTTTCTTCCAAAATATATCATTGATCGGTTTGTGAGGGTTTGAGAAATGGGTCTTCTTGGCCCACTTACATACCCACTCCTTCCTCCTAGAGAGGACCATCCTCTTGAGGGACAATGGGAGTCAGTACAACCAAGAGGATGAGGGCTGGACCCCTGATGGTGGCTGGGGCTGGATGGAAGCTGGGGCTGGATGGTGGCTGGGGCTACTCATCTGTTTCGTCGTCACTGGGTTCTCCTACGCTTTCCCCAAAGCTGTCAGTGTCTCCTTCAAAAAGCTGATGAGGGACTTTGAAGTGTGCCACAGCGACACGGCCTGAATCTCCTCCATCATGCTCTATGGATCAGGTCAGAGGTCAATCATAGAGATGATACAGGGGCCTCTGAGAGCTTGAATTGTATACGAAACAAAGCTGTCAGATGTAAAAAATGAAAAAATACGTCGTTCAATGGGAAAAACAAAACAGAAAAGTGTCTGGGAAATGTATTTGTTGTCTGGAGATGCAAGTCTCTTGTAGTTCTGCATAATTTAATTAACAAATACACATGGCCTGTTTGTCTGTGAACGCCTTCTGCCCAGGCCCAGTGTCCAGTATCATGGTCAACAGGTTTGACAGCAGGTCGGTGATGCAGGTCGGAGGTTTGCTGGCATCAGCAGGCATGGTGGGACCTTCCTTCACCACCGCCATTAAACATCTTTACCTTACAGGTACTTGCAATATGTCACAACTCACACCACTAATCCCTTTCTCTATCCAGCTCTAACGTGTAGCTTCCCATAGTCTGTATACAATGATTTCGGCCCGGGCCCCCAATGACTAATGCTCCGTGTTCCTCTCTGTCTTGTCCCCCCTGGGTCAGGTTCTGCTGGACCACTATGGCTAGAGGGAAGGCTTTCTCATCATGGTGGACTGCTGCTCACCTGCGGGTCTTTCATGAGACCTCTGGAGAGGAGATGGAGAAAAGAGGAGGAAACGGGAGAAGGGAACGAACCAGCGCTGAAAGAGATGTTTCCTTCAAAAGTAGGAAAGGAGAAGAATGGAATAGAAAATCAGCTTTTGGACTTAAGGGGGGTGCCTGAACAGGTGGTTGTTGATCTTCACTGAGTGGACAAAACATTTGGAACACCTTCCTAATATTGAGTTGCACCCATTTTTCAGTCGGAATAGCCTCAATTCATCGGGGCATGGACTCGACAAGGTGTCGAAAGCGTTCCACAGGGATGCTGGCCTATGTTGACTCCAATGCTTCTCACAGTTGTGTCAAGTTGGCTGGATGTCGTTTGGGTGGTCGACCATTCTTGATACACACGGGAAACTGTTGACCGTGAAAACCACAGCAGCGTTGCAGTTCTTGACGCACTCAAAACGGTGTGCCTGGCACCTACTACCATAACTCATTCAAAGGCACTTAAATCTGTTGTTTTGCCCATTCACCCTCTGAATGGCACACATACACAATCCATGTCTCAATTGTCTCAAGGCTTGAAAATAATTATTTAACCTGACTCCTCCCCTTCATCTACACTGATTGAAGTGGATTTAACAAGTGACATCAATAAGGGATCATAGCTTTCACCTTGATTCACCTGGTCAGTCAATGTTATGGTGATTATAGGGGGACTTTACAATGATGGTGAAAACTTGGAGAAAAGTTTGGGTTATGTGAGTTAAAATCTACCGGAAAGTCACAGAGGGTGCACGGAGGGACATGTCCAAATGCTGAATTTAGGCACTTTAGCAAGTCTTTATTAATATAAAAAAATCGGATTAATTGAATTCTCAATGTGGTCTATATTAAAGGGCACTTCATTAAATATAACAGGCTTTTAAAAATTGTATATTGGTGCACAATTTCTACTTAAAATATCAAAGGGACGCAAAAGGCACTCATTTCGTGGAACAAGCCAGTAATTCGTGGAACAACCCAGTAATTGTTATGGCTCTAAAATAACTAAATACGTATTCTGCTCTGAATGGTTTTTCATTAAGCATTAATATTCTACATACATTCTTTCAAACCATTATATATTTTAATATTCAGTATTAATCAGTTAATAGTGGAGGAGGCCAATTAAACATGTCAACATTCTGTATTTAGGCTTTCGTGTTTGTCCATGTACCTAATCTTGGTTAACCTCAATTTTATTTGCGTAGTCTGTCCAAGAGAGATTATTCTACCTGGCTTACAACTGGCTAGTTTCAAGTGTTAATGTCACATGCACAAGTACAGTGCTGCTGCCTTTCTTGCAGCTCGAAGCCCAACAATGCAGTAATAAATATCAATGCAGCACTAAACATAACAAGGTAGGAAAAAACACACAATAAATAGAAATAAGAAGATGAGGAATTAAGAAGCTATATACAGGGTCAGTAGCGAAATACAGGGTCAGTTCCAGGGTCAGTAGCGAAATACAGGGTCAGTTCCAAGGTCATTAGCGAAATACAGGGTCAGTTCCAAGGTCAGTAGCTATATACAGGGTCAGTTCCAGGTTCAGTTCCAATACCATATTTACAATATGCAGGGTTACTGGAGTGATAGAGGTACAGTGCCTTTAGAAAGTTTTCATACCCCTTGATTTATTCAACATCTTGTTGTGTTACAGCCTGAATTCACAATACCCCATAATGACAAAGTGAAAACATTTTTTTGAAATGCTTGCCAATTTATTGAAAATGAAATACAGAAATATCTAATTTACATAAGTATTCACTCCCCCGAATCAATACATGTTAGAATCACCTTGGCAGCCATTACAGCTTTGAGTATTTCTGGGTAAATCGCTAAGAGTTTTGCACATCTGGATTGTACAATTTGCACATTATTCTTAAAAAAAAAAATCTTCTAGTTCTGTGAAGTTGGTTGTTGATCATTGTTAGACAGTCATTTTCAAGTCTTGCCATAGATTTCAAAGCCGATTTAAGTCAAAACTGTAACTCGGACACTCAGGAACATTCAATGATATCTTGGTAAACAACTGCAGTGTATAATTTGGCCTTGTGTTTTAGGTTATTTTCCTGCTGAAAGGTGAATTTGTCTCCAGTGGCAGTTGGAAAGCAGACAGAACCAGGTTTCCCTCTTAAATTGTGCCTGTGCTTATCTCTAGTCCGTTTTTTTTATCAAAAACACTCCCTAGTTCTTGCCAATCTGTGCTCGGGGGGTCGCGAACTTCCTACAGGACTGGTGCGCAGAAGAAATGCTATGCCACGCATAGACGCAAGAGATTGAACATTAGTTTGCACTATATAGATAAACGTTTATTCTGTGATCGAATCAATATTATATCAGCCCCTTTTCAATGGAACAAACCAAAACACATAACTTTGCAAGATTGAGTCAGATTTTGTTGTAGGAATAGCCAGAGCGCAAAAGAGTAGAATTCTGTTGGCGGGGGTAGTTTAAGAGCGGTGAGCCACATTTGTTGATATTCTTTGCTAGTTAGCGAGTTATTAGCCCAGTTATACATAAGTATAGGTCAGTAAAGGGGAGTTACTAATCGGACCAAGACACAGCGTAGTTTGTGCTCAACATATTTAATAATGACGATAAACGTGAACACTTAACAATTACAAAATAACAAAATGTGGCAAACCGATACAGTCCTAGCTGGTGCAGCGAAAACACAAAGACAGGAAACAACCACCCACAATCCCCAACACAAAACAAGCCACCTAAATATGATTCCCAATCAGAGACAACACAAAACACCTGCCTCTGATTGGGAACCATATTAGGCCAAATATAGAAACAGACAAACTAGACAGACAACATAGAATGCCCACCCAGCTCACGTCCTGACCAACACTAAAACAAGCAAAACACAGAAGAACTATGGTCAGAACGTGACAGCATCAAAAGTCGTGCTATAAATTCTCAGACAACCCAAAGATTCCTTGATGCCCTTCCAGACTCCCTCTGCCTACCTAAGGACGTCAGAGGACAAAAATCAGTTAACCACATAACTGAGGAACTCAATTTAACCTTGCGCAATACCCTAGATGCAGTTGCACCCCTAAAAACTAAAACCATTTGTCATAAGAAACTAGCTCCCTGGTTGTTATGGGATTTTTATGAATAAATGACTAAAATATCTAAAATATGTATACATTTGACTTAGATGTTACTGTATGAATGAAACTTATTATAATCATAATGCTGAATGTGATATGTTCCTTGTTAGAAAGAATGGGTTTATCTTCAGACAGGCTTGAATGTTGTATCTACCCAGGGAGGGGAAAGACCTTGGGTTGGTTGCAGATAGTTTAACAGGTGGCAGACAGTAATGAGAACGCTAACTATACTGCCATTGTATCCGAGAGGAGGATGGACATTAAAACCTATGACATTATCTTTATTATATAACCTGATGTAAATTATACCATGATCAGTACTCTCGAGAATAAACGCTATTGATTGATTGATTTTGAGACTGGTCTCTGTCCATTTAATGCTGATAAGTATCTTACAAATTCTTATGTATGGGCAGAGTGTTGGTTGATAAACATATAGGAATTAAATTCCTTTAACACTGGTATACAGAAAATACCCGTGCTCTGAAGCAAGCTTCCAGAAAATTGGAACGGAAATGGCGCCACACCAAACTGGAAGTCTTCCGACTAGCTTGGAAAGACAGTACCATGCGGTATCGAAGAGCCCTCACTGCTGCTCGATCATCCTATTTTTCCAACTTAATTGAGGAAAATAAGAACAATCCGAAATGTATTTTTGATACTGTCGCAAAGCTAACTAAAAAGCAGCATTCCCCAAGAGAGGATGGCTTTCACTTCAGCAGTAATAAAGTCATGATCGTTAGAAAGCAAATTACGGACTCCTCTTTAAATCTGCGTATTCCTCCAAAGCTCAGTTGTCCTGAGTCTGCACAACTCTGCCAGGACCTAGGATCAAGGGAGACACTCAAGTGTTTTAGTACTATATCTCTTGACACAATGATGAAAATAATCATGGCCTCTAAACCTTCAAGCTGCATACTGGACCCTATTCCAACTAAACTACTGAAAGAGCTGCTTCCTGTGCTTGGCCCTCCTATGTTGAACATAATAAACGGCTCTCTATCCACCGGATGTGTACCAAACTCACTAAAAGTGGCAGTAATAAAGCCTCTCTTGAAAAAGCCAAAACTTGACCCCTTTAAATATAAAAAACTATCGGCCTATATCGAATCTTCCATTACTCTCAAACATTTTAGAAAAAGCTGTTGCGCAGCAACTCACTGCCTTCCTGAAGACAAACAATGTATACAAAATGCTTCAGTCTGGTTTTGGAGAGATTGGAAACCCAAATTGGTCTACACGGACAAGTTCTGGCCAGGTTTAGATTTAATCTGTCGGAAAGATATCAGTTTGTTTCTGTGAATGGTTTGTCCTCTGACAAATCAATTGTAAATTTCGGTGTTCCTCAAGGTTCCGGTTTAGAACCACTATTGTTTTCACTATATATTTTACCTCTTGGGGATGTCATTCAAAAACATAATAACTTTCACTGCTATGCGGATGACACACAGCTGTACATTTCAATGAAACATGGTGAAGCCCCAAAATTGCCCTCGCTAGAAGCCTGTGTTTCAGACATAAGGAAGTGGATGGCTGCAAACTTTCTACTTTTAAACTCGGACAAAACAGAGATGCTTGTTCTAGGTCCCAAGAAACAAAGAGATATTCTGTTGAATCTGGCAATTAATCTTGATGGTTGTACAGTCGTCTCAAATAAAACTGGACCTCGGCGTTACTCTGGACCCTGATCTCTCTTTTGACGAACATATCAAGACTGTTTCAAGGACAGCTTTTTTCCATCTATGTAACATTGCAAAAATCAGAAACTTTCTGTCCAAAAATGATGCAGAAAAAATAATCCATGCTTTTGTTACTTCTAGGTTAGACTACTGCAATGCTCTACTTTCCGGCTACCCGGATAAAGCACTAAATAAACTTCAGTTAGTGCTAAATACGGCTGCAAGAATCCTGACTAGAACCAAAAAATTGGGTAATATTACTCCAGTGCTAGCCTCCCTACACTGGCTTCCTGTTAAGGCAAGGGCTGATTTCAAGGTTTTACTGCTAACCTACAAAGCATTACATGGGCTTGCTCCTACCTATCTTTACGATTTGGTCCTGTCGTACATACCTACACGTACGCTAGTCACAAGATGCAGGCCTCCTAATTGTACCTAGAATTTCTAAGCAAAAAGCTGGAGGCAGGGCATTCTCCTATAGAGCTCAATTTTTATGGAATGGTCTGCCTATCCATGTGAGAGACGCAGACTCGGTTTCAACCTTTAAGTCTTTACTGAAGACTCATCTCTTCAGTAGGTCATATGATTGAGTGTAGTCTGGCCCAGGAGTGTGAAGGTGAATGGAAAGGCACCTGGAGCAACGAACAGCCCTTGCTGTCTCTGCCTGGCCGGTTCCCCTCTCTCCACTGGGATTCTCTGCCTCTAACCCTATTACAGGGGCTGAGTCACTGGCTTACTGGTGCTCTTCCATGCTGTTCCTAGGAGGGGTGCGTCACTTGAGTGGGTTGAGTCACTGACGTGATCTTCCTGTCCGGGTTGGCACCACATATGATTGAGTGTAGTCTGGCCCAGGAGTGTGAAGGTGAACGGAAAGGCTCTGGAGCAACGAACCGCCCTTGCTGTCTCTGCCTGGCCGGTTCCCCTCTCTCCACTGGGATTCTCTGCCTCTAACCCTATTACAGGGGCTGAGTCACTGGCTTACTGGTGCTCTTCCATGCTGTCCCTAGGAGGGGTGCGTCACTTGAGGGGGTTGAGTCACTGACGTGATCTTCCTGTCCGGGTTGGCACCACCCTTGGGTTGTGCTGTGGCGGAGATCTTTGTGGGCTATACTCGGCCTTGTTTCAGGATGGTAAATTGGTGGTTGAAGATATCCCTCTAGTGGTGTGTGGGCTGTGCTTTGGCAAAGTGGGTGGGGTTATATCCTGCCTGTTTGGCCCTGTCTGGGGGTATCATCGGATGGGGCCACAGTGTCTCCTGACCCCTCCTGTCTCAGCCTCCAGTATTTATGCTGCAGTAGTTTATGTGTCGGGGGGCTAGGGTCAGTTTGTTATATCTGGAGTACTTCTCCTGTCTTATCCGGTGTCCTGTGTGAATGTAAGTACGCTCTCTCTAATTCTCTCTTTCTCTCTTTCTTTCTCTCTCTCGGAGGACTTGAGCCCTAGGACCATGCCTCAGGACTATCTGGCATGATGACTCCTTGCTGCCCCCAGTCCACCTGGACGTACTGCTGCTCCAGTTTCAACTGTTCTGCTGGGGCTATGGAACCCTGACCTGTTCACCGGACGTGCTACCTGTCCCAGACCTGCTGTTTTCAACTCTCTAGAGACAGCAGGAGCGGTAGAGGTACTCTTAATGATCGGCTATGAAAAGCCAACTGACATTTACTCCTGAGGTGCTGACTTGCTGCACCCTCGACAACTACTGTGATTATTATTATTTGACTATGCTGGTCATTTATGAATATTTTAACATCTTGGCCATGTTCTGTTATAATCTCCACCCGGCACAGCCAGAAGAGGACTGGCCACCCCTCATAGCCTGGTTCCTCTCTAGGTTTCTTCCTAGGTTTTGGCCTTTCTAGGGAGTTTTTTCTAGCCACCGTGCTTCTACACCTGCATTGCTTGCTGTTTGGGGTTTTAGGCTGGGTTTCTGTACAGCACTTTGAGATATCAGCTGATGTACGAAGGGCTATATAAATAAATTTGATTTGATTTTGATATGATTTGATCATTGCTTTGCACAAAAAGGGCCTCACAGGCAAGGATATTGCTGCCAGTAAGATTGCACCTAAATCAACCATTTATCGGATCATCAAGAACTTCAAGGAGAGCGGTTCAATTGTTGTGAAGAAGGCTTCAGGGCACCCAAGAAAGTCCAGCAAGCGCCAGGACCATCTCCTAAAGTTGATTCAGCTGCAGGATCGGGGCACCACCAGTACAGAGCTTGTTCAGGAATGGTAGCAGGCAGGTGTGAGTGCATCTGCACGCACAGTGAGGCGAAGACTTTTGGAGGATGGCCTGGTGTCAAGAAGGGCAGTAAAGAAGCCACTTCTCTCCAGGAAAAACATCAGGGACATACTGATATTCTGCAAAAGGTACAGGGATTGGACTGCTGAGGACTGGGGTAAAGTAATTTTCTCTGATGAATCCCCTTTCCGATTGTTTGGGGCATCCGGAAAAAAACTTGTCCGGAGAAGACAAGGTGAGCGCTGCCATCAGTCCTGTGTCATGCCAACAGTAAAGCATCCTGAGACCATTCATGTGTGGGGTTGCTTCTCAGCCAAGGGAGTGGGCTCACTTACAATTTTGCTTAAGAACACAGCGATGAATAAAGAATGGGTTGTGTACAGCTGCAGCGATCGGTAAGCTGCTCTGACAGCCAATGCTTGAAGTGAGGGAGATAAGTCTCCAACTTCAGTGATTTTTGCAATTCATTCCAGTCATTGGCAGCAGAGAACTGGAAGGAAAGGCGGCCAAAGGAGGTGTTGGCTTTGGGGATGACCAGTGAGATGTACCTGCTGGAGCGTGTGCTACAGGTGGGTGTTGCTATGGTGACCAGTGAGCTGAGATAAGGCTGAGATTTACCTAGCAAAGACTTATAGATGACCTGGAGCCAGTGGGTTTGGCGACGAGTGTGAAGCGAGGGCCAGTCAACGAGAGCATACAGGTCGCAATGGTAGGTAGTATATGGGGCTTTGGTGACAAAACGGATGGCGCTGTGATAGACTGCATCCAATTTGCTGAGTAGAGTGTTGGGGGCTATTTTGTAAATGACATCGCGAAGTCGAGGATCGGTAGGATGGTCAGTTTTACGAGGGTATGTTTGGCAGCATGAGTGAAGGATGCTTTGTTGCGAAATAGGAAGCTGATTCTAGATTTAATTTTGGATTGGAGATGCTTAATGTGAGTCTGGAAGGAGATTTTACAGTCTAACCTGACACCTAGGTATTTGTAGTTGTCCACATATTCTAAGTCAGAACCGTCCAGAGTAGTGATGCTAGGCGGGTGGGCAGGCGGGTGCGGGCAGTGATCGGTTGAAGAGGATACATTTAGTTTTACTAGCATTTAAGAGCAGTTGGAGGCCACGGAAGGAGTGTTGTATGGCATTGAAGCTCGTTTGGAGGTTTGTTAACACAGTGTCCAAAGAAGTGCCAGATGTATACAGAATGGTGTCGTCTGCGTAGAGGTGGATCAAAGAATCACCCGCAGCAAGAGCGACATCATTGACATAGAAAATGAAAATTATCATTGACAGAGAAAATGATGTATACAGAGAAGCGAGTCAGCCTGAGAATTTAACCCTGTGGCACCCCCATAGAGACTGCCAGAGGTCCGGACAACGGGCCCTCCAATTTGACACACTGAACTCTATCTGAGAAGTAGTTAGTGAACCAGGCGAGGCAGTCATTTGAGAAATCAAGGCTGTTGAGTCTGCCGATAAGAATACGGTGATTGACAGAGTCGAAAGCCTTGACCAGGTCAATGAAGAAGGCTGCACGGTACTGTTTAAATGTGTAAACATTTCTAAAACATAATTTGACATGGGTATTGTGTGTAGGCCAGTGACACAAAATCTACATTTAATCCACCACAAAATTAGGAAAAAGTCAAGGGGTGTGAGTACTTTCCAAAGACACTGTAGATATGTATGGGGTAAGGTGACTAGGCTTCAGGATATATGATAGAGTAGCAGCAGCATAATTTATGATTGTGTGTGTGTGTGTAGAGTCAGTATAAATGTACTGTATCTGCATGTTATGTGTGTGAACAAATTATGAAGTGTTTGTGTGTGTGTTGGAGTGTGTAGAGTCCTGTGAGTGTGCGTAGAGACAGTGCAAAATAAAATACAAGGGGGCCAACTTAGATAGTCCGTGTAGCCATTCTGTTAGCTATTTAGCAGTCTTATTGCTTGTGAATATAAGATGTTTCTGGTGAACAATCTGGTCTCATAGACTAGACGTAACATAGTAAATGGAAATACGGAACATTCAAATTTGTACGATACGTTACATCTGGTATGGTTACATAAGACAAACCTTACTTCAGGTAAACCCAAAGGTTGTGAGTTCGAATCACATCACATAAAACTTGAGCATTTTAGCTAATTAATGACTTTTCAACTACTTACTACTTTTTTAGCTACTTTTCAACTACTTCACATTTGAACTAACCCTTCCCCTAACCTTCACCGATTTAGCTAACCCTTCCCCTAACCTTAATTCTTTAACCTCTAGACTTCACCTGAACCCCTAGCCTGGCTGAAGTTAGCCAGCTAGCCACCTGGCTAGAATTTGTAACATATCATACATTTTTGCAAATTTGTAACATATTGTAAGTTTTTGAAAAATGTACATATTGTACGAATTGTAATTAGTAACATATCATCTGAAATGGGTGAAGGACATCCACAAATTAATATATACCATATGAAACGTAACATATCATACTAAATCAAAACAAATTTTATTTGTCACATGCGCAGAATACAGCAGGTGAACAACAGGTGAAATGCTTACTTACAAGCCCTTAACCAACAATGCAGTTTTAAGAATATATATATTTTTTAATTAGAAATATAACAAATAATTAAGGAGCAACAATAAAATAACAGTAGCGAACAATGTGCGGGGGCACCGGTTAGTCGAGGTAATTGAGGTAATATGTACGTGTAGGTTGAGGTAAAGTGACTATGCATGGATAATAGACAGAGAGTGGCAGCAGCATAAAAATTAGGTTGGGGTGGGGACAATGCAAATAGTCCGGTTAGCTATTTCATTAACTGTTCAAGAGTTATGGCTTGAGGGTAGAAGAAGTTAAGAAGCCTTTTTGACCTAGACTTGGCGCTCCGGTACCGCTTGCTGTGCAGTAGCAGAAAGAACAGCCTATGACTAAATGGAGTGTCTCCGATTTACATACAGAATAATACGAAATGCTCTGAGACCAGAATGCAGTGCCTGGTGTCAGATTTGATGCACCGGTACCGCTTGCTGTGCAGAAGCAGAGTCTATGGCTCGGGTGGCTGGAGAATTTAACAATTGTCTGGGCCTTGCTTTCACACCTCCTGATATAGATGTCCTGGATGGCAGGGAGTTCGGCCTCAGTGATGTACTGGGTTGTCCCCATCACCCTCTGTAGCACCATGTGATCGTGGGCAGCGCTGTTGCCATACCAAGCAGTGACGCAGCTAATCAAGATACTCTCATTGGTGCAGCTGTATAACTTTTGGAGGATTTGATGGCCCATGCCAAACCTTTTCACTTCCTGAGGGGGAAGAAGCACTGTCGTGCCTTATTTACAACTGTGTGAGTGGACCGTTTTAAGTCCTTGGTGATTTGGACACCTGGCTCTGGCTGGCTGGTAAGGTGCAAAATGTTCTAATTCAAAAATGACCGCCACATAAAATAATTAGGGCGGTGCTTACTAAAGCAATGCACTTACAGATATGTGTTTTCATTGGCTATGTTTACTTTCCGTCCACTCTGCATGTATTTTGGTGATATGAATGGTCTGTTGACAAGCCTGTCAAAATTCCTGTCTAGCGATTGGCTGAATATTGCATCATCACAGCCTTTCACTCTTGTTGCTCTGAAGCGGGTAAAATATTGTGCACTTGTCCAGCAGGAGACAAGTATTTTCTTGTGAAGGCCTTTTCTTTGGAAAATTAACACTGTTTTGCTGGAAACAGTGAAGTGATTTATTTTTTAAATACATTTTCTGTGTTAGTTGTTCAAGTTCCTGTACCAAATATGCCAAGAGGCGGTAAGTATCAAAAGCTGTTATTTTTGCTAACGTTCCAAATGTAGCTAACGTTAGCTAGCCTTACAACGGAACATTACCTTAAAATAAATATAGCTAACTAACGCTAGCTAGCGACTTGGAAGGGTCTGGCAAAATGTATGTTTTGTTGAGTATCCCCGTTTCGTGAGAATTGACATAGCTTGCTAGCCACTAGCCATAGAGAAGCACATTGACACCTGGCAACTTGACTTGCCAGAGAGCCATCTAGCTACAGTAACTTAGTTACTGTACGCTAACGTTAACCATGTAACGTTAGTTGTTAGCTAGTTAGCTTGTTAGCTGTTAGGCTACTGTCACTAGCTACCTAGCTAATGTTAGCTAAACTGTTCATCTGGCTAACACCATGTGCACCCGGTTGATTTCATCCATTTACGTTCATGTCAGTATCATGTTTCTTGGCAAGCATTTACTGGCACCCCTGATAGTAATGATATGTGGCTAATGAGTTATGCCACAATGTATCCAGGCAGCGAAGAAGTTAAATCACTTGTATGGATTGGATTCTGACATCTATAGTTAACCATGCCGCAGTGAGTAAACGTCATATCTGACTCATCTCTTGTTCTCTGTTATCTCTACAACATGCCACGCGCTCTCTCATTTGGGGTTTTAAGGTAAAAAAGGTCACAAGGGTCGGGGAAAGCAGTTCAGCAACCCAGAAGAAATCGACAGACAGATGAAAGCACAGAGAGAGCTGGTGAGTAAAGGACCTATGTCTCTGAGGGGATATCAAGTTTTTGCACCTTTGTGATTAACATAGCTCTAGACCAGTGATGGGTAACTTTGATGGGGGCGGGGGCTACAATACATCTGAACTCTGCATGAGAGGCCGCAGTGGCTTGCGGGTCTGTATACCCACATCCATACCCACACATTTGATTTATTTTACCTTTATTTAACCAGGTAGGCTAGTTGAGAACAAGTTCTTATTTGCAACTGCGACCTGGCCAAGATAAAGCAAAGCAGTTCGACACATAGAACAACACAGAGTTACACATGGAATAAACAAACATACAATCAATAATACAGTAGAAAAATCTGTATACAGCATGTGCAAATGAGGTAGGATAAGAGAGGTAAGGCAATAAATAGGCCACGGGGGGAAGTAATTACAATATAGCAATTAAACACTGGAATGGAAGAGTGTGCAGAAGATGAATGTGCATGCAGTCCTAGCCTTTCCCAAAATGGGAATAATATTCAAATCTATTTTTCTTGTACATGAATGAATAAATAAAGCCTACATGTAGGTGATTTGCATGTTTTCCAGGGGTTGCATTAGAGTTCATAAATCTTCATTTTCAAAACGCAGACCATAAAAACAATCTGTTTTAAACCATTTCACCTGTGTTTTATATCTAAAGTAGTGTGGGTTTTTTTGTTGCTTCAATAGTGATCAGGAGTTTCAACTATAGTTTTCATTCACAGAAAATACATTAGTGCAACACACTTGGCAGAAAATAGCTTCATCTTTATCAATGACAATGAAGTGCAACACTATTTGGCTAGCAGGAAATTAGCTACCAATGAAAAAGGAAGGTGTTTTTTGCACAAATGATGCATGGCCATCATATTTTTAATGTTTATCATAGAAAGAATGTAGCCAGCTACATTTACTAATGTTTTGCTTGAAGTTAATATTGCATTTTACCTGAGAAAAGTACCACAGAAATATAGCTATACATCAGTCAGAGTGCCTTCTGCTGATAGAATGCCCATTTGTGAAATCTCATCAGAGTGTAATTGAAGCACAAAATTAGTCTTATGCCAAGAAGAAATTACAATTGGAAGCATTTTAGATATGCGTTTGCAAAATGCAGCAAGATATATTTTTTTTAAACACAGAATTCTGTGTTAGCACGACCCCTGTTGGCTACAGCCTCGTGTCCAAACCAATGCTGACATGAGGGGGGAGTCAAACTTTAATGAAACTTTTAATTACTTAAATATAGGCTAAACGCCAGTCATTTTTGACAAATAATGAAGGATATTTAACGTCTAAAGGCTTGATTCTGACGACATACTCAAGGCACAGTTCGTTCAGATCAAATCATTAGACCGGAGAGTGAAGGACAGTGCCCGTTGTGCACCGCTCATCACCCACCTTGAATCTGAGTGGAGGCGGTCAGCAATTTCAAACAATTTAACCATAAAAGTAATTGTTTAAAACCTGGAACTTTTGTCATTTTATGAAACATGTCTTAACTTGTTTCAAAGTAGCCTATACAAAATATGACCATAGAAATGTTGAGGGAATTATTTTAAGAACACTTGATCTCATTGAAACCAGCATTTTTCTCATGTTCTATTGGGTTTTCATATCAATGTTATTTTATTGCAAAAAGGAATAATCCTAGTCATAATAGTGACCCATTCTTATTGATGCATCTAGATCTCCCCTCTTTCTTAATTTCTAATGGAAATCTCTGCCACATGAAACCACTCACACGTGCGGTGCGCTTTTAAGAACCGTGTTTTCAAGATAATTGCATTTTGAATATTTACACGTAGCGTACAGCCGTGTGTGCATTGAGTTTATAGTTTTATTTCTTCATATTATCAACATTTTAAGCTAAACGTTCTGTTACATCAGCCTCATTGCTTATTTGTTTTTATTTATGTGCAGTAGTTGTGTGAATTCTGTCGTCCCAGAGTCTGTTTTGAACTGTGTAGATATATTTTTTGTAATCCCAGGGACGACGGGACTCCCTTAATTTCGAGCCCTAGAAGGAATTATTGTACATAAGGCTAAAAGTATTTGGATTTAATGTTGCAATATATTTTATAGGCTGCAAATGGTGGCCAACCATCCTCCAGGACATCCTTAAAGGGGCAGTGTTTTGAGAAAGTCTTGAATATGCAAAGAAGACAATAGTGTAGCCTACATTTTTGTCAGATTCTCTATGGTAAAAAAGAGAGTAACGCATTTTATTTTGTAAATTGGTTCCTTGCATCATATAATGATGTAAAAATTGTGTTACAGACCAGAATATATTTTTTGTGGTGGTGACTTATTGTCCAAAGAACAAATGAAGTTGATGTATTCTGCTATTCTAACTCTCAAAAAGTAAGTTGAGAGCCCGACTGAGTTGCCCCATCTCTGCTCTAGACAGATCCAGTGGTGGGAAAAGTACTCATTTGTCATACTTGAGTAAAAGTAAAGATGCCTTAATAGAAAATTACTCAAGTAAAAGTCACCCAGTAATGTACTACTTGAGTAAAAGTATTTGGTTTCAAATATACTGAAGTATCAAAAGTAAATGTAATTGGTAAAATATACTTAAGTATCCTTTACAGACAGCCAGGGGAACACTCCAACACTGACATCGTTTACAAACATAGCATGTTCTCTTGATAAGTCTGTGAATTGGACCATTTTCCTGTCCTGCTAAGCATTCAAAATGTAAAGAATACTTTTTGTTGTCAGGGAAAATGTATGGAGTAAAAATGACATTATTTTCTTTAGAAATGTAGTGAAGTAAAAGTAATCAAAAATTATTATTAAAGTACAGATACCCCAAAAATGTACTTAAGCAGTACTTTAAAGTATTTTTTACTTAAGTGCTTTACACCACTGGACAGATCCATGTATTTTTATACAGGGTTCTAGCTTCAAGTGCAGGGAGAGATATGACCCCTGGGTGTACATTTTGGAAGGTGCTGGTGTCTTATTTGCAGGTGAAACTCTGAAAACAAGGAAATATTCAAAGATATTCATCCACTTTTTGTACCGAGTAAGAAATGCCTCCTGCATGTGTGTAGATATTTGTGTTGTTTGGTCACAGTGTGCTGTGCTGTTATGTTCTTCTACATGTGGCACTTACAAATGACTAGTTCCATCAATGACGTTGGAAAATGGGAGATGTCCATAAGCTAAATGGCAAGGGAACTCTCCACTCGGTGCAAAAATTGGATTTAACAGTTTTTAGAATATTCTCTGGTTTTTGGAGTTTCCCCTGCCCCAAATCGAGAATGAAGGCGGTATCGTTAAGATTGGTTGGTTGAAAATGTGTTTACCATGCTATAGCCCAGCTCCTTGACCTCCTGCACCAGCTAATTCGGCTAGTAACATTGACATATATACTCCAAGGTATGAGAAATACATTTCGAACACAATGGCTTGAACATGATCTAACAGGTGTGTGTGTGTGAGACAGGAGGCGAATGGCGGGGTAGAGAAGGAGGAGGAGAAGACATCAGGATCTGACGACAGCAGCAGTGAAGAGGAGGACATTGTGAGTGAGGGCGCTCCTTTTTAATGTCTAGTTCTAGGCCTCCTGCCAAGGAATTAGAAGTGTTGATGTGGGGTTTTACTGAAAGGCTTGTGAAGATTCTCCTACTCACTTTGAAAGTGTTACCTGCCAACACTACTGTAGTCAGAGCTGCACTGTTGACTCTGTTCAATGTCTTGACGTTCTGTTATTACAGAACAAGAAGAAGAGTGGAGTGGAGGGATTGATCGAGATAGAGAATCCCAACCGCATATCGCAGAAAAGTAAGAAGGTGACCGAGCTAGATGTCAACGCACCCAAAGAGCTGTCACGCAGAGAGAGGTGGGTGTCCTTCAAGTCTCAGGCCTATGCCTAATTTTAAATGACTGAAGGTAGTAATTTCAGAGAGAACCCGTTTTGACTTGGAAGCGTTTGGGTTAGTGAAGGTCTTGGGAGTAGGTGTCGACAAGAAGATTTATTTAATGTCCACTGCAGCAAGCCCAGTTAACATTCAGATGGAAATGATAACAGCAAATGTGCTGGGGTTGTTAATAGACCTTGGACTTTTTGATAGCAGGACTTTGTTACGCTCTGTCTCAGGGAGGAGATTGAGAAGCAGAAGGCAAAGGAGCGCTACATGAAGCTGCACCTGGAGGGGAAGACGGACCAGGCACGGGCCGACCTCGCCAGGCTGGCCATCATCAAGAAGCAGAGAGAGGACGCGCAAAAGAAGAGGGACGGCCTCAAAAAAGGTGAGGGATTTACTGTGCTAGTACTTTGTGCTGTAAAGTCCGATAGGTATTGGTATTTCTCTATGGTAAGGAACACGGCTTAAGTGGTTAGTCTGAGACGGCCATACAGGAACTGTTGAGTTCATTCGACAGGCTGTGGTTTAAGTGTTACTCCTTTTTAATTCAGTGCCTAACCGACTGTGTCTTTATCTGACGATTTCCTAGAAAAAGAAGCTGAAGACTCCAAGTCCAAGCGTTAGTCCCCTGTCTCTCGAGGACTTGGCCTGGCAAACGTTCTGGGGAGGCTGGAGTAACGAAAGAAGATTGTAGGAGGGAGGGGAGGGGACCAATACGAGGGTTGTCGGCTCAGGGGTACCATGTGCTTGGGCTCCTGCCCTTCATCTCTGATGAGGGAAGGGTGTGAGCTGGGGGGGGGGGGGGGGGGGGGCACTTTGGGTACACCTGTTTAGTTTCTCTGAATAATGTGAGGTTACAACGGCAGGTGTTCTAGTGTCTTCACTCCTCCCCTGTGTTCTTATTCTAAAGCTGCTGGAGATCATTCTTTAATTTTTACATTTTAACACTGTTTACTTATGAATGGGAAATGTTGGGATGATGAGGGGTTTGTATACCTTCTTCTTCATCTAACCTGTTTTAAGGTGAATCAAGAGGAGGTGATTGGGATTGAGGAACACTAGTAAGATCCATCTTATATAGGAAGTCTTTGCTCTCTTTATTATTCTCTTGTTCTGGCCTTTGTCTCTACCGGCTGTGTCTTCATTCACAACCAGACCATTTTAAAGGCCTTTGGCCGCAAAGGAAAGATGTTGGAAAGAGCTGTCCCAGAGGCAGTAGTGTCTGACAAAACATACGTCAAGGAATCAATCAGCCTTGATGCCACTTATCTGTAGACTGTTCATTTCCTGGAGCTTTTATTCTGTTGAATGTGTTGGTTTTTCTACCCAGACATGTTCAGCTGTTTGAGCTGTCACCTTGCTCTAATTTCTCATTAAACCACCTGGCAGTGTAACATCTTGTAAAAAAGTTATATTGGTATAAAACGGGGCATAATGATATTTCACAATAAAATTTAAGAGCATCGCTATAGCCTCCTACTGTATGTATCTTTCTCAGCACTATGGGTCACTATGGCTTTCTCTTGAAAGGGACCCTTATTTTGTTCCCTTTGACAGTTTACACAAGACCAAGTCAATGGTCGTGTTCCCCTGCTCAGACGTTGCATGCATCAGCCAATGGTTGCGTGCCAGTCATGACGGTGCTATGCTGTAGCGCAATGGTTGGAACCTGATATGCCTTTAACAGGAAAGCAATATTCTCTGAATGGAGGTTGTGGCGGAAACTAATTTCTCTCTTGAAAACATACAGTATATACAAAGTGTTTTAATGTTTATAAAAAGGACTCTCCAGGACTGAAAGGATTGGTCGGATAATTGGTTGACTCGTCTATTTGAATTAATTTGTTGTATAGAAATAAATACATTAATAGATGAATGAATAACTATTTGAATTGGTTTTGATTTGAATGGACTTACACAATACATCCATGGTATAGACCTGTGGTTTTCTTTTTCAGTTACTGTATTACGGTGGGAACTGCTGGTCTATACCACAACATATGACATTTCAGAAGTTGTAGGCCTATGTACATTTTATGGTGGTTGTTTTTAGGCCTGTACACCATAGTATAGAAGTTTGTCCTTGCACCCCACCAAGCTTTTCAGACAAAAGATCTGCTTTGGCTTCAAACGCTGATGTGAAGGCTCTGATCGATGGTGTGAAAAACGCAGACTCCACGGCTTGGCTTCTATGGTGTCGTGGAACAGGAGTGATGACACACAAGATTATGATACTGTAGTGCAGGGTTTCCCAAACTGTCCCCTGGGTGCACGTTTTAATTTTTGCCCTAGCACTACACACCTGATTAAAATAACCAGCTTATCAAGCTTTGATTATTTTAATCAGCTGTGGGCAGCTGCAAGGGTAAAAACCAAAACATGCACCCAGAGGAGGCCCCAGGACTGACTTTGGACAACCCTGCTGTAGTGCACCGGTGTCAAACTCATTCCACAGAGAGCCTAGTGACTGCAGGTTTTTTCTCC
Source organism: Salvelinus fontinalis (assembly GCF_029448725.1). Classification (NCBI taxonomy): domain Eukaryota; kingdom Metazoa; phylum Chordata; class Actinopteri; order Salmoniformes; family Salmonidae; genus Salvelinus; species Salvelinus fontinalis. The sequence goes on from NC_074665.1 coordinate 74,127,203, forward strand.
TCCCTTATACCTGACTGATGAATTAAGGTCACTAATTAGTAAGGAACTCCCCACACCTGGTTGTCTAGCTCTTAATTGAAAGGGGAAAAAACAGCAAACACTAGTCCCTCCATAGAATGAGTTTGACACCCCTGCTGTAGTGGATTTGGGGGACAGCACTGATGGTCTCTATAATACATACAGGTCCAACACATTATTGTATTTAAATGGGCTGAAGTTTGTTGCTCATTCTTCATTTTCAACACTTCACCCATCACCCCATACCTATAACTAACAATTTCACTGTTGCCACCAGGCTACAGTATTTGAAAAGACCATAACTGCCAATCTGCACATGCAACTTTACTGCTTTTGTAGATACACTGGAAATGTTTAGAACTGCATGCAATCTACACTGCTCAAAAAAATAAAGGGAACACTAAAATAACACATCTGAATGAACTATTCTTATTAAATACTTTTTTCTTTACATAGTTGAATGTGCTGACAACAAAATTATCAATGGAAATCAAATTTATCAACCCACGGAGGTCTGGATTTGTAGTCACACTCAAAATTTAAGTGGAAAACCACACTACAGGCTGATCCAACTTTGATGTAATGTCCTTAAAACAAGTCAAAATGAGGCTCAGTAGTGTGTGTGGCCTCCACGTGCCTGTATGACCTCCCTACAACGCCTGGGCATGCTCCTGATGAGGTGGCGGATGGTCTCCTGAGGGATCTCCTCCCAGACCTGGACTAAAGCATCCGCCAACTCCTGGACAGTCTGTGGTGCAACGTGGCGTTGGTGGATGGAGCGAGACATGATGTCCCAGATGTGCTCAATTGGATTCAGGTCTGGGGAACGGGCGGGCCAGTCCATAGCATCAATGCCTTCCTCTTGCAGGAACTGCTGACACACTCCAGCCACATGAGGTCTAGCATTGTCTTGCATTAGGAGGAACCCAGGGCCAACCGCACCAGCATATGGTCTCACAAGGGGTCTGAGGGTCTCATCTCGGTACCTAATGGCAGTCAGGCTACCTCTGGCGAGCCCATGGAGGGCTGTGCGGCCCCCCAAAGAAATGCCACCCTACACCATGACTGACCCACCGCCAAACCGGTCATGCTGGAGGATGTTGCAGGCAGCAGAACGTTCTCCACGGCGTCTCCAGACTCTGTCACGTCTGTCACGTGCTCAGTGTGAACCTGCTTTCATCTGTGAAGAGCACAGGGCGCCAGTGGCGAATTTGCCAATCTTGGTGTTGTCTGGCAAATGCCAAACGTCCTGCACGGTGTTGGGCTGTAAGCACAACCCCCACCTGTGGACGTCGGGCACTCATACCACCCTCGTGGAGTCTGTTTCTGACCGTTTGAGCAGACACATGCACATTTGTGGCCTGCTGGAGGTCATTTTGCAGGGCTCTGGCAGTGCTCCTCTTTGCACAAAGGCGGAGGTAGCGGTCCTGCTGCTGGGTTGTTGCCCTCCTACGGCCTTCTCCACGTCTCCTGATGTACTGGCCTGTCTCCTGGTAGCGCCTCCATGCTCTGGACACTAAGCTGACAGACACAGCAAACTTTCTTGCCACAGCTCGCATTGATGTGCCATCCTGGATGAGCTGCACTACCTGAGCCACTTGTGTGGGTTGTAGACTACGTCTCATGCTACCACTAGAGTGAAAGCACCGCCAGCATTCAAAAGGGACTAAAACATCAGCCAGGAAGCATAGGAACTGAGAAGTGGTCTGTGGTCACCACCTGCAGAACCACTCCTTTATTGGGGGTGTCTTGCTAATTGCCTATAATTTCCACCTGTTGTCTATTCCATTTGCACAACAGCATGTGAAATTTATTGTCAATCAGTGTTGCTTCCTAAGTGGACAGTTTGATTTCACAGAAGTGTGATTGACTTGGAGTTACATTGTGTTGTTTAAGGGTTCCCTTTATTTTTTTGAGCAGTGTATATTTAACCAGTGGTGTGTCCAAACTATAATATAAGCCTATGAAAAAAGGATAGCTAGGATAGATGGCTGTTAAATCGCCACTCACATACCATCATTATTAGATTCAATATGAGAAGTCCTAACCAGATGCCAAAAATGTTTCCTCTTCTCACATCATGATTCGGTGTGTGCTGTGGACAGACTGCTTCCTTTTACAGAAGCGTAGACAAAACAGAATCCAGGAGATGTCAGGTGGCCCAGTATTAACCCATAATATCACCATAGAGAAAGACATATTTAGATTCTCCTGTAAAGTAAAAGTATCATGCATGTCCTCAAGTTTTCAGGAAGGATTAATGTTGACAAAGAGGCCTCTATTCAGTCATGCATTTTAAAAAGAAAATGTTACGTGTTTGTCTTTTTACTACCACAATCTACTGCTGTATGTATGGTGCAACCTCAACCAACACATACTCAGTTACAGAGCCTTCAGAAAGTATTTATACTCGTTGACTTATTTCGCATTTTGTTGTGTTATAGCCTGAAAATCTCACCCGTCGACACATAATACACCATAATGACAAAGTGAAACATGTTTTTATACATTTTTGCAGATGTATTGAAAATGAAATACAGATTGCCAATCATTTACATAAGTTTTCACACCACTTGAGTAAATGCTTTGTAAAAACACCTTTGGCAGCGATTATAGCAGATTTTCTGGCAAGGTCTAAGAGCTTTCCACACCTGGATTGTGCAACATTTGCCCATTATTCTTTTCAAAATTCTTCGAGCTCTGTCTTCTTGATAAGCAACTCCAGTGTAGATTTTTGCCTTGTGTTTTAGGTTATTGTCCTGCTGAAAGGTTAATTAATCTCCCAGTGTCTGGTAAAAAGCAAGTTTTGCTGAACCAGGTTTTCCTCTAGGATTTTGCCTGTGCATAGATCCATCCAGGATAAAAAATAAACAGAAGAACTCCCTAGTCCTTAATGATTACAAGCCAAGCATACCCATAACATGATGCAGCCACCACTATTCTTGAAAATATGGAGAGTGGTACTCAGTAACAGTTTGTATTCAAGACAAAAAGTTCATTGCTTTGACACATTTTTTGCAGTAATACCGTAGCATGCATGTCTTGGAATATTTTTATTCTGTACAGGTTTCCTTTTCACTCTGTCAATTAGGTTAATATTGTGTAGTAACTATAATGTTGTTGGTCCATCCTCAGTTTTCTATCACAGCCATTAAACTATGTTGCAGTTTTGAAGTTACTAATTGGCCTCATGGTGATATCCTTTGCGGTTTCCTTAATTAATAATTACTGCTTTTAAAAATGTTACCTATCTACCAATAGGTTCTCCCTGCGAGGCATTGGAAAACCTCCCTGGTCTTTGTTTTAAGTTTTAATGTCACATGTACAAGTACTGTGAAAGGCCATTCTTGCAAACTCAAAACCCAACAATGTAATAATCAATAATGTATTACTAGAAAGAAACACACGAGAAATAAGAATAAGAAATATGAATAACACAATAAGTAAGTAAGCATACTATATACAGGGTCAGTTCCAAAACCATATTTACAATGTGCAGGTTATTGGAGTAATGGAGGTAGATACAGTTGAAGTCAGAAGTTTACATACATTTTAGCCAAATACGTTTAAACTCAGTTTTTCACAATTCCTGACATTTAATCCTTGTAAACATTCCCTGTCTTAGGTCAGTTAGGATCATCACTTTATTTTAAGAATGAGAAATGTCAGAATAATAGTAGAGAGAATTATTTATGTCAGCTATTACTTCTTTCATCACATTCCCAGTGGGTCAGAAGTATACATACACTCAATTAGTATTTAGTAGCATTGCCTTTAAATTGTTTAACTTGGGTCAAATGTTTCGGGTAGCCTTCCACAAGCTTCCCACAATAAGTTGGGTGAATTTTGGCCCATTCCTTCTGACAGAGCTGGTGTAACTGAGTCAGGTTTGTAGGCCTCCTTGCTCGCACACGCTTTTTCAGTTCTGCCCACACATTTTCTATAGGATTGAGGTCAGGGCTTTTTGATGGCCACTCCAATACCTTGACTTTGTTGTCCTTAAGCCATTTCGCCACAACTTTGGAAGTATGCATGGGGTCATTGTCCATTTGGCTGACCCCTTTGCGACCAAGCTTTAACTTCTGACTGATGTCTTGAGTTTTTGCTTCAATATATCCACATAATTTTCCTCCTCATGATGCCATCTATTTTGTGAAGTGCACCAGTCCCTACTGCAGCAAAGCACCCCCACAACATGATGCTGCCACCCCCGGGCTTCATGGTTGGGGTGGTGTTCTTCGGCTTGCAAGCATCCCCCTTTTTCCTCCAAACATAACAATGGTCATTATGGCCAAACAGTTCTATTTTTGTTTCATCAGACCAGAGGACATTTCTCCAAAAAGTACGATCTTTGTCCCCATGTGCAGTTGCAAACCGCAGTCTGGCTTTTTTATGGCGGTTTTGGAGCAGTGGCTTCTTCCTTGCTGAGAGGCCTTTCAGGTTATGTCGATATAGGACTAATTTTACTGTGGATATAGATACTTTTGTAACTGTTTCCTCCAGCATCTTCACAAGGTCCTTTGCTGTTCTGGGATTGATTTGCACTTTTCGCACCAAAGTACGTTCATCTCCAGGAGACAGAACGCGTCTCCTTCCTGAGCGGTATGATGGCTGCGTGGTCCCATGGTGTTTATACTTGCGTACTATTGTTTGTACAGATGAACGTGGCACCTTAAGGCGTTTGGAAATTGCTCCCAAGGATGAACCAGACTTGTGGAGGTCTACAAAAAAGAATTCTAAGGTCTTGGCTGATTTCTTTTGATTTTCCCATGATGTCAAGCAAAGAGGCACTGAGTTTGAAGGTAGGCCTTGCAATACATCCACAGGTACACCTCCAATTGACTCAAATTATGTCATTTAGTCTATCAGAAGCTTCTAAAGCCATGACATAATTTTCTGGAATTTTCCAAGCTGTTTAAAGGCACAGTCAACTTAGTGTATGTAAACTTCTGACCCACTGGAATTGTGATACAGTGAATTATAAGTGAAATAATCTGTCTGCAAACAATTGTTGGAAAAATGACTTGTGTTATGCACAAAGTAGATGTCCTAACCGACTTGCCAAAACTATAGTTTGTTAACAAGAAATTTGTGGAGTGGTTGAAAAACAAGTTTTAATGACTCCAACCTAAATGTATGTAAACTTCCGACTTCAACTGTATGTATAGGGTTAAGGGAACTAGGCAACAGGATATAAGATAAACAAAGTAGCAGCAGTTGTATGTGATTGGGTGTGTGTGTCTGCATGATTCGATTTGAGTTTGTGTGCATGTGTGTCGTGTCAGTTGAAATGTATGTGCATGTTATGTGCGAGTGAGTAGATGATGGAGTGTGTGCGAGTGTGTATGGCCCTGGGAGTGTGCATAGAGACAAAAATAAAAAGGTCAATGATGATACAAGGTTAGCGCCAATAGTCCCTGTGGCTATTTTGTTAGCTATATAACAGTCTTATGGCATGGGGATAGAAGCTGTTCAAGGACCTGTTGGTGCCAGACTTGATGCACCGGTACCACTTGGCGTGCGGAAGCAGAGAATAGTCTATGGCTTGGGTGGTTGGAGTCTTTAATGATTTTCCGGACCTTCCTTTCACACTGCCTAATATAGATGTCCTGGATGGCAGGGAGCTAGGCCCCAGAGATGTACTGGGCTTTCCGGACCACTCTGTGTAGCGCCAATGTGATTGAGGTCGATGCCATACCAGGCAGTGATGCAGCCAGTCAAAATGCTCTCAATGTTACAGCTGTAGAACTTTTGGAGGATTTTAAGGCTCGTGCCAAACTTTTTCAACCTCCTGAGGGGGAAGAGGCGCTGTTGCCCCTGCTTCATGACTGTGCGTGTGTGTTTAGACCATTTTAAGTCTTAAGGGATTTGGACACAGAGTAACTTCATGCTCCCGACCTGCTCCACCGTGGCCCTGTCAATGTGGATAGGGGCGTGTTCACCCCCCTGTTTCGTGTAGTTCACGATCAGCTCCTTGGTCTTACTGACGTTGAGGGAGAGGTTGTTGTTCTGGTACCACACTGCCAGGTCATTGACCTCCTCCCTGTAAACCGACTCATTGTCAGCGGTGATCAGGCCTACCACCGTCGTGCCGTCAGCAAACTTGATGATGGTGTTGGAGTCATGCGTGGCCACGCAGTCATGGGTGAACAGGGAGTACAGGAGGGGACTAAGCACGCACCTCTGTGGGCCCCTGTGTTGAGGATCAGCATGGTGGAGGTGATGTTGCCTACCCTCACCACCTGGGGTTGGCCAGTCAGGAAGTCCAGGATCCAGTTGCAGAGGGAGGTGTTCAGACCCAGAGTCCCAAGCTTGGTGACAAGCTTGGAAGGGAGCGTTGGAGCCTGTGTAATGATTCCACCTTATTCCTATATTGTCCTTTTGCTCGTTTGATGACTCTATGGAGGTCATAGCGGGCCTTCTTGTACTTATTTCTGTCTTCGGCCGTAGCCTCAGGGTTGTTTACGATAGCCATGTGTGTGGTATCCCTGTCTTTTAGTTTAGCACCAACCTTGGTGTTAATCCAGAGTTTTTTATTGGAAAGGCAGCAACACTCACCGTGGGGACAACAACGCCGACACATGTTCTAATGAAGCCGGTGACATTGCAGATAATTACATTTGTGGGGTACAGAGATAAGATAGGCATTCAAAAATCATGCTAAACACTATTATTGCACACGGTGTGAGTCCATGCAACTTATTATGCGACTTGTTAATAAAATGTTTACTCCTAAGTTGATTTAGTATTGCTATAACAAAGGGGTTGAATACTTATTGACTCAAGACATTTCAGCTTTTCCTTTTAAATTAGTTCGTAAAAATAAACATAATTCCACTTTGACATTATGGGTTACTGTGTGTAGGCCAGTGATAAAAATCTAATCCATTTTAAATTCAGGCTGTAACACAACAAAATGTTGAACAAGTCAAGCGGTGTGAGTACTATCTGAAGGCATTGTAAATAGGCAGATTACAATATCTAGATGGATATACATCTATGACTCAGATAGATATTACATAATGTTTCACATTGTGATATTGGGGGAAAAAACTCTTCCCCCTGCTGCTGCTTCAGTTGAAGCAACTTCCTCTTCTCTCAGACCTGTGTGACAGAGAGGCGGTTGAACAGTCACATTTCCGAAACAAGAGCGAATACTGCTGGATGACAGAGCCGCACACTCACAACACACACAGAAGAAAAGCACTTGCAGTGGTGCTTGCTATTTGAAATAGTACAGCCACTGACAAGGTGATACCTGACTGAAGTCCTGGCTGGAGTTCAAGACAGAAGGATAGTTTGTAAGAGGAGGGTTGACTCCTGTGCGACAATGCTGAAATCATTCAACCTCTTAAAGCAGTTAGGATCTGTGGGGAAGTAAGTACTTTCATGTGCCATTTTGGACTTTTTTTGGGGGGGGGGGGGGGGTTGTAAATGCTACAATAGCCTATTTCTGTTGATTGTAGTAGTTTAGTAGCATACTACACTAGTTATTACAGAAAATAACTAGAAAAAAAAAATAGAGCTAACAATATAAAATGGGGAATACAATCATGAGTTACTGTACTTCTATAACCAATGCTACATGTATCAAGTTTTGTGACAATCTAAACTCCAGTCTGGTTCTAAGTTTTAGTCTTATTTTCACTGTGAGCACCTGTGTGTTGAAGGGAAAACCTTTAGACAAGCTTTTGGTGAGTGAGGAGTTTATTAAGAAGAGTCAGCTGAGTTCTGCTTAGGACAGAGCATCTTTGGTGTCTGAAGAAAATCTGAGTTTGTTATTGTCATGCCATCCTTAGTATGAAAGTAAGAAGAACAATGTTAGGAATCAGACAGACAGGTGAGAAAAGTGGATAACTGTAATGTTTAGTCTGGATGAGTGAGAGATCAGTCATAACAATGAACAGTTGTTTTAGATAGTGTCATGGGCGAGATGACAAGTGCAGTGTGTTTAAATCATGTTTTACTTTGTGTGTGGCCTGTGACATAATGGGTTAAAGTGTAAAACTTGAAAGCACATCCCCGCCCACAAGATATCCCATGTATCTCAAAAGTCAACTGTGTCCCTGACTGACCTAGTAATGTGACATTTACAAAAGCCAAATCTACATGTGTATGTCGTATATTATGCTGCAGATTAGCTGAAATATGTCATTGGACACCCACGTTGGGTTGTTGATACCCACGCTATCCTGGCTGAGAGCTGAGGGTGTCTGCAGCAGGTTGCCACAGACCATGGAAGCTGTGTGTTTGCAGGCCTCTTCCATTGACGTGTTTTCAGAATATTGACAAGCCCTGCTAACTAACAGGGTGGCTGCACCAGTAGAGAGCCACTTTAGATGAGCAGCTACCTACACTCATCTGACTGACTGTAACCGTAACTATCAAGACACGCACACAGGCAGACACCTATGAACTTTTGTTTCGTTGAAGAAAATAAAAAACTGTTGGAAAATGCTTGAATGTAGAAATACTCCAGATATTCTAGAAAAAATGTAAAGTGTCCATCTGGTGTTGTAACAGGAAAGTTGAAATGTGAGTGAGTGACACAAAAGAGGGAACTTCCTCTTGATGTCATAGGTACTTTCACAAAGATGGTGGGAATATCTCCTGTTATAGATTTCAATCAAAAGACACAAATTCACATGTTTAGGTGTGTCCCGATCGTCGTGGTAATCATACTCGGACCAAGGCGCAGCGTACGTAGAGTTCCACATGTTTATGATGAAACTCACAAAAACAGCAAACGAACCGTGCAGTAAATGCAGTGCTCCCACGCATCTACACAAAAACAAGATCCCACAAAAACCAGTGGTGAAATGGCTGTCTAAATATGATCCCCAATCAGAGACAACTATAAACAGCTGCCTCTGATTGGGAACCATATCAGGCCAACATAGAAAATATTAACCTAGATAGGAACACCCCCCCTAGTCACACCCCGACCTAACCAAAAGAGAGAATAGCAAGGCTCTCTATGGTCAGGGCGTGACAAGGTGCTAATCATGTGACCTAGCTGTGACCTGGGTTGGGGTTCAAAGCTACACTGCAGCTGTTTCACTGCTATCAATCACACTGCTCTCTATGAGCCCGATTCAGACTTAGGAAATGTATGCCTTTCCTATGCACTTCTCAGTATTTGGTATTGAGATTCAAGACTGCTTCGATCACGCGGATTGGAATATGTTCCGCATTGCGTCCAACAACAACATTGAAGAATATGCTGATTCGGTGAGCGAGTTCATTAGGAAGTGCATTGACGATGTCGTACCCACAGCAACGATTAAAACATTCCCAAACCAGAAACCGTGGATTGACGGCAGCATTCGCGTGAAACTGAAAGCGCGAACCACTGCTTTTAACCAGGGCAAGGTGACCGGAAACATGACCGAATACACACAGTGTAGCTATTCTCTCCGCAAGGCTATCAAACAGGCTAAGTCCCAGTACAGAGACAAAATAGAGTCGCAGTTCAACAGCTCAGACACAAGAGGTATGTGGCAGGGTCTACAGTCTATCACGGATTACAAAAAGAAAACCAGCCCCGTCGCGGACCAGGATGTCTTGCTCCCAGACAGGCTAAATAACTTTTTTGCCCGCTTTGAGGACAATACAGTGCCACTGACACGGCCCGCTACCAAAACCTGCGGGCTCTCCTTCACTGCAGCCGAGGTGAGTAAAACATTTAAACGTGTTAACCCTCGCAAGGCTGCAGGCCCAGACGGCATTCCCAGCTGCGTCCTCAGAGCATGCGCAGACCAGCTGGCTGGTGTGTTTACGGACATATTCAATCAATCCTTATCCCAGTCTGCTGTTCCCACATGCTTCAAGAGGGCCACCATTGTTCCTGTTCCCAAGAAAGCTAAGGTAACTGAGCTAAACGACTACCGCCCCGTAGCACTCACTTCCGTCATCATGAAGTGCTTTGAGAGACTAGTCAAGGACCATATCACCTCCACCCTACCGGACACCCTAGACCCACTCCAATTTGCTTACCGACCCAATAGGTCCACAGACGACGCAATCGCAACCACACTGCACACTGCCCTAACCCATCTGGACAAGAGGAATACCTATGTGAGAATGCTGTTCATCGACTACAGCTCAGCATTTAACACCATAGTACCCTCCAAACTCGTCATCAGGCTCGAGACCCTGGGTCTCGACCCCGCCCTGTGCAACTGGGTCCTGGACTTCCTGACGGGCCGCCCCCAGGTGGTGAGGGTAGGTAACAACATCTCCACCCCGCTGATCCTCAACACTGGGGCCCCACAAGGGTGCGTTCTGAGCCCTCTCCTGTACTCCCTGTTCACCCACGACTGCGTGGCCATGCACGCCTCCAACTCAATCATCAAGTTTGCGGATGACACTACAGTGGTAGTCTTGATTACCAACAACGACGAGACGGCCTACAGGGAGGAGGTGAGGGCCCTCGGAGTGTGGTGTCAGGAAAATAACCTCACACTCAACGTCAACAAAACAAAGGAGATGATTGTGGACTTCAGGAAACAGCAGAGGGAGCACCCCCCTATCCACATCGACGGGTCAGTAGTGGAGAAGGTGGAAAGTTTTAAGTTCCTCGGTGTACACATCACGGACAAACTGAATTGGTCCACCCACACAGACAGCGTTGTGAAGAAGGCGCAGCAGCGCCTCTTCAACCTCAGGAGGCTGAAGAAATTCGGCTTGTCACCAAAAGCACTCACAAACGTCTACAGATGCACAATCGAGAGCATCCTGTCGGGCTGTATCACCGCCTGGTACGGCAACTGCTCCGCCCACAACCGTAAGGCTCTCCAGAGGGTAGTGAGGTCTGCAGAACGCATCACCGGGGGCAAACTACCTGCCCTCCAGGACACCTACACCACCCGATGTCACAGGAAGGCCATAAAGATCATCAAGGACAACAACCACCCAAGCCACTGCCTGTTCACCCCGCTATCATCCAGAAGGCGAGGTCAGTACAGGTGCATCAAAGCAGGGACCGAGAGACTGAAAAACAGCTTCTATCTCAAGGCCATCAGACTGTTAAACAGCCACCACTAACATTTAGCGGCCGCTGCCAACATACTGACTCAACTCCAGCCACTTTAAAAATGGGAATTGATGGAAATTATGTAAAAATGTAACACTAGCCACTTTAAACAATGCCACTTAATATAATGTTTACATTATATAATGTTTACACCCTACATTACTCATCTCATATGTAAATGTATATACTGTACTCTATATCATCTACTGCATCTTGCCATCTTTATGTAATACATGTACCACTAGCCACTTTAAACTATGCCACTTTATGTTTACATACCCTACAGTACCCATCTCATATGTATATACCGTACTCTATACCATCTACTGCATCTTGCCTATGCCGTTCTGTACCATCACTCATTCATATATCTTTATGTACATATTCTTTATCCCTTTACACTTGCGTGTATAAGGTAGTAGTTGTGGAATTGTTAGGTTAGATTACTTGTTGTTATTACTGCATTGTCGGAACTAGAAGCACAAGCATTTCGCTACACTCGCATTAACATCTGCTAACCATGTGTATGTGACTAATAAAATTTGATTTGATTTGATTTGATTTGAAATGCACCTTCTGCAGGCGCATAACGGGCTTTGCAGGCGTGGTTCCCCTGCGTGGGCTGAATTCATTTAATAAAATAGATAAAAACACTCCCACTTGCTGGCCAACAGATTTTCTCATGGAGTTTTCATTCAATAGAGTTTTCCGTACATTTATCTTCAGCCATCCCTTTAAATAAGGTGTACCTTTACTTATAATTTTGTCGATAGACTCACTAGAATACATGGCGAGAACGGGTTCAGAATATAGGGATCAATGCAGGAAGCCAATTAAATATATTCTTCCCTGTTTCAGCACCAACTGATTAAAATAATTCTGATCTTGTAGATTATTTCTGCACATTTTAGGGTTAGGAAAGTATGTATGACTCACAAGAAACAGGGTTGGAGAGCCTTTACGCACTAAATAAATTGATGGATGAAAAATACAGTGGTTGAACAATAGTCCTACAAATCTACCCTAATCCTCACTAATCATGGCAACGGTCCAGTATGACAACGGTCCAGTCATTGTGAACCATGCGCCAGGCTCCGGGTTTAAACTGCTACGTGTAGTCTGAGTTCCATAATTATTCAAATAGGCTACAGGTCCCAAATTATTGCACAAAGTTAGCCTAATATTATCCTGTCACGAACTTCAAAATGAGCAGACCAAGGCGCAGCGTGCATTGAGTTCCACATCTTTTTAATACAAAGTGAAACTAGAAACAAAAACAACAAAACTGACAAAGAACGTGACGTCGTAGTGCCCAAACACGCTAACACAAACAATATCCCACAAAGCAGGTGGGAGATAGGGCTTTCTAAATATGATCTCCAATTAGAGGCAACGATTACCAGCTGCCTCTAATTGGGAACCATACAAAACCACCAACATAGAAATACACATTCTAGAACACCCCCCTAGTCACACCCTGACCTAAACCACTATAGAAAATCCAAGTGCTCGCTATGGTCAGGGCGTGACAATCCACTAATGCTAGCGACCCCAGGAACAATTTACAAGGCCGTGACGGAAGACAGAAAAGTAAACGGAATGGAATGGAATTATGCAAAATGTGGGATACAAATTGAAGAAAACTAACACTAAAGTGACAGTTATAAATGTATGTGGGTATTACTGACGTAGATCCCGATAGCGGCTAATATTTAACATGATACAAATTCTAAACTAAAACTGAGAAAAGCCTGACATACAGTACCAGTTAAAAGTTTGGACACACCCACTCATTCAAGGGTTTTTCTTTATTTTTACTATTTTCTTAATTGTAGAATAATAGTGAAGACATCAAAACTATGAAGTAACACATATGGAATCATGTAGTAACCAAAAGAGTGTTAAACAAATAAATATGTTTTATACTGTATTTGAGATTCTTCAACGTAGCTACCCTTTGCCCTGATGACAGCTTTGCACACACTTGAAAGTTTCTTCAAGTGCAGTTGCAAAAATCATCAAGCTCTATGATGTTTTTGGCGCTCATGAGGACCTCCACAGGAAAGGAAGACCCAGAGTTACCTCTGCTGCAGAGGATAAGTTCATTAGAGTTACCAGCCTCAGAAATTGCAGCCCAAATAAATGTGACAGACACATCTCAACATCAACTGTTCAGAGGAGACTGCGTCAATCAGGCCTACATGGTCAAATCACTGCAAATAAACCACTACTAAAGGACACCAATAATAACATGAGTAATGGACATTAGACCGGTGGAAATCTGTCCTTTGGTCTGATTAGTCCAAATTTTAGATTTTTGGTTCCAATAGCCGTGTCTTTGTGAGACGCAGAGTAGGTGAACGGATGATCTCTGCATGTGTGGTTCCCGCAGTGAAGCGGGGAGGAGGTGTGATGACATGGTGGGAGCTTTGCTAGTGACACTGTCAGTGATTTATTTAGAATTCAAGGCACACTTAACCAGCATGGCTACCACAGCATTCTGCAGCTATACACCATCCCATCTGGTTTACGCTTAGTGGGACTATCATTTTGTTTTTCAACAGGACAATGACCCAAAACACACCTCCAGGCTGTGTAAGGGCTATATGACCAAGAAGGAGAATGATGGAGTGCTGCATCAGATGACCTGACCTCATAAGCCAGCAGCATACCACCCTGCATACCACTGCTGGCTTGCTTCTGAAGCTAAGCAGGGTTGGTCCTGGTCAGTCCCTGGATGGGAGACCAGATGCTGCTGGAAGTGGTGTTGGAGGGCCAGTAGGAGGCACTCTTTCCTCTGGTCTAAAAAAAAAAATATCCCAATGCCCCAGGGCAGTGATTGGGGACACTGCCCCGTGTAGGGTGCTGTCTTTCGGATGGGACGTTAAACGGGTGTCCTGACTCTCTGAGGTCATTAAAGATCCCATGGCACTTATCGTAAGAGTAGGGGTGTTAACCCCGGTGTCCTGGCTAAATTCCCAATCTGGCCCTCAAACCATCATGGTCACCTAATAATCCCCAGTTTACAATTGGCTCATTCATCCCCCTCCTCTCCCCTGTAACTATTCCCCAGGTCGTTGCTGCAAATGAGAACGTGTTCTCAGTCAACTTACCTGGTAAAATAAAAAAATAAAAAAATAAAAAAATAAGGTGAACGCACCAATTTGTAAGTCGCTCTGGATAAGAGCGTCTGCTAAATGACTTAAATGTAAATGTAAATGTACAATCACCCAACCTCAACCCAATTGAGATGGTTTGGGATGAGTTGGAACGCAGAGTGACGGAAAAGCAGCCAACAAGTACTTAGCATATGTGGGAACTCCTTTAGGACTGTTGGAAAAGCATTCCAAAGCTGTCATCAAGGCTACTTTGAAGAATCTAAAATGTAAAATATATATTTTGGTTACTACATGATTCCATATGTGTTATTTCATAGATTTGATGTCTTCACTATTATTCTACAATGTAGAAAATAGTAAAAATAAAGAAAAACCCTTGAATGAGTAGGCGTGTCCAAACTTTTGACTGTACTGTATAATTGAAGCATTGTAAAGCGCACAAATCAACTTTCTCTCTCTCTCTCTCTCTGTCTCTCTCTCTGTCTCTCTCTCTCTCTGTCTCTCTCTCTCTCTCTGTCTCTCTCTCTCTCTCTGTCTCTCTTTCTCTCTCTGTCTCTCTTTCTCTCTCTCTCTCTTTCTCTCTCTCTCTCTCTCTCTCTCTCTCTCTCTCTTCGGAGTGCATGCTGGGAGTGAGTCGTCAAGCAGGAGTGATTGTGAGAGCGACTGGATTTCTTTTCACTCTATTGGGTTTTGGTATGTAAATATATATATATTGATTAGTTTAGTTGGTTTAAGGGTATTTTTTCTAAATATTACTAAGAAAGTATAGGGGTGGTGGGATAGTTTGAGGTTGTTTTTTTTTGTCGCGAGGGCACAACCAGCGGGTGGGGCTGGTTGAAATGGCCACTCGTGGAAGTTTGGAGTATGAAAAACTTAGTCTGAGGCATGGAGTGAAGATTCCAGCCGCGGCCGGGTGTTCAGTAGAAGAATGTAGTCTGGCTGTGGGTGCTATCATTGGGTATGATAGCATCAAATCAGCCTCAAGGATGAAAAGCGCTGTAGTGATCTTCTTAGATTCTATTGAAAAGGTGAATAAAATAGTTGAGACGGGTGTGGTGTTGCGGGAGACACAGACGCAGGTATTTCCGCCTATGAATCCGGCGAAAAAAGTGATACTTTCTAACGTGCCACCTTTTGTTAGAGATGAAGTGTTGGAGCGAGAGTTATCTCGTCATGGTCAAATCGTATCTACAATAAAGAAGGTTCTTTTTGGATGCAAATCTCCGTTGCTGAAACATGTCGTGTCTCATAGGAGGCAAGTGCATATGATCTTAAAAAAGGACGTAGATGAACTGAATTTAGCGTTCAGTTTTAAGATTGATGGATTTGATTATGTATTTTACGCTTCGACTAAATTAATGAAATGTTTTGGTTGTGGAAGAGAGGGGCATTTGGTGCGCAGTTGTCCCGAGAATGAGCGCGCTGAGACCGGTAGTAGTTATAGTGCTGGTGCAAATAACGCACCACCGCGAAGGGATGATAAAGCTAAGGGTGCAGGGGAAGGGAGAAGGTGGGCAGATGTGGTTGGAAAAGTAGGAGAAGAAGACATTGTAGATAAGGTGGAAATTGTGGTAGATCAGAAAAAAGAGGGAGGGGAAACAGGTGGTGAGATTGCGACTGCCGTCGCTGAGGTGGTGCTGGAAAATGAAATTGGAGGGCAAGAGGAGGTTGAAATAACGGAAAAAGAAGCAGATGTTTTCAAAATACCAGGAGTAAAAGGAAGAATGTAAGGGGGGGTGAAGGGTCTAGTTCTAAGAGAAAGGTAGAGAGTGATAAATCAGTTGAAGATGAACAAGTGGTAGAGATGGTGGAGTTTTCTTCTGGGGAGGATAGCGAGAGTGAGTCATCTGACGCGTCACAACAATATAGCGAGACAAATGGGGTGGAAGGGAGATATGGAATTGAGAAGATACGTCAATTTCTGAAGGTGACAAAAGGGAAGAAATATATGCATGATTACAATGTAATTGATTTTTTCCCTGAAAGTGAATTGTTTATTGAATCAGCAAAGTTTCTGATGTCAAAAATTACAGGAGGAGGATTGAAAAGCCCTGAAATTGCTAGACTCAAGAAAGTGGTCACGAGAGTGATAAGTGATGTAAATTCGAAAGAAAATGAAAGAGTTTAGTTGCAGTTTTAACTCTGTAAAGAGATGGGGTGGCTGTATCATCCTCTGTATATTTTTTTCATCCATGAGCAGTTTTAAGATTTCTTCTTTAAACGTAAATGGGGGAAGA
Source organism: Salvelinus fontinalis (assembly GCF_029448725.1). NCBI lineage: Eukaryota > Metazoa > Chordata > Actinopteri > Salmoniformes > Salmonidae > Salvelinus > Salvelinus fontinalis. Next base: position 74,143,612 of record NC_074665.1, read on the forward strand.
GATGGTAAAAAAAGAGCCATGGTGTATGAGTTAATTAGGGGAAAGGGAAGTGACATAATTTTTCTACAAGAAACGCATAGTAATTTGGAAAATGAAGTTATGTGGCAACAGGAGTGGGGGGGGGGACAGTGGTGTGTAGTCATAAAAACTCAAAAAGTGGGGGTGTGGCTATTTTGTTCTCAAAAGGGTTTTTGCCTTTGTCTTATGAGGTTGAGGAGATAGTTGAGGGGAGGTTATTAAAAGTCAGAGCAAGGTATGAAAACATCAATATGTGTCTGATAAATGTATATGCCCCAGTGGTGACAGTTGAGAGGGTATGTTTTTTAGAGACATTATCAAATACCATTGAGAAATGTAATAAAGAGGATTATTTATTTATATCTGGGGATTTCAACTGCACAGTCAGCGATTTAGATAGAAATCACCAAGAACCTCATATAGCCTCAAGGACCTTTTTAAAACGCCTCATTGTAACACATGAACTGTGTGATATTTGGCGGAGTCAACATGGAGGCACAAGGCAGTACACCTGGGCGCATGTGAGAGAGAACACCATCTCTATGGCCAGGTTAGATAGGTTTTATTGTTTTGAGCATCAATCTCAGGTTTGTAAATCAAGTGTGATAACCCCAGTGGGATTTTCGGATCATTGTTTAAAAACAGAGGTGGTGTTCATTAATGATGTAAAACCCAAAAGTGCATACTGGCATTTTAATATAACTTTATTGAGTGATGCTCACTTCAGGAAATGTTTCAGTTTTTTGTGGGAGAGGTGGAGGTCTCAAAAGGCTAGTTTTGTATCACTTCAACAGTGGTGGGATATAGGGAAAATCCAGATTCAACAATTCTGTAATCAATACACGAGGAATGTCACCAAGGATATCACCAGATCAATGAAAGCCTTAGAGTTTGAAATAGTGGAACTCATGACGTTGGTTGAGACCACAGGAGATCGAGGCCATACTCAGGCCCTCAAGAGGAGAAAAGCTGCATTGGCAGACCTGCTGGGTATCAGAGCACAGGGGGCATTGGTGAGAAGTAAGTTTCAGGGAATATCTGAAATGGATGCCTCGTCCAAGTTTTTCTTTGGTTTAGAGAAAAAGAATGGACAAAGAAAAATTATTCATTGTCTCAAATCAGCTGTTGGACAAGAGCTCACTAGCCCGAGTGAAATTAGAAAGAGGGCAGTAGAGTTCTATGCTGAGCTCTATAAGTGTGAGTACAAAGAGGATAAAACAGTGACACAACAGTTCTTTGATGGGCTCCCAAAGGTGGCTGCAGAAGCGCAGGTTGAGCTGGAGCAACCATTGTCTTTGCAGGAGTTATACACTGCATTAAAAGGCATGGAAAATGGAAGGGCACCAGGCATTGATGGGCTTCCCGTTGACTTTTTTAAGTCTTTTTGGGCTATGTTGGGAGAGGATTGGCTAGAAGTAGTTAATGATAGTTTAACCGGAGAGTTACTACCAATAAGCTGCAGAAGGGCTGTCCTCACCCAATTGCCCAAAAAGGGTGACCCTAGGGAGGTGAAGAACTGGAGGCCGGTGGCTTTATTGTGCACTGATTATAAGATATTGTCAAAGGCTTTGTCCAACAGGCTGAGGGAGGTGATGGGGCAAATCATACATACGGACCAGTCCTACTGTGTTCCTGGCAGGCAGATAGGGGATAACATTTCTCTGATTCGTGATTTTTTGGACGTCTCTAAGGCTATTGGGTTGGATGCTGGTCTAATTTCAATTGATCAGGAAAAGGCATTTGACCGAGTTGAACATAAATATTTATGGCACACGCTTGAGGCGTTTGGGTTCAGCTCGGGTTTTATTGCCATGATAAAGGTGATATATGGTGACATTGAAAGTGTATTGAAAGTTAACGGTGGTTTGAGTGCTCCTTTTAAAGTGTGTAGAGGTATTAGGCAGGGATGTTCTTTGTTAGGGATGTTGTATGCCATTGCTATAGAGCCACTACTAAATAGCATTAGAAGTCGCATTGAAGGGGTGTACCTTTCAGAGGATATTCCTCCTATTCGTCTATCAGCCTATGCTGATGATGTAGTTGTGTTAGTGAAAAATCAAGCGGAGGTGGATAGTTTGAGTATAATGGTTGATCGTTTTAGGGGAATATCCTCTGCAAAGGTAAATTGGGAAAAGAGTTGTGCTTTACAGATTGGAAAATGGGCTGGAGGGATCATGGCTTTGCCAGGGGGGCTAGAATGGTGTAAGGGAGGTTTTAAGTATCTTGGAGTGTACCTAGGAGATGAGGGGACTATGGAAAAAAATTGGAGTGGGGTGGTTGAAATGGTGGAAGGGAGGATGAGGAGATGGCGTTGGTTATTATCTCGTATGTCATATAGGGGGCGCACTATTATAGTTAATAATGTGCTTGCCTCTGCACTGTGGCATCGGTTGTCAGTTTTAGAACCACCATCTGGCCTTCTGGCTAAGATACAGGCAATTATTGTGGATTTCTTTTGGGATAAATATCATTGGGTTCCACAAAGTGTTTTATATTTATCAAAAGAGGAGGGGGGACAAGGTCTTGTATATCTTGCTAGTAGAGCTGCTGCTTTCCGGTTTCAGTTTATTCAAAGGCTGCTTTATGGACCGGAAAAGGTGGTGTGGAGAGGGGTGGCAGGTCTTGTATTAAAGAGGGTTGGAGGATTAGGATTAAAGAAGGCTTTTTTTCTGGTTGATAGTAGACAGATTTCTAGGGAGGGAGTACCTCCGTTTTACAGAGGTCTTCTCAGAGTGTGGAGCATAATGAAGGTGTCCAGACGAACTTCAGCGGAGTCAGTGCATTGGTTGTTGGAGGAACCTCTGGTGTATGGGGCAAGACTGGATTGTACAACTGCAGCTGTTCCACATTTCTCCAAGATTTTGGTGAAGGGCAAAATCATCACCTTAAAACAGTTAATGGCCATGGCTGGGCCCGCCTTAATGGATGGAAGACGGTTGGCTGAACATTTGGGGGTGAGGTCGGAAAGCATTGTCGAACAAATGCTGGGAAGCTGCAGGAAGGCTCTGTCAGAGGAAGAGTGGGGAATGCTTAATAGCCACGAGAAGAAGGTACAAGATGAAGACGTCGCATTTCCAAGACTAGGGATTACACCAAATATCCCAGAGTCAGAGAGAAAGGGTTTATTGTTGGATTTGAGAGGGTTGGAGGAGGTGGGTTTGGATGAGGTGAATGGGAAGGACTTGTATAGGGGGTGTGTCAAGGTGTTAAATAAAGATAAATTGAAAAATAGAAAAGACACTCCATGGAGGGTAAAATTGGGAATTGATGACAAGGTAAAGCCAGCATGGAGAGCACTGTACAAACCACCGTTACAAAAGGGTACTGGTGATATGCAATGGAGGGTTTTACATGGCATTATTGCAGTTAATGCTTTTGTATCTGTCATTAACTCAGATGTTAGAGATGGATGTCCTTTTTGTAATATAAGAGAAACCATTTTTCACTGTTTTATGGAGTGTGAGAGGATAAAACCTCTATTGGAAATACTGGAATCTTTGTTTAGAGCTGTAGGTGAGATTTTCAATAACAATGTTTTTATTTTGGGGTTTCAATATAGTAAGCAACAGAAAAGAAAATGTCAACTGTTAAATTTTATTTTGGGACAAGCTAAGATGTCAATTTTTTTGAGTAGGAAACATAAGATAGACACGGGATATGAGAAGGATATAAGATGTGTTTTTAAAGGATTAGTGAAAGCAAGAATAAAAGTGGATTTTGAGTTCTTCTCAGCTGTAAAAGATCTCCCATTATTTGAGGAGAAGTGGGCATATGAAGGAGCGCTTTGTTTTGTAGAGGAGGGGGAATTATTTTTTGTTGAGGAAATAAGTTGAATGTATATGTTCTTTTGTATTTTTATTTTATTTATTTTGAGTAGGAATTACATTTATTGTTTCATTTCTGAAAAGGCAGTGTGTCATTATTTATGTTAACAATTGAGTAGAAAATAAAGGTTTTATAAAAACTCAAACTCTCTCTCTGTCTCTCTCTCTCTCTCTCTCTCTGTCTCTCTCTCTCTCTGCGGAATTCTGCATTTGTTTGCTCTAGGGCAGTGGTTCCCAAACTTTTTATAGTTCCGTACCCCTTCAAACGTTCAATCTCCAACTGCGTACCCCCTCTAGCACCAGAGTCAGCGCACTCTCAAATGTTGTTTTTTGCCATCATTGTAAGCCTGCCTCACACACACTATACAATACATTTATTAAACATAAGAATGCGTGTGAGTTTTTGTCACAACCCAGATCGTGGGAAGTGACAAAGAGCTCTTATAGGACCAGGGCACAAATAATAATTTTGCTCTTTATTTAGTCATCTTACATATGACCTTATTTGTTCATAAACAATTGTGAATAACTCACCCCAGGTTAATGAGAAGGGTGTGCTTAAAAGGATGCACATAACTCTGCAATGTTGGGTTGTATTGGAGAGTCTCAGTCTTAAATCATTTTCCACACAGTCTGTGCCTGTATTTAGTTTTCCTGCTAGTGAGGGCCGAGAATCCACTCTCACAGGGGTATGTGGTTGCAAAGGGCATCAGTGTCTTAACAGCACAATTTGCCAAGGCAAGAAACTCTAGCAGTGGCTTCTGAGTAAATTCCATTTTCACAGAACCTCTTGTTGCAATTTCGATGAGGATCTCTTGTTCAGATATCGGTAAGTGGACTGGAGGCAGGGCATGAAAGGGATAACGAATCCAGTTGTTTGTGTCATCCGTTTCAGGAAAGTACCTGCATAATTGCGCACCCAACACACTCAGGTGCTTCGCTATATCACATTTGACATTGTCCGTAAGCTTGAGTTCATTTGCACACAAACAATTCATAAAATGATGGAAAGACCTGTGTGTTGTCCTTGGTAATGCAGACAGAGAAGAGCTCCAACGTCTTAATCATAGCCTCAATTTTGTCCCGCACGTTGAATATAGTTGCGGAGAGTCACGGTAATCCTAGATTCAGATCATTCAGGTGAGAAAAAACATCACCCAGATAGGCCAGTCGTGTGAGAAACTCGCCATCATGCAAGCGGTCAGACAAGTTAAGAAAACTTTAATTTAATTTGAATTTAAAAAAAAGATCAATACTTTTCCCCTTGATAAAAGCTCTACATGGTCGCTGTCCATATCATTGCATAATGCAGAAAATACACAAGAGTTCAGGGGCCTTGCTTCAACAAAATTACCCATTTTCACTGTAATGTCCAAAACATCTTTCAAGCTGTCATTCATTCCCTTGGCAGCAAGAGCCTCTCGTAGTTGCTGCAGTGTACCCAAGTGGCATCGGGAGCAACTGCTCCACTATGAGCAACTGCTCCACTCCACTATGTCTCCCTGTTATGGCTTTTGCACCATCAGTACAGATGCCAACACATCTTGACCACCAAAGTCCATTTGATGTCACAAATGTGTCCAGTACTTAAAAAAATATCCTCCCATGTTCTCCTGGTTTCCAGTGGTTTGCAGAAGAGGATGTCTTCCTTAATTGACCACCCAGAAACGTAACGGACATATACCAGGAGCTGTGCCAGGCCCGCCACGCATGTTGACTCATCCAGCTGTAACGCTTAGAATTCACTGGCTTGTACGCAACGCAGTAATTGTTTCAAAACAGCTCCTGCCATGTCACTGATGCGTCGAGAAACAGTGTTGTTTGATGAAGGCATTGTCAGTATAGTTTTATTTGTCATTTTCCTCAGCATTGTCCCAGCCATATCTGCAGCAGCAGGAGGAATTAATTAAGTCCTCCACAATAGTATGAGGCTTGCCTGTCCTAGACACTCGGTAGCTCACCATATAAGAAAGTTCTAGCCCCTGCTTATTAATGGTATCTGTTGCTTTTATACATGTCTTACTACTCGAAAGTTGTCTTTATTCTCGCTCAAAAAACTCCTGTGGCTTATTTTTCAAATTGTCATGTTTCATTTCTAAATGTCTGCGCAAGAGGGAAGGTTTCCTGTGACAGAGAAACGGTTAATGTGATTGGATGTTAATTATTTGACGAGGCTACCTGTATTTGACAATGTGTTGTTATTTTGCTGAACAGTAGATGATTTAATTTAATTTTTGGCAGTGAAACGAGGCTACTCAGGTGAAAAGAAAAACTCACCCAAATGTATAGCCCCGTTGGAAAATATAAATGTACTGTTTAAAAACGTGAATAATAAAAAAAAAAATATATATAAATATAAAATATGTGAATCACATTTTTATTTGGCGTACCCCCGACAGCATTGGTACGTGTACCCCAGTTTGGGAACCCCTGCTCTAGGGCAATGGGGTCTAGATGGAATTTGTATTTGTGGTCCTGGCGACTGGACCTTTTTTGGAACACCATTATTTTTGTCTTACTGAGATTTACTGTCAGGGCCCAGGTCTGGCTGAATCTGTGCAGAAGATCTAGGTACTGCTGTAGACCTTCCTTGGTTGGTGACAGAAGCACCAGATCATCAGCAAACAGTAGACATTTGACTTCAGATTCTAGTAGGGTGAGGCCGGGTGCTGCAGAATGTTCTAGTGCCCTCGCCAATTCGTTGATATATATGTTGAAGAGGGTGGGGCTTAAGCTGCATCCCTGTCTCACCCCCCGGCCCTGTGGTAAGAAATGTGTGTTTTTTGCCAATTTTAACCGCACACTTGTTGTTGTACATGGATTTTATAATGTCTTGGGTTTTTTCCCCAACACCACTTTCCATAAATTTGTATAGCAGACTCTCATGCCAAATTGAGTCAAAGGCTTTTTTTAAATCAACAAAGCTTGAAAAGGCTTTGCCTTTGTTTTGTTTTTTTGTTTGTCAATTAGGGTGTGTAGGTTGAATACGTGGTCTGTCGTACAGTAATTTGGTTAATAGACAATTTAACATTTGCTCAGTACATTGTTTTCACTGAGGAAATGTACGAGTCTGTTGTTAATGATAATGCAGAGTATTTTCCCAAGGTTTCTGTTAACGCATATCCCACTGTAGTTATTGGGGTAAAATTTGTCTCCTTTTTTGTGGATTGGGGTGATCAGTCCTTGGTTCCAAATATTGGGGAAGATGCCAGAGCTAAGGATGATGTTAAAGAGTTTAAGTATAGCCAATTGGAATTTGTTGTCTGTATATTTTATCCTTTCATTGAGTATACCATCAACACCACAGGCCTTTTTGGGTTGGAGGGTTTATATTTTGTCTTGATGTTCATTCAATGTAATTGGAGAATCCAGTGGGTTCTGGTAGTCTTTAATAGCTGATTCTAATATTTGTATCTCTCTCTCTCTCTCTCTCTCTCTCGGCCTCGGTCTTTCTATCTCAATTCAATTCAAGGGCTTCATTGGCATGGGAAACATATGTTAACATTGCCAAAGCAAGTGAAGTAGATAATAAACAAAGTTAAATAAACAATACAAATTAATCTCTCTCTCTCTGCCTGTCTCTCTCACTCACTCTCTGTCTCTCCATCTTCACCTGTAAATAACCTAAAACAGTGGGTTAGGGCAGTGGTTCTAAACCATGGGTACTAGGACCCCTGGGGGTACTTGACCTATCCACAGGTGGGTACTTGAGAAGACTCATGAGATCAAAGGCCTACTAGTAAAATGCACATGAGGGGGTACTACAGGGGCACTCCAAGCATAATTCAGTTGCTGGTACAGTAGGGTGAGGGGGAGGGCCCTGGCGTGAGCAGTAGCCCTTATCAGCCAACTTCCCCTCCACCCCCCCCCCCCCCCCCCCCCCTATCTGGCCTGCTTCCTATCTAAACCACAGCAGACCACAGCAGTAGCCTCCAATCTCTAACTTTAGGATGTTGATCTCATCTGACTGACAGTGGAAGAGCTACATGTGTACTAATCTCCCATAGAGCTGCACTTTGCTGGACCCCAAGAAGAGTGGCTGCTGAACTAATGGGGATCCATAATAAATGCACATACTGCAACACACTGCAAAACAAAAACGGCCTGAAAGCCTTTTCAATTCTTATCAACAGATCACAGGATGCCACTAACCTTCTCACAGAGGATCTGGTTATGGTGAGTTAAGGCTGGTTATGAAGGGGGATAGAGCATCTGGTTATGGTACGTTAAGGCTGATTATAAAGGGTGATAGAGGATCTTGTTATGGTGAGTTAAATCTGATTATAAAGGGGGATAGAGCATCTGGTTATGGTGTGTTAAGGCTGATTATAAAGGGGCATAGAGGATCAGGTTATGGTGTGTTAAGGCTGATTATAAAGGGTGATAGAGGATCTTGTTATGGTACGTTAAGGCTGATTATAAAGGGGCATAGAGGATCAGGTTATGGTGTGTTAAGGCTGATTATAAAGGGGCATAGAGGATCAGGTTATGGTGTGTTAAGGCTGATTATAAAGGGGCATAGAGGATCAGGTTATGGTGTGTTAAGGCTGATTATAAAGGGGGATAGAGGATCTTGTTATGGTACGTTAAGGCTGATTATAAAGGGGGATAGAGGATCTTGTTATGGTACGTTAAGGCTGATTATAAAGGGGAATAGAGGATCTTGTTATGGTACGTTAAGGCTGATAATAAAGAGGATAGAGGATCTGGTTATGGTGAGTTAAGGCTGATTATAAAGGAGGATATAAGATATTGCTATGGTGAGTTAAGGCTGATTATAAAGGGGGATAGAGCATCTGGTTATGGTGAGTTAAGGCTGATTATAAAGGAGGATATAAGATATTGCTATGGTGAGTTAAATCTGATTATAAAGGGGGATAGAGCATCTGGTTATTGTACGTTAAGGCTGATTATAAAGGGGGATAGAGGATCTCGTTATGGTACGTTAAGGCTGATTATAAAGGGGCATAGAGGATCAGGTTATGGGGTGTTAAGGCTGATTATAAAGGGGCATAGAGGATCAGGTTATGGTGCGTTAAGGCTGATTATAAAGGGGCATAGAGGATCCTGTTATGGTGCGTTAAGGCTGATTATAAAGGAGGATATAAGATATTGGTATGGTGAGTTAAGGCTGATTATAAAGGGGGATAGAGGATCCTGTTATGGTGCGTTAAGGCTGATTATAAAGGGGGATAGAGGATCTTGTTATGGTGAGTTAAGGCTGATTATAAAGGAGGATATAAGATATTGCTATGGTGAGTTAAGGCTGATTATAAATGAGGATATAAGATATTGCTATGGTGAGTTAAGGCTGATTATAAATGAGGATATAAGATATTGCTATGGTGAGTTAAGGCTGATTATAAATGAGGATATAAGATATTGTTATGGTGAGTTAAGGCTGATTATAAATGAGGATATAAGATATTGTTATGGTGAGTTAAGGCTGATTATAAATGAGGATATAAGATATTGTTATGGTGAGTTAAGGCTGATTATAAATGAGGATATAAGATATTGTTATGGTGAGTTAAGGCTGATTATAAAGGGGATAGAGGATCTGGTTCTGGTGAGTTAAGGCTGATTATAAAGGAGGATAGAGGATCTGGTTATGGTGAGTTAAGGCTGATTATAAAGGAGGATAGAGGAGGATAGAGGATTTGGTTATGGTGAGTTAAGGCAGATTATAAAGGAGGATAGAGGAGGATAGAGGATTTGGTTATGGTGAGTTAAGGCTGATTATAAAGGAGGATAGAGGAGGATAGAGGATTTGGTTATGGTGCGTTAAGGCAGATTATAAAGGGGGATAGCAGTCGCTCAGTTCACTACGTGAAGGGTGAATACATTTGGGACCTAGCTCACACTGTGAACATAAGACACACTCTATATCTGTCATTTTCATTGGTCTAAGGTGGAGCAGCGGGTGGAGCCAGCCAAGAAGGCAGCGCAGGTTATTCACAAGAAGCTGCTTGGCTGTCTGCAGAGTCAACTCGGGCTGGACACAGAGAGACGAATGGTAACGTCTCCTCTTTTTCACCTTTCATCCCTTCCCCTTGACTTGACTTGCATCTGTTATGATTATCAATACAAAACTATGTCTCTCTCCAGAAAAAACTCCCTCTCATGCTGCTCTCTGTTAGCATGGCTGAGAGCTTTAAAGACTTTGATGCAGACTCTTCTATCAGGTACATTATGTAGCCATCCATTTATTCATCATCCAAATTATCAGTCAAACATTAATCAATGAATCAATCAGTCTATTTCCTCTCTGATAGGAAAGTGTTGGAGATGTGTTGCTTCATGGAGAACCATCTGGCCAAAATGCTGGCTGAATTTGAGCTGAAGCTGGAGAAGGAAGTTTTGGAGCCTCTCAATAAGCTCAGTGAGGTAAGGGCTGCAGGAGCAAGAGGCTTTCCGACTCTTTGGACGAAAATGAAAATTTGTGATTATGTAGTATCACATCAAATCAAATCAAATGTTATTTGTCACATGCGCCGAATACAACAGGTGTAGACCTTACCGTGAAATGCTTACTTACAAGCCCTTAAACAACAATGTTGTTTTTAAGAAAAATAAGAGTTAAGAAAAATACTTACTAAATAAGGTAAAAAAATAAAAGAGCAACAATAAAATAACAATAACGAGGCTATATACAGGGGGTACTGGTACCGAGTCAATGTGCGGGGGTACCGGTACCGAGTTGAGGTAATTTGTACATGTAGGTAGGGGTAAAGTGACTATGTACAGTATAGATAATAAACAGCGAGTAGCAGCAGTACAAAAAAATGCAATAGTCTGGGTAGCCATTTGATTAGTTGTTCAGCATATGAATACTAACTCTGTTTCCATCTGTAGGAAGACCTTCCAGAGATTCTCAAAAACAAGAAGCAGTTTGCAAAACTCACAATGGACTGGCACAATGCACTCAACAAGTGGGTCACACATTCTGTGTGATTGTATTTACCCCTTTAAGATGTTTTATTGTCACATACACCGGATAGGTGACAGACCCTATATGTTCCAGACCAGTGGAGGTAGTGGTTAACACAGTTCCATTTATTCCATTCCAGCCATTACATTGAGCCAATCCTCCTATAGCTCCTCCCACCAGCCTCCTCTGTTCCAGACATCCAGTGCATAGTTCCTTTATACATCTATAATAACTACCTTTAATCAGGATCTCCATTGTGTCCTCTCGTTTGCTTTCTGGCTTCTGATCATTAATGACTTTGCCCCTTCAGGTCCCAGGCCAGTACGGGCCCTCAGGCAAAGCAGGACGGGCTGAAAGAAGAGGTGGAGGAGGCCTGGAGGAAACTGGAGAGCATCAAGGTGTTGGATGGTCACTCCTATTACGTGTTACTGTTTAAGACACTTTGTTGTTTCATGCGGTAGTTTTAGCCTCTTACATACATACTGTTGGTCTGGCTATTCATTCTCTACAGGACCAATACTCTGCAGATCTCTATCACTTTGCCACTAAAGAACAGGCCTATGCCAACTACTTCATTCGTGTGAGTGTGGCCCGCTAATCGTCCTCTCTTTCAAGTTGTGTTTTACTTTTGTTAATTATCATGTGCTATTAGGAATTAGATTTGATAAGTGCCTGGTTTGTGCCCTCTCAGCTGCTGGAACTACAAGCAGAACATCATAAGAATTCCCATGACTTCCTGGAACAATACATCACTGAGCTAAAAGAAAGCCACAATCAAACAGGTGAATAGTGTGTATGTATGTATGTATGTACAGTACCAGTCAAAAGTTTGGAGACACCTACTCATTCCAGGGTTTTTCCACCAAATAAATGCTTCACAGAGTTCTGACACATCTCAAAATCAACTGTTCAGAAGAGACTGTGTGAATCAGGCCTTCATGGTGGAATGTCTGCAAAGAAACCACTACTAAGGACACCAATAATAAGAGACTTGCTTGGGCCAAGAAACACGAGCAATGGACATTAGACTGGTGGAAATCTGTCCTTTGGTCTGATGAGTCCAAATGTGATATTTTTGGTTCCAACCGCTGTGTCTTTGTGAGACGCAGAGTAGGTGAAAGGATGATCTCTGCATGTGTGGTTCCCACCATCCATGAAGCATGGAGGGGGAGGTGTGATGACGTGGGGGTGCTTTGCTGGTGACACTGTCTGTGATTTATTTAGAATTCAAGGCACACTTAACCAGCATGGCGACCACGGCATTCTACAGTGATACGCCATCCCATCTGGTTTCGTTTAGTGGGACTATCATTTGTTTTTCAACAGGACAATGACCCAAAACACACCTCCAGGCTGTTTAAGGGCTATTTGACCAAGAAGGAGAGTGATGGAGTGCTGCATCAGATGACCTGGCCTCCACAATCACCTGACCTCAACCCAATTGAGATAGTTTGGGATGAGTTGGACCGCAGAGTGAAGGAAAAGCCACCACAAGTGTTCAGCATATGTGGGAACTCCTTCAAGGCTGTTGGAAAAGCATTCTTCATGAAGCTGGTTGAGAGAATGCCAAGAGTGTGCAAAGCTGTCATCAAGGCAAAGGGTTTGAAGAATCTTTGTTTAACACTTTTTTGTTTACTACAGGATTCCATATGTGTTATTTCATAGTTTTGATGTCTTTACTATTATTCTACAATGTAGAAAATAGTCAAATAAAGAAAAACCCTTGAATGAGTAGGTTTGTATACGTGTGAATGTGTGTGTATGTGTACAGTATGTGTGTGTTTGCAGTTACAATACGCAGGCTTACTTACTGTACAAAGGTAACTCACCCTATCCAATGTGTTGCGCCCACCTACCTACAGTAGTATTTGTCCAGTGTGTCACCAGTATGTGTTACCACAGACTCCCAGAAGAACAACTCTAGGGGGAAGGTATACGGGGAGCCCCTGCTGACTCACCTGTATGACAGCGGTAGGGAGATCGCTGTTCCCATCCAGGAGTGTGTTCACATGCTGCTGCACACCGGCATGAGGGAGGAGGTGAGGACTGGGATTATTCATATACTACATGGTATTCATGTGAATGGGATTTCATTAATTAACTAGCCAGTCTACGATAATGCCCTCCTGGATAAAATTGGTCTCTATCTCTCTCCCTCCATCTCTCTCCCAGGGTCTGTTTCGTCTGGCGGCAGCAGCCTCGGTAGTGAAGAGACTGAAGAGCAGTCTGGATGGAGGAGTCATGAACCACAGCGAGTTCACTGACCCTCATGCAGTCGCAGGTCAGAGAGAATGTCCCTGTTGACAGTACTCCTTATTCAAGGTTTTCAAGTTTCAAATGTGTTTACTTGACAGTACAACAACATGTAGGCATTAAACAGCATCTTCTATTTTTTCCATGTAGGGGCTTTGAAAAGCTACCTGAGAGAGCTGCCTGAACCCCTCATGACCTTTGAACTCTACAATGATTGGTTTCAAGCAGCAGGGTAAGGTCCTTGATTGGTCTACATCTTAGAAGCATACAGTTTATAGTGTCTTTCTCTAATTTCTCCTCATCAAACGTCTCTCTGCCTGTCCCCGTCATTATTTAGGGAGAAAGAATTGACAGACAAACTTGAGCAGTTTAAAATTGTGCTGAAGAAGTTACCATCAGAAAACTACAACAACCTCCGGTACATAGCTCTCTCAGATCTTGACCAGTGGAGGCTGCTGAGGGGAGGATTGCTCATAATAATGGCTGGAACGGAGCATATGGAATTGCAACAAACCATGTGTTTGATGTATCTGATACCATTCTACTCAATTCGACTCCAGCGATTACCATGAGCCCGTCCTCCCCAATTAAGGTGTTGCCAACCTCCTGTGATCTTGAAAGATTCCTGTGTGAAGTTATAAACACTCAAGAATGATGCAGGGTGTGTGATGATTGTGAATCTCTTCCTATCTGCCTCTCTCTCTCTCTCTCTGTCTCTCTGTCTCTCTCTCTCTCTCTGTCTCTCTGTCTCTCTCTCTCTGTCTCTCTCTGTCTCTGTCTCTGTCTCTCTCTGTCTCTCTCTCTCTGTCTCTCTCTGTCTCTGTCTCGCTCTCTCTGTCTCTCTCTCTCTGTCTCTCTGTCTCTCTGTCTCTCTCTCTCTCTGTCTCTGTCTCTCTCTGTCTCTGTCTCTCTCTCTCTCTGTCTCTGTCTCTCTCTGTCTCTGTCTCGCTCTCTCTGTTTCTCTCTCTCTGTCTCTCTCTGTCTTTCTCTCTCTCTGTTTCTCTCTCTCTGTCTCTCTCTCTCTCTCTCTCTCTCCGTCTCGCTCTCTCTGTTTCTCTCTCTCTGTCTCTCTCTGTCTCCGTCTCGCTCTCTCTGTTTCCCTCTCTCTCTCCCCCCTCCCCTCTATTAGGTATCTGGTACAGTTCCTGTCATGTCTGTCAGAGCAGCAGGCGGTTAACAGGATGAGTCCCAGTAACATTGCCATAGTACTGGGTCCCAATCTGTTGTGGCCTCACATGGAGGGGTGGGTACTACTGACATGGTGACAGAGAAAGGAAACTGAACCACACTGTCTATCTGTCTGTCATAATAGCCCTATGTCTAAGTGTTGTTCCTGATGTCACTTTCTATTGTTACTAATCTGATTAGGTCTGTGTTATTTAGTACTTGACTTTAACCTCTTTCTTTCTCCCTCCCTCTCTCTTTGTCTTCCTTCAATTTTCCTCTCCTCCGTCCAATTCTGTACCGTCATCTATTTTTCTCTATTTTCCTCTCTCTCTCAGGGAGGCAGCGTTGTTGGACATGGCGTCTGCCTCCTCTGTCCAGGTCGTGGCGGTGGTTGAGCCTCTCATAAAATACTCCAGCAGCCTGTTTCCAGAAGGTACAGTACCACCTTCAATGTTCTGTTTACTTGTGTTCTGGGGAGGAGTACTGGGAGTCCTTTAAGTGATGAATTGGTTTGCATGACATTTGTGGAAGTTCTCCACTATGATAACAGAGCGAGCTGCCTGATTGCCTTATGACCACTCATGTTTATCTTACTGTGTTGAGCGAAGCTAGGTAGGTCTATGGATCTTTTATGCAACATGACATATGTTGTGTTCTTTTCCAGAGGTGGACTTTGAGATTCCTGAACTTCCTGGGGTCTCAGATTTGACCTTGTTAGAACCTGAACCCTCAGAGTCTGGGAAAGAGAACCTTGCCAGAACTACCTCCTCCCCTTCCTTATGTTCTTCCTCTACCCCTTCTCATCCTTCTCTCTGTAAAACAATCAGGTACCACACACACAGATGGAACAGGAATGAAACATTGTCAATAGTCATTAATAAAGGCATTTGAACAGAGTTTACTTGTTCACTTTTTAATTATAACAGTGTGTTATCTAACACTGACCGTCTCATCCTCAGCTCAGCGTCACAGAACAGTGGAGGTCTATTCATCTTCAAGTCAGGCTCCATTGTTGAGAGAACCACCACCTGGGGGAACTCTGCCTCAGACCCACCTAGCTCAACCCCACTTACCCGTACCTCAGTCCAGACACAGAGCACATTCCCCATCTCAAGCCCAACACTGGTTCACAACACATCCCCACTACCCAGCCCCAACCTGGCTCCTGGCCCAACCCTGGTTCCTTCCCCACTACCGGTGTCTGTATGTAGTCCGACCCAGAAGCAGAGACCTGAATCAGGATCACTAGAACCCATCTTAGAGGCCCCACCGGACTCCCCCAAAGCTATACTGAAGATCACCTTACCATACAAACGTAGGTGTCCCTCCACGGCCATTCCATGACATGCTAATGGTGCATAGTAAAACACAGAACTCATGTGGTAGCTAGCTAACGCTATTTATTGACAGCGCTAAAGTCATCCATAGAGCTCATGTGGTAGTAAGCTAATGCTATCTATTGACAGTGCTGAAGTCATCCATAGAGCTCATGTGGTAGTAAGCTAATGCTATCTATTGACAGTGCTGAAGTCATCCATAGAGCTCATGTGGTGTGCCATGGTCCACCTCAGAATAAGTGGCAAAGTACTGCTCCACTTTAGTACACAGAAAGCCACGTTCTACGGCAGCAGTGGCCAAAATTACCAACGGCTTCTAATGATGAAACTGTTGTCATAAATAACTGTTGCACTACCACAACCAACAGGTTAAGTTTCAAGTCGATGTAAAGACAAATACTCTAATATAATAATGCACATATATAGTCACAATAAGACGTATCCTCAATCAATCCTCAACACCCAACTACCTCTTTCTCTCTTTTCACAGCGAGGAGTTCCTTCTTTCAACACAAGCGGTCCATCCCGGGTAAAGAGCAGGTGGTCGCTACATACTCCAGACCCAGGACCCCAGCACCTCCAGCCCCAGCAGAGGCATCCAAAACCCAGCCACACCCTGCACCCAAGCCCCTAGCTCCGGTCCTGAAGAAGGCCCCAAACAAAAAGGGTGCAATTAGACCCCCTCAAATCCCACCACCCAAGCCCCCAGTACTGGTGAGCAAACAGGTGACCTCTATAGCGCAGTGATGAGGTAAAGATATAGAGTATCATCTAAGCCTGTGTAAAGAAGTTTTCTTATGCTGTAGGTACAAATGTAGACTGTAACCTGACATTTGGTGTAACCTTGTTTGGGTTGCGTATCAAGGCCAGAGATGTATTGGGCTTCTGCAGCCAGTTCCAAGTGCTTTGTAGCTTGAGCGCTACCATACAGTTTCTTCCGAAATTATTCACACCCCTTGACTTTTTTCATGTTGAGTTACAGCTTGAATTTAAAATAGATTCCATTTAGATTTTTGTGTCACTGGCCTACACACAATACCCCATAATGTCAAAGTGAAATTATGTTATTCAAAATTTGTACAAATGAATTACAAATGAAAAGCTGAAATGTCTCGAGTCAATAAGTATTCAACCCCTTTGGTATGGCAAGCCTAAATAAGTTCAGGAGTAAAAATGTGCTTAACAAGTCACATAATAAGTTGCGTGGACTCACTATGTGTGCAATAATAGTGTTTAACATGATTTTTGAATGACTACCTCATCTGTAAGGTGCCTCAGTCGAGCTGTGCATTTCAAACACAGATTCAACCACAAAGACCAGGGAGGTTTTCCTTTGCCTCACAAAGGACACCTATTGGTAGATACAGTAGGTTAAAAAAAAGCAGACATGCCAAAGATGCTTCTACAAAGTATTGACTCGTAAACTTGTAAATTCGATATTTCTGTATTTAATTTTCCATACATTTGCAAACATTTCTAAATTCACTTTGTCATTATGGTGTGTGTAGATGGGTGAGATTGTTGTGTCTGGAATACAAGGGATGTGAGTACTTTTTGAAGGCTCTGTATATGCATTATGTGTTGTGATTCATTTAGGGCTGTTTTCTAGTACAGTATGTTTTCACACATGTAAATAAAGTATTAATGCTAATTAAAAACATTTTATTGCATTTATTATTATCATTATAGAAATATCATTGGTGTCAACAGCAGCACATTTATATGGATAGAAGACACTGCTTTAAAAAGAGGATTCAACCATTGGTTGACAGAATAGCAGACAAGCAGGTGACTATCAATTCAAAAAGCAAGAGTTAGACCCATAATGAATTTGAGAAACATTTCGAAATGGAGTATGATGTTAATATGTGAATTAACAAACTTACAGTCCAAACATTATACTTATACTACAACATTGTACAAAATTACCTTCTTCTATTTAACTTCTGAGTAAATTTCTCAGGGTTTGTGCTTCATACTGTATCTGTAGACCAATAAAAAGTGTAAGCGTCAGCCAAAATATGATCGTTTTCCTGTAGTCAACGTCATGTTCTAAGATGTAAGATCTCTCTCTTGGTGTAGTGTTTGAATGGGTTGAAACGGCTACTGCTTCGTCTTTGTGTCCTGCCTGTTGCCTTGAATAGTTCTATGAATAGTTCTATGAAGTCACATATTGAGCATTTTGCTCAGGAAGTCCAAACTGACTATATATAACCAGCTGTTAACAGAGTTACACACTGTTGAGCAACGTCTTCGGTGTTTCCATGGTAACTACTCTGTGTCCAACGACCACTTTCTCTGGACACTTTCTACCCCTTATCTTTGTTCGCCACTGGTTCCAGTGACCTCTTTTAAAAGCTATTATTAGCCTGTTCAAGCTCCTTCCATACAGTATGTTCGCTTGGAGAACTGTCAGCCTCCATAATCTTTCAATGAGTCTTTCAACAAATAATAGCAAAGTCTTTAAGTGAGTCTTCTGACGACTTGTAAAATTAAATTTCTCCAATGAATATTAGAATATGATGAAGGGTTCAAGGGTGACTCAGGTCAAAAAGCTAGCCTCATTGATGGAAAAAATTGTTTTTCTTAAGACAAAAGTGTTTACAAGGAATTAAGCAATAATCCCAAATCTGTAGTAGGTACTACTGGTTAAAAGAATGTTGTCCATTTAGTCTGTCGGTTTTTGTTCAGACTTTGATTTCCTCCTCCTCATCAGGGGTAATGTAAGGTGTTTTCTCCATGGTCTGGCCCAGGGTCATCTCTCTCTCCAGATCCATCCTCTGCTGCCCCTTCAGGATCCCTCCAACTCCGTAGAGCACCCCCAGCACATCAGTGGCACCCTGGAACCTCTCACTCTCCATAGCATGCCTCTGTCTAGACGGGGAGCCCATCACTAAATCAGGCACCGCCCCTTTAAGATGCTGCCCACCTCCATTCATCTCCATTCTCCTAGCCTCCTCTTCCTCCTCTTCCCACTCCAACCCATATGGACTCTTCCTGCTGCTACAGTCTTCTCGAAGCAGAGAATCCACCAATGAGGCAGTGGTGGCATCCATCTCCGAGTCCATCTCCGAGCTTCCATTGGTCACAAACCCGAATGCAGAGCAGCTTGGCTCCTCTGCCATCCAGGCATGGCTGGGCTCTAGGTGGCCATTGGGGCTGTCAATCAAACCGAACACCTCGCTCATGAGGGAGGGCCCCAGGTCAAAGGTGAAGGAGGCCATGGAGGTCAGGGACTCATACTGGGTCATGTGACCGGGGTCAGAAGTCAGGGTGGGGTATGCGGAGGACTTCAGGAGGGCGGAGACATCGGTGAGCGAGCAGCCGTGGGCATTGGGGGTACAGGAAATAGATCCTCCCTGTTGCGACTGACGCTCTGCTGAACGGGAGAGGCGGGGCAGAGTGGCGAATCCTGACTCCAAACCTGAGGGGGAGGAGAGACAAGGAGTTAAGTCCTAACATTCTGTATTGTGAAAAATTATTGACAAGAAACTTAAAAATGTAAAAATCTATTTTACAGGATGAATAAATCAAATTCCAGTTGGCACCCTAGTTCTACCTTCATGAATAATCTCAAAGAAGCTATACTCGTCTGTCCTCGGAAGGTTAAGTGGACTATGCTCGTCTGTCCTCGGAAGGTAAGTGGACTATGCTCGTCTGTCCTCGGAAGGTAAGTGGACTATGCTCGTCTGTCCTCGGAAGGTAAGTGGTATATGATCTTCTGACCTCGGAAGGTAAGCGGACTATGCTCGTCTGTCCTCGGAAGGTAAGTGGACTATGCTCGTCTGTCCTCGGAAGGTAAGTAGAATATGCTCGTCTGTCCTCGGAAGGTAAGTGGACTATGCTCGTCTGTCCTCGGAAGGTAAGTGGAATATGCTCGTCTGTCCTCGGAAGGTAAGTGGAATATGCTCTTCTGTCCTCGGAAGGTAAGTGGACTATGCTCGTCTGTCCTCGGAAGGTAAGTGGACTATGCTCAGTCTCTGCTGGGAAGTAAAATGGACTATGCTCAGTCTCTCCTGGGAAGTAAAGTGGACTATGCTCAGTCTCTCCTGGGAAGTAAAGTGGACTATGCTCAGTCTCTGCTGGGAAGTAAAGTGGACTATGCTCAGTCTCTGCTGGGAAGAAAAGTGGACTATGCTCAGTCTCTGCTGGGAAGTAAAGTGGACTATGCTCAGTCTGCTGGGAAGTAAAGTGGACTATGCTCAGGATCTGCTGGGAAGTGAAGTGGACTATGCTCAGTCTTACCTGGGAAGTAAAATGGACTATGCTCAGTCTGTCCTGGGAAGTAAAGTGGACTATGCTCAGTCTCTGCTGGGAAGTAAAGTGGACTATGCTCAGTCTCTCCTGGGAAGTAAAGTGGACTATGCTCAGTCTCTGCTGGGAACTAAAGTGGACTATGCTGAGGATCTGCTGGGAACTAAAGTGGACTATGCTGAGGATCTGCTGGGAAGTAAAGTGGACTATGCTCAGGATCTGCTGGGAAGTAAAGTAGACTATGCTCAGTATCTGCTGGGAAGTAAAGTGGACTATGCTCAGTCTCTGCTGGGAAGTAAAGTGGACTGCTCAGTCTCTGCTGGGAAGTAAAGTGGACTATGCTCAGTATCTGCTGGGAAGTAAAGTGGACTATACTCAGTCTATGCTGGGAAGTAAAGTGGACTATGCTCAGTCTCTCCTGGGAAGTAAAGTGGACTATGCTCGGTCTCTCCTGGGAAGAAAAGTGGACTCTGTTCAGTCTCTCCTGGGAAGTAAAGTGGACTATGCTCAGTCTCTACTGGGAAGTAAAGTGGACTATGCTCAGTCTCTGCTGGGAAGGAAAGTGGACAATGCTCAGTCTCTGCTGGGAAGTAAAGTAGACTATGCTCAGTCTCTCCTAGGAAGTTAAGTGGACTATGTTCACTCTCTCCTGGGAAGTAAAGTGGGCTATGCTCAGTCTCTCCTGGGAAGTAAAGTGGACTATGCTCAGTCTCTCCTTGGAAGTAAAGTGGACTATGCTCAGTCTCTGCTGGGAAGTAAAGTGGACTATGCTCAGTCTCAGCTGGGAAGTAAAGTGGACTATGCTCAGTCTCTGCTGGGAAGTAAAGTGGACAATGCTCAGTCTCTGTTGGGAAGTAAAGTGGACAATGCTCAGTCTCTCCTGGGAAGTAAAGTTGACTATGCTCAGTCTCTGCTGGGAAGTAAAGTGGACTATGCTCAGTCTCTCCTGGGAAGTAAAGTGGACTATGCTCAGTCTCTCCTGGAAAGTAAAGTGGACTATGCTCAGTCTCTGCTGGGAAGTAAAGTGGACTATGCTCAGTCTCTCCTGGGAAGTAAAGTGGACTCTGTTCAGTCTCTCCTGGGAAGTAAAGTGGACTATGCTCAGTCTCTCCTGGGAAGTGAAGTGGACTATGCTCAGGATCTGCTGGGAAGTAAAGTGGACTATGCTCAGGATCTGCTGGGAAGTAAAGTAGACTATGCTCAGGATCTGCTGGGAAGTAAAGTAGACTATGCTCAGTCTCTGCTGGGAAGTAAAATGGACTATGCTCAGGTTGTCCTGGGAAGTAAAGTGGACTATGCTCAGTCTCTGCTGGGAAGTAAAGTGGACTATGCTCAGTCTCTCCTGGGAAGTAAAGTGGACTATGCTCAGTCTCTCCTGGGAAGTAAAGTTGACTATGCTCAGTCTCTGCTGGGAAGTAAAGTGGACTATGCTCAGTCTCTCCTGGGAAGTAAAGTGGACTATGCTCAGTCTCTCCTGGGAAGTAAAATGGACTATACTCAGTCTCTCATGGGAAGTAAAGTGGACTATGCTCAGTCTCTCCTGGGAAGTAAAGTGGACTATGCTCAGTCTCTGCTGGGAAGTAAAGTGGACTATGCTCAGTCTCTCCTGGGAAGTAAAGTGGACTCTGTTCAGTCTCTCCTGGGAAGTAAAGTGGACTATGCTCAGTCTCTCCTGGGAAGTGAAGTGGACTATGCTCAGGATCTGCTGGGAAGTAAAGTGGACTATGCTCAGGATCTGCTGGGAAGTAAAGTAGACTATGCTCAGTCTGCTGTGAAGTAAAATGGACTATGCTCTGGTTGTCCTGGGAAGTAAAGTGGACTATGCTCAGTCTCTGCTGGGAAGTAAAGTGGACTATGCTCAGTCTCTCCTGGGAAGTAAAGTGGACTATGCTCAGTCTCTCCTGGGAAGTAAAGTGGACTATGCTCAGGATCTGCTGGGAAGTAAAGTGGACTATGCTCAGTCTCTCCTGGGAAGTAAAATGGACTATGCTCAGTCTGTCCTGGGAAGTAAAGTGGACTATGCTCAGTCTCTCCTGGGAAGTAAAGTGGACTATGCTCAGTCTCTGCTGGGAAGTAAAGTGGACTATGCTCAGTCTCTCCTGGGAAGTAAAGTGGACTATGCTCAGTCTCTGATGGGATGTAAAGTGGACTATGCTCAGTCTCAGCTGGGAAGTAAAGTGGACTATGCTCAGTCTCTGCTGGGAAGTAAAGTGGACAATACTCAGTCTCTCCTGGGAAGTAAAGTGGACAATGCTCAGTCTCTCCTGGGAAGTAAAGTGGACAATGCTCAGTCTCTCCTGGGAAGTAAAGTGGACTATGCTCAGTCTCTCCTGGGAAGTAAAGTGGACTATGCTCAGTCTCTCCTGGGAAGTAAAGTGGACTATGCTCAGTCTCTCCTGGGAAGTAAAGTGGACTATGCTCAGGATCTGCTGGGAAGTAAAGTGGACTATGCTCAGTCTCTGCTGGGAAGTAAAGTGGACTATGCTCAGTCTGTCCTGGGAAGTAAAGTGGACTATGCTCAGTCTCTCCTGGGAAGTAAAGTGGACTATGCTCAGTCTCTGCTGGGAAGTAAAGTGGACTATGCTCAGTCTCTCCTGGGAAGTAAAGTGGACTATGCTCAGTCTCTGATGGGATGTAAAGTGGACTATGCTCAGTCTCAGCTGGGAAGTAAAGTGGACTATGCTCAGTCTCTGCTGGGAAGTAAAGTGGACAATGCTCAGTCTCTGCTGGGAAGTAAAGTGGACAATGCTCAGTCTCTCCTGGGAAGTAAAGTGGACAATGCTCAGTCTCTGCTGGGAAGTAAAGTGGACTATGCTCAGTCTCTCCTGGGAAGTAAAGTGGACTATGCTCAGTCTCTCCTGGAAAGTAAAGTGAACTATGCTCAGTCTCTGCTGGGAAGTAAAGTGGACTATGCTCAGTCTCTCCTGGGAAGTAAAGTGGACTCTGTTCAGTCTCTCCTGGGAAGTAAAGTGGACTATGCTCAGTCTCTCCTGGGAAGTGAAGTGGACTATGCTCAGGATCTGCTGGGAAGTAAAGTGGACTATGCTCAGGATCTGCTGGGAAGTAAAGTAGACTATGCTCAGGATCTGCTGGGAAGTAAAGTAGACTATGCTCAGTCTCTGCTGGGAAGTAAAATGGACTATGCTCAGGTTGTCCTGGGAAGTAAAGTGGACTATGCTCAGTCTCTGCTGGGAAGTAAAGTGGACTATGCTCAGTCTCTCCTGGGAAGTAAAGTGGACTATGCTCAGTCTCTCCTGGGAAGTAAAGTTGACTATGCTCAGTCTCTGCTGGGAAGTAAAGTGGACTATGCTCAGTCTCTCCTGGGAAGTAAAGTGGACTATGCTCAGTCTCTCCTGGGAAGTAAAGTGGACTATGCTCAGTCTCTCCTGGGAAGTAAAATGGACTATACTCAGTCTCTCATGGGAAGTAAAGTGGACTATGCTCAGTCTCTCCTGGGAAGTAAAGTGGACTATGCTCAGTCTCTGCTGGGAAGTAAAGTGGACTATGCTCAGTCTCTCCTGGGAAGTAAAGTGGACTCTGTTCAGTCTCTCCTGGGAAGTAAAGTGGACTATGCTCAGTCTCTCCTGGGAAGTGAAGTGGACTATGCTCAGGATCTGCTGGGAAGTAAAGTGGACTATGCTCAGGATCTGCTGGGAAGTAAAGTAGACTATGCTCAGTCTGCTGTGAAGTAAAATGGACTATGCTCTGGTTGTCCTGGGAAGTAAAGTGGACTATGCTCAGTCTCTGCTGGGAAGTAAAGTGGACTATGCTCAGTCTCTCCTGGGAAGTAAAGTGGACTATGCTCAGTCTCTCCTGGGAAGTAAAGTGGACTATGCTCAGGATCTGCTGGGAAGTAAAGTGGACTATGCTCAGTCTCTCCTGGGAAGTAAAATGGACTATGCTCAGTCTGTCCTGGGAAGTAAAGTGGACTATGCTCAGTCTCTCCTGGGAAGTAAAGTGGACTATGCTCAGTCTCTGCTGGGAAGTAAAGTGGACTATGCTCAGTCTCTCCTG
Source organism: Salvelinus fontinalis (assembly GCF_029448725.1). Lineage (NCBI taxonomy): Eukaryota > Metazoa > Chordata > Actinopteri > Salmoniformes > Salmonidae > Salvelinus > Salvelinus fontinalis. Next base: position 74,167,410 of record NC_074665.1, read on the forward strand.
GGAAGTAAAGTGGACTATGCTCAGTCTCTGATGGGATGTAAAGTGGACTATGCTCAGTCTCAGCTGGGAAGTAAAGTGGACTATGCTCAGTCTCTGCTGGGAAGTAAAGTGGACAATGCTCAGTCTCTCCTGGGAAGTAAAGTGGACAATGCTCAGTCTCTCCTGGGAAGTAAAGTGGACTATGCTCAGTCTCTCCTGGGAAGTAAAGTGGACTATGCTCAGTCTCTCCTGGGAAGTAAAGTGGACTATGCTCAGTCTCTCCTGGGAAGTAAAGTGGACTATGCTCAGGATCTGCTGGGAAGTAAAGTGGACTATGCTCAGTCTCTGCTGGGAAGTAAAGTGGACTATGCTCAGTCTGTCCTGGGAAGTAAAGTGGACTATGCTCAGTCTCTCCTGGGAAGTAAAGTGGACTATGCTCAGTCTCTGCTGGGAAGTAAAGTGGACTATGCTCAGTCTCTCCTGGGAAGTAAAGTGGACTATGCTCAGTCTCTGATGGGATGTAAAGTGGACTATGCTCAGTCTCAGCTGGGAAGTAAAGTGGACTATGCTCAGTCTCTGCTGGGAAGTAAAGTGGACAATGCTCAGTCTCTGCTGGGAAGTAAAGTGGACAATGCTCAGTCTCTCCTGGGAAGTAAAGTGGACTATGCTCAGTCTCTCCTGGGAAGTAAAGTGGACTATGCTCAGTCTCTCCTGGGAAGTAAAGTGGACTATGCTCAGGATCTGCTGGGAAGTAAAGTGGACTATGCTCAGGATCTGCTGGGAAGTAAAGTGGACTATGCTCAGTCTCTGCTGGGAAGTAAAGTGGACTATGCTCAGTCTCTCCTGGGAAGTAAAGTGGACTATGCTCAGTCTCTCCTGGGAAGTAAAGTGGACTATGCTCAGTCTCTGCTGGGAAGTAAAGTGGACTATGCTCAGTCTCTGCTGGGAAGTAAAGTGGACTATGCTCAGTCTCTGATGGGATGTAAAGTGGACTATGCTCAGTCTCAGCTGGGAAGTAAAGTGGACTATGCTCAGTCTCTGCTGGGAAGTAAAGTGGACTATGCTCAGTCTCTGCTGGGAAGTAAAGTGGACAATGCTCAGTCTCTCCTGGGAAGTAAAGTGGACTATGCTCAGTCTCTCCTGGGAAGTAAAGTGGACTATGCTCAGTCTCTCCTGGGAAGTAAAGTGGACTATGCTCAGGATCTGCTGGGAAGTAAAGTGGACTATGCTCAGGATCTGCTGGGAAGTAAAGTGGACGATGCTCAGTCTCTGCTGGGAAGTAAAGTGGACTATGCTCAGTCTCTCCTGGGAAGTAAAGTGGACTATGCTCAGTCTCTCCTGGGAAGTAAAGTGGACTATGCTCAGTCTCTGCTGGGAAGTCAAGTGGACTATGCTCAGTCTCTGCTGGGAAGTAAAGTGGACTATGCTCAGTCTCTCCTGGGAAGTAAAGTAGACTATGCTCTGTCTCTCCTGGGAAGTAAAGTGGACTATGCTCAGTCTCTCCTGGGAAGTAAAGTGGACTATGCTCAGTCTCTCCTGGGAAGTAAAGTGGACTATGCTCAGTCTCTGCTGGGAAGTAAAGTGGACTATGCTCAGTCTCTGCTGGGAAGTAAAGTGGACTATGCTCAGTCTCTGCTGGGAAGTAAAGTAGACTATGCTCAGTCTCTCCTAGGAAGTTAAGTGGACTATGTTCACTCTCTCCTGGGAAGTAAAGTGGACTATGCTCAGTCTCTCCTGGGAAGTAAAGTGGACTATGCTCAGGATCTGCTGGGAAGTAAAGTGGACTATGCTCAGAATCTCCTGGGAAGTAAAGTGGACTATGCTCAGTCTCTGCTGGGAAGTTAAGTGGACTATGTTCACTCTCTCCTGGGAATTAAGTGGACTATGCTCAGTCTCTCCTGGGAAGTAAAGTGGACTATGCTCAGTCTCTCCTGGGAAGTAAAGTGGACTATGCTCAGGATCTGCTGGGAAGTAAAGTGGACTATGCTCAGTCTCTGCTGGGAAGTAAAGTGGACTATGCTCAGTCTCTCCTGGGAAGTAAAGTGGACTCTGTTCAGTCTCTCCTGGGAAGTAAAGTGGACTATGCTCAGTCTCAGCTGGGAAGTAAAGTGGACTATGCTCAGTCTCTGCTGGGAAGTAAAGTGGACTATGCTCAGTCTCTCCTGGGAAGTAAAGTGGACTCTGTTCAGTCTCTCCTGGGAAGTAAAGTGGACTATGCTCAGGATCTGCTGGGAAGTAAAGTGGACTATGCTCAGTCTCTCCTGGGAAGTAAAGTGGACTATGCTCAGTCTCTGCTGGGAAGTAAAGTGGACTATGCTCAGTCTCTCCTGGGAAGTAAAGTGGACTCTGTTCAGTCTCTCCTGGGAAGTAAAGTGGACTATGCTCAGTCTCAGCTGGGAAGTAAAGTGGACTATGCTCAGTCTCTCCTGGGAAGTAAAGTGGACTATGCTCAGTCTCTCCTGGGAAGTAAAGTGGACTATGCTCAGTCTCTGCTGGGAAGTAAAGTGGACTATGCTCAGTCTCTGCTGGGAAGTAAAGTGGACTATGCTCAGTCTCTGCTGGGAAGTAAAGTAGACTATGCTCAGTCTCTCCTAGGAAGTTAAGTGGACTATGTTCACTCTCTCCTGGGAAGTAAAGTGGACTATGCTCAGTCTCTCCTGGGAAGTAAAGTGGACTATGCTCAGGATCTGCTGGGAAGTAAAGTGGACTATGCTCAGAATCTCCTGGGAAGTAAAGTGAACTATGCTCAGTCTCTGCTGGGAAGTTAAGTGGACTATGTTCACTCTCTCCTGGGAATTAAGTGGACTATGCTCAGTCTCTCCTGGGAAGTAAAGTGGACTATGCTCAGTCTCTCCTGGGAAGTAAAGTGGACTATGCTCAGGATCTGCTGGGAAGTAAAGTGGACTATGCTCAGTCTCTGCTGGGAAGTAAAGTGGACTATGCTCAGTCTCTCCTGGGAAGTAAAGTGGACTCTGTTCAGTCTCTCCTGGGAAGTAAAGTGGACTATGCTCAGTCTCAGCTGGGAAGTAAAGTGGACTATGCTCAGTCTCTGCTGGGAAGTAAAGTGGACTATGCTCAGTCTCTCCTGGGAAGTAAAGTGGACTCTGTTCAGTCTCTCCTGGGAAGTAAAGTGGACTATGCTCAGGATCTGCTGGGAAGTAAAGTGGACTATGCTCAGTCTCTCCTGGGAAGTAAAGTGGACTATGCTCAGTCTCTGCTGGGAAGTAAAGTGGACTATGCTCAGTCTCTGCTGGGAAGTAAAGTGGACTATGCTCATGATCTGCTAGGAAGGTAAGTGGACTATGCTCAGGATCTGCTAAGAAGGTAAGTGGACTATGCTCAGTCTCTGCTGGGAAGGTAAGTGGACTATGCTCAGGATCTGCTGGGAAGGTAAGTGGAGAATTCAGAAAGGAACTTCCATAGATGCTCTCCCATCACCAACAGAGGGCAGTGTAAACTATGTCATCAAAGAGTGAGTCTTCTGCCAGTTTCAAACTCAAGCTCTATAGCTTGAGTTAGACATCACCTCTTAGGCATGTTGTTCTCAGGCCAGATCACTCACATGACCTGTCACACAGGCAGTAACTGCTCATTGCGTGGAACTGAGAAAAATAGCTTTTATTTACCTTGGTTCCACAGTAATCTAGTACAGTTACTGCTAAAATGACCCCTCATTTTCTCCAAAACACAATAGAGGCAGGCTACTTGTCCACGTGATTAAGCATCTATTTAATGTAGCAAAATGACATTAACAAATTTTTGACCAAATGAGCTGTCACGCCCTGGCATTAGAGAGGCTTTTTATTCTCTATTTTGGTTAGGCCAGGGTGTGACTAGGGTGGGCAGTCTATGTTCTTTTTTCTCTGTTGTTGTGTTTCTATGTGTTTGGCCTGGTGTGGTTCCCAATCAGAGGCAGCTGTCTATCGTTGTCTCTGATTGGGAGCTATACTTAGGTAGCCTGTTTTCCCATTTTGAGTTGTGGGTGATTATTTTCTGTTTAGTGTTTAGTGTTTGTCACCTTACAGGACTGTTCGTTTGTCATTTTTGTTTTGTTCAGTGTTCAGTTGTTTTATTAAAAATGTGAACACTTACCACGCTGCATCTTGGTCCTTCTCCCGACGACATTCGTGACATGAGCAGGTCCTGCCTTTTTGCTTGGTATTAATTTCATTACAATGATCCAACTATCAATTGATACAACTGCTCAAAATTATAAGTAAAACATAGTTTTATGGAAACTGATGAACAATATTCCATGTTTAGATCATGAAAGTTTCAGGATAACGAGATCCATTGACACCAATTACCGTGGATCATGAACCAATTGGACTACATTATCTATGGATGTAATATTTCATCATCATTCTTTATCAGACACTGTTTCTATGGTCCCATGTACCACTTTTACAGACCATGTTTTCAGATTTGACACTTTTTTAGGTGCACCTATCTAATACTGGGTAGGACACCCTTTTGCCTCCACAACAGCCTGAATTATTCACGGTGTTGTACGTTAAGAGACGCCCTTCTGCACACCACTGTTTTAAATGGCTGTTATTTGAGCATTTTTGGCATTTCTGTTAGCTTGAATGAGTCTGGAAATTCTCCTCTGACCTCTCTCATTAACAAGGTGTTTTTGCCCACAGAACTGCCGCTCACTGAATGTGTTTTGTTTATCGCACCATTCGCTGTAAACTCTAGAGACTGTAGTGCGTAAAAATCCCAGGAGGGCAGCTGTTTCTGAGATGCTGGAACCACCATGTGTGGCACCAACAATCATACCACGATCAAAGTTGCTTATATTACGGATCTCGCCTGTTCTAATGTTTGGTCAAACAACATCTAAAGCTCTCTACTCTATATACTCTATATATTGAGTTGCAGGCAGCCACATGATTCGCTGTTCGAAGGAGCAGGCTATTTGCGTTAACACGCAGGTGTACCTAATAAAGTGGCCGGTGAGTGTACGTATGTATGCAGGCCCTTGTAATTGCTTTTCCAATACTGCCAACTCGTTACTGATGATTGATTTCACATTGTGGTAGGCAGAGGCAAAATTCTGACTGACCAACAAGAGCGGGCTGTGCTCAATTTGGTTCAGGACAGAAATGATATTCGCCTTACATAAATTCGGCAGCACATCTTGGACAATGAGGACTTGTTCAACAATGTGGAAGCCATAAGTTTGCCGACTATTGCACGCATGCTGAAAAGGCACCAGGTGTCTCTAAAACAGCTATACAGTGGGCCTTTTGAAAGAAATGCAGACAGAGTGAAGCAACTGAGGACTGAGTATGTTCAGTTTCAAGATGCCTGTTGTGAAAAATTCCCCAAAAATTCTACATCAGTAATTCTCTTTCCAACATGTCTTTTTAGAGGGTGATGGAGCTGGATGCTGACAAAAACCATCCCAAATTCCTCTTTTTGGATGAGGCAGGTTTCAACCTGGCCAAGACAAGGAGAGGTCGGAATTTCATTGACCAGCAGGCAACCATCCAAGTACCTGGACAGCGTGGGGCCAACATCACCATGTGTGCGGCTATATCGGAAGATGGTGTGGTGGGACGCAGACCTCATATTGATGAGCTAAATCAGGTCTGTAGAGCTGATGGCATGACCTATGTCATTGTGTGGGATAATGTCAGGTTCCACCATGATCAAATGGTGCAAGTATGGTTTCAGGCCCAACCACAATTTACCACCCTGTACTTACCCCCATACTCTCCTTTCCTTAACCTGATTAAGGAATTTTTCTCCACATGGAGGTTGAAGGTATGTGATAGGCGCTCTCACAAACAAGCCACCCTTCTCCAGGCCATGGATGACGCATGCAATGACATCACGGCAGACCAGTGTCAGGCCTGGATTCGCCATGCCCGAAGATTCTTCCCAAGATCTTTGGCTAATGAAAACATCCCTTGTGATGTGGATGAGAACCTGTGGCCAAATCCACAAGACAGGGTTGATGGAAATACAGAAGTACAGTAATCAATCCTTTGTTTTGCTTTTTACAGTAAGCCAGGTGAGGAACACTGCAGTTGATGTTTTACTGTAGATTTTTTCTTTTTTGTAGCTAATTATTTTTGCTTTGATTCAAATAAACCTATGTTGTGATTTTATTGTATTTCATCAATAAATTTCAGATTTTGTTCAATGATTCCACTGTGTCTGTAGTATTCTCTCTACTAGTCATTTTACAGTGATGTATCTACGTGTAGAACCATAATGAAACATGTATCACATATTTTGTACTACAATATATAATGATTGTACGAATAACTACACAGTGACACTATCGGTATCTTGTGTGTGGGTGATCTAAATGGTATGTTATTTCATGATAAATCAGTTATTTGAACCAATGATTCCGCAAGTGCAAGGTTTCTTTAAAGATATGAATGCACAATGCAATGTTTGGAACATTGGACAGCCTGTGTTATAAGTGATGACCGTTTTGTGTCTAGAGTTTTAAAAAATTACCACAAGGTTCTGAAATTAGTGCCAAAGTGATTGTAAAAACTGTAATCTGGGGCAGTCAGTCACACTGGGCCTCAGACCAGACACATAGCAGTACAGTCATGTCTGGCGCGGCTCTCTTATCACACAACAAGCTGGAGAGAGTGTGAGGGTTGTTGTGTATGAACCAAGGTGATTCATCATGACAGATGTGGAAAATCTGTGAATTACTGTGGCTTGTTTTTACAGCATGTCCAATGGCAGCTACTGCTTCTATGACTGACAGACAGTGTGAGTATGTATCTCAATATGTGTGTATATTTTGTATTTATTTTACCTTTATTTAACTTGGCAAGTCAGTTAAGAACAAATTCTTATTTACAATACCTACCGGGGAACAGTGGGTTAACTGCCCTGTTCAGGGGCAGAACGACAGATTTTTACCTTGTCAGCTCGGGGATTCGATCCAGCAACCTTTCAGTTACTAACCCAACGCTCTAACCACTAAGCTACCTGCCACTCCAAATGTGTCTGAATGTGTGTATGTTTGTGTGTGTGTGTATGTGAGTGTGAAGTGTGTGTGTATGTGAGTGTGAATACGTGTGTGTGAATGTGTGTGTTCATATATATGTGTGTGTATATGCATATGTGTGTGAATGTAGGTATACAGTAAGACTCACCATAACCATAAGTGGTCTCCTCCAGGGAGGTAGGAGAGGCAGGGAAGAGGTTTTTAGCAGGGCAGCCGTTTGGTGAGTCCACATCCAGTCGGGGGAGAGACACTGCATTCTTGATAATGGGGGATATGGGAGGGGGTGGCGGGGACAGGTCCTTGGATCCTCCCCTGGGACGCTCTGGTGTCTTCCGAACACGCCGGAGGGTCCGAGAGAAGAACGCCCCAATCTTGTTGTCAGGGCTTGTGACAGAATCAGCATCCCCGTTTCCGTTGGTGGCCCCCCCATGGTTGCTGAGGAACGAGGTGTCCCCGAACACGTCCCCTCCGCGGCCCACGTGCATGGTATGTTGGAAGTCCCCCAGCGGAGGGCTGATCATGTCCAGGGTGAGATCACCTTTGAAACGACGTTTCCCCTGAGAGCCGGCCACCAGGCCCTTCAGCCCAGGGATCTTCCCCAGGTTCATGGTGATGGCCAAGGGTATGGTCTTCTAAAAATGACAAAAATACCTTTAAGTCCTTTAAAAGATGGGATGAAAATTTAGTTTCAAATATCTTTGGAGAAACTGTTACTGGAGAGTTGCTTTAGAAATGCTCCCAGGGGGATTGTGTGCCTCAAAAGTAATGATCGTGATCGTTTAGGTTTTGAATAGAATTTCAACAACAGGTTTTGTAGGGTCAACCTCAGTAATGGAGAAATCTATTGTATTCTCTTGTTATCATGTGCTGTTTGCAATTTCAGTCCCATCTTCTGCTGTTTGTTGTCATCCATATCCAGCTGGATTAAGTGGAGAGAAATGGAGGGGGAAAGTATGCCGTTCAGTTCCTGGAATCCGCCTCCAGTTTGAGTGTGGTCAGAGACGCTGGGCTCGACAGTTGTTTTGGGCTTTGGGTTTATAAAACATCAGCTCAGGAAGAAGCCCAGTTCCAGCTGCAAATATCCCTCCTGCGGTTGTACACTGGAACCATTTATTAAAATGAAGCAAAAAAATCTAGAAGAGGCTCAAATTCAGCTATAACAACAGTCTAGGTATTCTGAGGGGACTTTCTTTGCTAGAGATTGATTTGGTGTATTGACATAGAACCAGGTAGGGGTCTGGCAGAACACTTTCTAACTGGAACATTAGAAAGTAACTGAATCAGCTTTTTCTACAGACCCTGCTCTTCTGTTAGACATCAAAGTTCCAGGTTCCAAAGTCCATTGTTCTGGAACTTTCTAAATTTAGACCACAGTAACTCTCCTGTCGCTGCTCTCGTGAACAAATTAAACGTCAGTCTGGTTTTTGTCTGGGAGTTTCAGGGTATGTAGTTTCTCTCTCGTCCTGTGTCTTGCTACAGCATGAGTGCTAATTAATCATATCACGTCATATTTCACTGAAATACTTGTTTTATCCGTCTTTAAAAGCAGGGTAGGGACCCTCATTCAGCACTTCAATCTAATTTCACCAGCAGCAGAAACCTTGTATACAAACATGGAAAGTATGTTCCTCCAGATAAAAACAGTGCTTTATTTTTGGCCAAACGTGCACAAAAATACTGACAAAAGTCAGCTAAGAAAATCAATTATCTGACTTTAATTGCACAAAATACACCAATGGGTCAACACTGGCAGGAGACAGGCAAATCATTTTCCTGTGTTATCTTTAACCAGTGGAGTAATGGATATCGCTTTCTGAAATATTTTGATAGTGTAGAGTACACTGACAAGGTCTTCTGGTTATTTTAAGTGCTTTCCACTGCCGAGGCCCTCCCAGGCACAATAGCTTGGCTTTATTAATGACTTGGAACAGACCTCTGAATGGAATCGCGTCACGGTTAAAGCAGACTTTCAATTTGCTCCTAACTACAGTCCCAGGTCTTCTCTAGGTCTTGACTGGCTGGCGTTTTAAGAGGGGCAGCTAGGAGCAGCAGAGGGAGGAAGCACACCTCACAAAACAGACCAGAGGAGAGAGAGCGAGAGCAGTACCAGGGGTTTACTCACCAGACTTCTATTAGGTGTGATGTTGAATTTGAGAGTGTTAACCTCTAGAGAGCACAAACCAGACAGTCATAACCAGACTTCATACAGTCAGAGTTCACGCCACTACCTCAACATCTCTTACTAACTCTCCTGTGTGACTGAGCCGCAGAGGCGAAAGCAATCATGCCCTTCTCAGCCTGTGTGTGAATATGAAGCAGATACTCCTCAGTTTCAATCATGTATTTCAAGAGGAGGAGAGGTATCTTGACCTCATCATACTGTACTAACAGAAGGGCCTGGAGCTCTGCTCTACTGTAATCCTGTTTCAGTTGGAGGATCTTTGACCCACGCTCAGTGGGGGTCGACTCTGTCCTTACCGTCCTGAGGGGCTTAGAAAGAGAGAGAGGGCCACTTAGTTGACCTTTGGTCTGACTCCTGCAGACACAGCTGTAGCACAGAGGTTTATCCCCACCCGTCTATAAGGCACGCGACTATATGTCTCCTATACGTCTCCTATATGTCCCAGCATCACCCTCCTGCCCTGTCCTCCTCCTCCTCCTCTCCTTCTGGTCATTTGTTTTCAGAGGTACGCATATCCAGGCATCTGAGCAGGGCTGAAACCAAACCCTGTTATGTTAAGTCTCTAAAAGGTAATACGTTTAATGCAGTAATCCGGGCGGCTGTCTGTGTTTTCAGAAGCAAAAAGGGGGGACTTCTCTGGGGATTGGTTGTGGCCTGGATTAGCCCCTAATCCCTGGATCTCTTCTTCCCCTCGTCTGACCGTCCAGACTCCCTCTGTTTGGCCTTTCTCCTCCTTCTTTCTGGGCTCTGTCCTGGCTCTGACCTCCCTCTCTATGGGTCTGTGCTGGTTCTCTCTTCCAGGCCTAATCTCCACTGGTTATCTGGATCTAGGAAGCTACCTTGGCCTCACTGAAAACATGTTGTCTGCTGTGGGAGAGCGAGAGAGGGGGAGACAGGAAGTTATATATGGTATGTCATGGTACCGGTGCATGGGCAAGGCACACACAGGAATATAGTGAAACATAAATCATCTGGTGTTTGGAGTGCAGCTGGTATGGTCAATTTTGTGTAGGGTCAACCTCAGTAATGGAGAAAAGCCCATAGGCCCATAGAGCCCATAGGCCCATAGGCTTCTGGTCAAAAGGATTGCACTATGTAGTGAATAGGGTGCCATTTGGCACGCCACCATACCATACCTCACATGCCAGGCAGTGAACATCTACCATGCCTCACCTTGTCTCACAGGCATGGCAGATACATGACTGGCTGTGTCACTGTACTGGATGAAGTTCTCAAGGTTTGGAGAGATACACACACAAACACACAGGCACCCACGTGCACACACACACGCACAAACACACAGCTAGATCAAAAGACTGGAGAGATGCGGGTTGGTGTTTATTATCACGAATCTTGCCCTGGAGGCAGAACTGAGCGATTTCTGCTAGATGGGCAAGCGGCAAATAAAAAATTGGCTATATGGTAAAAATGTATGACAACATAAATGTGCTTTTCTCTTCATTTAAGGTTAGGGTTAGGCATTACGGTTAGCAGTGTGGTTCGGGTCAGGGTTAAGGTTGGGGTTAGGTTTAGGGCTGCCTCCAGAACAAGATTCATGACAAAAAACGCTAACCTGCTGGAGAGATACTGTACTCTCAGTTATCTCTAATTTAATTGATTGAATGAGTCAGAATAATGACTCGATAGGTATCCCAACCAGTGTTCATTTGACCCATCTCCTCCTTGCCAAACTACAGTCCCTTTTTTAAGTCCCTCTCTCACTAACTTAACCAGGTGAACAAATATACAAGATAAGACTGCATTTCTTCACTCTCCCTGCGACATCCAATTACCTTATATTCTTCTTAGCTGTTGCTGTATTTGAATCCAAGGAAAACAGAGGAACACTTCTCCTAAACTAAGAAAACATTTTTGCTTCTTCAACAAACATCCATAGCTTCTGTTCATCTCTCTCCAACCCCCCTCTTTACCCTTCTTTCTCTCCCTCTCCAACCACCCTCTTTACCCTTCTTTCTCTCTCTCTCCAACCCCCCTCTTTACCCTTCTTTCTCTCTCTCTCCAACCACCCTCTTTACCCTTCTTTCTCTCTCTCTCCAACCCCCCTCTTTACCCTTCTTTCTCTCTCTCTCCCTTTCTCTCTCTCTCCAACCCCCCTCTTTACCCTTCTTTCTCTCCCTCTCCAACCACCCTCTTTACCCTTCTTTTTCTCTCTCTCCAACCACCCTCTTTACCCTTCTTTCTCTCTCTCTCCAACCACCCTCTTTACCCTTCTTTCTCTCCCTCTCCAACCACCCTCTTTACCCTTCTTTTTCTCTCTCTCCATCCACCCTCTTTACCCTTCTTTCTCTCTCTCTCCAACCACCCTCTTTACCCTTCTTTCTCTCCCTCTCCAACCCCCCTCTTTACCCTTCTTTCTCTCCCTCTCCAACCCCCCTCTTTACCCTTCTTTCTCTCCCTCTCCAACCCCCCTCTTTACCCCTCTTTCTCTCCCTCTCCAACCCCCCTCTTTACCCTTCTTTCTCCCTCTCTCCGCCCCCCCTTATACCCTTCTTTCTCTCCCTCTCCAACCCCCCTCTTTACCCTTCTTTCTCTCTCTCTCCAACCCCCCTCTTTACCCTTCTTTCTCTCTCTCTCTCCAACCCCCCTCTTTACCCTTCTTTCTCTCCCTCTCCAACCCCCCTCTTTACCCTTCTTTCTCTCCCTCTCGAACCCCCCTCTTTACCCTTCTCTCTCTCTCCAACCCCCCTCTTTACCCTTCTCTCTCTCTCTCTCTCTCTCCAACCCCCCTCTTTACCCTTCTCTCTCTCTCTCTCCAACCCCCCTCTTTACCCTTCTCTCTCTCTCTCTCTCTCCAACCCCCCTCTTTACCCTTCTTTCTCTCTCTCTCCACCCCCACTCTTTACCCTTCTTTCTCTCTCTCCAACCCCCCCTTTTTACCATTCTCTCTCTCTCCAACCCCCCTCTTTACCCTTCTCTCTCTCTCTCTCTCTCTATCTCTCTCTCTCTCCAACCCCCCTCTTTACCCTTCTCTCTCTCTCTCTCCAACCCCCCTCTTTACCCTTCTTTCTCTCTCTCTCCAACCCCCCTCTTTACCCTTCTTTCTCTCTCTCCAACCCCCCTCTTTACCCTTCTTTCTCTCTCTCTCTACCCCCCCTCTTTACCCTTCTCTTTCCAACCCCCCTCTTTACCCTTCTCTCACTTTGCAACCCCCCTCTTTACCCTTCTTTCTCTCTCTCTCTCTCTCCACCCCCACTCTTTACCCTTCTTTCTCTCTCTCTCCAACCCCCCTCTTTACCCTTCTTTCTCTCTCTAAACCCCCCTCTTTACCCTTCTTTCTCTCACTCTCCAACCCCCCTCTTTACCCTTCTTTCTCTCTATCTCTCTCTCTCTCTCCGACCCCACTCTTTACCCTTCTTTCTCCCTCTCTCCAACCCCCTCTTTACCCTTCTTTCTCTCCCTCTCCAACCACCCTCTTTACCCTTCTTTCTCTCTCTCTCCAACCCCCCTCTTTACCCTTCTTTCTCTCTCTCTCCAACCACCCTCTTTACCCTTCTTTCTCTCTCTCTCCAACCCCCCTCTTTACCCTTCTTTCTCTCTCTCTCCAACCCCCCTCTTTACCCTTCTTTCTCTCTCTCTCCCTTTCTCTCTCTCTCCAACCCCCCTCTTTACCCTTCTTTCTCTCCCTCTCCAACCACCCTCTTTACCCTTCTTTTTCTCTCTCTCCAACCACCCTCTTTACCCTTCTTTCTCTCTCTCTCCAACCACCCTCTTTACCCTTCTTTCTCTCCCTCTCCAACCACCCTCTTTACCCTTCTTTTTCTCTCTCTCCATCCACCCTCTTTACCCTTCTTTCTCTCTCTCTCCAACCACCCTCTTTACCCTTCTTTCTCTCCCTCTCCAACCCCCCTCTTTACCCTTCTTTCTCTCCCTCTCCAACCCCCCTCTTTACCCTTCTTTCTCTCCCTCTCCAACCCCCCTCTTTACCCCTCTTTCTCTCCCTCTCCAACCCCCCTCTTTACCCTTCTTTCTCCCTCTCTCCGCCCCCCCTTATACCCTTCTTTCTCTCCCTCTCCAACCCCCCTCTTTACCCTTCTTTCTCTCTCTCTCCAACCCCCCTCTTTACCCTTCTTTCTCTCTCTCTCTCCAACCCCCCTCTTTACCCTTCTTTCTCTCCCTCTCCAACCCCCCTCTTTACCCTTCTTTCTCTCCCTCTCGAACCCCCCTCTTTACCCTTCTCTCTCTCTCCAACCCCCCTCTTTACCCTTCTCTCTCTCTCTCTCTCTCTCCAACCCCCCTCTTTACCCTTCTCTCTCTCTCTCTCCAACCCCCCTCTTTACCCTTCTTTCTCTCTCTCTCTCTCCAACCCCCCTCTTTACCCTTCTTTCTCTCTCTCTCCACCCCCACTCTTTACCCTTCTTTCTCTCTCTCCAACCCCCCCTTTTTACCATTCTCTCTCTCTCCAACCCCCCTCTTTACCCTTCTCTCTCTCTCTCTCTATCTCTCTCTCTCTCCAACCCCCCTCTTTACCCTTCTCTCTCTCTCTCTCCAACCCCCCTCTTTACCCTTCTTTCTCTCTCTCTCCAACCCCCCTCTTTACCCTTCTTTCTCTCTCTCCAACCCCCCTCTTTACCCTTCTTTCTCTCTCTCTCTACCCCCCCTCTTTACCCTTCTCTTTCCAACCCCCCTCTTTACCCTTCTCTCACTTTGCAACCCCCCTCTTTACCCTTCTTTCTCTCTCTCTCTCTCTCCACCCCCACTCTTTACCCTTCTTTCTCTCTCTCTCCAACCCCCCTCTTTACCCTTCTTTCTCTCTCTAAACCCCCCTCTTTACCCTTCTTTCTCTCTCTCTCCAACCCCCCTCTTTACCCTTCTTTCTCTCTATCTCTCTCTCTCTCTCCGACCCCACTCTTTACCCTTCTTTCTCCCTCTCTCCAACCCCCTCTTTACCCTTCTTTCTCTCTCTCTCTCTCCAACCCCCCTCTTTATCCTTCTTTCTCTCTCTCTCTCTCCAACCCCCCTCTTTATCCTTCTTTCTCTCTCTCTCTCTCCAACCCCCCTCTTTACCCTTCTTTCTCTCTCTCTCCAACCCCCCTCTTTTCCCTTCTTTCTCTCTCTCTCCAACCCCCCTCTTTACCCTTCTCTCTCTCTCCCTCCAACCCCCCTCTTTACCCTTTTTCTCTCTCTCTCCAACCCCCCTCTTTACCCTTCTTTCTCTCTCTCTACACCCCCCTTCTTTACCCTTCTCTCTCTCTCCAACCCCCCTCTTTACCCTTCTCTCTCTCTCTCTCTCTCTCTCTCTCTCTCCAACCCCCCTTTTTACCCTTCTCTCTCTCTCTCTCCAACCCCCCTCTTTACCCTTCTTTCTCTCTCTCTCCACCCCCACTCTTTACCCTTCTTTCTCTCTCTCCACCCTCACTCTTTACCCTTCTTTCTCTCTCTCCAACCCCCCCTCTTTACCATTCTCTCTCTCTCCAACCCCCCTCTTTACCCTTCTCTCTCTCTCTCTCTCTCTCTCTCCAACCCCCCTCTTTACCCTTCTCTCGCTCTCTCTCCAACCCCCCTCTTTACCCTTCTCTCTCTCTCTCTCTCTCTCTCTCTCTCTCCAACCCCCCTTTTTACCCTTCTCTCTCTCTCTCTCCAACCCCCCTCTTTACCCTTCTTTCTCTCTCTCTCCACCCCCACTCTTTACCCTTCTTTCTCTCTCTCCACCCTCACTCTTTACCCTTCTTTCTCTCTCTCCAACCCCCCCTCTTTACCATTCTCTCTCTCTCCAACCCCCCTCTTTACCCTTCTCTCTCTCTCTCTCTCTCTCTCTCCAACCCCCCTCTTTACCCTTCTCTCGCTCTCTCTCCAACCCCCCTCTTTACCCTTCTTTCTCTCTCTCTCCACCCCCACTCTTTACCCTTCTTTCTCTCTCTCCACCCTCACTCTTTACCCTTCTTTCTCTCTCTCCAACCCCCCCTCTTTACTCTTCTCTCTCTCTACCCCCCCCCCCCCCCCCACACACCCCCCTTTACCCTTCTTTCTCTTTCCAACCCGTACTGGGAGTTCACACCTCTTAAATTTACATTTTCCTGGTTGCGTTAATCAAAGATTGTGGATAAATGTAGATAGTTCTGTCTCTGCCAAAGGGATCACATGGGAGGAATGTGGGGCACAAGTACAATTGGCCAGGGTTAAAATAAAGGGATCGCATTGGATAAGGCCAACTTGTAAGGAATACCTCATCATCAGATTCAGATTTGAGGGGTTTGCTCGGTCATTTGGGTCCAATATGCACAAGTAAGACCGGCGCCTGGCCAAAACTGAAAACCAAAAATCTATAGAGGCATGTGATGGTTTAAACAGGTCTACTGAATAGATCAATTAGACCTGCCTAGTGTTGCAAGCTAAGCACCAAGAGCACATTGCTATTGAGTAACAAACATGTTACCGCAGAGCCTACTCTCTCCATTGATCTGCCTGATTCATCTAGTGTTTCATAGCTGTGAAGCTAACAAGCTCTCCAATCAATTATATTGGCTGATCTCCCTAATGAGGTCAGAGTAATGACACCTCTGTTTTAAGTAGTGTTGCTACCCTTGACATTTGGAGAGGCTGCATCATTAATGTGTTGATATGTCAGTTAGTGGGTCCCCCTATGCAACAGTGTAATAACAGAGGTGCCTTTGCTATTATAAACTGATTACATACGTAATTAGAGTAGTAAAACTAAATTATTTGTCATACCGGTGGTATATAGTCTGATATACCATGGCTTTCAGCCAATCAGCATTCAGGGCTTGAACCACCCAGTTTATAATGAATATAATTTGTGGACAATATTGTTGATCTGATAAGACCTAAGCATAGACCTGTTATATATTGCAACACAAGCAACCCTAAAATATACTGCAGGCCAGATTATGTTTCATGACAAATGATCTATGGACAGACCCAATACACTTTTCCCACAATAACATATGTGCATGTTAGGCTAAAGTTAGGCTACAGGACCATAGAACGGTATACATAGGCAGCATACATAGTTCCAGATATAAAATATGATGACTTGATTGTGAAGACAGTTAGGTAACATTAAACAATTTAAACAAAACAAAAAACTTTTCTCCGTACTTTACTTTCATTTGACACAGTGAGTCTATGGATATTTGAGAGATTACATTTATAGAAGGTTAATGAATAGCCTTCATACTTATTAAACAAATAACGTTAGCCGAACGAAATTGTCAACTGCATAAGCAAAACAAAAAGTAGAGCGCAAAGAAAAACTTACCTGGGCAAGTATGCTAAGAGACATTGACACAGATAGGACACGATTAAATGCCAGTATTTTTTTTAGATAACCCACAAAATCCGTATTTATACTTCAAAATGTATCATAAAGTACTGTGACTTCTCGTAGCCGGTCTCGTAGCTGCAAAACGCGGCTAGTGCGGTCAGCTCCAACAGAGTATCGGTGAACAAGAGGGCGGGCAAGTCAAAAACTGACGAGGCCATCGTCGAATCAGCAGCAGGGAACATGCAAGGGGAATATACTGTATGAACGAGCACGCTTCTCTAACTGCAAGACATATTCCAAAATATAGCCCCAATGAGCAAAGGTTTTTAAGGGTTCGTTTACAGTATGATTAATCTTTATATGTCCCATCATATAGGAAAGACACCTGTACACCTGAAGCTGTAGTGGGCAGGCTACATCTGCCAAAACGAGTTATCAATTGACCTGCCTATACTTACCGTTTAAAACCCTCAGGTCTCACAAGCCTGATGTAAAATTAAACCATTCTGCCCATAAACCTGTCTCTATCCTCAGTCTGTGACGTTTTAAACACCAACAGATTAATGTATTTATAGATTATATGATTTATTTCTTTAATTCTTCAATTTTCATGGCACAGAGTAATGAAACTGATTTCCAATATCTCTTTAGAAAGCACCACAGAGGCATCCAAAGCCCATTTTTGAATTTATTTAATTTGATTTATTTCACCTTTATTTAACCAGGTAGGCCAGTTGAGAACAAGTTCTAATTTACAACTGCGACCTGGCCAAGATAAAGCAAAGTAGTGCGACAAACACAACAACACAGAGTTACACATAAACAAGCGTACAGTCAATAACACAAAATAAAAGATAAATAGAAAAAATCTATGTACAGTGTGTGCTGACCTGTTCAACGGGATACTACATCCTTATCAACAGGAAGTATCCTCAGATGGTCTTCAAAGCATTTCATGTCCTGGCTGCTAAATAGTTCAAATTCCCAGCTTCTGGCAAGGCTGTTACAGTGATGATGACACCCCCTCTTCATGTTTTACCACTTCCCCAACAACACACCCACACACAGATACACACACACAAACACACATACCACACACACACACACCAACTCCGCACAACTGTTAAAACCAAGCCAACACCCTTCCTCATCTTATCACTGATTGCAAGGGAACATCCACTCAAAAACAATATTTTTTTATTTAGTCCGCTGTTGATACAGTACCAAAAAGTTTACCACGTCAGCAGTCAAGTTTCAACATATTAGACAAGAAGCAAAGTGTCACCTGTGATGTGGCTGGTGACACATTTTCCCTTTAATAGTACCCCCTCGGTGCTGATCTATGGTCAGTTTTGCTTTTTACCTTCACATGTTTGTGGTAGTAGTCCTGAAGAACAATAAGCTGATCCTAGATCTGTTCTTAGCAACAATGTCTACCTCAAGCCTTCACTGAGGTGTCTGCCCGGCCATTGTGAAACAGATTCCTGTAGAGCAGGGCATGTGAGGATGGCGGGGCTGTATATGGTCTGTGTTGTATTCTACTCTTGATGCCTTGGTACTTAAAAAAAAAAGATATATTTCAGCCCAGAGTAGGGTCAGTGCAAGTCTGGCTGACACCCAACTCGAAGTCCTCCTGACTGCGCAGTGATCACGTGAGTCACGTCAACCAGGCTAGGTCAATGCCATATCGATATTATGATCTTGGGACATTGTTCACTGCCGTTACATCAGCAATTTCAAGCCAACCGATTCGCCTTTCCAATCTGGTTTAACACGGAATGGATGAAGGCATAGCATCAGGCAACTTCTTTGTCTTTTATCGCTATCTCACGCTTTTCAGCTCCCTCTCTCCATCTCCCTCTCAATTCAATTCAATTCAAGGGGCTTTATTGGCATGGGAAACATGTGTTAACATTGCCAAAGCAAGTGAGGTAGATAATATACAAAAGTGAAATAAACAATAAAAATGAACAGTAAACATTTAACATACAGAAGTTTCAAAAGAATAAAGACATTACAAATGTCATATTATGTATATATACAGTGTTGTAACGATGTACAAATGGTTAATGTACAAAAGGGAAAATAAATAAGCATAAATATGGGTTGTATTTACAATGGTGTTTGTTCTTCACTGGTTGCCCTTTTCTGGTGGCAACAAGTCACAAATCTTGCTGCTGTGATGGCACACTGTGGTATTTCACCCAGTAGATATGGGAGTTTATCAAAATTGGGTTTGTTTTCGAATTCTTTGTGGATCTGTGTAATCTGAGGGAAATATGTGTCTCTAATATGGTCATACATTGGGCAGGAGGTTAGGAAGTGCAGCTCAGTTTCCACCTCATTTTGTGGGCAGTGTGCACATAGCCTGTCTTCTCTTGAGAGCCATGTCTGCCTACAGCGGCCTTTCTCAATAGCAAGGCTATGCTCACTGAGTCTGTACATAGTCAAAGCTTTCCTTAAGTTTGGGTCAGTCACAGTGGTCAGGTATTCTGCCACTGTGTACTCTCTGTTTAGGGCCAAATAGCATTCTAGTTTGCTCTGTTTTTTTGTTAATTCTTTCCAATGTCTCAAGTAATATTTTTTTTGTTTTCTCATGATTTGGTTGTGTCTAATTGTGTTGCTGTCCTGGGGTTCTGTGGAGTCTGTTTGTGTTTGTGAACAGAGACCCAGGACCAGCTTGCTTAGGGGGCTCTTCTCCAGGTTCATCATTCTGTAGGTGATGGCTTTGTTATGGAAGGTTTGGGAATCGCTTCCTTTTAGGTGGTTGTAGAATTGAACGGCTCCCTTTCTCCTGGGGCGGCAGGTGGTTAGAGCGTTGGGCCAGTAACCGAAAGGTTGCTAGATTGAATCCCCGAGCTGACAAGGTAAAAATCAGTCGTTCTGCCCCTGAACAAGGCAGTTAACCCACTGTTCCTATGCCGTCATTGTAAATAAGAATTTGTTCTTAACTGATTTGCCAAGTTAAATACAGGTAAAATCAAATTTAAAAAACTATCCCTCTCACTCTCTCCATCACCTTCTCCCTCTATCCATCTCAGTATCCTCCACTTCTCAGTCCCTCTCTCCATCTCTCTCTCCATTTCCATCTCCCTCTCTCTCTCCATCTCCTTCTCCATATCCTCCACCTCACCCTCTCCATCTCTTCATCTTTACATCTCCCTCTCCAGCTCCCTCTCTCCATCTTCTTCTCCATCTCTCTCTGCATCTCCCTTTCCAACTCCCTCTCTCCATCTCCCTTTCTCCATCTTCCTCTCTCCACCTCCCTCTCCTCATCTACCTCTCTCCATCTCCCTCTTTCCATCTCCCTCTCCATCTCCCTCTCTCCATCTCCCTTTCTCCATCTACCTCTCTCCATCTCCCTCCCATCTCCATCTCTCCATCTTCTTATACTGTATATCTCCCTCTTTGCATCTCCCTTTCCATCTCTCTCTCTCCATCTCCGTCACCATCTGCCTCTCTCCATCTCACTATCCTTCTCCATCTCTCATCTCACTATCCATCTCCATCTCTCCATGTCCATCTCTCCATCTCCCTCTCTCCATCTTCCTCTCCATCTCCCTATCCTCCATCTCCCTCTCTCCATCTCTCTCTCCATCCCTCTCCATCTCCCTCCCTCAATCTCCTTTTCTCCATCTTCCTCTCTCCATCTCCCTCTCTCCATCTCCATCTCCCACACTCCATCTCCCTCCCTCCATCTCCCTCTCCCTATCTTCCTCTCTCCATCTACATCTCTGCATCTCCCTTTCCATCTCCCTCTCTCCATCTCTCCAACTCTCTATCCTTCTCCTTCTCTCCATCTACCTCTCACCCTCTCCCTCGCTATCTCCTTATCCCTATCTCCCTCTCCTTCTCCATCTCCCTCTCTCCAACTCCCTCTATCCATGTCCATCTCTCCATATCCTTCTCTCCGTTTCCCTTTCTCCATCTCCATTTCTCCATCTCCCTCTCTCAATCTCCCTCTCCCTCTCCATCTCCCTCTCTTAATCTCCTCCTCCTTCTCCATCTCCATCTCCCTCTCTCCATATCAAATGTCCATCTCCATCTCCCCTCGCCATCTCCTTTTTCCTCTCACTCTCTCAATCTCCATCTCTCCTTCTCCCTTTCTGCATCTCCCTCTCTCCATCTCCCTCTCTCCTTCTCCATCTCCCTCTCCAACTCCCTCGCTCCATCTCCCTCTCTTCATCTCCCTCTCCGTCTCCCTCTTTCCATCTCTCTCCATCTCCATCTCTTCATCTCCCTCTATCCATCTCCCTCTCAATCTCCCTCTCTCCATCTCTCTCTCCATCTCCCTCTCCATCTCCCTATCCTCCATCTCCCTTTCTCCATCTCTCTCTCGCCATCCCTCTCCATCTCCCTCCTTCAATCTCCCTTTCGCCATCTCACTCTCTCCATCTCTCTCTCGCCATCCCTCTCCATCTCCCTCCCTCAATCTCCCTTTCGCCATCTCACTCTCTCCATCTCCCTCTCTCCATTGTCCTCTCTCCACCTCCCTCTCGTCATCTACCTCTCTCCATATCCCTCACCATCTCCCTCTCTCCATCTCCCTCTCAATCTCCCTCTCTCCATCTCCCTTGCTCCATCTCCCTCTCAATCTCACTCTCTCCATCTCCCTTGCTCCATCTTCCTCTCAATCTCCCTCTCTCCATCTCCCTTGCTCCATCTTCCTCGCTCCATCTTCCTCGCTCAATCTCCCTCTCTCCATCTCCCTTGCTCCATCTTCCTCCCTCCATCTCCCTCTCTCCATCTCCCTCTCTCCATTTCTATCTCCATCTCCCTCTTGCCATCTCCCTCTCTCCATCTCACTCTGCCTATCTTCCTCTCTCCATCTCCCTCTCTCCATCTCCCTCTCAATCTCCCTCTCTCCATCTCCCTTGCTCCATCTTCCTCTCAATCTCCCTCTCTCCATCTCCCTCTCTCCATCTCCCTCTCTCCATCTTCCTCGCTCCATCTTCCTCGCTCCATCTCCCTCTCTCCATCTCCCTCTCTCCATCTTCCTCTCTCCATCTCTCTCTCCATCTCCCTTGCTCCATCTTCCTCCCTCCATCTCCCTCTCTCCATCACCCTCTCCATCTCCCTCTCTCCATCTCCCTCTCAATCTCCCTCTCCATCTCCCTCGCTCCATCTCCCTCTCTCCATCTTCCTCGCTCCATCTCCCTCTCTCCATCTCCCTCTCGCCATCTCTCTCTCTCCATCTCCCTCTCCTTCTCCCTTTCTCCATCTCCCTCTCACCCTCTCTCTCGCTATCTCCTTCTCCCTATCTCCCTCTCCTTCTCCTTCTCCATTTCCCTCTCACTCTCTCCAACTCCCTATATCCATATCCTTCTCTCCATTTCCCTCTCTCCATCTCCATTTCTCCATCTCCCTCTCTCAATCTCCCTCTCCATCTCCATCTCTCAATCTCCCCTCCTTCTCCACCTCCCCCTCATATCAAATCTCCATCTCCCTCTCTCCATCTCACTATCCTTCTCCATCTCTCCATCTCCCTCTCGCCATCTTCTTCTCCATCTCCCTCTCTGCATCTCCCTTTCCATCTCCCTCTCTCCATCTCTCCATGTCCATCTCTCCATCTCCCCCTCTCCATCTTCCTCTCTCCACCCCTCTCTATCTCCCTCTCTATCTCCCTCTCTCCATCTCTCTCTCCATCTCCCTCTCCCTATCCTCCATCTCCCTCTCTCCATCTTTCTCTCTCCATTCCTCTCCATCTCCCTCCCTCAGTCTCCCTTTCTCCATCTCCCTCCCTCCATCTCACTATCTCCATCTTCCTCTCCCTATCTTCCTCTCTCCATCTCCATCTCTGCATCTCCCTTTCCTTCTCCCTCTCTCCATCTCCCTCGCTCCACCTTCCTCGCTCCATCTCACTCATTCGATCTCTCTCTCTCCATCTCCCTATCCTTCTCCTTCTCTCCATCTCCCTCCCACCCACCCACCCTCTCCCTCACTATCTTTTTATCCCTATCTCCCTCTCCACCTCCCTCTCTCCATCTCCCACTATCCATGTCCATCTCTCCATATCCTTCTCTCTGTTTCCCTCTCTCCATCTCCATTTCTCCAACTCCCTCTCTCCATCTCCCTCTCCATCTCCCTCTCTCAATCTTCCTCTCCTTCTCCCTCTCCCTCTCCATCTCCTTCTCTCCATATCAAATGTCCATCTCCCTCTCCATCTCCACTCACCATCTCTTTCTTCCTCTCACTCTCTCAATCTCCTTCTCTCCTTCTCCCTTTCTGCATCTCCCTCTCTCCATCTCCCTCTCTCCTTCTCCATCTCCTTCTCCCTCTCCATCTCCCTCCCTCCATCTCCATATCTCCTTCTCCAACTCCCTCTCTCCATCTCCCTCTCTTCATCTCCCTCTCCATCTCCCTCTCCATCTCCCTATGATCCATCTCCCTCCCTCAATCTCCCTTTCGCCATCTCACTCTCTCCATCTCACTATCTCCATCTTCCTCTCTCCATCTCCCTCTATCCATCTTCCTCTCTCCATCACCCTCTATCCATCTCCCTCTCTCAATCTCCATCTCCTTTTTCCATCTCCCTCTTGCCATCTCCCTCTCTCCATCTCCCTCTCTCCGTCTCCATTTCTCCATCTCCCTCTCAATCTCCCTATCTTCATCTCCCTCCCTCCTTCTCCATCTCCCTCTCTCCATCTTTCTCTCTCCATCTCCCATTCTCCATCTCCCTCTCCCCATCTTCCTCTCTTCATCTCTCTTTTCATCTCCTCTCTCCATCTCCCTCTTGCCATCTCCCTCTCTCCATCTCCCTCTCTCCATCTTTCTCTCTCCATCTCCCATTCTCCATCTCCCTCTCCCCATCTTCCTCTCTTCATCTCTCTTTTCATCTCCTCTCTCCATCTCCCTCTTGCCATCTCCCTCTCTCCATCTCCATCTCTCCATCTCCCTCTCTCCTTCTCCCTTTCTGCATCTCCCTCTCTCCATCTCCCTCTCTGCTTCTCCATCTATTTCTCCCTGTCCATCTCCCTCTCTCCATCTCCACCTCTCCATCTCTCCCTTTCCAACTACCTCTATATCTCCTTCTCTCAATCTTCATCTCCTTCTCCCTCTCCATCTCCTTCTCTCATATCAAATGTCCATCTCCATCTCTCTTCACCATCTCCTTCTTCTTCTCACTCTCTCAATCTCCCTCTCTCCTTCTCCCTTTCTGCATCTCCCTATGATCCATCTCCCTTTCTCCATCTCTCTCTCTCCATCCCTCTCCATCTCCCTCCCTCAATCTCCCTTTCGCCATCTCACTCTCTTCATCGCACTATCTCATCTTCCTCTCTCCTTCTCCCTTTCTGCATCTCCCGCTCTCACTCTCTCCATCTCCCTCTCTCTTTTTCACTCCCTCCATCTCGCTCTCCATCTCCCTCTCTCCATCTCCCACTCCATCTCCCTCTTTCCATTATTGCCTCTCCATCTGCCCCTCTCCATCGTCCTCTCAATCTCCCTCTCTCCATCTCCCTCTCCATATCACTCTCACCCTCTTTCTCGATATCTCCTTCTCCCTATCTCCCTCTCCTTCTCCCTCTCCATCTCCCTCTCTCCAACTCCCTCTATCCATGTCCATCTCTCATATTCTTCTCTCCGTTTCCCTCTCTCCATCTCCATTTCTCCATCTCCCTCTCTCAATCTCCCTCTCCATTTCCCTCTCTCAATCTCCCCTCCTTCTCCATCTCCCTCTCTCCATCTTTCTTCGCCATCTCCTTCTTCCTCTCACTCTCTCAATATCCCTCTCTCCTTCTCCCTCTCCGTCGCCCTCTCTCTTTCCTTCTTCTTTCTTCTCTGTTTTCTCCTTGTTTTCCAATAGGCTTTCTCTTCCTACCCCTCCTCTCCGTCCCAAAACAAACAATCCTGTGCTGAAGCATGCCAGCTGTTCATCCAAAAAAGCCACACACACTTTAACAACATGGCAGCTTCAGGCCAGCTAATCATGAATAGTTATTTTTGGAAAGCTCAGTTCTGATTAATGACCTGAAGCTGACTTTCCTCTCAGGACTCTGGCTTCTCAATTAACTTGAGGGAAAACAAACAGTGTGTGTTGGAGTCCAGCGTGCCGGGTTCCATGCTTCTAAGATAAAACACAGGACGTTTAAATCACTGAAAGCTATTCAAAGCCCTGCTCGGCTATTTTCACTCACTAGTTTCCATCCAGATTCTCCCCATCATAGTATTTGTGTGTAAATGTAGCCATGGTAAATCTGAATGTATATGATGGTAACACCCTACATTATCTTTTAGGATAATTGTCTTGATTAATAAATGGGTTTTGTCGGTGGTTTTGCATACTTGTATTGACTTCCAACACTCTCTTTCTGTCTGTCTACATCTCTTTCTCTCTGTACTCTCTCTCTGTATTCTCTGTGTCTACATCTCTTTCTCTCTGTCTCCTCTCTCCCTCTCTCTCTACTCTGTTTCTGTGTCTACATCTCTTTCTCTCTGTACTCTCTCTCTCTCTACTCTCTGTGTCTACATCTCTTTCTCTCTGTACTCTCTCTCTACTCTCTGTGTCTACATCTCTTTCTCTCTGTCTCCTCTCTCCCTCTCTCTCTACTCTGTCTCTGTGTCTACATCTCTTTCTCTCTGTACTCTCTCTCTACTCTTTGTGTCTACATCTCTTTCTCTCAGTCTCCTCTCTCCCTCTCTCTCTACTCTCTGTGTCTACATCTCTTTCTCTCTGTCTCCTCTCTCCCTCTCTCTACTCTGTCTCTGTGTCTACATCTCTTTCTCTCTGTCTCCTCTGTCACGGTTCATGAATCCACTGCCTCACTCTCTCTTTTCTCTCTCTCTCTCTCTCTCTCTCTCTCTCTCTCTCTCTCTCTCTCGCTCTCTCTCTCTCTCTCTCCTGTGTTTGTGTGGGCGTGGTTCCCAATCTTGGCCTGATTGTCTGCGCCAGCTGGGATTAATTATCTTCCCCTTTATATGTTCTGTAACCTGTGTTTCTTGTTGTCAGATCGTTGTTTCTTCCCTGAGGTTGTGTCGTGTGTCAGTGCTCATTCTCTCTCAGCCCTTGTGGGGATTATCTGCTGTGCTCCTTCCTACCCAGCCGGACTCACTCCCTTGGATTTCTCAGCACGCTATCATCAGAGGATGTGCCCTTGGCCCTGGGTTGGATTCTGTCTGAGTATATTCTGTCTGTCCTGTGGATACTGTAAACTATTGTTCATTAAACCATCGTTGCTTGCATCTTGCATCCGCCTCTGTATTGGGACAGAACGATCTGACCATATCATGGATGCAGCGAGTTCAACGAGTCTGACCGAATTCATTTCCCGCAGTATCACGAGAATGGACCAACAAGAGGAGAACATCTCCAGCACAGGTCGGGCAGTACAAGCCATGGCGACGCAGGTATCCCAGCTGACCCAACAATTACAACATCTGAAGGGTCTCGCTGCGACACCTACACCAGCAGTTCCACACGCCCCGCCAGAGCTGGATTCTCAGCTAGAGCCACGACTACCGACACCAGAGGGTTATTCAGGTGATCCGGACTATTGTAGAGCTTTTCTTACGAGATGTTCAATGCATTTTTTGTTGCAGCCACGTACCTTCAACCGTGAACAGTCTAAGGTAGCATTCGTACTCACACTGCTATCAGGCAAAGCAGCTCTTTGGGGAACGGCGGTGTGGGCGAACCAGGACCCATGCTGCACCTCTTTCCAGACACTATCCGAGGAGATGAGAAGGGTCTTCGATCGGGCCGTGGCGGGTAGGGAGGCGGCCAGACTACTCGCTGACCTTCGCCAAGGAGACCGTTCAGTATCGGAATACTCCATCCAATTCCGCACTCTGGCCGCAGAGTGTCAGTGGAACGAGGAGGCGCAGTGGGACATGTTCCTGCATGGGCTGGGGGACCGGATCCAGAAGGAGATCTATGTTCTGGACCTTCCCAGGAGTTTAAATGGACTAGTGGAACTAGCCTTGAGGGTCGATGCTCGTCTGAGTCGTATTGGCCGCCGAGCATGCCCTAACAGACCGTATAACGACACGGAGGGCTGGCATACCAGCGGCGGGAACACGGTCAGTTCAGCCTCCGCTCACGAACCCAGGCAGCTGGGGAGAGCTCGCCTCTCCCGGGAGGAGAGGGAGAGGCGGAGATCACAAGGACTCTGTCTCTACTGTGGTAGAGCGGGCCACTTTATCCACTCCTGCCCGGTAAAAGATCAGGCCCGGTAGTAAGTATGAGGCTACTATCGGGTGGTGTCACCACAGAGAAGACCTCATCATCTACTCTCCTCCCGGTAAGACTAAGATGGGCCACCCACACGCACGACACCCAAGCTTTACTGGACTCAGGAGCAGAGGGTAATTTCATGGACTTCAAGCTCGCTCACAAGCTCCAGATTCCTATCACCTCACTCACGCACAAGATATCCGTCAACGCTCTCAATGGTCAAGAACTCCCCAACATATCTCACACCACTGAACCTATCACACTCATCACTTCTGGCAATCACACTGAGACACTATCATTTCTACTCATGGACTCACCCCTTGCACCATTAGTTCTCGGCCACCCTTGGCTCACCCAACACAACCCCAGAGTTGACTGGGGTCATAACTCTATATCCATGTGGAGTAACAAGTGTCTTGAGTCCTGTTTAGTGTCTGCTTGTTCATCTGTGTCTGATTCTGTGTTTCTAGAGGAGGCAGTGGATTTGTCTAACGTGCCCGTTGAATACCTCGACCTGAAGGAGGTGTTCAGTAAGTCCCGTGCTGCTTCTCTTCCTCCGCATCGTCCCTATGACTGTGCAATAGAATTATTGCCAGGTGAGTCTCCGCCTAAAGGCAAGTTATATTCACTCTCTGTTCCTGAGAGGGAGGCTATGGAGAGATACATCTCTGATTCTCTGGTATCTGGATTCATTCGTCCTTCCTCTTCTCCAGCGGGGGCGGGATTCTTCTTTGTGGGGAAGAAGGACGGATCTCTGCGTCCTTGCATTGATTACCGTGGGTTGAATAACATCACAGTGAAGAATACCTATCCCTTACCGTTGATGTCCTCAGCCTTTGAAAGGTTACAGGGAGCATCCGTGTTCACTAAGTTGGATTTACGTAATGCATATCATTTGGTTCGCATAAGGAGGGGGGACGAATGGAAGACCGCGTTTAACACCCCCAGAGGGCACTTTGAATATTTGGTCATGCCTTTTGGGCTATCCAACTCCCCAGCGGTTTTCCAGGCACTCGTCAATGACGTGCTGAGAGATATGATTGATCAGTTCATATATGTTTACCTGGATGACATACTGATTTTTTCTTCTTCTCTCCAGGAACACGTTCAGCACGTCAGACGAGTGCTCCAGAGGTTGTTGGAGAATGGACTTTTTGTCAAGGCGGAGAAATGCATTTTTCATGCACAATCCGTTCCATTCCTAGGTTACATCGTCTCGACTGAAGGTATTCGCATGGATCCTGACAAGATTAAGGCTGTGGTGGAGTGGCCAAGCCCAGATTCCCGTAAGGCCCTACAGAGGTTTCTGGGATTCGCCAATTTCTACCGGCGTTTTGTTCGCAACTTTAGCCAGATAGTCGCTTCCCTTACCGCCTTAACCTCCCCCAGAGTGACGTTCAGGTGGACCGATACAGCCGAGGCTGCATTCGTCAAACTCAAGAGCCGCTTTGTTTCGGCCCCCATCCTCATAGCTCCCGATCCCTCGCGTCAGTTCGTGGTGGAGGTGGACGCTTCAGAGGTGGGGGTAGGTGCGGTACTTTCCCAACGTGCCGCATCTGACAACAAGATGCACCCTTGCGCGTTCCTTTCCCATCGGTTATCACCTGCGGAACGCAACTACGACATTGGCAACAGAGAGTTGTTGGCAGTAAAGTTAGCATTGGAGGAGTGGCGCCATTGGTTAGAGGGTTCGGGGGTACCTTTTATAGTTTGGACCGATCACAAGAATTTGGAATATATCAGAACAGCCAAGAGACTCAACTCCAGGCAGGCGCGGTGGGCACTCTTTTTCGGACGTTTTGACTTCTCTCTCTCGTATCGCCCGGGTTCCAAGAATGTCAAACCCGATTCCCTTTCTCGTATTTTTGACCATTCCGAACGCCCATCCACTCCCGAGTGCATCCTACCCAGGACCCTAGTGGTCTCCACACTTATATGGGAGGTTGAATCGAGGGTCAGAACGGCCTTAGAAGGGGTAACGCCTCCGCCCGGTTGTCCGCCTAATCGGTTGTTTGTGCCGGAGGGGTGTCGGTCCGATGTTATTCGATGGGGGCATTGCTCCAACGTAGCGTGTCATCCAGGAGTCAGCCGTACTAGCTTTTTAGTGAAGCAACGCTTTTGGTGGCCGCTGATGGCTCGTGACATTCACAGTTTTGTCTTGGCTTGCTCGGTTTGTGCCACTGGGAAGAGTTCTAATCGACCCCCAGATGGGTTACTCCAACCGCTGTCGGTCCCTTCGAGACCCTGGTCCCACATCGCGCTAGATTTTGTTACCGGTCTCCCGCCCTCCCAGGGCAAGACGGTTGTTTTGACTGTGGTGGACCGGTTCTCGAAGGCGGCTCATTTTATTCCCTTGCCTAAATTACCATCTGCCAAGGAAACAGCGGTAACGGTCGTGGATCATGTCTTTCGCCTACATGGCCTGCCGATGGACGTAGTTTCTGACCGTGGGCCCCAATTTGTGTCCAAGTTTTGGCAGGAGTTTTGTAGGTTACTGGGAGCAAGTGTCAGTCTTTCTTCAGGGTTTCATCCCCAGAGCAACGGTCAAACGGAGAGGGCCAACCAAGATTTGGAGAGAGTGTTGCGATGTTTGGTTTCTAAGAACCCCTCTTCCTGGAGTCAACAACTCTCTATGGTTGAGTACGCTCACAATTCGTTGCCAGTGGCAGCCACGGGTCTCTCTCCGTTTGAGTGTAGTTTAGGTTACCAGCCACCTATCTTTCCCAGTACAGAGTCCGAGGTCACTGTTCCCTCCGCTCACGCTTTCATCCAGAGGTGCCGTCACGTATGGAGCAGAGCCCGTGAGACTCTCCTCCGGGTGGGGGCGCGCACCAAGGCTAAGGCCGATCGCCACCGGTCGAAGCCTCCGGTATACGTTGTTGGACAAAGAGTGTGGCTTTCCACGAAGAACATTCCACTCCGATCCGTTTCTAACAAGCTTGCCCCCAAATTTATCGGGCCGTTCAGGGTCACCAGGATCATTAGTCCGGTGGCGGTCCGGCTCAAGCTTCCTCCGGCGTATAGGAGAATTCATCCTACCTTCCATGTGTCCAAGATAAAACCGGTGTTTCAGGCACGCATTAACCCGCCGGTCCCGGTTCCCCCGCCGCCACTCCTTGTTGATGGGGAGACCACCTTTTCTGTCAATCGGATTTTGAACTCGAGAAGGAGGGGACGCGGATTCCAGTACCTGGTAGACTGGGAGGGTTACGGTCCGGAGGAGAGAAGTTGGGTACCCGCTAGGGACATTCTGGATCACTCCCTTATCGATGATTTCAATCGACAGGTAAATTTGTCTGGGAACGCCAAGAGGCGTTCCTAGGGGGGGGTATTGTCACGGTTCATGAATCCACTGCCTCACTCTCTCTTTTCTCTCTCTCTCTCTCGCTCTCGCTCTCGCTCTCTCTCTCTCTCTCTCTCTCTCTCTCTCCTGTGTTTGTGTGGGCGTGGTTCCCAATCTTGGCCTGATTGTCTGCGCCAGCTGGGATTAATTATCTTCCCCTTTATATGTTCTGTAACCTGTGTTTCTTGTTGTCAGATCGTTGTTTCTTCCCTGAGGTTGTGTCGTGTGTCAGTGCTCATTCTCTCTCAGCCCTTGTGGGGATTATCTGCTGTGCTCCTTCCTACCCAGCCGGACTCACTCCCTTGGATTTCTCAGCACGCTATCATCAGAGGATGTGCCCTTGGCCCTGGGTTGGATTCTGTCTGAGTATATTCTGTCTGTCCTGTGGATACTGTAAACTATTGTTCATTAAACCATCGTTGCTTGCATCTTGCATCCGCCTCTGTATTGGGACATCCTCTCTCCCTCTCTCTACTCTGTCTCTGTGTCTACATCTCTTTCTCTCAGTCTCCTCTCTCCCTCTCTCTCTACTCTCTGTGTCTACATCTCTTTCTCTCTGTCTCCTCTCTCCCTCTCTCTCTACTCTCTGTGTCTACATCTCTTTCTCTCTGTCTCCTCTCTCCCTCTCTCTCTACTCTCTGTGTCTACATCTCTTTCTCTCTGTCTCCTCTCTCCCTCTCTCTCTACTCTCTGTGTCTACATCTCTTTCTCTCTGTCTCCTCTCTCCCTCTCTCTCTACTCTCTGTGTCTACATCTCTTTCTCTCTGTACTCTCTCTCTCTCTACTCTCTGTATCTACATCTCTTTCTCTGTGTCTCCTCTCTCCCTCTCTCTCTACTCTGTCTCTGTGTCTACATCTCTTTCTCTCTGTACGCTCTCTCTCTACTCTCTGTGTCTACATCTCTTTCTCTCAGTCTCCTCTCTCCCTCTCTCTCTACTCTGTCTCTGTGTCTACATCTCTTTCTCTCTGTCTCCTCTCTCCCTCTCTCTACTCTCTGTGTCTACATCTCTTTCTCTCTGTCTCCTCTCTCTCTCTCTCTACTCTCTGTGTCTACATCTCTTTCTCTCTGTCTCCTCTCTCCCTCTCTCTACTCTCTGTGTCTACATCTCTTTCTCTCTGTACTCTCTCTCTACTCTCTGTATCTACATCTCTTTCTCTCTGTCTCCTCTCTCCCTCTCTCTCTACTCTGTCTCTGTGTCTACATCTCTTTCTCTCTGTACTCTCTCTCTACTCTCTGTGTCTACATCTCTTTCTCTCAGTCTCCTCTCTCCCTCTCTCTCTACTCTCTGTGTCTACATCTCTTTCTCTCTGTCTCCTCTCTCCCTCTCTCTACTCTGTCTCTGTGTCTACATCTCTTTCTCTCTGTCTCCTCTCTCCCTCTCTCTACTCTGTCTCTGTGTCTACATCTCTTTCTCTCTGTCTCCTCTCTCCCTCTCTCTCTACTCTCTGTGTCTACATCTCTTTCTCTCTGTCTCCTCTCTCCCTCTCTCTACTCTGTCTCTGTGTCTACATCTCTTTCTCTCAGTCTCCTCTCTCCCTCTCTCTCTACTCTCTGTGTCTACATCTCTTTCTCTCTGTCTCCTCTCTCCCTCTCTCTCTACTCTGTCTCTGTGTCTACATCTCTTTCTCTCTGCTCTCTCTCTCTACTCTCTGTGTCTACATCTCTTTCTCTCTGTACTCTCTCTCTCTCTACTCTCTGTATCTACATCTCTTTCTCTCTGTCTCCTCTCTCCCTCTCTCTCTACTCTGTCTCTGTGTCTACATCTCTTTCTCTCTGTACGCTCTCTCTCTACTCTCTGTGTCTACATCTCTTTCTCTCAGTCTCCTCTCTCCCTCTCTCTCTACTCTCTGTGTCTACATCTCTTTCTCTCTGTCTCCTCTCTCCCTCTCTCTCTACTCTGTCTCTGTGTCTACATCTCTTTCTCTCTGCTCTCTCTCTCTACTCTCTGTGTCTACATATCTTTCTCTCTGTACTCTCTCTCTCTCTACTCTCTGTATCTACATCTCTTTCTCTCTGTCTCCTCTCTCCCTCTCTCTCTACTCTGTCTCTGTGTCTACATCTCTTTCTCTCTGTACGCTCTCTCTCTACTCTCTGTGTCTACATCTCTTTCTCTCAGTCTCCTCTCTCCCTCTCTCTCTACTCTCTGTGTCTACATCTCTTTCTCTCTGTCTCCTCTCTCCCTCTCTCTCTACTCTCTGTGTCTACATCTCTTTCTCTCTGTCTCCTCTCTCCCTCTCTCTACTCTGTCTCTGTGTCTACATCTCTTTCTCTCTGTCTCCTCTCTCCCTCTCTCTCTACTCTGTCTCTGTGTCTACATCTCTTTCTCTCTGTCTCCTCTCTCCCTCTCTCTCTACTCTGTCTCTGTGTCTACATCTCTTTCTCTCTGCTCTCTCTCTCTACTCTCTGTGTCTACATCTCTTTCTCTCTGTACTCTCTCTCTCTCTACTCTCTGTATCTACATCTCTTTCTCTCTGTCTCCTCTCTCCCTCTCTCTCTACTCTGTCTCTGTGTCTACATCTCTTTCTCTCTGTACGCTCTCTCTCTACTCTCTGTGTCTACATCTCTTTCTCTCAGTCTCCTCTCTCCCTCTCTCTCTACTCTCTGTGTCTACATCTCTTTCTCTCTGTCTCCTCTCTCCCTCTCTCTCTACTCTCTGTGTCTACATCTCTTTCTCTCTGTCTCCTCTCTCCCTCTCTCTACTCTGTCTCTGTGTCTACATCTCTTTCTCTCTGTCTCCTCTCTCCCTCTCTCTCTACTCTGTCTCTGTGTCTACATCTCTTTCTCTCTGTCTCCTCTCTCCCTCTCTCTACTCTCTGTGTCTACATCTCTTTCTCTCTGTCTCCTCTCTCTCTCTACTCTCTGTGTCTACATCTCTTTCTCTCTGTCTCCTCTCTCCCTCTCTCTACTCTCTGTGTCTACATCTCTTTCTCTCTGTACTCTCTCTCTACTCTCTGTATCTACATCTCTTTCTCTCTGTCTCCTCTCTCCCTCTCTCTCTACTCTGTCTCTGTGTCTACATCTCTTTCTCTCTGTACTCTCTCTCTACTCTCTGTGTCTACATCTCTTTCTCTCAGTCTCCTCTCTCCCTCTCTCTCTACTCTCTGTGTCTACATCTCTTTCTCTCTGTCTCCTCTCTCCCTCTCTCTACTCTGTCTCTGTGTCTACATCTCTTTCTCTCAGTCTCCTCTCTCCCTTTCTCTCTACTCTCTGTGTCTACATCTCTTTCTCTCTGTCTCCTCTCTCCCTCTCTCTCTACTCTGTCTCTGTGTCTACATCTCTTTCTCTCTGCTCTCTCTCTCTACTCTCTGTGTCTACATCTCTTTCTCTCTGTCTCCTCTCTCCCTCTCTCTACTCTCTGTGTCTACATCTCTTTCTCTCTGTCTCCTCTCTCCCTCTCTCTAATCTGTCTCTGTGTCTACATCTCTTTCTCTCTGTCTCCTCTCTCCCTCTCTCTACTCTGTCTCTGTGTCTACATCTCTTTATCTCTGTCTCCTCTCTCCCTCTCTCTACTCTGTCTCTGTGTCTACATCTCTTTCTCTCTGTCTCCTCTCTCCCTCTCTCTACTCTGTCTCTGTGTCTACATCTCTTTCTCTCTGTACTCTCTCTCTCTACTCTCTGTGTCTACATCTCTTTCTCTCTGTCTCCTCTCTCTCTCTCTCTACTCTCTGTGTCTACATCTCTTTCTCTCTGTCTCCTCTCTCCCTCTCTCTACTCTCTGTGTCTACATCTCTTTCTCTCTGTCTCCTCTCTCCCTCTCTCTACTCTCTGTGTCTACATCTCTCTCTCTCTCTACTCTGTCTCTGTGTCTACATCTCTTTCTCTCTGTCTCCTCTCTCCCTCTCTCTCTACTCTCTGTCTCTGTGTCTACATCTCTTTCTCTCTGTCTCCTCTCTCCCTCTCTCTACTCTCTGTGTCTACATCTCTCTCTCTCTCTACTCTGTCTCTGTGTCTACATCTCTTTCTCTCTGTCTCCTCTCTCCCTCTCTCTCTACTCTCTGTCTCTGTGTCTACATCTCTTTCTCTCTGTCTCCTCTCTCTCTCTCTCTCTACTCTCTGTCTGTGTCTACATCTCTTCCTCTCTGTCTCCTCTCTCCCTCTCTCTACTCTGTCTCTGTGTCTACATCTCTTTCTCTGTCTCCTCTCTCCCTCTCTCTACTCTGTCTCTGTGTCTACATCTCTTTCTCTCTGTCTCTGTGTCTACATCTCTTTCTCTCTGTCTCCTCTCTCTCTCTCTCTCTCTACTCGCTGTCTCTGTGTCTACATCTCTTCCTCTCTGTCTCCTCTCTCCCTCTCTCTACTCTGTCTCTGTGTCTACATCTCTTTCTCTGTCTCCTCTCTCCCTCTCTCTACTCTGTCTCTGTGTCTACATCTCTTTCTCTCTGTCTCTGTGTCTACATCTCTTTCTCTCTGTCTCTCTCTCTCTCTCTACTCTCTGTCTCTGTGTCTACATCTCTTTCTCTCCTCTCTCCCTCTCTCTCTACTCTCTGTCTCTGTCTACATCTCTTTCTCTCCTCTCTCCCTCTCTCTCTACTCTCTGTCTCTGTCTACATCTCTTTCTCTCTGTCTCCTCTCTCCCTCTCTCTCTACTCTCTGTCTCTGTCTACATCTCTCTCTGTCTCCTCTCTCCCTCTCTCTCTACTCTCTGTCTCTGTCTACATCTCTCTCTGTCTCCTCTCTCCCTCTCTCTCTACTCTCTGTCTCTGTCTACATCTCTTTCTCTCTGTCTCCTCTCTCCCTCTCTCTACTCTCTGTGTCTACATCTCTTTCTCTCTGTCTCCTCTCTCCCTCTCTCTACTCTGTCTCTGTGTCTACATCTCTTTCTCTCTGTCTCCTCTCCCCCTCTCTCTACTCTCTGTGTCTACATCTCTTTCTCTCTGTCTCCTCTCTCCCTCTCTCTACTCTGTCTCTGTGTCTACATCTCTTTCTCTCTGTCTCCTCTCTCCCTCTCTCTACTCTGTCTCTGTGTCTACATCTCTTTCTCTCTGTCTCCTCTCTCCCTCTCTCTACTCTCTCTGTGTCTACATCTCTTTCTCTCTGTCTCCTCTCTCCCTCTCTCTCTACTCTGTCTCTGTGTCTACATCTCTTTCTCTCTGTCTCCTCTCCCCCTCTCTCTACTCTCTGTGTCTACATCTCTTTCTCTCTGTCTCCTCTCTCCCTCTCTCTACTCTCTGTGTCTACATCTCTTTCTCTCTGTCTCCTCTCTCCCTCTCTCTCTACTCTGTCTCTGTGTCTACATCTCTTTCTCTCTGTCTCCTCTCTCCCTCTCTCTCTACTCTGTCTCTGTGTCTACATCTCTTTCTCTCTGTCTCCTCTCTCCCTCTCTCTCTACTCTGTCTCTGTGTCTACATCTCTTTCTCTCAGTCTCCTCTCTCCCTCTCTCTCTACTCTCTGTGTCTACATCTCTTTCTCTCTGTCTCTGTCTCTGTGTCTACATCTCTTTCTCTCTGTCTCCTCTCTCCCTCTCTCTACTCTCTGTCTCTGTCTACATCTCTTTCTCTCTGTCTCCTCTCTCTCTCTCTCTCTACTCTCTGTCTCTGTGTCTACATCTCTCCCTCTCTGTCTCCTCTCTCCCTCTCTCTACTCTCTGTCTTTGTGTCTACATCTCTTTGTCTCAGTCTCCTCTCTCCCTCTCTCTACTCTGTCTCTGTGTCTACATCTCTTTCTCTGTCTCCTCTCTCCCTCTCTCTACTCTGTCTCTGTGTCTACATCTCTTTCTCTCAGTCTCCTCTCTCCCTCTCTCTCTACTCTCTGTGTCTACATCTCTGTCTCTGTGTCTACATCTCTGTCTCTGTGTCTACATCTCTTTCTCTCTGTCTCCTCTCTCCCTCTCTCTACTCTCTGTCTCTGTCTACATCTCTTTCTCTCTGTCTCCTCTCTCCCTCTCTCTCTACTCTCTGTCTCTGTGTCTACATCTCTTACTCTCTGTCTCTGTGTCTACATCTCTTTCTCTCTGTCTCCTCTCTCCCTCTCTCTCTACTCTCTGTCTCTGTGTCTACATCTCTTACTCTCTGTCTCTGTGTCTACATCTCTTTCTCTCTGTCTCCTCTCTCTCTCTCTCTCTACTCTCTGTCTCTGTGTCTACATCTCTTTCTCTCTGTCTCCTCTCCCCCTCTCTCTACTCTCTGTGTCTACATCTCTTTCTCTCTGTCTCCTCTCTCCCTCTCTCTACTCTCTGTGTCTACATCTCTTTCTCTCTGTCTCCTCTCTCCCTCTCTCTCTACTCTGTCTCTGTGTCTACATCTCTTTCTCTCTGTCTCCTCTCTCCCTCTCTCTCTACTCTGTCTCTGTGTCTACATCTCTTTCTCTCTGTCTCCTCTCTCCCTCTCTCTCTACTCTGTCTCTGTGTCTACATCTCTTTCTCTCAGTCTCCTCTCTCCCTCTCTCTCTACTCTCTGTGTCTACATCTCTTTCTCTCTGTCTCTGTCTCTGTGTCTACATCTCTTTCTCTCTGTCTCCTCTCTCCCTCTCTCTACTCTCTGTCTCTGTCTACATCTCTTTCTCTCTGTCTCCTCTCTCTCTCTCTCTCTACTCTCTGTCTCTGTGTCTACATCTCTCCCTCTCTGTCTCCTCTCTCCCTCTCTCTACTCTCTGTCTTTGTGTCTACATCTCTTTGTCTCAGTCTCATCTCTCCCTCTCTCTACTCTGTCTCTGTGTCTACATCTCTTTCTCTGTCTCCTCTCTCCCTCTCTCTACTCTGTCTCTGTGTCTACATCTCTTTCTCTCAGTCTCCTCTCTCCCTCTCTCTCTACTCTCTGTGTCTACATCTCTGTCTCTGTGTCTACATCTCTGTCTCTGTGTCTACATCTCTGTCTCTGTGTCTACATCTCTTTCTCTCTGTCTCCTCTCTCCCTCTCTCTACTCTCTGTCTCTGTCTACATCTCTTTCTCTCTGTCTCCTCTCTCCCTCTCTCTCTACTCTCTGTCTCTGTGTCTACATCTCTTACTCTCTGTCTCTGTGTCTACATCTCTTTCTCTCTGTCTCCTCTCTCCCTCTCTCTCTACTCTCTGTCTCTGTGTCTACATCTCTTACTCTCTGTCTCTGTGTCTACATCTCTTTCTCTCTGTCTCCTCTCTCTCTCTCTCTCTACTCTCTGTCTCTGTGTCTACATCTCTTTCTCTCTGTCTCCTCTCTCTCTCTCTCTCTACTCTCTGTCTCTGTGTCTACATCTCTTTCTCTCTGTCTCCTCTCTCCCTCTCTCTACTCTGTCTCTGTGTCTACATCTCTTTCTCTCAGTCTCCTCTCTCCCTCTCTCTCTACTCTCTGTGTCTACATCTCTGTCTCTGTGTCTACATCTCTTTCTCTCTGTCTCCTCTCTCCCTCTCTCTACTCTCTGTCTCTGTCTACATCTCTTTCTCTCTGTCTCCTCTCTCCCTCTCTCTCTACTCTCTGTCTCTGTGTCTACATCTCTTACTCTCTGTCTCCTCTCTCTCTCTCTACTCTCTGTCTCTGTCTACATCTCTTTCTCTCTGTACTCTCTCTCTACTCTCTGTCTCTGTGTCTACATCTCTTTCTCTCTGTCTCTGTCTCTGTGTCTACATCTCTTTCTCTCTGTCTCCTCTCTCCCTCTCTCTCTACTCTCTGTCTCTGTGTCTACATCTCTTTCTCTCTGTCTCCTCTCTCCCTCTCTCTACTCTCTGTCTCTGTCTACATCTCTTTCTCTCTGTCTCCTCTCTCCCTCTCTCTCTACTCTCTGTCTCTGTGTCTACATCTCTTACTCTCTGTCTCCTCTCTCTCTCTCTACTCTCTGTCTCTGTCTACATCTCTTTCTCTCTGTACTCTCTCTCTACTCTCTGTCTCTGTGTCTACATCTCTTTCTCTCTGTCTCTGTCTCTGTGTCTACATCTCTTTCTCTCTGTCTCCTCTCTCCCTCTCTCTCTACTCTCTGTCTCTGTGTCTACATCTCTTTCTCTCTGTCTCCTCTCTCTCTCTCTCTACTCTGTCTCTGTGTCTACATCTCATTCTCTCTGTCTCCTCTCTCCCTCTCTCTCTACTCTCTGTCTCTGTGTCTACATCTCTTCCTCTCTGTCTCCTCTCTCCCTCTCTCTCTACACAATTCGATTCAATTCAAGGGGCTTTATTGGCATGGGAAACATATGTTAACATTGCCAAAGCAAGTGAGGTAGATAATATACAAAAGTGAAATAAACAATAAAAATTAACAGTAAACATTTAACATACAGAAGTTTCAAAAGAATAAAGACATTACAAATGTCATATTATGTATATATACAGTGTTGTAACGATGTACAAATGGTTAATGTACAAAAGGGAAAATAAATAAGCATAAATATGGTTGTATTTACAATATGTTTGTTCTTCACTGGTTGCCCTTTTCTGGTGGCAACAAGTCACAAATCTTGCTGCGGTGATGGCACACTGTGGTATTTCATCCAGTAGATATGGGAGTTTATCAAAATTGGGTTTGTTTTCGAATTCTTTGTGGATCTGTGTAATCTGAGGGAAATATGTGTCTCTGATATGGTCATACATTGGGCAGGAGGTTAGGAAGTGCAGCTCAGTTTCCACCTCATTTTGTGGGCAGTGTGCACATAGCCTGTCTTCTCTTGAGAGCCATGTCTGCCTACGGCGGCCTTTCTCAATAGCAAGGCTATGCTCACTGAGTCTGTACATAGTCAAAGCTTTCCTTAAGTTTGGGTCAGTCACAGTGGTCAGGTATTCTGCCACTGTGTACTCTCTGTTTAGGGCCAAATAGCATTCTAGTTTGCTCTGTTGTTTTGTCAATTCTTTCCAATGTGTCAAGTAATTATCTTTTTGTTTTCTCATGATTTGGTTGGGTCTAATTGTGCTGCTGTCCTGGGGTTCTGTGGAGTCTGTTTGTGTTTGTGAACAGAGCCCCAGGACCAGCTTGCTTAGGGGGCTCTTCTCCAGGTTCATATCTCTGTAGGTGATGGCTTTGTTATGGAAGGTTTGGGAATCGGCTTTTAGGTGGTTGTAGAATTGAACGGCTTTTTTCTGGATTTTGATAATTAGTGGGTATCGGCCTAATTCTGCTCTGCATGCATTATTTGGTGTTCCACGTTGTACACAGGGTATATTTTTGCAGAATTCTGCATTCAGTGTCTCAATTTGGTGTTTGTCCCATTTTGTGAAATCTTGGTTGGTGAACGGACCCCAGACCTCACAACCATAAAGGGCAATGGGAAAAACTCGCTGTCTCTGTGTCTACATCTGTTTCTCTCTGTCTCCTCTCTCCCCCTCTCTCTACTCAATTCAATTCAATTCACTTTACTTTATTGACATGGCAAGTTCATTATTACTTACAATGTCAAAGTATACATATAGAAACATTTTAATAAAATAAATATATATATGTATTTATATATAAAATATATATATATATTTATATATAAATAAATGGTGGGACCAACAGCAATAATAATAGCAGTAGTGGACATGGGATTACCATTAACAACAACTACAACAACAATATTAATCAGAACAACAATACATTAAAGCAATGGTAGTAGACCAGTGTCAACATGACTGAGAAGACACATGACATGGTATGAAAGACAAAACAAAACAAGATGGGAAATATTATCAACATTACT
The DNA here is from genome assembly GCF_029448725.1 of Salvelinus fontinalis. Classification (NCBI taxonomy): domain Eukaryota; kingdom Metazoa; phylum Chordata; class Actinopteri; order Salmoniformes; family Salmonidae; genus Salvelinus; species Salvelinus fontinalis. The sequence goes on from NC_074665.1 coordinate 74,206,889, forward strand.
TTGCACTTTTCACTGGCTGTCCCTCAGGTTGTGGCAGGAGGACACATATTTGGCTGCCAAAACTGCACATTTAGGCTTTTCACACAATAAATATTAGATTTTTTCTTCATCTTTTATAGTTTAAAATTCTTTGTACTCAATGTTTTCCTCAGTTTTCTATCAGTCACAGTGGTCAGATAGTCTGCCACCATGTACTGTCTGTTTAGAGCCAAATGGCATTGAAGTTTACTTTGATTTTTTGTGGTGATATATTTTTATTTTTGTTTTGTGATCATTTGGTTGGGCCAGATTTTCTGAGTGCTGTCGTGAAGCTCTATGGGGTTGGTTTGGGTTGGTGAACTGAGCCTCGGAACCAGCTGGCTGAGGGGACTCTTCTCTTGTTTCATCTCTTGACATTGTAGAGCTGTGTGATGGAATGTTTTGGGGTCACTTGTTTTTAGATGGTTGTAAAATTTGATGGCTCTTTTTTCTATTCAAATGAGGAGGGGGTATTGGCCCAATTCTACTCTACATGTGTTATTTGGAGTTTTTCTTTGCACTTGCAATACAGTCTTGCAAAACTCTGCATGCAGTATTTCGATTGGATGTTTGTGTTACGTTACTGACCTGTTTTCTGTTGTTTTGTATGTGTTTAGTTGGTCAGGGCGTAAGTTGGGGTGGGCATTCTATGTTGGGTTTAATGTGTTGCCTGATATGGTTCTCAATTAGAGGCAGGTGTTTGACGTTTCCTCTGATTGAGAACCATTTTAAGGTAGGCTGGTTTCACTGTTTGTTTGTGGGTGGTTGTCTTCCGTGTTTGTGTCTGTGCACCACACGGGACTGTTCCGTTTGTTCGTTCGTTTGTTGTAGTCTGTACCTGTTCGTGCGTTCTTCGTGTTATGTAATTTCTCATGTTTTTGGTAAGTCTACGTCGTTTATTTGTTTTGTAGTTTATTCAAGTGTTCTTCGTGTTTCGTCTGTTTGTAAATAAATTCATTATGTATTCACAACCCGCTGCGCCTTGGTCCGCTCAATCACCACAAGACGACCGTTACAGAACCACCCACCAACAAAGGATCAAGCAGCGGTGTAACGGGAGAAAGCAACAGCGCACGAAGGAGGAATGGACATGGGAGGAAGTTTTGGACGGCAAGGGTTGCTACACATGGGAGGAGATCCTGGCTGGAAGAGATCGCCTCCCATGGGAACAGCTGGAGGCGATTAGGAGAGCAGAGGCAACCGGAGAGAGGAACCGGAGTTATGAGGGTACGCAACTAGCACGGAAGCCTGTGAGTAAAGCCCAAAAATTTCTTGGGGGGGGGGGGGGGGGGGGGGGCTACAAGGGAGTGTGGCGAAGTCAGGTAGGAGACCTGCGCCAACTCCCCGAGCTTACCGTGTAGAGCGAGAGTACGGGCAGACACCGTGTTATGCGGTAGAGCGCACGGTGTCTCCTGTACGTGTGCATAGCCCGGTGCGGGTTATTCCACATCCCCGCACTGGCAGGGCTAGATTGAGTATTGAGCCGGATGTCATGAAGCCGGCCCTATGCATCTGGCCACCAGTGCGTCTCCTCGGGCCGGCATACATGGCACCAGCCTTACGCATGGTGTCCCCGGTTCGCCTACATAGCCCAGTGCGGGTTATTCCACCTCCCCGCACTGGTCGGGCTACGGGGAGCATACAACCAGGTAAGGTTGGGCAGGCTCAGTGCTCAAGGGAGCCAGTACGCCTGCATGGTCCAGTATATCCGGCGCCACCTCCCCGCCCCAGCCCAGTACCACCAGTGCCTACACCACGCACCAAGCCTCCTGTGCGTCTCCAGAGCCCTGTGCGTCCTGTTGCTGCTCCCCGCACTAGCCTGAAGGTGCGTGTCCTTAGCCCGGTACCTCCAGTTCCGGAACCACGCACCAGGCCTACAGTGCGCCTCAGCCGGCCTGAACTGCCCGTCTGCCCAACGGCGCCTGAACTGCCCGTCTGCCCAACGGCGCCTGAACTGCCCGTCTGCCCAGCGGCGCCTGAACTGCCCGTCTGCCCAGCGGCGCCTGAACTGCCCGTCTGCCCAGCTGCGCCTGAACTGCCCGTCTGCCCAGCGGTGCCTGAACTGCCCGTCTGCCCAACGCCGTCTGAACTGCCCGTCTGCCCAACGCCGTCTGAACTGCCCGTCTGCCCAACGCCGTCTGAACTGTCTGTCTGCCAAGCGCCGCATGAACGGCCCGTCTGTACTGAGCCTTCAAAGCCGCCCGTCTGTACTGAGCCTGCAAAGCCGCCCGTCTGCCATGAGCCTTCAGAGCCGTCCGCCAGACAGGAGCCGCTAGAGCCTTCCGCCAGACAGGATCAGCCAGAGCCTTCCGCCAGACAGGATCAGCCAGAGCCGTCCGCCAGACAGGATCAGCCAGAGCCGTCCGCCAGACAGGATCAGCCAGAGCCGTCCGCCAGACAGGATCAGCCAGAGCCGTCCGCCAGACAGGATCAGCCAGAGCCGTCCGCCAGACAGGATCAGCCAGAGCCGTCCGCCAGGCAGGATCAGCCAGAGCCGTCCGCCAGGCAGGATCAGCCAGAGCCGTCCGCCAGACAGGATCAGCCAGAGCCAGTCAGCCAGGATCCGCCAAAGCCAGCCAGCCAGGATCCGCCAGAGCCAGCCAGCCAGGATCCGCCAGAGCCAGCCAGCCAGGATCCGCCAGAGCCGCCAGCCAGTCAGGAGGCGCCAGAGTCGCCAGCCAGTCAGGAGCCGCCAGAGCTGGTCTTCAGTCATGAGCTGCCCTCCAGTCATGAGCTGCCCTCCAGTCATGAGCTGCCCTCCAGTCATGAGCTGCCTTCCAGTCATGAGCTGCCCTCCAGTCATGAGCTGCCCTCCAGTCATGAGCTGCCTTCCAGTCATGAGCTGCCCTCCAGTCATGAGTTGCCACCCAGTCATGAGTTGCCACCCAGTCCGGAGTTGCCACCCAGTCCGGAGTTGCCACCCAGTCCGGAGTTGCCACCCAGTCCGGAGTTGCCACCCAGTCCGGAGCTGCCACCCAGTCCGGAGCTGCCACCCAGTCCGGAGCTGCCACCCAGTCCGGAGCTGCCAGTAGTCCAGAGTTGCCTCTCTGTCCTGAGCTACCTCTATGTCCTGAGTTATCTAGGGGGGACCGGTGTTAAGGTTCCTAGACCAGGGTCGGGGGCGAGGATCGCCACTCGGAGGACGCTAAGGAGGGGGACAAAGACAATGGTGGAGTGGTGTTCTCGTCCTGCGCCGGAGCCGCCACCGCGGACAGATGCCCACCCAGACCCTCCCCTTGAGGGGGGTGGGGGGTTCTGTCACGTTCCTGACCTGTTTTCTGTTGTTTTGTATGTGTTTAGTTGGTCAGGGCGTGAGTTGGGGTGGGCATTCTATGTGTTGTGTTTCTATGTTGGGTTTAATGTGTTGCCTGATATGGTTCTCAATTAGAGGCAGGTGTTTGACGTTTCCTCTGATTGAGAACCATATTAAGGTAGGCTGGTTTCACTGTTTGTTTGTGGGTGGTTGTCTTCCGTGTTTGTGTCTGTGCACCACACGGGACTGTTCCGTTTGTTCGTTCGTTTGTTGTAGTCTGTACCTGTTCGTGCGTTCTTCGTGTTATGTAAGTTCTCATGTTTTAGGTCAGTCTACGTCGTTTATTTGTTTTGTAGTTTATTCAAGTGTTCTTCGTCTTTCGTCTGTTTGTAAATAAATTCATTATGTATTCACGACCCGCTGCGCCTTGGTCCGCTCAATCACCACAAGATGACCGTTACAGTTTGTCCCATTTGGTAAATTCATTTTTAGAGATTGGACTCCTTACTTTGCTGCCATATAGAGCAATTGGTTCTATAACTGATTGAAAAATTGAGACAGATTCTAATTGGAATTTCGATTTTGATGTTCCTTTTAATGGCATAGAATGCTCTTCTTGCTTTGTCTCTCAGCTCATTCACAGCCATGTGAAAGCTACCTGTGTTGCTGATATTTAGTCCTAGATATGTGTAGTTTTTGGTGTGTTCTAATAGAACTGTGTCCAAATAGAATTTATATTCATCATCCTTATTTCCGGACCTTTTTTGGAATATCATTATATTTGTTTTTTTTAGGTTAACGGTCAGAGCCCAGGTCTGACAGAACCCGTGAAGACGATCTAGGTGCTGCTGTAACCCCTCTTTAGTGGGAGACAGCAGCACCAGGTCATCTGCGTATAGCAGACACTTGATTTCAGTGTTTTGTAGGGTGATACCAGGTGCTGCCGATTCTTCAAATGTTTTTGCCAATTCATTAATGTAGATGTTAAATAGTGTTGGACTTATTGGGCAGCCCTGTTTCACTCCCCGTCCCTGAGAGAAGAAGTCTGTTTGCTTGTTGCCAATTTTAACCGCACATTTGTTTTTAATGTACATTGATTTAATAAAATCATGTTATCCCTCCAATACCACTTTCTATTAGTTTATAAAAAAGACCTTCGTGCCAAATTGAATCAAATCCTTTCTTAATCTACAAAACACGATTATTTTTTTTTGTTTTGGTTAACTTGTTTATCAGTTAGAGTGTGGAGAGTGTAAATGTGGTCTGTTGTACGATAACTTTTTAGAAATCCAATCTGGCTTCTGCTCAGGACGTTGTGTTCGTCAAGGAAATGATGTAGTCTGTTATAATACCGCAGAGAATATTCGCCAAGTTGCTGTTAACGCAAATTCCTCTGTAATTGTTTGGGTCAAATTTGTCTCCATTTTTATAGATTGGTGTGACCAATCCCTGGTTCCAAATATCGGGGGAAATACCTGCAGTCAGGATAATGTTGAAGAGTTTGAGTATAGCCAATTTGAATTTGTGGTCTGTATATTTGATCATTTCATTTAAAATACCATCAGCACCACAGGCCTTTTTGGGTTGGAGAGTGCATAGTTTTTCCAATAATTCTTCTTCTGTAATTGGGGTATCCACAGGATTCTGATAGTCTTTGACTGCTGATTCAAGGATTTGTAATTTTTCTTGTATATATTTTTGTTCTGGGCTCTTTGTTATATTGCTGTAGAGGTTTGCAAAGTGATTTCTCCACATATTCCCATTTTGGATAGCCAATTCCTCATCATGAGGTTTGTTAAATTTATTCCAATTCTCCCAGAAGTGGTTTGATTCTATGGATTCTGTCACGTTCTGACCCTAGTTCTTTTGTATTTTCTTTGTTTTAGTGTTGGTCAGGTCGTGAGTTGGGTGGGTGCTATGTTTTGCCCGTCAGTCCGGAGCTGCCCGTCAGTCCGGAGCTGCCCGTCAGTCCGGAGCTGCCTTTCAGTCCGGAGCTGCCTTTCAGTCCGGAGCTGCCTTTCAGTCCGGAGCTGCCCCTCAGTCCGGAGCTGCCCCTCAGTCCGGAGCTGCCCCTCAGTCCGGAGCTGCCCCTCAGTCCGGAGCTGCCCCTCAGTCCGGAGCTGCCCCTCAGTCCGGAGCTGCCCCTCAGTCCGGAGCTGCCCTTCAGTCCGGAGATGCCTTTCAGTCCTGAGCTTCCCCTCAGTCCTGAGCTGCCCCTCAGTCCGGAGCTGCCCCTCAGTCCAGAGGCGCCCATCAGTTCAGTGGGGCTCTTTAGTAGGGTTGCCAGTCCTAGGTTGGCGGCGAGGGCCGCCGTTCCTAGGAGGTCACAGAAGCGGACTGAAACTATGGTGGAGTGGGGTCCACGTCCAGCGCCAGAGCCGCCACAGCGGACAGATGCCCACCCAGACCCTCCCCTATAGGTTCAGGTTTTGCGGCCGGAGTCCGCACCTTGGGGGGGTACTGTCACGTTCTGACCCTAGTTCTTTGTATTTTCTTTGTTTTGGTGTTGGTCAGGATGTGATTTTGGTGGGTTCTATGTTTGCTGTTTCTATGTGGGGTTTTCGTTTGGCCTGATATGGTTCTCAATCAGAGGCAGGTGTTTGTCATTGTCTCTGATTGGGAACCATATTTAGGTAGCCTGTTTTCTGTTGGGGTTGTGGGTGTTAGTTTCCGTGTGAGTGTTTGTTGCCACACGGTACTGTTTCGGTTTCGTTCATGTTCACATTTATTGTTTTGTATTTCATAGTGTTCAGCTTATCTTTTAAAATAAACGTTATGGACACTTACCACGCTGCGCATTGGTCTTCCGATCCTGCAAACTTCTCCTCCTCAGATGAGGACGACAGCCGTTACAGATTCCTCAATTACATCCAGCTGATTTATAATGTGCTGTTCCTTTTTTGTTCTTAGGGTGTGTTTGTATTGCTTCAGTGTTTCCCCGTATTGAAGGCGTATATTTTTGTTGTCTGGTTCTCTGTGTTTTTGATTAGATATATTTCTCAATGACTTTCTTCGATTTTTGCAATCATCATCAAACCATTTTTCATTATCTGTTATTTTTGGTTTGCTCTTATGCTTCTTTAAATGGCTAATTTGTCAAATATAAAGTTCATGTGCCAAATGGACAAATTTACACCTTCATTGCCCAGGCGTTCCACTAGCGGAACTCCTCCCACATTCCACTGAAAAGGCAGAGCGCGAAATTCAAAAAATATTTTTTTGAAATATTTAACTTTCACACATTAACAAGTCCAATACAGCAAATGAAAGATACACATCTTGTGAATCCAGTCAACATGTCCGATTTTTTTAAATGTTTTACAGCGGAAACAGCACGTATATTTATGTTAGCTCACCACCAAATACAAAACAGGACAGACATTTTTCACAGCACAGGTAGCATGCACAAAGCCAACCTAACTAACCAAGAACCAACCAAACTAACCAACAAACAACTTCATCAGATGACAGTCTTATAACATGTTACACAATAAATCTATGTTTTGTTCGAAAAATGTGCATATTTGAGGTATAAATCAGTTTTACATTGCAGCTACCATCACAGCTACCGTCAAAAATAGCACCGAAGCAGCCAGAGTAATTATAGAGACCAACGTGGAATACCTAAATACTCATCATAAAACATTTCTGAAAAATGCATCGTGTACTGTACAGCAAATGAAAGACAAGCATCTTGTGAATCCAGCCAATATTTCAGATTGTTTAAGTGTTTTACAGCGAAAACACAATATAGCATTATATTAGCTTACTACAATAGCCTACCACACTACCGCATTCATTCATCAAGGCACGTTAGCGATAGCAATAGGCACGTTAGCGTTAGCGAATAAACCAGCAAAAGATATACATTTTCACTAACCTTCATAAACCTTCCTCAGATGACAGTCCTATAACATCAGGTTATACATACACTTATGTTTTGTTCGAAAATGTGCATATTTAGAGCTGAAATCAGTGGTTATCCATTATGCTAACGTAGCTTCTTTTTCCCAGAATGTGCGGATATTTCTATTAGACTCTCACCTATTCTGACCAAATAGCTATTCATAAACATTACAAAAAAATACATGTTGTATAGGAAATGATAGATACACTAGTTCTTAATGCAATCGCAGTGTTAGAATTTAAAACATATCTTCATTACGACATGAGGCTTGAGTGGCCAAAACCTGGGCGCAAAACTACTAGTATACTACTAGTTTACAGTTCGACAGATATATGAAATAGCATCATAAAATGTTTCTTACTTTTGGTGATCTTCCATCAGAATGTTGGACAAGGGGTCCTTTGTCCAGAACAGTCGTTGTTTGGATTTAGAACATCGTTTTTCCCTCTTGAATTAGCAAGCACACTGGCCAAGTGGCGCGAAGCTCTACTTTCTGAACAAAGGCACACAACGCAACATGCCTAACGTCCCGAATAAATTTCAAAAATCTAATAAAACTATATTGAAAAAACATACTTTACGATGATATTGTGACATGTATCAAATAAAATCAAAGCCGGAGATAGTAGTCGCCTATAACGACGGCTTTTCAGAAGGCAATTCCAGGTCCATCTGCGCGCTTTCCAGAGAACAGGAAATGGATGACTCGTCGTGCCAAGAGGATATATTCCACCTCAGACCAAGATAAACACTTAATTTCTTCTCTCACTTCCTCTTGACATCTAGGGGAAGGTGTATGATGTGCATGTATACTCATACGTATCATGCCCATTTATAGGCAGGCCCTTGAACAGAGCATAATTTTCAGACTTTCCACTTCCTGGTCAGAAAGTGTGCTGCCACTTTTTTTTTTCTCTTTGCCTTCAAAATGAGACAAACACTCACAATCCAACAAGAACTATTAAAATAGGATTTTTCAATTAAAGTAAACTTTTATTTTGCAGATGTGATTTGTATATCATTTAAGATAGAATTTGTGTCATGCCACTTGGGTGGATGTAGTGTGAGGATGGTGGAGTTTTTGTGCTCATCTTACCATGACCCTCGGCCTATCACATGTGAGCATTGTAGACTCAGCATTTTTTTATGTCACTCATTTGGTTGGTGGGGGCTGGCCCAGTTGCTCCTCTCACAGCCTGTGCGTAGCTCTGCCTGCTGGGCTGTGGCTCCTCCAAGTGTGGGTCTGTGGTGGGGTGCAGGGGGTGAGAGGCCTCGTCTAGGTGGCTCTGAAGCTGGTCTGTGCTGCACTGGCTGTGGTGGGCTTTGAGGTTGGTGGTGCTGTGGTCGTGGCTGGGGGTTCCAGGGTGCTGGTCCGGGGTGTTGTCTCGGTGATCTCGGCGGGGTGGAGATTGCTCCGCTGTTCCTGGGTGGAGAGGTCGGGCTGCGGTTTAAAGCGACGTCCTTGAGAGTCTTGGCAAGGATGGGGACTGTCTCCCTGTACAGGTGAACATGGTCATAGAGACAGTCCAGATCGAGGGTGGGATGGTGGGCCAGGTGTACATTGGGTCGCAGGGCACAGTCCCGGGATAGGCTGGCGTTTATTCTTTGGATTCTGGCAGGGTGGAAGTCCTTCCTCTGTAGAAGGGTTGACACCACGATTCTTGAGTTGGGGAAGATTGCGGAGGCCTCAATCACTCCCCGTAATGAAGTCGCCACCCTCTCCTGCTGAGCACGCAGGTCGTTGCTTCCGGTATGTATGATTATGTGGCTTGGCGACCCGAGATGGGCCTTATCAAGCAGCTCCATGGCACTCTGCGTTGTTGGGCACCACACCTTTCTCGTTTTGTGTCTAGGGAAAAGTTTCTTCTCCTGAATAAACTTCCCATTTGAGTACATCAACAGGACGATGTCAGCCAGTGTTTCTTCTGGACTGGGAGGGGCAGAGGGGGGGCTGGTGGGTGTTGGAGCTGGGGTGTGGCTGGTCTGTGTCGGTGCCACTGTCAGTGGGAGGCTGTTCTGTGGGTTAGGGAGGAGGGGTGCAGCAGCCAGGGCTGGGGAAGTCTGGCTGGTTGAGCTGGGCTCCTCTCCTGTGTGAGGGCAGGTCATAGGGTGGTGATCTAGTTGCTCCTGCAGCCTGTCCTCTGCTCTCTTTCTCTCCTGCAGCTCCTCTCTTAGTGTAGTCAGCTCCTTATTGCTGCTCTGCCTGTCTTTTTGGAGCTCTCTCACCTCCTTTGTTAGATCAGCCAGCTCTCTCTTGAGTCCGTCTCTCTCTTGCTGAACCTCTTTTAGCTGTGTTGCAAGGCTGCTGTCCTGCTCTGTCCTCACCTTGGTTAGGAGCTCCTCTAAGGTGTGGTTATCTGGTTGCTGTTTGCTCACGCTCTCCCTGAGCAGGACCACCTCCTCCTCCAGTTTGGTGAACTCATCCCTCATGGCAGCCATGGTGGTGAGGAGGGCCTGAGCCTGCTCTGCACTGAGGGGGTCGCTCTCCTCCTGGGGCGTGTCCTCCACTATGGTGGGAAGAGAGGTGCTGGATGTGCCTTTTTGGGTGGGGAGAGTAGGGGTGAGGGTGGTGCTGGTGGAGTTTATCTTGTGGGAGGGCATGTCACTGGTGGTGTCCTTCTCTCTCTCTGCTCTCTCCTTAATGGTGTGAAAGTCTGTTTCAAACAGCCTAATGTTACCTTGCACCATGACAGTCCCAGTCTTGTAGAGGTTGATTGTTATCATGGTGCTGTCAGGGTCGTCTGTCTCTTTGATTTTCAGCTTCCACCCAGATTCCCTCTTTCTTTATGGATGGGTAGTGAGAGCACACTGCTTAGCGCCATGCATTTGGCTGGTCAGTGAGGAAGATGAGGTCACTCACGTAAGCGTTTTTGTAGAGGTCTGCAAAAAGGGTTTCTGGCCTCCCCTTTAGTAGTTTCTGTTTAAAAGCTTTCCTCGTTGTGTCATTTTTGGCCTCTTCAGGGTAGAGAATGGATTCTGCGCTGAGGGGGAGTGTGGACATGGTGCCTGTGGGCTCTGCTACTACTGTTGTGCTGTTCTGCCGCCCCGTTGCCATAGCAACCGATTTGCTCGTCTGCTGCTGTTGCTAGCTAGCGCTGATTTAGTTCAAAAACCAGCAAAAAGAGTGACAAATCCTCACACAAAAAAACTGAAGATATGTTTAAAGTTAGTCCGTGCTCCTTTTTGGTTTTCTCACTCAGTTTGGTCGTTTGATGTAGTTGTATTAACTCCTCTTGCTAGGTTTGTTCTAGCTCGTTTCTTCTGGCTAGCTTGTTAGTCTGCTGGTCTTTGTTGTGTAGCTAATGTAAACTCCTACATCGCCTTGGTCCGTACATTTGCCCTTATTTTAGTGCCCCAAAAACGTAATACTTCCAGATCAACTGTAATGTCAATACCATTGTAAAGCACAATTTCTCCCCTTTCCAACAGAATTAATTACATGACCTAAACGCTGCCCGTTTCTGCATAATTCAAGCAGGCAATGAGCCCCGTCGGGTCTTTTTAAAAATGGCGGGTGGGGAAGCGAAACTAATGCATGATAGTGAGAAGGAGAGATGTTGTGTGGGAAAATTGCTTTTTTTCACTCGATCTGTCCAACTTATCACCTTATCGTCTCTAAAATGTAAATAAAACACTATAAAGAGTTTATATAATGTGTCATTACATACCTATTTGAAGGTTTGTGTTGAATTTGAATCGGGTTTTTAGGGCGGTGCTAAAGTGATCTTAGAAGTAAACAGCGGCTTTGAGAATGATGATCGCATGCAATGATGACGCAAAAAATGACTAGATATCCCCCCTTACCCCCGTCACTGTCCATTTGTTGTTTTTAAACGATGAGAGAAGTGCTACACCTGGTGGAGAGAGATTGTACAGAAAGAGTTGCTTTATGCGTGCTGTACGTTACGACATGACGCGTCACGATGTAACGGAGGGTCAATTTTTTCAACTTTTGTCCAATACTATAGAGCCGTTACCATGTCGATCAACGCTTGAATAGAAACGTAGTTCATACCCCAGATTTTGAAGTCAATACAGTCGCTACAGTCCCATTCGTTTTCTTTGTAACCTCATTTGAATGTTGCGGTTGCGCAAATTTGTACGGAATGGGGTGAGTTTACGTTAGCTAGCTAGCTAGAATATAACTTCTTAACTTGAGGCGCAAAGTTACTTTTTTTCTATTCTGAATGAATAGAGTCGTTGTTCATCACTTCTTGTCTGGAATTATTTTAGATTAGAGTGTTTATCTCATTCTAAAAACTAAAAAATATGAAATATATCAGGAGCTCATGTTGAGCATGACTCTCTCTCTCTCCTCTCTCTCTCTCTCTCTCTCTCTCTGTACTCTCTGTGTCTACATCTCTTTCTCTCTCTCTCTCTCTCTCTCTCTCTCTGTACTCTCTGTGTCTACATCTCTTTCTCTCTGTCTCCTCTCTCTCTCTCTCTCTACTCTCTGTCTCTGTGTCTACATCTCTTTCTCTCTGTCTCCTCTCCTCTCCCTCTCTCTCTCGCTCTCTCTCTCTACTCTCTGTGTCTACATCTCTTTCTCTCTGTCTCCTCTCTCTCTCTCTCTCTACCCTCTGTCTCTGTGTCTACATCTCTTTCTCTCTGTCTCCTCTCTCCCTCTCTTTCTCTCTACTCTCTGTGTCTACATCTCTTTCTCTCTGTCTCCTCTCTCCCCCCCTCTCTACTCTCTGTGTCTACATCTCATTCTCTCTGTCTCCTCTCTCCCTCTCTCTCTACTCTCTGTCTACATCTCTTTCTCTCTGTCTCCTCTCTCCCTCTCTCTCTACTCTCTGTCTCTGTCTACATCTCTTTCTCTCTGTCTCCTCCCTCCCTCTCTCTCTACTCTCTGTCTACATCTCTTTCTCTCTGTCTCCTCTCTCCCTCTCTCTCTACTCTCTGTCTCTGTGTCTACATCTCTTTCTCTCTGTCTCCTCTCTCCCTCTCTCTCTACTCTCTGTCTACATCTCTTTCTCTCTGTCTCCTCTCTCCCTCTCTCTCTACTCTCTGTCTCTGTCTACATCTCTTTCTCTCTGTCTCCTCTCTCCCTCTCTCTCTACTCTCTGTCTACATCTCTTTCTCTCTGTCTCCTCTCTCCCTCTCTCTCTACTCTCTGTCTTTGTGTCTACATCTCTTTCTCTCTGTCTCCTCTCTCTCCCCCTCTCTACTCTCTGTGTCTACATCTCTTTCTCTCTGTCTCCTCTCCCCCTCGCTCTACTCTCTGTGTCTACATCTCTTTCTCTCTGTCTCCTCTCTCTCTCTCTCTCTACTCTGTCTCTGTGTCTACATCTCTTTCTCTCTGTCTCCTGTCTCCCTCTCTCTCTACTCTCTGTCTACATCTCTTTCTCTCCGTCTCCTATCTCCCTCTCTCTCTACTCTCTGTGTCTACATCTCTTTCGCTCAGTCTCCTCTCTCCCTCTCTCTCTACTCTCTGTCTACATATCTTTTTCTCTGTCTCCTCTCTCCCTCTCTCTCTACTCTCTGTCTCTGTGTCTACATCTGTTCTTCTCTGTCTCCTCTCTCTCTCCCTTTCTCTCTACTCTCTGTCTTTGTGTCTACATCTCTTTCTCTCTGTCTCCTCTCTCCCTCTCTCTCTACTCTCTGTGTTTACATCTCTTTCCCTTGGGCTGCCTCTCTCTGTCCTCTCTCTGTCCTCTCTCCCTCCTTGTGTTACAGCCCATCAGAGTTGTGTGTCAGCTGTGCAATAGGGTGCGACGACAGCAACCTCCATCCTCCATGCGCAGTGATCAGACAGCGAGGCGAGACGAGCTACTGTAAGACCCCCCCCCCTTCCACACACACACACACACACAAATGGTATCCCACAGAACTGTGTTTAGACTGGGCCACCATTCCTACATAGAGATACAGATTGGCTTCCTGAGCACGATGAGGGTATAATTACACCATAACCAGGGCAACAACAACACGGAGAGAGAAAGAGAGAGAGAGAGAGAGAGAGAGAGAGAGAGAGAGAGAGGTCAAGAACCAAAGAGAGAGAAAGGGGCCTCTCAGGTCTCAGGTTTTCATTTCACAGTATTACCACCCTGTGATTTCTAAGTGGATGTAAGATGACACACATCTGTGTCTGGCTGCGTGTTTTGTACTGTTGTCTCCTGTTGTCTCCTGTTGTCTCCTGTTGCCTCCTGAGATCTGTGTCTGGCTGTGAATTTTGTACTGTCATCTCCTGTTGTCTCCTGTTGTCTCCTGTTGCCTCCTGAGATCTGTGTCTGGCTGCGTGTTTTGTACTGTTGTCTCCTGTTGTCTCCTGCTGTCTCCTGAGATCTATGTCTGGCTGCGTGTTTTGTACTGTTGTCTCCTGTTGCCTCCTGAGATCTGTGTCTGGCTGCGTGTTTTGTACTGTTGTCTCCTGTTGTCTCCTGTTGCCTCCTGAGATCTGTGTCTGGCTGCGTGTTTTGTACTGTTGTCTCCTGTTGTCCCCTGTTGCCTCCTGAGATCTGTGTCTGGATGCGTGTTTTGTACTGTCGTCTCCTGTTGTCTCCTGTTGTCTCCTGTTGTCCCCTGTTGCCTCCTGAGATCTGTGTCTGGCTGCATGTTTTGTACTGTCGTCTCCTGTTGTCTCCTGTTGTCTCCTGTTGCCTCCTGAGATCTGTGTCTGGCTGCGTGTTCTGTACTGTTGTCTCCTGTTGTCCCCTGTTGCCTCCTGAGATCTGTGTCTGGATGCGTGTTTTGTACTGTTGTCTCCTGTTGTCTCCTGTTGTCTCCTGTTGTCTCCTGTTGCCTCCTGAGATCTGTGTCTGGCTGCGTGTTTTGTACTGTCGTCTCCTGTTGTCTCCTGTTGTCTCCTGTTGTCTCCTGTTGCCTCCTGAGATCTGTGTCTGGATGCGTGTTTTGTACTGTTGTCTCCTGTTGTCTCCTGTTGTCTCCTGTTGCCTCCTGAGATCTGTGTCTGGCTGCGTGTTTTGTACTGTCGTCTCCTGTTGTCCCCTGTTGTCTCCTGAGATCTGTGTCTGGCTGCGTGTTTTGTACTATTGTCTCCTGTTGTCTCCTGTTGCCTCCTGAGATCTGTGTCTGGCTGCGTGTTTTGTACTGTCGTCTCCTGTTGTCTCCTGTTGTCTCCTGTTGCCTCCTGAGATCTGTGTCTGGATGCGTGTTTTGTACTGTTGTCTCCTGTTGTCTCCTGTTGTCCCCTGTTGCCTCCTGAGATCTGTGTCTGGCTGCGTGTTTTGTACTGTCGTCTCCTGTTGTCTCCTGTTGTCTCCTGTTGCCTCCTGAGATCTGTTTCTGGCTGCGTGTTTTGTACTGTCGTCTCCTGTTGTCCCCTGTTGTCTCCTGAGATCTGTGTCTGGCTGTGTGAATTGTACTGTTGTCTCCTGTTGTCTCCTGTTAACTCCTGAGATCTGTGTCTGGCTGCGTGTTTTGTACTGTTGTCTCCTGTTGTCTCCTGTTGTCCCCTGTTGCCTCCTGAGATCTGTGTCTGGCTGCGTGTTTTGTACTCTTGTCTCCTGTTGTCTCCTGTTGTCTCCTGAGATCTGTGTCTGGCTGCGTGTTTTGTACTGTCGTCTCCTGTTGTCTCCTGTTGTCTCCTGTTGCCTCCTGAGATCTGTGTCTGGCTGCGTGTTTTGTACTCTTGTCTCCTGTTGTCTCCTGTTGTCTCCTGAGATCTGTGTCTGGCTGCGTGTTTTGTACTGTTGTCTGCTGTTGTCTCCTGTTGTCTCCTGTTGTCTCCTGTTGACTTCTGTTGTCTCCTGTTGTCTCCTGAGATCTGTGTCTGGCTGCGTGTTTTGTACTGTTGTCTCCTGTTGCCTCCTGAGATCTGTGTCTGGCTGCGTGTTTTGTACTGTTGTCTCCTGTTGTCTCCTGTTGTCTCCTGAGATCTGTGTCTGGCTGCATGTGTTGTACTGTCGTCTCCTGTTGTCTCCTGTTGTCCCCTGTTGCCTCCTGAGATCTGTGTCTGGCTGCGTGTTTTGTACTGTCGTCTCCTGTTGTCTCCTGTTGTCTCCTGTTGCCTCCTGAGATCTGTGTCTGGCTGCGTGTTTTGTACTGTTGTCTCCTGTTGTCTCCTGTTGTCTCCTGTTGCCTCCTGAGATCTGTGTCTGGCTGCGTGTTTTGTACTGTCGTCTCCTGTTGTCTCCTGTCGTCTCCTGTTGTCTCCTGTTGTCTCCTGTTGTCTCCTGTTGCCTCCTGAGATCTGTGTCTGGCTGCGTGTTTTGTACTGTCGTCTCCTGGTGTCTCCTGTTGTCTCCTGAGATCTGTGTCTGGCTGCGTGTTTTGTACTGTTGTCTCCTGTTGTCTCCTGTTGTCCCCTGTTGTCTCCTGTCGTCTCCTGTTGTCTCCTGTTGTCTCCTGAGATCTGTGTCTGGCTGCGTGTTTTGTACTGTTGTCTCCTGTTGTCTCCTGTTGTCTCCTGTTGTCTCCTGTTGTCTCCTGTTGTCTCCTGTTGTCTCCTGAGATCTGTGTCAGGCTGCGTGTTTTGTACTGTTGTCTCCTGTTGTCACGCCCTGGCCTTAGTATTCTTTGTTTTCTTTATTATTTTAGTTAGGTCAGGGTGTGACATGGGTATTTATGTGGGTTTTGTAGTGTCCAGGGTGATTGTAAGGTTTAGGGGGTTTATTTAGAGTAGTTGGGTTTATGTTTAGTATAGTTGTCTAGCTGTGTCTATGTTGTGTGTAGTTGTCTAGGAAAGTCTATGGTTGCCTGAATGGGTTCCCAATTAGAGACAGCTGGTTTCTGTTGTCTCTGATTGGGAGCCATATTTAAGGTAGCCATAGGCTTTAGTTTGTTGTGGGGAATTGTCTATGTTGAACGTTTGTAGCCTGTGTGTGTGCACTACGTTTATAGCTTCACGGTCGTTTGTTGTTTTGATAGTTTGTAAGTGTTTTGTTTCGTTTTGCCTTCTTCTATAATAAAAGAAGATGGCTTATTTTCCACATGCTGCGTTTTGGTCCGTCTCTCCTCCACACGATCGCGACAGAATTCCCCACCAACATCGGATCAAGCAGCGTGTGCAACAACAACAGGACCCACCTACACTGGACTATTGGAATTGGGAGGAAATTCTGGACCGAGAAATACCAGGAGAATATAACCGCCCCAAAGCTGAGCTGGAGGCAGCGAAGGCAGAGAGGCGGAGATATGAGGAGGCAGCAAGGAGACGTGGCTGGAAGCCTGAAAAGCCCGTGAGTACTACCCAAAAAATTCTTGGGGGGGGGGATAAGAGGTAGTGGGCCAAGGGCAGGTAGGAGACCTGCGCCCACTTCCCAGGCTAACCGTGGAGAGCGGGAGTACGGGCAGATGCCGTGTTACGCAGTAGAGCGCACGGTGTCTCCTGTACGGGTGCATAGCCCAGTGCGGGTTATTCCACCTTTCGCACTGGTAGGGCTAGATTGGGCATTGAGCCAAATGTCATGAAGCCGGCCCTACATATCTGGCCACCAGTACGTCTCCTTGGGCCGGCTTACATGGCACCAGCCTTACGCATGGTGTCCCCGGTTCGCCTACATAGACCGGTGCGGGTTATTCCACCTCCCCACACTGGTCGGGCGACGGGGAGCATTCAACCAGGTAAGGTTGGGCAGGCTCGGTGCTCAAGGGAGCCAGTACGCCTGCACGGTCCGGTATTTCCGGCGCCACCTCCCAGCCTAGTACCACCAGTGCCTACACCACGCACCAGGCTTCCAGTGCGTTTTCAGAGCCCTGTTCCTACTCCACGCACTCTCCCTATGGTGCGTGTCTCCAGCCCAGTGCCTCCAGTTCCGGCACCACGCACTAAGCCACCTGTGCGTCTCCTGAGTCCTGTACACACTGTTATTTCTCCCCGCACTCGTCCTGAGGTGCGTGCCATAAGTCCGGTACCACGCACCAGGCATATAGTGCGCCTTGAGAACTCAGTGTGCCCTGTTGTTGTTCCCCGCACTAGCCTGAAGGTGCGTGTCCTTAGCCCGGTACCTCCAGTTCCGGCACCACGCACCAGGCCAGAGTCTGCCGTCTGCCCAACGGTGACTGAACTGCCCGTCTGTATTGAGCCTTCAAAGCCGCCCGTCTGCCATGAGCCTGCAAAGCCGCCCGTCTGCCATGAGTCTACAGAGCCTTCCGCCAGACAGGAGCCGCTAGAGCCTTCCGCCAGACAGGAGCCGCTAGAGCCTTCCGCCAGACAGGATCAGTCTGAGCCATCCGTCTCCTCAGCGCCATCTGAGCCATCCGTCTCCCCAGCGCCGTCTGAGCCATCCGTCTCTGAAAGTCTATGGTTGCCTGAATGGGTTCCCAATTAGAGACAGCTGGTTTCTGTTGTCTCTGATTGGGAGCCATATTTAAGGTAGCCATAGGCTTTAGTTTGTTGTGGGGAATTGTCTATGTTGAACGTAAGTAGTTTGTGTGTGCACTTGCGTTTGTAGCTTCACGGTCGTTTGTTGTTTTGGTTAGTTTGTGTATAGTGTTTGTTTCGTGGTTTTCCCTCTCTTACAAAATAAAGAGATGTATTTTGCATACGCTGCGCCTTGGTCCACTGTCATTCAAGAAGACGATCGTGACACCTGTTGCCTCCTGAGATCTGTGTCTGGCTGCGTGTTTTGTACTGTTGTCTCCTGTTGTCCCCTGTTGCCTCCTGAGATCTGTGTCTGGCTGCGTGTTTTGTACTGTTGTCTCCTGTTGTCCCCTGTTGCCTCCTGAGATCTGTGTCTGGCTGCGTGTTTTGTACTGTTGTCTCCTGTTGTCTCCTGAGATCTGTGTCTGGCTGCGTGTTTTGTACTGTTGTCTCCTGTTGCCTCCTGAGATCTGTGTCTGGCTGCGTGTTTTGTACTGTTGTCTCCTGTTGCCTCCTGAGATCTGTGTCTGGCTGCGTGTTTTGTACTGTCGTCTCCTGTTACCTCCTGTTGTCTCCTGTTGCCTCCTGAGATCTGTGTCTGGCTGCGTGTTATGTACTGTTGTCTCCTGTTGTCCCCTGTTGCCTCCTGAGATCTGTGTCTGGCTGCGTGTTTTGTACTGTTGTCTCCTGTTGTCCCCTGTTGCCTCCTGAGATCTGTGTCTGGCTGCGTGTTTTGTACTGTTGTCTCCTGTTGTCCCCTGTTGCCTCCTGAGATCTGTGTCTGGCTGCGTGTTTTGTACTGTTGTCTCCTGTTGTCTCCTGAGATCTGTGTCTGGCTGCGTGTTTTGTACTGTTGTCTCCTGTTGCCTCCTGAGATCTGTGTCTGGCTGCGTGTTTTGTACTGTTGTCTCCTGTTGTCTCCTGAGATCTGTGTCTGGCTGCGTGTTATGTACTGTTGTCTCCTGTTGTCCCCTGTTGTCTCCTGAGATCTGTGTCTGGCTGCGTGTTTTGTACTGTTGTCTCCTGAGATCTGTGTCTGGCTGCGTGTTTTGTACTGTTGTCTCCTGAGATCTGTGTCTGGCTGCGTGTTTTGTACTGTCGTCTCCTGTTGTCTCCTGTTGTCTCCTGTTGCCGCCTGAGATCTGTGTCTGGCTGCTTGTTTTGTACTGTCGTCTCCTGTTGCCTCCTGTTGTCTCCTGTTGCCTCCTGAGATCTGTGTCTGGCTGCGTGTTATGTACTGTTGTCTCCTGTTGTCCCCTGTTGCCTCCTGAGATCTGTGTCTGGCTGCGTGTTTTGTACTATTGTCTCCTGTTGTCTCCTGTTGCCTCCTGAGATCTGTGTCTGAATGCGTGTTTTGTACTGTTGTCTCCTGTTGTCTCCTGTTGCCTCCTGAGATCTGTGTCTGGCTGCGTGTTTTGTACTGTCGTCTCCTGTTGTCTCCTGTTGTCTCCTGTTGCCTCCTGAGATCTGTGTCTGGCTGCGTGTTTTGTACTGTCGTCTCCTGTTGTCTCCTGAGATCTGTGTCTGAATGCGTGTTTTGTACTGTTGTCTCCTGTTGTCTCCTGTTGCCTCCTGAGATCTGTGTCTGGCTGCGTGTTTTGTACTGTCGTCTCCTGTTGTCTCCTGTTGTCTCCTGTTGCCTCCTGAGATCTGTGTCTGGCTGAGTGTTTTGTACTATTGTCTCCTGTTGTCTCCTGTTGCCTCCTGAGATCTGTGTCTGGCTGCGTGTTTTGTACTGTCGTCTCCTGTTGTCTCCTGTTGTCTCCTGTTGCCTCCTGAGATCTGTGTCTGGCTGCGTGTTTTGTACTGTCGTCTCCTGTTGTCTTCTGTTTCCTCCTGAGATCTGTGTCTGGCTGCGTGTTTTGTACTGTTGTCTCCAGTTGTCACCTGTTGCCTCCTGAGATCTGTGTCTGGCTGCGTGTTTTGTACTGTTGTCTCCTGTTGTCTCCTGTTGCCTCTTGTTGCCTCCTGAGATCTGTGTCTAGCTGCGTGTTTTATACTGTCGTCTCCTGTTGTCTTCTGTTGCCTCCTGAGATCTGTGTCTGGCTGCGTATTTTGTACTGTTGTCCCCTGTTGTCCCCTGTTGCCTCCTGAGATCTGTGTCTGGCTGCGTGTTTTGTACTGTTGTCTCCTATTGTCCCCTGTTGCCTCCTGAGATCTGTGTCTGGCTGCGTGTTTTGTACTGTTGTCTCCTGTTAACCCCTGTTGCCTCCTGAGATCTGTGTCTGGCTGCGTGTTTTGTACTGTTGTCTCCTGTTGTCTCCTGTTGTCTCCTAAGATCCGTGTCTGGCTGCGTGTTTTGTACTGTTGTCTCCTGTTAACCCCTGTTGCCTCCTGAGATCTGTGTCTGGCTGCGTGTTTTGTACTGTTGTCTCCTGTTGTCTCCTGTTGTCTCCTAAGATCCGTGTCTGGCTGCGTGTTTTGTACTGTTGTCTCCTGTTGTCTCCTGTTGTCCCCTGTTGCCTCCTGAGATCTGTGTCTGGCTGCGTGTTTTGTACTGTTGTCTCCTGTTGTCTCCTGTTGCCTCCTGAGATCTGTGTCTGGCTGCGTGTTTTGTACTGTCGTCTCCTGTTGTCTCCTGTTGTCTCCTGTTGCCTCCTGAGATCTGTGTCTGGCTGCGTGTTTTGTACTGTCGTCTCCTGTTGTCTTCTGTTTCCTCCTGAGATCTGTGTCTGGCTGCGTGTTTTGTACTGTTGTCCCCTGTTGCCTCCTGAGATCTGTGTCTGGCTGCGTGTTTTGTACTGTTGTCTCCTGTTGTCTCCTGTTGTCTCCTAAGATCTGTGTCTGGCTGCGTGTTTTGTACTGTTGTCTCCTGTTGTCTCCTGTTGTCTCCTGTTGTCTCCTGTTGTCTCCTGTTGTCCCCTGTTGTCCCCTGTTGTCCCCTGTTGCCTCCTGAGATCTGTGTCTGGCTGCGTGTTTTGTACTGTTGTCTCCTGTTGTCCCCTGTTGCCTCCTGAGATCTGTGTCTGGCTGCGTGTTTTGTACTGTCGTCTCCTGTTGTCTCCTGTTGTCTCCTGTTGCCTCCTGAGATCTGTGTCTGGCTTAGTGTTTTGTACTGTTGACTCCGGTTGTCCCCTGTTGCCTCCTGAGATCTGTGTCTGGCTGCGTGTTTTGTACTGTCGTCTCCTGTTGTCTCCTGTTGTCTCCTGTTGCCTCCTGAGATCTGTGTCTGGCTGCGTGTTTTGTACTGTCGTCTCCTGTTGTCCCCTGTTGCCTCCTGAGATCTGTGTCTGGCTGCGTGTTTTGTACTGTTGTCTCCTGTTGTCTCCTGTTGCCTCCTGAGATCTGTGTTTGGCTGCGTGTTTTGTACTGTTGTCTCCTGTTGTCCCCTGTTGCCTCCTGAGATCTGTGTCTGGCTGCGTAATTTGTACTGTCGTCTCCTGTTGTCTCCTGTTGTCCCCTGTTGTCTCCTGAGATCTGTGTCTGGCTGCGTGTTTTGTACTGTTGTCTCCTGTTGTCTCCTGTTGCCTCCTGAGATCTGTGTCTGGCTGCGTGTTTTGTACTGTTGTCTCCTGTTGTCTCCTGTTGTCCCTTTTTTTCCTCCTGAGATCTGTGTCTGGCTGCGTGTTTTGTACTGTTGTCTCCTGTTGTCTCCTGTTGCCTCCTGAGATCTGTGTCTGGCTGCGTGTTTTGTACTGTTGTCTCCTGTTGTCCCCTGTTGCCTCCTGAGATCTGTGTCTGGCTGCGTGTTTTGTACTGTTGTCTCCTGTTGTCTCCTGTAGTCCCCTGTTGCCTCCTGAGATCTGTGTCTGGCTGCGTGTTTTGTACTGTTGTCTCCTGTTGTCTCCTGTTGTCTCCTGAGATCTGTGTCTGGCTGCGTGTTTTGTACTGTTGTCTCCTGTTGTCTCCTGTTGCCTCCTGAGATCTGTGTCTGGCTGCGTATTTTGTACTGTTGTCTCCTGTTGCCTCCTGAGATCTGTGTCTGGCTGCGTGTTTTGTACTGTTGCCTCCTGTTGTCTCCTGTTGTCCCCTGTTGCCTCCTGTGATCTGTGTCTGGCTGCGTGTTTTGTACTGTTGCCTCCTGTTGCCTCCTGAGATCTGTGTCTGGCTGTGAAATTTGTACTGTCGTCTCCTGTTGTCTCCTGTTGCCTCCTGAGATCTGTGTCTGGCTGCGTGTTTTGTACTGTCGTCTCCTGTTGTCTCCTGTTGTCCCCTGTTGTCTCCTGAGATCTGTGTCTGGCTGCGTGTTTTGTACTGTTGTCTCCTGTTGCCTCCTGAGATATGTGTCTGGCTGCGTGTTTTCTACTGTTGTCTCCTGTTGTCTCCTGAGATCTGTGTCTGGCTGCGTGTTTTGTACTGTTGTCTCCTGTTGTCTCTTGTTGTCCCCTGTTGCCTCCTGAGATCTTTGTCTGGCTGCGTGTTTTGTACTGGTGTCTCCTGTTGTCTCCTGTTGTCTCCTGAGATCTGTGTCTGGCTGCGTGTTTTGGACTGTCGTCTCCTGTTGTCTCCTGTTGTCTCCTGTTGTCTCCTGTTGCCTCCTGTTGCCTCCTGAGATCTGTGTCTGGCTGCGTGTTTTGTACTGTTGTCTCCTGTTGTCTCCTGAGATCTGTGTCTGGTTGCGTGTTTTGTACTGTCGTCTCCTGTTGTCTCCTGTTGTCTCCTGAGATCTGTGTCTGAATGCGTGTTTTGTACTGTTGTCTCCTGTTGTCTCCTGTTGCCTCCTGAGATCTGTGTCTGGCTGCGTGTTTTGTACTATTGTCTCCTGTTGTCTCCTGTTGCCTCCTGAGATCTGTGTCTGGCTGCGTGTTTTGTACTGTCGTCTCCTGTTGTCTCCTGTTGTCTCCTGTTGCCTCCTGAGATCTGTGTCTGGCTGCGTGTTTTGTACTGTCATCTCCTGTTGTCTTCTGTTTCCTCCTGAGATCTGTGTCTGGCTGCGTGTTTTGTACTGTTGTCTCCAGTTGTCACCTGTTGCCTCCTGAGATCTGTGTCTGGCTGCGTGTTTTGTACTGTTGTCTCCTGTTGTCTCCTGTTGCCTCTTGTTGCCTCCTGAGATCTGTGTCTAGCTGCGTGTTTTATACTGTCGTCTCCTGTCGTCTCCTGTTGTCTCCTGTTGTCTCCTGTTGTCTTCTGTTGCCTCCTGAGATCTGTGTCTGGCTGCGTATTTTGTACTGTTGTCCCCTGTTGTCCCCTGTTGCCTCCTGAGATCTGTGTCTGGCTGCGTGTTTTGTACTGTTGTCTCCTATTGTCCCCTGTTGCCTCCTGAGATCTGTGTCTGGCTGCGTGTTTTGTACTGTTGTCTCCTGTTGTCTCCTGCTGCCTCCTGAGATCTGTGTTTGGCTGCGTGTTTTGTACTGTTGTCTCCTGTTGCGTCCTGAGATCTGTGTCTGGCTGCGTGTTTTGTACTGTTGTCTCCTGTTGTCTCCTGTTGTCTCCTAAGATCCGTGTCTGGCTGCGTGTTTTGTACTGTTGTCTCCTGTTGTCTCCTGTTGTCCCCTGTTGCCTCCTGAGATCTGTGTCTGGCTGCGTGTTTTGTACTGTTGTCTCCTGTTGTCTCCTGTTGCCTCCTGAGATCTGTGTCTGGCTGCGTGTTTTGTACTGTCGTCTCCTGTTGTCTCCTGTTGTCTCCTGTTGCCTCCTGAGATCTGTGTCTGGCTGCGTGTTTTGTACTGTCGTCTCCTGTTGTCTTCTGTTTCCTCCTGAGATCTGTGTCTGGCTGCGTGTTTTGTACTGTTGCCTCCTGAGATCTGTGTCTGGCTGCGTGTTTTGTACTGTTGTCTCCTGTTGTCTCCTTAGATCTGTGTCTGGCTGCGTGTTTTGTACTGTTGTCTCCTGTTGTCTCCTGTTGTCTCCTGTTGTCCCCTGTTGTCCCCTGTTGCCTCCTGAGATCTGTGTCTGGCTGCGAGTTTTGTACTGTTGTCTCCTGTTGTCCCCTGTTGCCTCCTGAGATCTGTGTCTGGCTGAGTGTTTTGTACTGTTGACTCCGGTTGTCCCCTGTTGCCTCCTGAGATCTGTGTCTGGCTGAGTGTTTTGTACTGTTGTCTCCTGTTGTCCCCTGTTGTCCCCTGTTGCCTCCTGAGATCTGTGTCTGGCTGCGTGTTTTGTACTGTCGTCTCCTGTTGTCTCCTGTTGTCTCCTGTTGCCTCCTGAGATCTGTGTCTGGCTGAGTGTTTTGTACTGTTGACTCCGGTTGTCCCCTGTTGCCTCCTGAGATCTGTGTCTGGCTGAGTGTTTTGTACTGTTGACTCCGGTTGTCCCCTGTTGCCTCCTGAGATCTGTGTCTGGCTGCGTGTTTTGTACTGTCGTCTCCTGTTGTCTCCTGTTGTCTCCTGTTGCCTCCTGAGATCTGTGTCTGGCTGCGTGTTTTGTACTGTCGTCTCCCGTTGTCTCCTGTTGTCCCCTGTTGCCTCCTGAGATCTGTGTCTGGCTGCGTGTTTTGTACTGTTGTCTCCTGTTGCCTCCTGAGATCTGTGTTTGGCTGCGTGTTTTGTACTGTTGTCTCCTGTTGTCCCCTGTTGCCTCCTGAGATCTGTGTCTGGCTGCGAGTTTTGTACTGTTGTCTCCTGTTGTCCCCTGTTGCCTCCTGAGATCTGTGTCTGGCTGAGTGTTTTGTACTGTTGACTCCGCTTGTCCCCTGTTGCCTCCTGAGATCTGTGTCTTGCTGCGTGTTTTGTACTGTCGTCTCCTGTTGTCTCCTGTTGTCTCCTGTTGCCTCCTGAGATCTGTGTCTGGCTGCGTGTTTTGTACTGTTGTCTCCTGTTGTCTCCTAAGATCTGTGTCTGGCTGCGTGTTTTGTACTGTTGTCTCCTGTTGTCCCCTGTTGTCCCCTGTTGCCTCCTGAGATCTGTGTCTGGCTGCGTGTTTTGTACTGTCGTCTCCTGTTGTCTCCTGTTGTCTCCTGTTGCCTCCTGAGATCTGTGTCTGGCTGAGTGTTTTGTACTGTTGACTCCGGTTGTCCCCTGTTGCCTCCTGAGATCTGTGTCTGGCTGAGTGTTTTGTACTGTTGACTCCGGTTGTCCCCTGTTGCCTCCTGAGATCTGTGTCTGGCTGCGTGTTTTGTACTGTCGTCTCCTGTTGTCTCCTGTTGTCTCCTGTTGCCTCCTGAGATCTGTGTCTGGCTGCGTGTTTTGTACTGTCGTCTCCTGTTGTCTCTTGTTGTCCCCTGTTGCCTCCTGAGATCTGTGTCTGGCTGCGTGTTTTGTACTGTTGTCTCCTGTTGCCTCCTGAGATCTGTGTTTGGCTGCGTGTTTTGTACTGTTGTCTCCTGTTGTCCCCTGTTGCCTCCTTAGATCTGTGTCTGGCTGCGTAATTTGTACTGTCGTCTCCTGTTGTCTCCTGTTGTCCCCTGTTGTCTCCTGAGATCTGTGTCTGGCTGCGTGTTTTGTACTGTTGTCTCCTGTTGTCTCCTGTTGTCCCCTGTTGCCTCCTGAGATCTGTGTCTGGCTGCGTGTTTTGTACTGTTGTCTCCTGTTGTCTCCTGTTGCCTCCTGAGATCTGTGTCTGGCTGCGTGTTTTGTACTGTTGTCTCCTGTTGTCTCCTGTAGTCCCCTGTTGCCTCCTGAGATCTGTGTCTGGCTGCGTGTTTTGTACTGTTGTCTCCTGTTGTCCCCTGTTGCCTCCTGAGATCTGTGTCTGGCTGAGTGTTTTGTACTGTTGACTCCGCTTGTCTCCTGTTGCCTCCTGAGATCTGTGTCTGGCTGCGTGTTTTGTACTGTCGTCTCCTGTTGTCTCCTGTTGTCTCCTGTTGCCTCCTGAGATCTGTGTCTGGCTGCGTGTTTTGTACTGTTGTCTCCTGTTGTCTCCTGTTGTCTCCTAAGATCTGTGTCTGGCTGCGTGTTTTGTACTGTTGTCTCCTGTTGTCTCCTGTTGTCCCCTGTTGTCCCCTGTTGCCTCCTGAGATCTGTGTCTGGCTGCGTGTTTTGTACTGTCGTCTCCTGTTGTCTCCTGTTGTCTCCTGTTGCCTCCTGAGATCTGTGTCTGGCTGAGTGTTTTGTACTGTTGACTCCGGTTGTCCCCTGTTGCCTCCTGAGATCTGTGTCTGGCTGAGTGTTTTGTACTGTTGACTCCGGTTGTCCCCTGTTGCCTCCTGAGATCTGTGTCTGGCTGCGTGTTTTGTACTGTCGTCTCCTGTTGTCTCCTGTTGTCTCCTGTTGCCTCCTGAGATCTGTGTCTGGCTGCGTGTTTTGTACTGTCGTCTCCTGTTGTCTCCTGTTGTCCCCTGTTGCCTCCTGAGATCTGTGTCTGGCTGCGTGTTTTGTACTGTTGTCTCCTGTTGCCTCCTGAGATCTGTGTTTGGCTGCGTGTTTTGTACTGTTGTCTCCTGTTGTCCCCTGTTGCCTCCTTAGACCTGTGTCTGGCTGCGTAATTTGTACTGTCGTCTCCTGTTGTCTCCTGTTGTCCCCTGTTGTCTCCTGAGATCTGTGTCTGGCTGCGTGTTTGTACTGTTGTCTCCTGTTGTCTCCTGTTTTCCCCTGTTGCCTCCTGAGATCTGTGTCTGGCTGCGTGTTTTGTACTGTTGTCTGTTGTCTCCTGTTGCCTCCTGAGATCTGTGGCTGGCTGCGTGTTTTGTACTGTTGTCTCCTGTTGTCCCCTGTTGCCTCCTGAGATCTGTGTCTGGCTGCGTGTTTTGTACTGTTGTCTCCTGTTGTCTCCTGTAGTCCCCTGTTGCCTCCTGAGATCTGTGTCTGGCTGCGTGTTTTGTACTGTTGTCTCCTGTTGTCTCCTGAGATCTGTGTCTGGCTGCGTGTTGTCTACTGTTGTCTCCTGTTGTCTCCTGTTGCCTCCTGAGATCTGTGTCTGGCTGCGTGTTTTGTACTGTTGTCTCCTGTTGTCCCCTGTTGCCTCCTGAGATCTGTGTCTGGCTGCGTATTTTGTACTGTTGTCTCCTGTTGCCTCCTGAGATCTGTGTCTGGCTGTGAAATTTGTACTGTCGTCTCCTGTTGTCTCCTGTTGCCTCCTGAGATCTGTGTCTGGCTGCGTGTTTTGTACTGTCGTCTCCTGTTGTCTCCTGTTGTCCCCTGTTGTCTCCTGAGATCTGTGTCTGGCTGCGTGTTTTGTACTGTTGTCTCCTGTTGCCTCCTGAGATCTGTGTCTGGCTGCGTGTTTTCTACTGTTGACTCCGCTTGTCCCCTGTTGCCTCCTGAGATCTGTGTCTGGCTGCGTGTTTTGTACTGTCGTCTCCTGTTGTCTCCTGTTGTCTCCTGTTGCCTCCTGAGATCTGTGTCTGGCTGCGTGTTTTGTACTGTTGTCTCCTGTTGTCTCCTGTTGTCTCCTAAGATCTGTGTCTGGCTGCGTGTTTTGTACTGTTGTCTCCTGTTGTCTCTTGTTGTCCCCTGTTGCCTCCTGAGATCTTTGTCTGGCTGCGTGTTTTGTACTGTTGTCTCCTGTTGTCTCCTGTTGTCTCCTGAGATCTGTGTCTGGCTGCGTGTTTTGGACTGTTGTCTCCTGTTGTCTCCTGTTGTCTCCTGTTGTCTCCTGTTGTCTCCTGTTGTCTCCTGTTGCCTCCTGTTGCCTCCTGTTGCCTCCTGAGATCTGTGTCTGGCTGCGTGTTTTGTACTGTTGTCTCCTGTTGTCTCCTGAGATCTGTGTCTGGCTGCGTGTTTTGTACTGTTGTCTCCTGTTGTCCCCTGTTGCCTCCTGTTGCCTCCTGTTGCCTCCTGTTGCCTCCTGAGATCTGTGTCTGGCTGCGTGTTTTGTACTGTTGTCTCCTGTTGTCTCCTGAGATCTGTGTCTGGCTGCGTGTTTTGTACTGTTGTCTCCTGTTGTCCCCTGTTGCCTCCTGAGATCTGTGTCTGGCTGCGTGTTTTGTACTGTTGTCTCCTGTTGTCTCCTGTTGCCTCCTGAGATCTGTGTCTGGCTGCGTGTTTTGTACTGTCATCTCCTGTTGCCTCCTGTTGTCTCCTGTTGCCTCCTGAGATCTGTGTCTGGCTGCGTGTTTTGTACTGTTGTCTCCTGTTGTCCCCTGTTGCCTCCTGAGATCTGTGTCTGGCTGCGTGTTTTGTACTGTTGTCTCCTGTTGTCTCCTGTAGTCCCCTGTTGCCTCCTGAGATCTGTGTCTGGCTGCGTGTTTTGTACTGTTGTCTCCTGTTGTCCCCTGTTGCCTCCTGAGATCTGTGTCTGGCTGCGTGTTTTGTACTGTTGTCTCCTGTTGTCTCCTGTAGTCCCCTGTTGCCTCCTGAGATCTGTGTCTGGCTGCGTGTTTTGTACTGTTGTCTCCTGTTGTCTCCTAAGATCCGTGTCTGGCTGCGTGTTTTGTACTGTTGTCTCCTGTTGTCTCCTGTTGTCCCCTGTTGCCTCCTGAGATCTGTGTCTGGCTGCGTGTTTTGTACTGTTGTCTCCTGTTGTCTCCTGTTGCCTCCTGAGATCTGTGTCTGGCTGCGTGTTTTGTACTGTCGTCTCCTGTTGTCTCCTGTTGTCTCCTGTTGCCTCCTGAGATCTGTGTCTGGCTGCGTGTTTTGTACTGTCGTCTCCTGTTGTCTTCTGTTTCCTCCTGAGATCTGTGTCTGGCTGCGTGTTTTGTACTGTTGTCCCCTGTTGCCTTCTGAGATCTGTGTCTGGCTGCGTGTTTTGTACTGTTGTCTCCTGTTGTCTCCTGTTGTCTCCTAAGATCTGTGTCTGGCTGCGTGTTTTGTACTGTTGTCTCCTGTTGTCTCCTGTTGTCCCCTGTTGTCCCCTGTTGCCTACTGAGATCTGTGTCTGGCTGCGTGTTTTGTACTGTCGTCTCCTGTTGTCTCCTGTTGTCTCCTGTTGCCTCCTGAGATCTGTGTCTGGCTGAGTGTTTTGTACTGTTGACTCCGGTTGTCCCCTGTTGCCTCCTGAGATCTGTGTCTGGCTGCGTGTTTTGTACTGTCGTCTCCTGTTGTCTCCTGTTGTCTCCTGTTGCCTCCTGAGATCTGTGTCTGGCTGCGTGTTTTGTACTGTCGTCTCCTGTTGTCTCCTGTTGTCCCCTGTTGCCTCCTGAGATCTGTGTCTGGCTGCGTGTTTTGTACTGTTGTCTCCTGTTGTCTCCTGTTGCCTCCTGAGGTCTGTGTTTGGCTGCGTGTTTTGTACTGTTGTCTCCTGTTGTCCCCTGTTGCCTACTGAGATCTGTGTCTGGCTGCGTAATTTGTACTGTCGTCTCCTGTTGTCCCCTGTTGTCTCCTGAGATCTGTGTCTGGCTGCGTGTTTTGTACTGTTGTCTCCTGTTGTCTCCTGTTGCCTCCTGAGATCTGTGTCTGGCTGCGTGTTTTGTACTGTTGTCTCCTGTTGTCTCCTGTTGTCCCCTGTTGCCTCCTGAGATCTGTGTCTGGCTGCGTGTTTTGTACTGTTGTCTCCTGTTGTCTCCTGTTGCCTCCTGAGATCTGTGTCTGGCCGCGTGTTTTGTACTGTTGTCTCCTGTTGTCCCCTGTTGCCTCCTGAGATCTGTGTCTGGCTGCGTGTTTTGTACTGTTGTCTCCTGTTGTCTCCTGTAGTCCCCTGTTGCCTCCTGAGATCTGTGTCTGGCTGCGTGTTTTGTACTGTTGTCTCCTGTTGTCTCCTGTTGTCTCCTGAGATCTGTGTCTGGCTGCGTGTTTTGTACTGTTGTCTCCTGTTGTCCCCTGTTGCCTCCTGAGATCTGTGTCTGGCTGCGTATTTTGTACTGTTGTCTCCTGTTGCCTCCTGAGATCTGTGTCTGGCTGCGTGTTTTGTACTGTTGCCTCCTGTTGCCTCCTGAGATCTGTGTCTGGCTGTGAAATTTGTACTGTCGTCTCCTGTTGTCTCCTGTTGCCTCCTGAGATCTCTGTCTGGCTGCGTGTTTTGTACTGTCGTCTCCTGTTGTCTCCTGTTGTCCCCTGTTGTCTCCTGAGATCTGTGTCTGGCTGCATGTTTTGTACTGTCGTCTCCTGTTGTCCCCTGTTGCCTCCTGAGATCTGTGTCTGGCTGCGTGTATTCTACTGTTGTCTCCTGTTGTCTCCTGAGATCTGTGTCTGGCTGAGTGTTTTGTACTGTTGTCTCCTGTTGTCTCTTGTTGTCCCCTGTTGCCTCCTGAGATCTTTGTCTGGCTGCGTGTTTTGTACTGTTGTCTCCTGTTGTCTCCTGTTGCCTCCTGTTGCCTCCTGAGATCTGTGTCTGGCTGCGTGTTTTGTACTGTTGTCTCCTGTTGCCTCCTGAGATCTGTGTCTGGCTGCGTGTTTTGTACTGTCGTCTCCTATTGTCTCCTGTTGTCTCCTGTTGCCTCCTGAGATCTGTGTCTGGCTGCGTGTTTTGTACTATTGTCTCCTGTTGTCTCCTGTTGCCTCCTGAGATCTGTGTCTGGCTGCGTGTTTTGTACTGTCGTCTCCTGTTGTCTCCTGTTGTCTCCTGTTGCCTCCTGAGATCTGTGTCTGGCTGCGTGTTTTGTACTGTCATCTCCTGTTGTCTTCTGTTTCCTCCTGAGATCTGTGTCTGGCTGCGTGTTTTGTACTGTTGTCTCCAGTTGTCACCTGTTGCCTCCTGAGATCTGTCTGGCTGCGTGTTTTGTACTGTTGTCTCCTGTTGTCTCCTGTTGCCTCTTGTTGCCTCCTGAGATCTGTGTCTAGCTGCGTGTTTTATACTGTCGTCTCCAGTTGTCACCTGTTGTCTCCTGTTGTCTTCTGTTGCCTCCTGAGATCTGTGTCTGGCTGCGTATTTTGTACTGTTGTCCCCTGTTGTCCCCTGTTGCCTCCTGAGATCTGTGTCTGGCTGCGTGTTTTGTACTGTTGTCTCCTATTGTCCCCTGTTGCCTCCTGAGATCTGTGTTTGGCTGCGTGTTTTGTACTGTTGTCTCCTGTTGCGTCCTGAGATCTGTGTCTGGCTGCGTGTTTTGTACTGTTGTCTCCTGTTGTCTCCTGTTGTCTCCTAAGATCCGTGTCTGGCTGCGTGTTTTGTACTGTTGTCTCCTGTTGTCTCCTGTTGTCCCCTGTTGCCTCCTGAGATCTGTGTCTGGCTGCGTGTTTTGTACTGTTGTCTCCTGTTGTCTCCTGTTGCCTCCTGAGATCTGTGTCTGGCTGCGTGTTTTGTACTGTCGTCTCCTGTTGTCTCCTGTTGCCTCCTGAGATCTGTGTCTGGCTGCGTGTTTTGTACTGTCGTCTCCTGTTGTCTCCTGAGATCTGTGTCTGGCTGCGTGTTTTGTACTGTTGTCTCCTGTTGTCTCCTGTTGTCTCCTAAGATCTGTGTCTGGCTGCGTGTTTTGTACTGTTGTCTCCTGTTGTCTCCTGTTGTCTCCTGTTGTCCCCTGTTGTCCCCTGTTGCCTCCTGAGATCTGTGTCTGGCTGCGTGTTTTGTACTGTTGTCTCCTGTTGTCCCCTGTTGCCTCCTGAGATCTGTGTCTGGCTGAGTGTTTTGTACTGTTGACTCCGGTTGTCCCCTGTTGCCTCCTGAGATCTGTGTCTGGCTGCGTGTTTTGTACTGTCATCTCCTGTTGTCTCCTGTTGTCTCCTTTTGCCTCCTGAGATCTGTGTCTGGCTGCGTGTTTTGTACTGTTGTCTCCTGTTGTCTCCTGTTGTCTCCTGTTGTCTCCTAAGATCTGTGTCTGGCTGCGTGTTTTGTACTGTTGTCTCCTGTTGTCTCCTGTTGTCCCCTGTTGTCCCCTGTTGCCTCCTGAGATCTGTGTCTGGCTGCGTGTTTTGTACTGTCGTCTCCTGTCGTCTCCTGTTGTCCCCTGTTGCCTCCTGAGATCTGTGTCTGGCTGCGTGTTTTGTACTGTTGTCTCCTGTTGCCTCCTGAGATCTGTGTTTGGCTGCGTGTTTTGTACTGTTGTCTCCTGTTGTCCCCTGTTGCCTCCTGAGATCTGTGTCTGGCTGCGTAATTTGTACTGTCGTCTCCTGTTGTCCCCTGTTGTCTCCTGAGATCTGTGTCTGGCTGCGTGTTTTGTACTGTTGTCTCCTGTTGTCTCCTGTTGACTCCTGAGATCTGTGTCTGGCTGCGTGTTTTGTACTGTTGTCTCCTGTTGTCTCCTGTTGTCCCCTGTTGCCTCCTGAGATCTGTGTCTGGCTGCGTGTTTTGTACTGTTGTCTCCTGTTGTCTCCTGTTGCCTCCTGAGATCTGTGTCTGGCTGCGTGTTTTGTACTGTTGTCTCCTGTTGTCCCCTGTTGCCTCCTGAGATCTGTGTCTGGCTGCGTGTTTTGTACTGTTGTCTCCTGTTGTCTCCTGTAGTCCCCTGTTGCCTCCTGAGATCTGTGTCTGGCTGCGTGTTTTGTACTGTCGTCTCCTGTTGTCTCCTGTTGTCTCCTGTTGCCTCCTGAGATATGTGTCTGGCTGCGTGTTTTGTACTGTTGTCTCCTGTTGTCTCCTGAGATCTGTGTCTGGCTGCGTGTTTTGTACTGTTGTCTCCTGTTGTCTCCTGTTGTCCCCTGTTGCCTCCTGAGATCTGTGTCTGGCTGCGTATTTTGTACTGTTGTCTCCTTTTGCCTCCTGAGATCTGTGTCTGGCTGCGTGTTTTGTACTGTTGTCTCCTGTTGCCTCCTGAGATCTGTGTCTGGCTGTGAAATTTGTACTGTCGTCTCCTGTTGTCTCCTGTTGCCTCCTGAGATCTGTGTCTGGCTGCGTGTTTTGTACTGTCGTCTCCTGTTGTCTCCTGTTGTCCCCTGTTGTCTCCTGAGATCTGTGTCTGGCTGCGTGTTTTGTACTGTTGTCTCCTGTTGCCTCCTGAGATCTGTGTCTGGCTGCGTGTTTTCTACTGTTGTCTCCTGTTGTCTCCTGTTGTCTTCTGAGATCTGTGTCTGGCTGCGTGTTTTGTACTGTCGTCTCCTGTTGTCCCCTGTTGTCCCCTGTTGTCTCCTGAGATCTGTGTCTGGTTGCGTGTTTTGTACTGTTGTCTCCTGTTGTCCCCTGTTGCCTCCTGAGATCTGTGTCTGGCTGCGTGTTTTGTACTGTTGTCTCCTGTTGTCTCCTGTTGCCTCCTGAGATCTGTGTCTGGCTGCGTGTTTTGTACTGTCATCTCCTGTTGCCTCCTGTTGTCTCCTGTTGCCTCCTGAGATCTGTGTCTGGCTGCGTGTTTTGTACTGTTGTCTCCTGTTGTCCCCTGTTGCCTCCTGAGATCTGTGTCTGGCTGCGTGTTTTGTACTGTTGTCTCCTGTTGTCTCCTGAGATCTGTGTCTGGCTGCGTGTTTTGTACTGTTGTCTCCTGTTGTCCCCTGTTGCCTCCTGAGATCTGTGTCTGGCTGCGTATTTTGTACTGTTGTCTCCTGTTGCCTCCTGAGATCTGTGTCTGGCTGCGTGTTTTGTACTGTTGTCTCCTGTTGCCTCCTGAGATCTGTGTCTGGCTGCGTGTTTTGTACTGTTGTCTCCTGAGATCTGTGTCTGGCTGCGTGTTTTGTACTGTCGTCTCCTGTTGTCTCCTGTTGTCTCCTGTTGCCTCCTGAGATCTGTGTCTGGCTGCGTGTTTTGTACTGTCGTCTCCTGTTGTCTTCTGTTTCCTCCTGAGATCTGTGTCTGGCTGCGTGTTTTGTACTGTTGTCTCCAGTTGTCACCTGTTGCCTCCTGAGATCTGTGTCTGGCTGCGTGTTTTGTACTGTTGTCTCCTGTTGTCTCCTGTTGCCTCTTGTTGCCTCCTGAGATCTGTGTCTAGCTGCGTGTTTTATACTGTCGTCTCCTGTTGTCTCCTGTTGTCTTCTGTTGCCTCCTGAGATCTGTGTCTGGCTGCGTATTTTGTACTGTTGTCCCCTGTTGTCCCCTGTTGCCTCCTGAGATCTGTGTCTGGCTGCGTGTTTTGTACTGTTGTCTCCTATTGTCCCCTGTTGCCTCCTGAGATCTGTGTCTGGCTGCGTGTTTTGTACTGTTGTCTCCTGTTGTCCCCTGTTGCCTCCTGAGATCTGTGTCTGGCTGCGTGTTTTGTACTGTTGTCTCCTGTTGTCTCCTGTTGTCCCCTGTTGCCTCCTGAGATCTGTGTCTGGCTGCGTGTTTTGTACTGTTGTCTCCTGTTGTCTCCTGTTGCCTCCTGAGATCTGTGTCTGGCTGCGTGTTTTGTACTGTCGTCTCCTGTTGTCTCCTGTTGTCTCCTGAGATCTGTGTTTGGCTGCGTGTTTTGTACTGTCGTCTCCTGTTGTCTTCTGTTTCCTCCTGAGATCTGTGTCTGGCTGCGTATTTTGTACTGTTGTCCCCTGTTGCCTCCTGAGATCTGTGTCTGGCTGCGTGTTTTGTACTGTTGTCTCCTGTTGTCTCCTGTTGTCTCCTGTTGTCCCCTGTTGTCCCCTGTTGCCTCCTGAGATCTGTGTCTGGCTGCGTGTTTTGTACTGTTGTCTCCTGTTGTCCCCTGTTGCCTCCTGAGATCTGTGTCTGGCTGCGTGTTTTTTACTGTTGTCTCCTGTTGTCTCCTGTTGTCTCCTGTTGTCTCCTGTTGTCTCCTGTTGTCTCCTGTTGTCTCCTAAGATCTGTGTCTGGCTGCGTGTTTTGTACTGTTGTCTCCTGTTGTCTCCTGTTGTCTCCTGTTGTCCCCTGTTGTCCCCTGTTGCCTCCTGAGATCTGTGTCTGGCTGCGTGTTTTGTACTGTTGTCTCCTGTTGTCCCCTGTTGCCTCCTGAGATCTGTGTCTGGCTGCGTGTTTTTTACTGTCGTCTCCTGTTGTCTCCTGTTGTCTCCTGTTGCCTCCTGAGATCTGTGTCTGGCTGAGTGTTTTGTACTGTTGACTCCGGTTGTCCCCTGTTGCCTCCTGAGATCTGTGTCTGGCTGCGTGTTTTGTACTGTCGTCTCCTGTTGTCTCCTGTTGTCTCCTGTTGCCTCCTGAGATCTGTGTCTGGCTGCGTGTTTTGTACTGTCGTCTCCTGTTGTCTCCTGTTGTCCCCTGTTGCCTCCTGAGATCTGTGTCTGGCTGCGTGTTTTGTACTGTTGTCTCCTGTTGTCTCCTGTTGCCTCCTGAGATCTGTGTCTGGCTGCGTGTTTTGTACTGTTGTCTCCTGTTGTCTCCTGTTGCCTCCTGAGATCTGTGTCTGGCTGCGTGTTTTGTACTGTTGTCTCCTGTTGTCCCCTGTTGCCTCCTGAGATCTGTGTCTGGCTGCGTGTTTTGTACTGTTGTCTCCTGTTGTCTCCTGTAGTCCCCTGTTGCCTCCTGAGATCTGTGTCTGGCTGCGTGTTTTGTACTGTTGTCTCCTGTTGCCTCCTGAGATCTGTGTCTGGCTGCGTGTTTTGTACTGTTGTCTCCTGTTGCCTCCTGAGATCTGTGTCTGGCTGCGTGTTTTGTACTGTTGTCTCCTGAGATCTGTGTCTGGCTGCGTGTTTTGTACTGTCGTCTCCTGTTGTCTCCTGTTGTCTCCTGTTGCCTCCTGAGATCTGTGTCTGGCTGCGTGTTTTGTACTGTTGTCTCCTGTTGTCCCCTGTTGCCTCCTGAGATCTGTGTCTGGCTGCGTATTTTGTACTGTTGTCCCCTGTTGCCTCCTGAGATCTGTGTCTGGCTGCGTGTTTTGTACTGTTGTCTCCTGTTGTCTCCTGTTGCCTCCTGAGATCTGTGTCTGGCTGTGAAATTTGTACTGTCGTCTCCTGTTGTCTCCTGTTGCCTCCTGAGATCTGTGTCTGGTTGCGTGTTTTGTACTGTTGTCTCCTGTTGTCCCCTGTTGCCTCCTGAGATCTGTGTCTGGCTGCGTGTTTTGTACTGTTGTCTCCTGTTGTCTCCTGTTGCCTCCTGAGATCTGTGTCTGGCTGCGTGTTTTGTACTGTCATCTCCTGTTGCCTCCTGTTGTCTCCTGTTGCCTCCTGAGATCTGTGTCTGGCTGCGTGTTTTGTACTGTTGTCTCCTGTTGTCCCCTGTTGCCTCCTGAGATCTGTGTCTGGCTGCGTGTTTTGTACTGTTGTCTCCTGTTGTCTCCTGTTGTCCCCTGTTGCCTCCTGAGATCTGTGTCTGGCTGCGTGTTTTGTACTGTTGTCTCCTGTTGTCTCCTGAGATCTGTGTCTGGCTGCGTGTTTTGTACTGTTGTCTCCTGTTGTCTCCTATTGTCCCCTGTTGCCTCCTGAGATCTGTGTCTGGCTGCGTGTTTTGTACTGTTGTCTCCTGTTGTCCCCTGTTGCCTCCTGAGATCTGTGTCTGGCTGCGTATTTTGTACTGTTGTCTCCTGTTGCCTCCTGAGATCTGTGTCTGGCTGCGTGTTTTGTACTGTTGTCTCCTGTTGCCTCCTGTTGCCTCCTGAGATCTGTGTCTGGCTGTGAAATTTGAACTGTCGTCTCCTGTTGTCTCCTGTTGCCTCCTGAGATCTGTGTCTGGCTGCGTGTTTTGTACTGTTGTCTCCTGTTGTCTCCTGAGATCTGTGTCTGGCTGCGTGTTTTGTACTGTTGTCTCCTGAGATCTGTGTCTGGCTGCGTGTTTTGTACTGTCGTCTCCTGTTGTCTCCTGTTGTCTCCTGTTGCCGCCTGAGATCTGTGTCTGGCTGCTTGTTTTGTACTGTCGTCTCCTGTTGCCTCCTGTTGTCTCCTGTTGCCTCCTGAGATCTGTGTCTGGCTGCGTGTTATGTACTGTTGTCTCCTGTTGTCCCCTGTTGCCTCCTGAGATCTGTGTCTGGCTGCATGTTTTGTACTATTGTCTCCTGTTGTCTCCTGTTGCCTCCTGAGATCTGTGTCTGAATGCGTGTTTTGTACTGTTGTCTCCTGTTGTCTCCTGTTGCCTCCTGAGATCTGTGTCTGGCTGCGTGTTTTGTACTGTCGTCTCCTGTTGTCTCCTGTTGTCTCCTGTTGCCTCCTGAGATCTGTGTCTGGCTGCGTGTTTTGTACTGTCGTCTCCTGTTGTCTCCTGAGATCTGTGTCTGAATGCGTGTTTTGTACTGTTGTCTCCTGTTGTCTCCTGTTGCCTCCTGAGATCTGTGTCTGGCTGCGTGTTTTGTACTGTCGTCTCCTGTTGTCTCCTGTTGTCTCCTGTTGCCTCCTGAGATCTGTGTCTGGCTGCGTGTTTTGTACTGTCGTCTCCTGTTGTCTCCTGTTGTCTCCTGTTGCCTCCTGAGATCTGTCTGGCTGCGTGTTTTGTACTGTCGTCTCCTGTTGTCTTCTGTTGCCTCCTGAGATCTGTGTCTGGCTGCGTATTTTGTACTGTTGTCTCCAGTTGTCACCTGTTGCCTCCTGAGATCTGTGTCTGGCTGCGTGTTTTGTACTGTTGTCTCCTGTTGTCTCCTGTTGCCTCTTGTTGCCTCCTGAGATCTGTGTCTAGCTGCGTGTTTTATACTGTCGTCTCCTGTTGTCTTCTGTTGCCTCCTGAGATCTGTGTCTGGCTGCGTATTTTGTACTGTTGTCCCCTGTTGTCCCCTGTTGCCTCCTGAGATCTGTGTCTGGCTGCGTGTTTTGTACTGTTGTCTCCTATTGTCCCCTGTTGCCTCCTGAGATCTGTGTCTGGCTGCGTGTTTTGTACTGTTGTCTCCTGTTGTCTCCTGTTGCCTCCTGAGATCTGTGTCTGGCTGCGTGTTTTGTACTGTCGTCTCCTGTTGTCTCCTGTTGCCTCCTGAGATCTGTGTCTGGCTGCGTGTTTTGTACTGTCGTCTCCTGTTGTCTTCTGTTTCCTCCTGAGATCTGTGTCTGGCTGCGTGTTTTGTACTGTTGTCCCCTGTTGCCTCCTGAGATCTGTGTCTGGCTGCGTGTTTTGTACTGTTGTCTCCTGTTGTCTCCTGTTGTCTCCTAAGATCTATGTCTGGCTGCGTGTTTTGTACTGTTGTCTCCTGTTGTCCCCTGTTGCCTCCTGAGATCTGTGTCTGGCTGCGTGTTTTGTACTGTTGTCTCCTGTTGTCTCCTGTTGCCTCCTGAGATCTGTGTCTGGCTGCGTGTTTTGTACTGTCATCTCCTGTTGCCTCCTGTTGTCTCCTGTTGCCTCCTGAGATCTGTGTCTGGCTGCGTGTTTTGTACTGTTGTCTCCTGTTGTCCCCTGTTGCCTCCTGAGATCTGTGTCTGGCTGCGTGTTTTGTACTGTTGTCTCCTGTTGTCTCCTGTTGTCTCCTGTTGTCCCCTGTTGCCTCCTGAGATCTGTGTCTGGCTGCGTGTTTTGTACTGTTGTCTCCTGTTGTCTCCTGAGATCTGTGTCTGGCTGCGTGTTTTGTACTGTTGTCTCCTGTTGTCTCCTATTGTCCCCTGTTGCCTCCTGAGATCTGTGTCTGGCTGCGTGTTTTGTACTGTTGTCTCCTGTTGTCCCCTGTTGCCTCCTGAGATCTGTGTCTGGCTGCGTGTTTTGTACTGTTGTCTCCTGTTGCCTCCTGAGATCTGTGTCTGGCTGCGTGTTTTGTACTGTTGTCTCCTGTTGCCTCCTGTTGCCTCCTGAGATCTGTGTCTGGCTGTGAAATTTGAACTGTCGTCTCCTGTTGTCTCCTGTTGCCTCCTGAGATCTGTGTCTGGCTGCGTGTTTTGTACTGTTGTCTCCTGTTGTCTCCTGAGATCTGTGTCTGGCTGCGTGTTTTGTACTGTTGTCTCCTGAGATCTGTGTCTGGCTGCGTGTTTTGTACTGTCGTCTCCTGTTGTCTCCTGTTGTCTCCTGTTGCCGCCTGAGATCTGTGTCTGGCTGCTTGTTTTGTACTGTCGTCTCCTGTTGCCTCCTGTTGTCTCCTGTTGCCTCCTGAGATCTGTGTCTGGCTGCGTGTTATGTACTGTTGTCTCCTGTTGTCCCCTGTTGCCTCCTGAGATCTGTGTCTGGCTGCATGTTTTGTACTATTGTCTCCTGTTGTCTCCTGTTGCCTCCTGAGATCTGTGTCTGAATGCGTGTTTTGTACTGTTGTCTCCTGTTGTCTCCTGTTGCCTCCTGAGATCTGTGTCTGGCTGCGTGTTTTGTACTGTCGTCTCCTGTTGTCTCCTGTTGTCTCCTGTTGCCTCCTGAGATCTGTGTCTGGCTGCGTGTTTTGTACTGTCGTCTCCTGTTGTCTCCTGAGATCTGTGTCTGAATGCGTGTTTTGTACTGTTGTCTCCTGTTGTCTCCTGTTGCCTCCTGAGATCTGTGTCTGGCTGCGTGTTTTGTACTGTCGTCTCCTGTTGTCTCCTGTTGTCTCCTGTTGCCTCCTGAGATCTGTGTCTGGCTGCGTGTTTTGTACTGTCGTCTCCTGTTGTCTCCTGTTGTCTCCTGTTGCCTCCTGAGATCTGTGTCTGGCTGCGTGTTTTGTACTGTCGTCTCCTGTTGTCTTCTGTTGCCTCCTGAGATCTGTGTCTGGCTGCGTATTTTGTACTGTTGTCTCCAGTTGTCACCTGTTGCCTCCTGAGATCTGTGTCTGGCTGCGTGTTTTGTACTGTTGTCTCCTGTTGTCTCCTGTTGCCTCTTGTTGCCTCCTGAGATCTGTGTCTAGCTGCGTGTTTTATACTGTCGTCTCCTGTTGTCTTCTGTTGCCTCCTGAGATCTGTGTCTGGCTGCGTATTTTGTACTGTTGTCCCCTGTTGTCCCCTGTTGCCTCCTGAGATCTGTGTCTGGCTGCGTGTTTTGTACTGTTGTCTCCTATTGTCCCCTGTTGCCTCCTGAGATCTGTGTCTGGCTGCGTGTTTTGTACTGTTGTCTCCTGTTGTCTCCTGTTGCCTCCTGAGATCTGTGTCTGGCTGCGTGTTTTGTACTGTCGTCTCCTGTTGTCTCCTGTTGCCTCCTGAGATCTGTGTCTGGCTGCGTGTTTTGTACTGTCGTCTCCTGTTGTCTTCTGTTTCCTCCTGAGATCTGTGTCTGGCTGCGTGTTTTGTACTGTTGTCCCCTGTTGCCTCCTGAGATCTGTGTCTGGCTGCGTGTTTTGTACTGTTGTCTCCTGTTGTCTCCTGTTGTCTCCTAAGATCTGTGTCTGGCTGCGTGTTTTGTACTGTTGTCTCCTGTTGTCTCCTGTTGTCCCCTGTTGTCCCCTGTTGTCCCCTGTTGCCTCCTGAGATCTGTGTCTGGCTGCGTGTTTTGTACTGTTGTCTCCTGTTGTCCCCTGTTGCCTCCTGAGATCTGTGTCTGGCTGCGTGTTTTGTACTGTCGTCTCCTGTTGTCTCCTGTTGTCCCCTGTTGCCTCCTGAGATCTGTGTCTGGCTGCGTGTTTTGTACTGTTGTCTCCTGTTGTCTCCTGTTGCCTCCTGAGATCTGTGTTTGGCTGCGTGTTTTGTACTGTTGTCTCCTGTTGTCCCCTGTTGCCTCCTGAGATCTGTGTCTGGCTGCGTAATTTGTACTGTCGTCTCCTGTTGTCTCCTATTGTCCCCTGTTGTCTCCTGAGATCTGTGTCTGGCTGCGTGTTTTGTACTGTTGTCTCCTGTTGTCTCCTGTTGCCTCCTGAGATCTGTGTCTGGCTGCGTGTTTTGTACTGTTGTCTCCTGTTGTCTCCTGTTGTCCCCTGTTGCCTCCTGAGATCTGTGTCTGGCTGCGTGTTTTGTACTCTTGTCTCCTGTTGTCTCCTGTTGCCTCCTGAGATCTGTGTC
This sequence comes from Salvelinus fontinalis, assembly GCF_029448725.1. NCBI lineage: Eukaryota > Metazoa > Chordata > Actinopteri > Salmoniformes > Salmonidae > Salvelinus > Salvelinus fontinalis. The sequence goes on from NC_074665.1 coordinate 74,246,557, forward strand.
TGGCTGCGTGTTTTGTACTGTTGTCTCCTGTAGTCCCCTGTTGCCTCCTGAGATCTGTGTCTGGCTGCGTGTTTTGTACTGTTGTCTCCTGTTGTATCCTGTTGTCTCCTGAGATCTGTGTCTGGCTGCGTGTTTTGTACTGTTGTCTCCTGTTGTCCCCTGTTGCCTCCTGAGATCTGTGTCTGGCTGCGTATTTTGTACTGTTGTCTCCTGTTGCCTCCTGAGATCTGTGTCTGGCTGCGTGTTTTGTACTGTTGCCTCCTGTTGCCTCCTGAGATCTGTGTCTGGCTGTGAAATTTGTACTGTCGTCTCCTGTTGTCTCCTGTTGCCTCCTGAGATCTGTGTCTGGCTGCGTGTTTTGTACTGTCGTCTCCTGTTGTCTCCTGTTGTCCCCTGTTGTCTCCTGAGATCTGTGTCTGGCTGCTTGTTTTGTACTGTTGTCTCCTGTTGCCTCCTGAGATCTGTGTCTGGCTGCGTGTTTTCTACTGTTGTCTCCTGTTGTCTCCTGTTGTCTCCTGAGATCTGTGTCTGGCTGCGTGTTTTGTACTGTTGTCTCCTGTTGTCTCCTGTTGCCTCCTGAGATCTGTGTCTGGCTGCGTGTTTTGTACTGTCATCTCCTGTTGTCTCCTGTTGCCTCCTGAGATCTGTGTCTGGCTGCGTGTTTTGTACTGTCGTCTCCTGTTGTCTCCTGTTGCCTCCTGAGATCTGATCTGGCTGCGTGTTTTGTACTGTCGTCTCCTGTTGTCTCCTGTTGTCTCCTGAGATCTGTGTCTGAATGCGTGTTTTGTACTGTTGTCTCCTGTTGTCTCCTGTTGCCTCCTGAGATCTGTGTCTGGCTGCGTGTTTTGTACTGTCGTCTCCTGTTGTCTCCTGTTGTCTCCTGTTTCCTCCTGAGATCTGTGTCTGGCTGCGTGTTTTGTACTATTGTCTCCTGTTGTCTCCTGTTGCCTCCTGAGATCTGTGTCTGGCTGCGTGTTTTGTACTGTCGTCTCCTGTTGTCTCCTGTTGTCTCCTGTTGCCTCCTGAGATCTGTGTCTGGCTGCGTGTTTTGTACTGTCATCTCCTGTTGCCTCCTGTTGTCTCCTGTTGCCTCCTGAGATCTGTGTCTGGCTGCGTGTTTTGTACTGTTGTCTCCTGTTGTCCCCTGTTGCCTCCTGAGATCTGTGTCTGGCTGCGTGTTTTGTACTGTTGTCTCCTGTTGTCTCCTGTTGTCTCCTGTTGTCCCCTGTTACCTCCTGAGATCTGTGTCTGGCTGCGTGTTTTGTACTGTTGTCTCCTGTTGTCTCCTGAGATCTGTGTCTGGCTGCGTGTTTTGTACTGTTGTCTCCTGTTGTCTCCTATTGTCTCCTGTTGCCTCCTGAGATCTGTGTCTGGCTGCATATTTTGTACTATTGTCTCCTGTTGTCTCCTGTTGCCTCCTGAGATCTGTGTCTGAATGCGTGTTTTGTACTGTTGTCTCCTGTTGCCTCCTGAGATCTGTGTCTGGCTGCGTGTTTTGTACTGTCGTCTCCTGTTGTCTCCTGTTGTCTCCTGAGATCTGTGTCTGAATGCGTGTTTTGTACTGTTGTCTCCTGTTGTCTCCTGTTGCCTCCTGAGATCTGTGTCTGGCTGCGTGTTTTGTACTGTCGTCTCCTGTTGTCTCCTGTTGTCTCCTGTTGCCTCCTGAGATCTGTGTCTGGCTGAGTGTTTTGTACTATTGTCTCCTGTTGTCTCCTGTTGCCTCCTGAGATCTGTGTCTGGCTGCGTGTTTTGTACTGTCGTCTCCTGTTGTCTCCTGTTGTCTCCTGTTGCCTCCTGAGATCTGTCTGGCTGCGTGTTTTGTACTGTCGTCTCCTGTTGTCTTCTGTTTCCTCCTGAGATCTGTGTCTGGCTGCGTGTTTTGTACTGTTGTCTCCAGTTGTCACCTGTTGCCTCCTGAGATCTGTGTCTGGCTGCGTGTTTTGTACTGTTGTCTCCTGTTGTCTCCTGTTGCCTCTTGTTGCCTCCTGAGATCTGTGTCTAGCTGCGTGTTTTATACTGTCGTCTCCTGATGACTTCTGTTGCCTCCTGAGATCTGTGTCTGGCTGCGTATTTTGTACTGTTGTCCCCTGTTGTCCCCTGTTGCCTCCTGAGATCTGTGTCTGGCTGCGTGTTTTGTACTGTTGTCTCCTATTGTCCCCTGTTGCCTCCTGAGATCTGTGTCTGGCTGCGTGTTTTGTACTGTTGTCTCCTGTTGTCTCCTGCTGCCTCCTGAGATCTGTGCTTGGCTGCGTTTTTTGTACTGTTGTCTCCTGTTGTCCCCTGTTGCCTCCTGAGATCTGTGTCTGGTTGCGTGTTTTGTACTGTTGTCTCCTGTTGTCTCCTGTTGCCTCCTGAGATCTGTGTCTGGCTGCGTGTTTTGTACTGTCGTCTCCTGTTGTCTCCTGTTGTCTCCTGTTGCCTCCTGAGATCTGTGTCTGGCTGCGTGTTTTGTACTGTCGTCTCCTGTTGTCTTCTGTTTCCTCCTGAGATCTGTGTCTGGCTGCGTGTTTTGTACTGTTGTCCCCTGTTGCCTCCTGAGATCTGTGTCTGGCTGCGTGTTTTGTACTGTTGTCTCCTGTTGTCTCCTGTTGTCTCCTAAGATCTGTGTCTGGCTGCGTGTTTTGTACTGTTGTCTCCTGTTGTCTCCTGTTGTCCCGTGTCCCTGTTGTCCCCTGTTGTCCCCTGTTGCCTCCTGAGATCTGTGTCTGGCTGCGTGTTTTGTACTGTTGTCTCCTGTTGTCTCCTGTTGCCTCCTGAGATCTGTGTCTGGCTGCGTGTTTTGTACTGTCGTCTCCTGTTGTCTCCTGTTGTCCCCTGTTGCCTCCTGAGATCTGTGTCTGGCTGCGTGTTTTGTACTGTTGTCTCCTGTTGTCTCCTGTTGCCTCCTGAGATCTGTGTCTGGCTGCGTGTTTTGTACTGTCGTCTCCTGTTGTCTCCTGTTGTCCCCTGTTGCCTCCTGAGATCTGTGTCTGGCTGCGTAATTTGTACTGTCGTCTCCTGTTGTCTCCTGTTGTCCCCTGTTGTCTCCTGAGATCTGTGTCTGGCTGCGTGTTTTGTACTGTTGTCTCCTGTTGTCTCCTGTTGCCTCCTGAGATCTGTGTCTGGCTGCGTGTTTTGTACTGTCGTCTCCTGTTGTCTCCTGTTGTCCCCTGTTGCCTCCTGAGATCTGTGTCTGGCTGCGTGTTTTGTACTGTTGTCTCCTGTTGTCTCCTGTTGCCTCCTGAGATCTGTGTCTGGCTGCGTGTTTTGTACTGTTGTCTCCTGTTGTCTCCTGTTGCCTCCTGAGATCTGTGTCTGGCTGCGTGTTTTGTACTGTTGTCTCCTGTTGTCCCCTGTTGCCTCCTGAGATCTGTGTCTGGCTGCGTGTTTTGTACTGTCGTCTCCTGTTGTCTCCTGTTGTCCCCTGTTGTCTCCTGAGATCTGTGTCTGGCTGCGTGTTTTGTACTGTTGTCTCCTGTTGTCTCCTGTTGACTCCTGAGATCTGTGTCTGGCTGCGTGTTTTGTACTGTTGTCTCCTGTTGTCTCCTGTTGTCCCCTGTTGCCTCCTGAGATCTGTGTCTGGCTGCGTGTTTTGTACTGTTGTCTCCTGTTGTCTCCTGTTGCCTCCTGAGATCTGTGTCTGGCTGCGTGTTTTGTACTGTTGTCTCCTGTTGTCCCCTGTTGCCTCCTGAGATCTGTGTCTGGCTGCGTGTTTTGTACTGTTGTCTCCTGTTGTCTCCTGTAGTCCCCTGTTGCCTCCTGAGATCTGTGTCTGGCTGCGTGTTTTGTACTGTCGTCTCCTGTTGTCTCCTGTTGTCTCCTGTTGCCTCCTGAGATATGTGTCTGGCTGCGTGTTTTGTACTGTTGTCTCCTGTTGTCTCCTGAGATCTGTGTCTGGCTGCGTGTTTTGTACTGTTGTCTCCTGTTGTCTCCTGTTGTCCCCTGTTGCCTCCTGAGATCTGTGTCTGGCTGCGTATTTTGTACTGTTGTCTCCTTTTGCCTCCTGAGATCTGTGTCTGGCTGCGTGTTTTGTACTGTTGTCTCCTGTTGCCTCCTGAGATCTGTGTCTGGCTGTGAAATTTGTACTGTCGTCTCCTGTTGTCTCCTGTTGCCTCCTGAGATCTGTGTCTGGCTGCGTGTTTTGTACTGTCGTCTCCTGTTGTCTCCTGTTGTCCCCTGTTGTCTCCTGAGATCTGTGTCTGGCTGCGTGTTTTGTACTGTTGTCTCCTGTTGCCTCCTGAGATCTGTGTCTGGCTGCGTGTTTTCTACTGTTGTCTCCTGTTGTCTCCTGTTGTCTCCTGAGATCTGTGTCTGGCTGCGTGTTTTGTACTGTCGTCTCCTGTTGTCTCCTGTTGTCCCCTGTTGTCTCCTGAGATCTGTGTCTGGCTGCGTGTTTTGTACTGTTGTCTCCTGTTGTCTCCTGAGATCTGTGTCTGGTTGCGTGTTTTGTACTGTTGTCTCCTGTTGTCCCCTGTTGCCTCCTGAGATCTGTGTCTGGCTGCGTGTTTTGTACTGTTGTCTCCTGTTGTCTCCTGTTGCCTCCTGAGATCTGTGTCTGGCTGCGTGTTTTGTACTGTCATCTCCTGTTGCCTCCTGTTGTCTCCTGTTGCCTCCTGAGATCTGTGTCTGGCTGCGTGTTTTGTACTGTTGTCTCCTGTTGTCCCCTGTTGCCTCCTGAGATCTGTGTCTGGCTGCGTGTTTTGTACTGTTGTCTCCTGTTGTCCCCTGTTGCCTCCTGAGATCTGTGTCTGGCTGCGTATTTTGTACTGTTGTCTCCTGTTGCCTCCTGAGATCTGTGTCTGGCTGCGTGTTTTGTACTGTTGTCTCCTGTTGCCTCCTGAGATCTGTGTCTGGCTGCGTGTTTTGTACTGTTGTCTCCTGAGATCTGTGTCTGGCTGCGTGTTTTGTACTGTCGTCTCCTGTTGTCTCCTGTTGTCTCCTGTTGCCTCCTGAGATCTGTGTCTGGCTGCGTGTTTTGTACTGTCGTCTCCTGTTGTCTTCTGTTTCCTCCTGAGATCTGTGTCTGGCTGCGTGTTTTGTACTGTTGTCTCCAGTTGTCACCTGTTGCCTCCTGAGATCTGTGTCTGGCTGCGTGTTTTGTACTGTTGTCTCCTGTTGTCTCCTGTTGCCTCTTGTTGCCTCCTGAGATCTGTGTCTAGCTGCGTGTTTTATACTGTCGTCTCCTGTTGTCTCCTGTTGTCTTCTGTTGCCTCCTGAGATCTGTGTCTGGCTGCGTATTTTGTACTGTTGTCCCCTGTTGTCCCCTGTTGCCTCCTGAGATCTGTGTCTGGCTGCGTGTTTTGTACTGTTGTCTCCTATTGTCCCCTGTTGCCTCCTGAGATCTGTGTCTGGCTGCGTGTTTTGTACTGTTGTCTCCTGTTGTCCCCTGTTGCCTCCTGAGATCTGTGTCTGGCTGCGTGTTTTGTACTGTTGTCTCCTGTTGTCTCCTGTTGTCCCCTGTTGCCTCCTGAGATCTGTGTCTGGCTGCGTGTTTTGTACTGTTGTCTCCTGTTGTCTCCTGTTGCCTCCTGAGATCTGTGTCTGGCTGCGTGTTTTGTACTGTCGTCTCCTGTTGTCTCCTGTTGTCTCCTGAGATCTGTGTTTGGCTGCGTGTTTTGTACTGTCGTCTCCTGTTGTCTTCTGTTTCCTCCTGAGATCTGTGTCTGGCTGCGTATTTTGTACTGTTGTCCCCTGTTGCCTCCTGAGATCTGTGTCTGGCTGCGTGTTTTGTACTGTTGTCTCCTGTTGTCTCCTGTTGTCTCCTGTTGTCCCCTGTTGTCCCCTGTTGCCTCCTGAGATCTGTGTCTGGCTGCGTGTTTTGTACTGTTGTCTCCTGTTGTCCCCTGTTGCCTCCTGAGATCTGTGTCTGGCTGCGTGTTTTTTACTGTTGTCTCCTGTTGTCTCCTGTTGTCTCCTGTTGTCTCCTGTTGTCTCCTGTTGTCTCCTGTTGTCTCCTAAGATCTGTGTCTGGCTGCGTGTTTTGTACTGTTGTCTCCTGTTGTCTCCTGTTGTCTCCTGTTGTCCCCTGTTGTCCCCTGTTGCCTCCTGAGATCTGTGTCTGGCTGCGTGTTTTGTACTGTCGTCTCCTGTTGTCTCCTGTTGTCTCCTGTTGCCGCCTGAGATCTGTGTCTGGCTGCTTGTTTTGTACTGTCGTCTCCTGTTGCCTCCTGTTGTCTCCTGTTGCCTCCTGAGATCTGTGTCTGAATGCGTGTTTTGTACTGTTGTCTCCTGTTGTCTCCTGTTGCCTCCTGAGATCTGTGTCTGGCTGCGTGTTTTGTACTGTCGTCTCCTGTTGTCTCCTGTTGTCTCCTGTTGCCTCCTGAGATCTGTGTCTGGCTGCGTGTTTTGTACTGTCGTCTCCTGTTGTCTCCTGAGATCTGTGTCTGAATGCGTGTTTTGTACTGTTGTCTCCTGTTGTCTCCTGTTGCCTCCTGAGATCTGTGTCTGGCTGCGTGTTTTGTACTGTCGTCTCCTGTTGTCTCCTGTTGTCTCCTGTTGCCTCCTGAGATCTGTGTCTGGCTGCGTGTTTTGTACTGTCGTCTCCTGTTGTCTCCTGTTGTCTCCTGTTGCCTCCTGAGATCTGTGCTGGCTGCGTGTTTTGTACTGTCGTCTCCTGTTGTCTTCTGTTGCCTCCTGAGATCTGTGTCTGGCTGCGTATTTTGTACTGTTGTCTCCAGTTGTCACCTGTTGCCTCCTGAGATCTGTGTCTGGCTGCGTGTTTTGTACTGTTGTCTCCTGTTGTCTCCTGTTGCCTCTTGTTGCCTCCTGAGATCTGTGTCTAGCTGCGTGTTTTATACTGTCGTCTCCTGTTGTCTTCTGTTGCCTCCTGAGATCTGTGTCTGGCTGCGTATTTTGTACTGTTGTCCCCTGTTGTCCCCTGTTGCCTCCTGAGATCTGTGTCTGGCTGCGTGTTTTGTACTGTTGTCTCCTATTGTCCCCTGTTGCCTCCTGAGATCTGTGTCTGGCTGCGTGTTTTGTACTGTTGTCTCCTGTTGTCTCCTGTTGCCTCCTGAGATCTGTGTCTGGCTGCGTGTTTTGTACTGTCGTCTCCTGTTGTCTCCTGTTGTCTCCTGTTGCCTCCTGAGATCTGTGTCTGGCTGCGTGTTTTGTACTGTCGTCTCCTGTTGTCTTCTGTTTCCTCCTGAGATCTGTGTCTGGCTGCGTGTTTTGTACTGTTGTCCCCTGTTGCCTCCTGAGATCTGTGTCTGGCTGCGTGTTTTGTACTGTTGTCTCCTGTTGTCTCCTGTTGTCTCCTAAGATCTGTGTCTGGCTGCGTGTTTTGTACTGTTGTCTCCTGTTGTCTCCTGTTGTCCCCTGTTGTCCCCTGTTGTCCCCTGTTGCCTCCTGAGATCTGTGTCTGGCTGCGTGTTTTGTACTGTTGTCTCCTGTTGTCCCCTGTTGCCTCCTGAGATCTGTGTCTGGCTGCGTGTTTTGTACTGTCGTCTCCTGTTGTCTCCTGTTGTCCCCTGTTGCCTCCTGAGATCTGTGTCTGGCTGCGTGTTTTGTACTGTTGTCTCCTGTTGTCTCCTGTTGCCTCCTGAGATCTGTGTTTGGCTGCGTGTTTTGTACTGTTGTCTCCTGTTGTCCCCTGTTGCCTCCTGAGATCTGTGTCTGGCTGCGTAATTTGTACTGTCGTCTCCTGTTGTCTCCTGTTGTCCCCTGTTGTCTCCTGAGATCTGTGTCTGGCTGCGTGTTTTGTACTGTTGTCTCCTGTTGTCTCCTGTTGCCTCCTGAGATCTGTGTCTGGCTGCGTGTTTTGTACTGTTGTCTCCTGTTGTCTCCTGTTGTCCCCTGTTGCCTCCTGAGATCTGTGTCTGGCTGCGTGTTTTGTACTCTTGTCTCCTGTTGTCTCCTGTTGCCTCCTGAGATCTGTGTCTGGCTGCGTGTTTTGTACTGTTGTCTCCTGTAGTCCCCTGTTGCCTCCTGAGATCTGTGTCTGGCTGCGTGTTTTGTACTGTTGTCTCCTGTTGTATCCTGTTGTCTCCTGAGATCTGTGTCTGGCTGCGTGTTTTGTACTGTTGTCTCCTGTTGTCCCCTGTTGCCTCCTGAGATCTGTGTCTGGCTGCGTATTTTGTACTGTTGTCTCCTGTTGCCTCCTGAGATCTGTGTCTGGCTGCGTGTTTTGTACTGTTGCCTCCTGTTGCCTCCTGAGATCTGTGTCTGGCTGTGAAATTTGTACTGTCGTCTCCTGTTGTCTCCTGTTGCCTCCTGAGATCTGTGTCTGGCTGCGTGTTTTGTACTGTCGTCTCCTGTTGTCTCCTGTTGTCCCCTGTTGTCTCCTGAGATCTGTGTCTGGCTGCTTGTTTTGTACTGTTGTCTCCTGTTGCCTCCTGAGATCTGTGTCTGGCTGCGTGTTTACTACTGTTGTCTCCTGTTGTCTCCTGTTGTCTCCTGAGATCTGTGTCTGGCTGCGTGTTTTGTACTGTTGTCTCCTGTTGTCTCCTGTTGCCTCCTGAGATCTGTGTCTGGCTGCGTGTTTTGTACTGTTGTCTCCTGTTGTCCCCTGTTGCCTCCTGAGATCTGTGTCTGGCTGCGTATTTTGTACTGTTGTCCCCTGTTGCCTCCTGAGATCTGTGTCTGGCTGCGTGTTTTGTACTGTTGTCTCCTGTTGTCTCCTGTTGCCTCCTGAGATCTGTGTCTGGCTGTGAAATTTGTACTGTCGTCTCCTGTTGTCTCCTGTTGCCTCCTGAGATCTGTGTCTGGTTGCGTGTTTTGTACTGTTGTCTCCTGTTGTCCCCTGTTGCCTCCTGAGATCTGTGTCTGGCTGCGTGTTTTGTACTGTTGTCTCCTGTTGTCTCCTGTTGCCTCCTGAGATCTGTGTCTGGCTGCGTGTTTTGTACTGTCATCTCCTGTTGCCTCCTGTTGTCTCCTGTTGCCTCCTGAGATCTGTGTCTGGCTGCGTGTTTTGTACTGTTGTCTCCTGTTGTCCCCTGTTGCCTCCTGAGATCTGTGTCTGGCTGCGTGTTTTGTACTGTTGTCTCCTGTTGTCTCCTGTTGTCTCCTGTTGTCCCCTGTTGCCTCCTGAGATCTGTGTCTGGCTGCGTGTTTTGTACTGTTGTCTCCTGTTGTCTCCTGAGATCTGTGTCTGGCTGCGTGTTTTGTACTGTTGTCTCCTGTTGTCTCCTATTGTCCCCTGTTGCCTCCTGAGATCTGTGTCTGGCTGCGTGTTTTGTACTGTTGTCTCCTGTTGTCCCCTGTTGCCTCCTGAGATCTGTGTCTGGCTGCGTATTTTGTACTGTTGTCTCCTGTTGCCTCCTGAGATCTGTGTCTGGCTGCGTGTTTTGTACTGTTGTCTCCTGTTGCCTCCTGTTGCCTCCTGAGATCTGTGTCTGGCTGTGAAATTTGAACTGTCGTCTCCTGTTGTCTCCTGTTGCCTCCTGAGATCTGTGTCTGGCTGCGTGTTTTGTACTGTTGTCTCCTGTTGTCTCCTGAGATCTGTGTCTGGCTGCGTGTTTTGTACTGTTGTCTCCTGAGATCTGTGTCTGGCTGCGTGTTTTGTACTGTCGTCTCCTGTTGTCTCCTGTTGTCTCCTGTTGCCGCCTGAGATCTGTGTCTGGCTGCTTGTTTTGTACTGTCGTCTCCTGTTGCCTCCTGTTGTCTCCTGTTGCCTCCTGAGATCTGTGTCTGGCTGCGTGTTATGTACTGTTGTCTCCTGTTGTCCCCTGTTGCCTCCTGAGATCTGTGTCTGGCTGCATGTTTTGTACTATTGTCTCCTGTTGTCTCCTGTTGCCTCCTGAGATCTGTGTCTGAATGCGTGTTTTGTACTGTTGTCTCCTGTTGTCTCCTGTTGCCTCCTGAGATCTGTGTCTGGCTGCGTGTTTTGTACTGTCGTCTCCTGTTGTCTCCTGTTGTCTCCTGTTGCCTCCTGAGATCTGTGTCTGGCTGCGTGTTTTGTACTGTCGTCTCCTGTTGTCTCCTGAGATCTGTGTCTGAATGCGTGTTTTGTACTGTTGTCTCCTGTTGTCTCCTGTTGCCTCCTGAGATCTGTGTCTGGCTGCGTGTTTTGTACTGTCGTCTCCTGTTGTCTCCTGTTGTCTCCTGTTGCCTCCTGAGATCTGTGTCTGGCTGCGTGTTTTGTACTGTCGTCTCCTGTTGTCTCCTGTTGTCTCCTGTTGCCTCCTGAGATCTGTGCTGGCTGCGTGTTTTGTACTGTCGTCTCCTGTTGTCTTCTGTTGCCTCCTGAGATCTGTGTCTGGCTGCGTATTTTGTACTGTTGTCTCCAGTTGTCACCTGTTGCCTCCTGAGATCTGTGTCTGGCTGCGTGTTTTGTACTGTTGTCTCCTGTTGTCTCCTGTTGCCTCTTGTTGCCTCCTGAGATCTGTGTCTAGCTGCGTGTTTTATACTGTCGTCTCCTGTTGTCTTCTGTTGCCTCCTGAGATCTGTGTCTGGCTGCGTATTTTGTACTGTTGTCCCCTGTTGTCCCCTGTTGCCTCCTGAGATCTGTGTCTGGCTGCGTGTTTTGTACTGTTGTCTCCTATTGTCCCCTGTTGCCTCCTGAGATCTGTGTCTGGCTGCGTGTTTTGTACTGTTGTCTCCTGTTGTCTCCTGTTGCCTCCTGAGATCTGTGTCTGGCTGCGTGTTTTGTACTGTCGTCTCCTGTTGTCTCCTGTTGTCTCCTGTTGCCTCCTGAGATCTGTGTCTGGCTGCGTGTTTTGTACTGTCGTCTCCTGTTGTCTTCTGTTTCCTCCTGAGATCTGTGTCTGGCTGCGTGTTTTGTACTGTTGTCCCCTGTTGCCTCCTGAGATCTGTGTCTGGCTGCGTGTTTTGTACTGTTGTCTCCTGTTGTCTCCTGTTGTCTCCTAAGATCTGTGTCTGGCTGCGTGTTTTGTACTGTTGTCTCCTGTTGTCTCCTGTTGTCCCCTGTTGTCCCCTGTTGTCCCCTGTTGTCCCCTGTTGCCTCCTGAGATCTGTGTCTGGCTGCGTGTTTTGTACTGTTGTCTCCTGTTGTCCCCTGTTGCCTCCTGAGATCTGTGTCTGGCTGCGTGTTTTGTACTGTCGTCTCCTGTTGTCTCCTGTTGTCCCCTGTTGCCTCCTGAGATCTGTGTCTGGCTGCGTGTTTTGTACTGTTGTCTCCTGTTGTCTCCTGTTGCCTCCTGAGATCTGTGTCTGGCTGCGTGTTTTGTACTGTTGTCTCCTGTTGTCCCCTGTTGCCTCCTGAGATCTGTGTCTGGCTGCGTAATTTGTACTGTCGTCTCCTGTTGTCTCCTGTTGTCCCCTGTTGTCTCCTGAGATCTGTGTCTGGCTGCGTGTTTTGTACTGTTGTCTCCTGTTGTCTCCTGTTGCCTCCTGAGATCTGTGTCTGGCTGCGTGTTTTGTACTGTTGTCTCCTGTTGTCTCCTGTTGTCCCCTGTTGCCTCCTGAGATCTGTGTCTGGCTGCGTGTTTTGTACTGTTGTCTCCTGTTGTCTCCTGTTGCCTCCTGAGATCTGTGTCTGGCTGCGTGTTTTGTACTGTTGTCTCCTGTAGTCCCCTGTTGCCTCCTGAGATCTGTGTCTGGCTGCGTGTTTTGTACTGTTGTCTCCTGTTGTCTCCTGTTGTCCTCCTGAGATCTGTGTCTGGCTGCGTGTTTTGTACTGTTGTCTCCTGTTGTCCCCTGTTGCCTCCTGAGATCTGTGTCTGGCTGCGTGTTTTGTACTGTTGTCTCCTGTTGCCTCCTGAGATCTGTGTCTGGCTGCGTGTTTTGTACTGTTGCCTCCTGTTGCCTCCTGAGATCTGTGTCTGGCTGTGAAATTTGTACTGTCGTCTCCTGTTGTCTCCTGTTGTCCCCTGTTGCCTCCTGAGATCTGTGTCTGGCTGCGTGTTTTGTACTCTTGTCTCCTGTTGTCTCCTGTTGCCTCCTGAGATCTGTGTCTGGCTGCGTGTTTTGTACTGTTGTCTCCTGTAGTCCCCTGTTGCCTCCTGAGATCTGTGTCTGGCTGCGTGTTTTGTACTGTTGTCTCCTGTTGTCTCCTGTTGTCTCCTGAGATCTGTGTCTGGCTGCGTGTTTTGTACTGTTGTCTCCTGTTGTCCCCTGTTGCCTCCTGAGATCTGTGTCTGGCTGCGTGTTTTGTACTGTTGTCTCCTGTTGCCTCCTGAGATCTGTGTCTGGCTGCGTGTTTTGTACTGTTGTCTTCTGTTGCCTCCTGAGATCTGTGTCTGGCTGCGTATTTTGTACTGTTGTCTCCAGTTGTCACCTGTTGCCTCCTGAGATCTGTGTCTGGCTGCGTGTTTTGTACTGTTGTCTCCTGTTGTCTCCTGTTGCCTCTTGTTGCCTCCTGAGATCTGTGTCTAGCTGCGTGTTTTATACTGTCGTCTCCTGTTGTCTTCTGTTGCCTCCTGAGATCTGTGTCTGGCTGCGTATTTTGTACTGTTGTCCCCTGTTGTCCCCTGTTGCCTCCTGAGATCTGTGTCTGGCTGCGTGTTTTGTACTGTTGTCTCCTATTGTCCCCTGTTGCCTCCTGAGATCTGTGTCTGGCTGCGTGTTTTGTACTGTTGTCTCCTGTTGTCTCCTGTTGCCTCCTGAGATCTGTGTCTGGCTGCGTGTTTTGTACTGTCGTCTCCTGTTGTCTCCTGTTGTCTCCTGTTGCCTCCTGAGATCTGTGTCTGGCTGCGTGTTTTGTACTGTCGTCTCCTGTTGTCTTCTGTTTCCTCCTGAGATCTGTGTCTGGCTGCGTGTTTTGTACTGTTGTCCCCTGTTGCCTCCTGAGATCTGTGTCTGGCTGCGTGTTTTGTACTGTTGTCTCCTGTTGTCTCCTGTTGTCTCCTAAGATCTGTGTCTGGCTGCGTGTTTTGTACTGTTGTCTCCTGTTGTCTCCTGTTGTCCCCTGTTGTCCCCTGTTGTCCCCTGTTGCCTCCTGAGATCTGTGTCTGGCTGCGTGTTTTGTACTGTTGTCTCCTGTTGTCCCCTGTTGCCTCCTGAGATCTGTGTCTGGCTGCGTGTTTTGTACTGTCGTCTCCTGTTGTCTCCTGTTGTCCCCTGTTGCCTCCTGAGATCTGTGTCTGGCTGCGTGTTTTGTACTGTTGTCTCCTGTTGTCTCCTGTTGCCTCCTGAGATCTGTGTTTGGCTGCGTGTTTTGTACTGTTGTCTCCTGTTGTCCCCTGTTGCCTCCTGAGATCTGTGTCTGGCTGCGTAATTTGTACTGTCGTCTCCTGTTGTCTCCTGTTGTCCCCTGTTGTCTCCTGAGATCTGTGTCTGGCTGCGTGTTTTGTACTGTTGTCTCCTGTTGTCTCCTGTTGCCTCCTGAGATCTGTGTCTGGCTGCGTGTTTTGTACTGTTGTCTCCTGTTGTCTCCTGTTGTCCCCTGTTGCCTCCTGAGATCTGTGTCTGGCTGCGTGTTTTGTACTCTTGTCTCCTGTTGTCTCCTGTTGCCTCCTGAGATCTGTGTCTGGCTGCGTGTTTTGTACTGTTGTCTCCTGTAGTCCCCTGTTGCCTCCTGAGATCTGTGTCTGGCTGCGTGTTTTGTACTGTTGTCTCCTGTTGTATCCTGTTGTCTCCTGAGATCTGTGTCTGGCTGCGTGTTTTGTACTGTTGTCTCCTGTTGTCCCCTGTTGCCTCCTGAGATCTGTGTCTGGCTGCGTATTTTGTACTGTTGTCTCCTGTTGCCTCCTGAGATCTGTGTCTGGCTGCGTGTTTTGTACTGTTGCCTCCTGTTGCCTCCTGAGATCTGTGTCTGGCTGTGAAATTTGTACTGTCGTCTCCTGTTGTCTCCTGTTGCCTCCTGAGATCTGTGTCTGGCTGCGTGTTTTGTACTGTCGTCTCCTGTTGTCTCCTGTTGTCCCCTGTTGTCTCCTGAGATCTGTGTCTGGCTGCTTGTTTTGTACTGTTGTCTCCTGTTGCCTCCTGAGATCTGTGTCTGGCTGCGTGTTTACTACTGTTGTCTCCTGTTGTCTCCTGTTGTCTCCTGAGATCTGTGTCTGGCTGCGTGTTTTGTACTGTTGTCTCCTGTTGTCTCCTGTTGCCTCCTGAGATCTGTGTCTGGCTGCGTGTTTTGTACTGTCATCTCCTGTTGTCTCCTGTTGCCTCCTGAGATCTGTGTCTGGCTGCGTGTTTTGTACTGTCGTCTCCTGTTGTCTCCTGTTGCCTCCTGAGATCTGATCTGGCTGCGTGTTTTGTACTGTCGTCTCCTGTTGTCTCCTGTTGTCTCCTGAGATCTGTGTCTGAATGCGTGTTTTGTACTGTTGTCTCCTGTTGTCTCCTGTTGCCTCCTGAGATCTGTGTCTGGCTGCGTGTTTTGTACTGTCGTCTCCTGTTGTCTCCTGTTGTCTCCTGTTTCCTCCTGAGATCTGTGTCTGGCTGCGTGTTTTGTACTATTGTCTCCTGTTGTCTCCTGTTGCCTCCTGAGATCTGTGTCTGGCTGCGTGTTTTGTACTGTCGTCTCCTGTTGTCTCCTGTTGTCTCCTGTTGCCTCCTGAGATCTGTGTCTGGCTGCGTGTTTTGTACTGTCATCTCCTGTTGCCTCCTGTTGTCTCCTGTTGCCTCCTGAGATCTGTGTCTGGCTGCGTGTTTTGTACTGTTGTCTCCTGTTGTCCCCTGTTGCCTCCTGAGATCTGTGTCTGGCTGCGTGTTTTGTACTGTTGTCTCCTGTTGTCTCCTGTTGTCTCCTGTTGTCCCCTGTTGCCTCCTGAGATCTGTGTCTGGCTGCGTGTTTTGTACTGTTGTCTCCTGTTGTCTCCTGAGATCTGTGTCTGGCTGCGTGTTTTGTACTGTTGTCTCCTGTTGTCTCCTATTGTCTCCTGTTGCCTCCTGAGATCTGTGTCTGGCTGCGTGTTTTGTACTGTCGTCTCCTGTTGTCTCCTGTTGTCTCCTGTTGCCTCCTGAGATCTGTGTCTGGCTGAGTGTTTTGTACTATTGTCTCCTGTTGTCTCCTGTTGCCTCCTGAGATCTGTGTCTGGCTGCGTGTTTTGTACTGTCGTCTCCTGTTGTCTCCTGTTGTCTCCTGTTGCCTCCTGAGATCTGTCTGGCTGCGTGTTTTGTACTGTCGTCTCCTGTTGTCTTCTGTTGCCTCCTGAGATCTGTGTCTGGCTGCGTGTTTTGTACTGTTGTCTCCAGTTGTCACCTGTTGCCTCCTGAGATCTGTGTCTGGCTGCGTGTTTTGTACTGTTGTCTCCTGTTGTCTCCTGTTGCCTCTTGTTGCCTCCTGAGATCTGTGTCTAGCTGCGTGTTTTATACTGTCGTCTCCTGTTGTCTTCTGTTGCCTCCTGAGATCTGTGTCTGGCTGCGTATTTTGTACTGTTGTCCCCTGTTGTCCCCTGTTGCCTCCTGAGATCTGTGTCTGGCTGCGTGTTTTGTACTGTTGTCTCCTATTGTCCCCTGTTGCCTCCTGAGATCTGTGTCTGGCTGCGTGTTTTGTACTGTTGTCTCCTGTTGTCTCCTGCTGCCTCCTGAGATCTGTGTTTGGCTGCGTTTTTTGTACTGTTGTCTCCTGTTGTCCCCTGTTGCCTCCTGAGATCTGTGTCTGGTTGCGTGTTTTGTACTGTTGTCTCCTGTTGTCTCCTGTTGCCTCCTGAGATCTGTGTCTGGCTGCGTGTTTTGTACTGTCGTCTCCTGTTGTCTCCTGTTGTCTCCTGTTGCCTCCTGAGATCTGTGTCTGGCTGCGTGTTTTGTACTGTCGTCTCCTGTTGTCCTGTTTCCTCCTGAGATCTGTGTCTGGCTGCGTGTTTTGTACTGTTGTCCCCTGTTGCCTCCTGAGATCTGTGTCTGGCTGCGTGTTTTGTACTGTTGTCTCCTGTTGTCTCCTGTTGTCTCCTAAGATCTGTGTCTGGCTGCGTGTTTTGTACTGTTGTCTCCTGTTGTCTCCTGTTGTCCCCTGTTGTCCCCTGTTGCCTCCTGAGATCTGTGTCTGGCTGCGTGTTTTGTACTGTTGTCCCCTGTTGCCTCCTGAGATCTGTGTCTGGCTGCGTGTTTTGTACTGTTGTCTCCTGTTGTCTCCTGTTGTCTCCTAAGATCTGTGTCTGGCTGCGTGTTTTGTACTGTTGTCTCCTGTTGTCTCCTGTTGTCCCCTGTTGTCCCCTGTTGTCCCCTGTTGTCCCCTGTTGCCTCCTGAGATCTGTGTCTGGCTGCGTGTTTTGTACTGTTGTCTCCTGTTGTCTCCTGTTGCCTCCTGAGATCTGTGTCTGGCTGCGTGTTTTGTACTGTCGTCTCCTGTTGTCTCCTGTTGTCCCCTGTTGCCTCCTGAGATCTGTGTCTGGCTGCGTGTTTTGTACTGTTGTCTCCTGTTGTCTCCTGTTGCCTCCTGAGATCTGTGTTTGGCTGCGTGTTTTGTACTGTTGTCTCCTGTTGTCCCCTGTTGCCTCCTGAGATCTGTGTCTGGCTGCGTAATTTGTACTGTCGTCTCCTGTTGTCTCCTGTTGTCCCCTGTTGTCTCCTGAGATCTGTGTCTGGCTGCGTGTTTTGTACTGTTGTCTCCTGTTGTCTCCTGTTGCCTCCTGAGATCTGTGTCTGGCTGCGTGTTTTGTACTGTCGTCTCCTGTTGTCTCCTGTTGTCCCCTGTTGCCTCCTGAGATCTGTGTCTGGCTGCGTGTTTTGTACTGTTGTCTCCTGTTGTCTCCTGTTGCCTCCTGAGATCTGTGTCTGGCTGCGTGTTTTGTACTGTTGTCTCCTGTTGTCTCCTGTTGCCTCCTGAGATCTGTGTCTGGCTGCGTGTTTTGTACTGTTGTCTCCTGTTGTCCCCTGTTGCCTCCTGAGATCTGTGTCTGGCTGCGTGTTTTGTACTGTTGTCTCCTGTTGTCTCCTGTAGTCCCCTGTTGCCTCCTGAGATCTGTGTCTGGCTGCGTGTTTTGTACTGTTGTCTCCTGTTGTATCCTGTTGTCTCCTGAGATCTGTGTCTGGCTGCGTGTTTTGTACTGTTGTCTCCTGTTGTCCCCTGTTGCCTCCTGAGATCTGTGTCTGGCTGCGTATTTTGTACTGTTGTCTCCTGTTGCCTCCTGAGATCTGTGTCTGGCTGCGTGTTTTGTACTGTTGCCTCCTGTTGCCTCCTGAGATCTGTGTCTGGCTGTGAAATTTGTACTGTCGTCTCCTGTTGCCTCCTGAGATCTGTGTCTGGCTGCGTGTTTTGTACTGTCGTCTCCTGTTGTCTCCTGTTGTCTCCTGTTGCCTCCTGAGATCTGTGTCTGGCTGCGTGTTTTGTACTGTCGTCTTCTGTTTCCTCCTGAGATCTGTGTCTGGCTGCGTGTTTTGTACTGTTGTCCCCTGTTGCCTCCTGAGATCTGTGTCTGGCTGCGTGTTTTGTACTGTTGTCTCCTGTTGTCTCCTGTTGTCTCCTGAGATCTGTGTCTGGCTGCGTGTTTTGTACTGTTGTCTCCTGTTGTCTCCTGTTGTCCCCTGTTGCCTCCTGAGATCTGTGTCTGGCTGCGTGTTTTGTACTGTCGTCTCCTGTTGTCTCCTGTTGCCCTGTTGCCTCCTGAGATCTGTGTCTGGCTGCGTGTTTTGTACTGTCGTCTCCTGTTGTCCTCCTGAGATCTGTGTCTGGCTGCGTGTTTTGTACTGTTGTCTCCTGTTGTCTCCTGTTGCCTCCTGAGATCTGTGTCTGGCTGCGTGTTTTGTACTGTCGTCTCCTGTTGTCTCCTGTTGTCTCCTGTTGCCTCCTGAGATCTGTGTCTGGCTGCGTGTTTTGTACTGTCGTCTCCTGTTGTCTTCTGTTTCCTCCTGAGATCTGTGTCTGGCTGCGTGTTTTGTACTGTTGTCTCCAGTTGTCACCTGTTGCCTCCTGAGATCTGTGTCTGGCTGCGTGTTTTGTACTGTTGTCTCCTGTTGTCTCCTGTTGCCTCCTGAGATCTGTGTCTGGCTGCGTGTTTTGTACTGTTGTCTCCTGTTGTCTCCTGTTGCCTCCTGAGATCTGTGTCTGGCTGCGTGTTTTGTACTGTTGTCTCCTGTTGTCCCCTGTTGCCTCCTGAGATCTGTGTCTGGCTGCGTGTTTTGTACTGTTGTCTCCTGTTGTCTCCTGTAGTCCCCTGTTGCCTCCTGAGATCTGTGTCTGGCTGCGTGTTTTGTACTGTTGTCTCCTGTTGTATCCTGTTGTCTCCTGAGATCTGTGTCTGGCTGCGTGTTTTGTACTGTTGTCTCCTGTTGTCCCCTGTTGCCTCCTGAGATCTGTGTCTGGCTGCGTATTTTGTACTGTTGTCTCCTGTTGCCTCCTGAGATCTGTGTCTGGCTGCGTGTTTTGTACTGTTGCCTCCTGTTGCCTCCTGAGATCTGTGTCTGGCTGCGTGTTTTGTACTGTCGTCTCCTGTTGTCTCCTGTTGTCTCCTGTTGCCTCCTGAGATCTGTGTCTGGCTGCGTGTTTTGTACTGTCGTCTTCTGTTTCCTCCTGAGATCTGTGTCTGGCTGCGTGTTTTGTACTGTTGTCCCCTGTTGCCTCCTGAGATCTGTGTCTGGCTGCGTGTTTTGTACTGTTGTCTCCTGTTGTCTCCTGTTGTCTCCTAAGATCTGTGTCTGGCTGCGTGTTTTGTACTGTTGTCTCCTGTTGTCTCCTGTTGTCCCCTGTTGTCCCCTGTTGCCTCCTGAGATCTGTGTCTGGCTGCGTGTTTTGTACTGTCGTCTCCTGTTGTCTCCTGTTGTCTCCTGTTGCCTCCTGAGATCTGTGTCTGGCTGCGTGTTTTGTACTGTCGTCTCCTGTTGTCTCCTGAGATCTGTGTCTGGCTGAGTGTTTTGTACTATTGTCTCCTGTTGTCTCCTGTTGCCTCCTGAGATCTGTGTCTGGCTGCGTGTTTTGTACTGTCGTCTCCTGTTGTCTCCTGTTGTCTCCTGTTGCCTCCTGAGATCTGTCTGGCTGCGTGTTTTGTACTGTCGTCTCCTGTTGTCTTCTGTTTCCTCCTGAGATCTGTGTCTGGCTGCGTGTTTTGTACTGTTGTCTCCAGTTGTCACCTGTTGCCTCCTGAGATCTGTGTCTGGCTGCGTGTTTTGTACTGTTGTCTCCTGTTGTCTCCTGTTGCCTCCTGAGATCTGTGTCTGGCTGCGTATTTTGTACTGTTGTCCCCTGTTGTCCCCTGTTGCCTCCTGAGATCTGTGTCTGGCTGCGTGTTTTGTACTGTTGTCTCCTATTGTCCCCTGTTGCCTCCTGAGATCTGTGTCTGGCTGCGTGTTTTGTACTGTTGTCTCCTGTTGTCTCCTGCTGCCTCCTGAGATCTGCGTTTGGCTGCGTTTTTTGTACTGTTGTCTCCTGTTGACCCCTTTTGCCTCCTGAGATCTGTGTCTGGTTGCGTGTTTTGTACTGTTGTCTCCTGTTGTCTCCTGTTGCCTCCTGAGATCTGTGTCTGGCTGCGTGTTTTGTACTGTCGTCTCCTGTTGTCTCCTGTTGTCTCCTGTTGCCTCCTGAGATCTGTGTCTGGCTGCGTGTTTTGTACTGTCGTCTCCTGTTGTCTTCTGTTTCCTCCTGAGATCTGTGTCTGGCTGCGTGTTTTGTACTGTTGTCCCCTGTTGCCTCCTGAGATCTGTGTCTGGCTGCGTGTTTTGTACTGTTGTCCCCTGTTGTCCCCTGTTGCCTCCTGAGATCTGTGTCTGGCTGCGTGTTTTGTACTGTTGTCTCCTGTTGTCCCCTGTTGCCTCCTGAGATCTGTGTCTGGCTGCGTGTTTTGTACTGTCGTCTCCTGTTGTCTCCTGTTGTCCCCTGTTGCCTCCTGAGATCTGTGTCTGGCTGCGTGTTTTGTACTGTTGTCTCCTGTTGTCTCCTGTTGCCTCCTGAGATCTGTGTTTGGCTGCGTGTTTTGTACTGTTGTCTCCTGTTGTCCCCTGTTGCCTCCTGAGATCTGTGTCTGGCTGCGTAATTTGTACTGTCGTCTCCTGTTGTCTCCTGTTGTCCCCTGTTGTCTCCTGAGATCTGTGTCTGGCTGCGTGTTTTGTACTGTTGTCTCCTGTTGTCTCCTGTTGCCTCCTGAGATCTGTGTCTGGCTGCGTGTTTTGTACTGTCGTCTCCTGTTGTCTCCTGTTGTCCCCTGTTGCCTCCTGAGATCTGTGTCTGGCTGCGTGTTTTGTACTGTTGTCTCCTGTTGTCTCCTGTTGCCTCCTGAGATCTGTGTCTGGCTGCGTGTTTTGTACTGTTGTCTCCTGTTGTCTCCTGTTGCCTCCTGAGATCTGTGTCTGGCTGCGTGTTTTGTACTGTTGTCTCCTGTTGTCCCCTGTTGCCTCCTGAGATCTGTGTCTGGCTGCGTGTTTTGTACTGTTGTCTCCTGTTGTCTCCTGTAGTCCCCTGTTGCCTCCTGAGATCTGTGTCTGGCTGCGTGTTTTGTACTGTTGTCTCCTGTTGTCCCCTGTTGCCTCCTGAGATCTGTGTCTGGCTGCGTATTTTGTACTGTTGTCTCCTGTTGCCTCCTGAGATCTGTGTCTGGCTGCGTGTTTTGTACTGTTGCCTCCTGTTGCCTCCTGAGATCTGTGTCTGGCTGTGAAATTTGTACTGTCGTCTCCTGTTGTCTCCTGTTGCCTCCTGAGATCTGTGTCTGGCTGCGTGTTTTGTACTGTCGTCTCCTGTTGTCTCCTGTTGTCCCCTGTTGTCTCCTGAGATCTGTGTCTGGCTGCTTGTTTTGTACTGTTGTCTCCTGAGATCTGTGTCTGGCTGCGTGTTTTGTACTGTTGTCTCCTGTTGTCTCCTGTTGCCTCCTGAGATCTGTGTCTGGCTGCGTGTTTTGTACTGTCATCTCCTGTTGTCTCCTGTTGCCTCCTGAGATCTGTGTCTGGCTGCGTGTTTTGTACTGTCGTCTCCTGTTGTCTCCTGTTGTCTCCTGTTGCCTCCTGAGATCTGATCTGGCTGCGTGTTTTGTACTGTCGTCTCCTGTTGTCTCCTGTTGTCTCCTGAGATCTGTGTCTGAATGCGTGTTTTGTACTGTTGTCTCCTGTTGTCTCCTGTTGCCTCCTGAGATCTGTGTCTGGCTGCGTGTTTTGTACTGTCGTCTCCTGTTGTCTCCTGTTGTCTCCTGTTTCCTCCTGAGATCTGTGTCTGGCTGCGTGTTTTGTACTATTGTCTCCTGTTGTCTCCTGTTGCCTCCTGAGATCTGTGTCTGGCTGCGTGTTTTGTACTGTCGTCTCCTGTTGTCTCCTGTTGTCTCCTGTTGCCTCCTGAGATCTGTGTCTGGCTGCGTGTTTTGTACTGTCATCTCCTGTTGTCTTCTGTTTCCTCCTGAGATCTGTGTCTGGCTGCGTGTTTTGTACTGTTGTCTCCAGTTGTCACCTGTTGCCTCCTGAGATCTGTGTCTGGCTGCGTGTTTTGTACTGTTGTCTCCTGTTGTCTCCTGTTGCCTCTTGTTGCCTTCTGAGATCTGTGTCTAGCTGCGTGTTTTATACTGTCGTCTCCTGTTGTCTCCTGTTGTCTCCTGTTGTCTTCTGTTGCCTCCTGAGATCTGTGTCTGGCTGCGTATTTTGTACTGTTGTCCCCTGTTGTCCCCTGTTGCCTCCTGAGATCTGTGTCTGGCTGCGTGTTTTGTACTGTTGTCTCCTATTGTCCCCTGTTGCCTCCTGAGATCTGTGTCTGGCTGCGTGTTTTGTACTGTTGTCTCCTGTTGTCTCCTGCTGCCTCCTGAGATCTGTGTTTGGCTGCGTGTTTTGTACTGTTATCTCCTGTTGCGTCCTGAGATCTGTGTCTGGCTGCGTGTTTTGTACTGTTGTCTCCTGTTGTCTCCTGTTGTCTCCTAAGATCCGTGTCTGGCTGCGTGTTTTGTACTGTTGTCTCCTGTTGTCTCCTGTTGTCCCCTGTTGCCTCCTGAGATCTGTGTCTGGCTGCGTGTTTTGTACTGTTGTCTCCTGTTGTCTCCTGCTGCCTCCTGAGATCTGTGTCTGGCTGCGTGTTTTGTACTGTCGTCTCCTGTTGTCTCCTGTTGTCTCCTGTTGCCTCCTGAGATCTGTGTCTGGCTGCGTGTTTTGTACTGTCGTCTTCTGTTTCCTCCTGAGATCTGTGTCTGGCTGCGTGTTTTGTACTGTTGTCCCCTGTTGCCTCCTGAGATCTGTGTCTGGCTGCGTGTTTTGTACTGTTGTCTCCTGTTGTCTCCTGTTGTCTCCTAAGATCTGTGTCTGGCTGCGTGTTTTGTACTGTTGTCTCCTGTTGTCTCCTGTTGTCCCCTGTTGTCCCCTGTTGCCTCCTGAGATCTGTGTCTGGCTGCGTGTTTTGTACTGTCGTCTCCTGTTGTCTCCTGTTGTCTCCTGTTGCCTCCTGAGATCTGTGTCTGGCTGCGTGTTTTGTACTGTCGTCTCCTGTTGTCTCCTGTTGTCCCCTGTTGCCTCCTGAGATCTGTGTCTGGCTGCGTGTTTTGCACTGTTGTCTCCTGTTGCCTCCTGAGATCTGTGTTTGGCTGCGTGTTTTGTACTGTTGTCTCCTGTTGTCCCCTGTTGCCTCCTGAGATCTGTGTCTGGCTGCGTAATTTGTACTGTCGTCTCCTGTTGTCTCCTGTTGTCCCCTGTTGTCTCCTGAGATCTGTGTCTGGCTGCGTGTTTTGTACTGTTGTCTCCTGTTGACTCCTGAGATCTGTGTCTGGCTGCGTGTTTTGTACTGTTGTCTCCTGTTGTCTCCTGTTGTCCCCTGTTGCCTCCTGAGATCTGTGTCTGGCTGCGTGTTTTGTACTGTTGTCTCCTGTTGTCTCCTGTTGCCTCCTGAGATCTGTGTCTGGCTGCGTGTTTTGTACTGTTGTCTCCTGTTGTCCCCTGTTGCCTCCTGAGATCTGTGTCTGGCTGCGTGTTTTGTACTGTTGTCTCCTGTTGTCTCCTGTAGTCCCCTGTTGCCTCCTGAGATCTGTGTCTGGCTGCGTGTTTTGTACTGTTGTCTCCTGTTGTCTCCTGAGATCTGTGTCTGGCTGCGTGTTTTGTACTGTTGTCTCCTGTTGTCCCCTGTTGCCTCCTGAGATCTGTGTCTGGCTGCGTATTTTGTACTGTTGTCTCCTGTTGCCTCCTGAGATCTGTGTCTGGCTGCGTGTTTTGTACTGTTGTCTCCTGTTGCCTCCTGTTGCCTCCTGAGATCTGTGTCTGGCTGTGAAATTTGTACTGTCGTCTCCTGTTGTCTCCTGTTGCCTCCTGAGATCTGTGTCTGGCTGCGTGTTTTGTACTGTCGTCTCCTGTTGTCCCCTGTTGTCTCCTGAGATCTGTGTCTGGCTGCGTGTTTTGTACTGTTGTCTCCTGTTGCCTCCTGAGATCTGTGTCTGGCTGCGTGTTTTCTACTGTTGTCTCCTGTTGTCTCCTGAGATCTGTGTCTGGCTGCGTGTTTTGTACTGTTGTCTCCTGTTGTCTCTTGTTGTCCCCTGTTGCCTCCTGAGATCTGTGTCTGGCTGCGTGTTTTGTACTGTTGTCTCCTGTTGTCTCCTGTTGTCTCCTGAGATCTGTGTCTGGCTGCGTGTTTTGGACTGTTGTCTCCTGTTGTCTCCTGTTGTCTCCTGTTGTCTCCTGTTGTCTCCTGTTGTCTCCTGTTGTCTCCTGTTGCCTCCTGTTGTCTCCTGAGATCTGTGTCTGGCTGCGTGTTTTGGACTGTTGTCTCCTGTTGTCTCCTGTTGTCTCCTGTTGTCTCCTGTTGTCTCCTGTTGCCTCCTGTTGTCTCCTGATGCCTCCTGTTGTCTCCTGAGATCTGTGTCTGGCTGCGTGTTTTGGACTGTTGTCTCCTGTTGTCTCCTGTTGTCTCCTGTTGTCTCCTGTTGTCTCCTGTTGCCTCCTGTTGTCTCCTGTTGCCTCCTGTTGCCTCCTGAGATCTGTGTCTGGTTGCGTGTTTTGTACTGTTGTCTCCTGTTGTCCCCTGTTGCCTCCTGAGATCTGTGTCTGGCTGAGTGTTTTGTACTGTTGTCTCCTGTTGCCTCCTGAGATCTGTGTCTGGCTGCGTGTTTTGTACTGTCATCTCCTGTTGCCTCCTGTTGTCTCCTGTTGCCTCCTGAGATCTGTGTCTGGCTGCGTGTTTTGTACTGTTGTCTCCTGTTGTCCCCTGTTGCCTCCTGAGATCTGTGTCTGGCTGCGTGTTTTGTACTGTTGTCTCCTGTTGTCTCCTGTAGTCCCCTGTTGCCTCCTGAGATCTGTGTCTGGCTGCGTGTTTTGTACTGTTGTCTCCTGTTGTCTCCTGAGATCTGTGTCTGGCTGCGTGTTTTGTACTGTTGTCTCCTGTTGTCCCCTGTTGCCTCCTGAGATCTGTGTCTGGCTGCGTATTTTGTACTGTTGTCTCCTGTTGCCTCCTGAGATCTGTGTCTGGCCGCGTGTTTTGTACTGTTGTCTCCTGTTGCCTCCTGTTGCCTCCTGAGATCTGTGTCTGGCTGCGTGTTTTGTACTGTTGTCTCCTGTTGTCTCCTGTTGCCTCCTGAGATCTGTGTCTGGCTGCGTGTTTTGTACTATTGTCTCCTGTTGTCTCCTGTTGCCTCCTGAGATCTGTGTCTGGCTGCGTGTTTTGTACTGTCGTCTCCTGTTGTCTCCTGTTGTCTCCTGTTGCCTCCTGTTGCCTCCTGAGATCTGTGTCTGGCTGCGTGTTTTGTACTGTTGTCTCCAGTTGTCACCTGTTGCCTCCTGAGATCTGTGTCTGGCTGCGTGTTTTGTACTGTTGTCTCCTGTTGTCTCCTGTTGCCTCTTGTTGCCTCCTGAGATCTGTGTCTAGCTGCGTGTTTTATACTGTCGTCTCCTGTTGTCTCCTGTTGTCTCCTGTTGTCTTCTGTTGCCTCCTGAGATCTGTGTCTGGCTGCGTATTTTGTACTGTTGTCCCCTGTTGTCCCCTGTTGCCTCCTGAGATCTGTGTCTGGCTGCGTGTTTTGTACTGTTGTCTCCTATTGTCCCCTGTTGCCTCCTGAGATCTGTGTCTGGCTGCGTGTTTTGTACTGTTGTCTCCTGTTGTCTCCTGCTGCCTCCTGAGATCTGTGTTTGGCTGCGTGTTTTGTACTGTTGCGTCCTGAGATCTGTGTCAGGCTGCGTGTTTTGTACTGTTGTCTCCTGTTGTCTCCTGTTGTCTCCTAAGATCCGTGTCTGGCTGCGTGTTTTGTACTGTTGTCTCCTGTTGTCTCCTGTTGTCCCCTGTTGCCTCCTGAGATCTGTGTCTGGCTGCGTGTTTTGTACTGTTGTCTCCTGTTGTCTCCTGTTGCCTCCTGAGATCTGTGTCTGGCTGCGTGTTTTGTACTGTCGTCTCCTGTTGTCTTCTGTTTCCTCCTGAGATCTGTGTCTGGCTGCGTGTTTTGTACTGTTGTCCCCTGTTGCCTCCTGAGATCTGTGTCTGGCTGCGTGTTTTGTACTGTTGTCTCCTGTTGTCTCCTGTTGTCCCCTGTTGTCCCCTGTTGCCTCCTGAGATCTGTGTCTGGCTGCGTGTTTTGTACTGTCGTCTCCTGTTGTCTCCTGTTGTCTCCTGTTGCCTCCTGAGATCTGTGTCTGGCTGCGTGTTTTGTACTGTCGTCTCCTGTTGTCTCCTGTTGTCCCCTGTTGCCTCCTGAGATCTGTGTCTGGCTGCGTGTTTTGTACTGTTGTCTCCTGTTGCCTCCTGAGATCTGTGTTTGGCTGCGTGTTTTGTACTGTTGTCTCCTGTTGTCCCCTGTTGCCTCCTGAGATCTGTGTCTGGCTGCGTAATTTGTACTGTCGTCTCCTGTTGTCTCCTGTTGTCCCCTGTTGTCTCCTGAGATCTGTGTCTGGCTGCGTGTTTTGTACTGTTGTCTCCTGTTGACTCCTGAGATCTGTGTCTGGCTGCGTGTTTTGTACTGTTGTCTCCTGTTGTCTCCTGTTGTCCCCTGTTGCCTCCTGAGATCTGTGTCTGGCTGCGTGTTTTGTACTGTTGTCTCCTGTTGTCTCCTGTTGCCTCCTGAGATCTGTGTCTGGCTGCGTGTTTTGTACTTTTGTCTCCTGTTGTCCCCTGTTGCCTCCTGAGATCTGTGTCTGGCTGCGTGTTTTGTACTGTTGTCTCCTGTTGTCTCCTGTAGTCCCCTGTTGCCTCCTGAGATCTGTGTCTGGCTGCGTGTTTTGTACTGTTGTCTCCTGTTGTCTCCTGAGATCTGTGTCTGGCTGCGTGTTTTGTACTGTTGTCTCCTGTTGTCCCCTGTTGCCTCCTGAGATCTGTGTCTGGCTGCGTATTTTGTACTGTTGTCTCCTGTTGCCTCCTGAGATCTGTGTCTGGCTGCGTGTTTTGTACTGTTGTCTCCTGTTGCCTCCTGTTGCCTCCTGAGATCTGTGTCTGGCTGTGAAATTTGTACTGTCGTCTCCTGTTGTCTCCTGTTGCCTCCTGAGATCTGTGTCTGGCTGCGTGTTTTGTACTGTCGTCTCCTGTTGTCCCCTGTTGTCTCCTGAGATCTGTGTCTGGCTGCGTGTTTTGTACTGTTGTCTCCTGTTGCCTCCTGAGATCTGTGTCTGGCTGCGTGTTTTCTACTGTTGTCTCCTGTTGTCTCCTGAGATCTGTGTCTGGCTGCGTGTTTTGTACTGTTGTCTCCTGTTGTCTCTTGTTGTCCCCTGTTGCCTCCTGAGATCTTTGTCTGGCTGCGTGTTTTGTACTGTTGTCTCCTGTTGTCTCCTGTTGTCTCCTGAGATCTGTGTCTGGCTGCGTGTTTTGGACTGTTGTCTCCTGTTGTCTCCTGTTGTCTCCTGTTGTCTCCTGTTGTCTCCTGTTGCCTCCTGTTGTCTCCTGTTGCCTCCTGTTGTCTCCTGAGATCTGTGTCTGGCTGCGTGTTTTGGACTGTTGTCTCCTGTTGTCTCCTGTTGTCTCCTGTTGTCTCCTGTTGTCTCCTGTTGCCTCCTGTTGCCTCCTGATGCCTCCTGTTGTCTCCTGAGATCTGTGTCTGGCTGCGTGTTTTGGACTGTTGTCTCCTGTTGTCTCCTGTTGTCTCCTGTTGTCTCCTGTTGTCTCCTGTTGCCTCCTGTTGCCTCCTGTTGTCTCCTGTTGCCTCCTGTTGCCTCCTGAGATCTGTGTCTGGTTGCGTGTTTTGTACTGTTGTCTCCTGTTGTCCCCTGTTGCCTCCTGAGATCTGTGTCTGGCTGCGTGTTTTGTACTGTTGTCTCCTGTTGCCTCCTGAGATCTGTGTCTGGCTGCGTGTTTTGTACTGTCATCTCCTGTTGCCTCCTGTTGTCTCCTGTTGCCTCCTGAGATCTGTGTCTGGCTGCGTGTTTTGTACTGTTGTCTCCTGTTGTCCCCTGTTGCCTCCTGAGATCTGTGTCTGGCTGCGTGTTTTGTACTGTTGTCTCCTGTTGTCTCCTGTAGTCCCCTGTTGCCTCCTGAGATCTGTGTCTGGCTGCGTGTTTTGTACTGTTGTCTCCTGTTGTCTCCTGAGATCTGTGTCTGGCTGCGTGTTTTGTACTGTTGTCTCCTGTTGTCCCCTGTTGCCTCCTGAGATCTGTGTCTGGCTGCGTATTTTGTACTGTTGTCTCCTGTTGCCTCCTGAGATCTGTGTCTGGCCGCGTGTTTTGTACTGTTGTCTCCTGTTGCCTCCTGTTGCCTCCTGAGATCTGTGTCTGGCTGCGTGTTTTGTACTGTTGTCTCCTGTTGTCTCCTGTTGCCTCCTGAGATCTGTGTCTGGCTGCGTGTTTTGTACTATTGTCTCCTGTTGTCTCCTGTTGCCTCCTGAGATCTGTGTCTGGCTGCGTGTTTTGTACTGTCGTCTCCTGTTGTCTCCTGTTGTCTCCTGTTGCCTCCTGTTGCCTCCTGAGATCTGTGTCTGGCTGCGTGTTTTGTACTGTTGTCTCCAGTTGTCACCTGTTGCCTCCTGAGATCTGTGTCTGGCTGCGTGTTTTGTACTGTTGTCTCCTGTTGTCTCCTGTTGTCTCCTGAGATCTGTGTCTGGCTGCGTGTTTTGGACTGTTGTCTCCTGTTGTCTCCTGTTGTCTCCTGTTGTCTCCTGTTGTCTCCTGTTGCCTCCTGTTGTCTCCTGTTGCCTCCTGTTGTCTCCTGAGATCTGTGTCTGGCTGCGTGTTTTGGACTGTTGTCTCCTGTTGTCTCCTGTTGTCTCCTGTTGTCTCCTGTTGTCTCCTGTTGCCTCCTGTTGCCTCCTGATGCCTCCTGTTGTCTCCTGAGATCTGTGTCTGGCTGCGTGTTTTGGACTGTTGTCTCCTGTTGTCTCCTGTTGTCTCCTGTTGTCTCCTGTTGTCTCCTGTTGCCTCCTGTTGTCTCCTGTTGCCTCCTGTTGCCTCCTGAGATCTGTGTCTGGTTGCGTGTTTTGTACTGTTGTCTCCTGTTGTCCCCTGTTGCCTCCTGAGATCTGTGTCTGGCTGCGTGTTTTGTACTGTTGTCTCCTGTTGCCTCCTGAGATCTGTGTCTGGCTGCGTGTTTTGTACTGTCATCTCCTGTTGCCTCCTGTTGTCTCCTGTTGCCTCCTGAGATCTGTGTCTGGCTGCGTGTTTTGTACTGTTGTCTCCTGTTGTCCCCTGTTGCCTCCTGAGATCTGTGTCTGGCTGCGTGTTTTGTACTGTTGTCTCCTGTTGTCTCCTGTAGTCCCCTGTTGCCTCCTGAGATCTGTGTCTGGCTGCGTGTTTTGTACTGTTGTCTCCTGTTGTCTCCTGAGATCTGTGTCTGGCTGCGTGTTTTGTACTGTTGTCTCCTGTTGTCCCCTGTTGCCTCCTGAGATCTGTGTCTGGCTGCGTATTTTGTACTGTTGTCTCCTGTTGCCTCCTGAGATCTGTGTCTGGCCGCGTGTTTTGTACTGTTGTCTCCTGTTGCCTCCTGTTGCCTCCTGAGATCTGTGTCTGGCTGCGTGTTTTGTACTGTTGTCTCCTGTTGTCTCCTGTTGCCTCCTGAGATCTGTGTC
Source organism: Salvelinus fontinalis (assembly GCF_029448725.1). NCBI lineage: Eukaryota > Metazoa > Chordata > Actinopteri > Salmoniformes > Salmonidae > Salvelinus > Salvelinus fontinalis. Next base: position 74,275,158 of record NC_074665.1, read on the forward strand.
TGGCTGCGTGTTTTGTACTATTGTCTCCTGTTGTCTCCTGTTGCCTCCTGAGATCTGTGTCTGGCTGCGTGTTTTGTACTGTCGTCTCCTGTTGTCTCCTGTTGTCTCCTGTTGCCTCCTGTTGCCTCCTGAGATCTGTGTCTGGCTGCGTGTTTTGTACTGTTGTCTCCAGTTGTCACCTGTTGCCTCCTGAGATCTGTGTCTGGCTGCGTGTTTTGTACTGTTGTCTCCTGTTGTCTCCTGTTGCCTCTTGTTGCCTCCTGAGATCTGTGTCTAGCTGCGTGTTTTATACTGTCGTCTCCTGTTGTCTCCTGTTGTCTCCTGTTGTCTTCTGTTGCCTCCTGAGATCTGTGTCTGGCTGCGTATTTTGTACTGTTGTCCCCTGTTGTCCCCTGTTGCCTCCTGAGATCTGTGTCTGGCTGCGTGTTTTGTACTGTTGTCTCCTATTGTCCCCTGTTGCCTCCTGAGATCTGTGTCTGGCTGCGTGTTTTGTACTGTTGTCTCCTGTTGTCTCCTGCTGCCTCCTGAGATCTGTGTTTGGCTGCGTGTTTTGTACTGTTGCGTCCTGAGATCTGTGTCTGGCTGCGTGTTTTGTACTGTTGTCTCCTGTTGTCTCCTGTTGTCTCCTAAGATCCGTGTCTGGCTGCGTGTTTTGTACTGTTGTCTCCTGTTGTCTCCTGTTGTCCCCTGTTGCCTCCTGAGATCTGTGTCTGGCTGCGTGTTTTGTACTGTTGTCTCCTGTTGTCTCCTGTTGCCTCCTGAGATCTGTGTCTGGCTGCGTGTTTTGTACTGTCGTCTCCTGTTGTCTTCTGTTTCCTCCTGAGATCTGTGTCTGGCTGCGTGTTTTGTACTGTCGTCTCCTGTTGTCCCCTGTTGTCTCCTGAGATCTGTGTCTGGCTGCGTGTTTTGTACTGTTGTCTCCTGTTGCCTCCTGAGATCTGTGTCTGGCTGCGTGTTTTCTACTGTTGTCTCCTGTTGTCTCCTGAGATCTGTGTCTGGCTGCGTGTTTTGTACTGTTGTCTCCTGTTGTCTCTTGTTGTCCCCTGTTGCCTCCTGAGATCTTTGTCTGGCTGCGTGTTTTGTACTGTTGTCTCCTGTTGTCTCCTGTTGTCTCCTGAGATCTGTGTCTGGCTGCGTGTTTTGGACTGTTGTCTCCTGTTGTCTCCTGTTGTCTCCTGTTGTCTCCTGTTGTCTCCTGTTGCCTCCTGTTGTCTCCTGTTGCCTCCTGTTGTCTCCTGAGATCTGTGTCTGGCTGCGTGTTTTGGACTGTTGTCTCCTGTTGTCTCCTGTTGTCTCCTGTTGTCTCCTGTTGTCTCCTGTTGTCTCCTGTTGCCTCCTGTTGTCTCCTGATGCCTCCTGTTGTCTCCTGAGATCTGTGTCTGGCTGCGTGTTTTGGACTGTTGTCTCCTGTTGTCTCCTGTTGTCTCCTGTTGTCTCCTGTTGCCTCCTGTTGTCTCCTGTTGCCTCCTGTTGCCTCCTGAGATCTGTGTCTGGTTGCGTGTTTTGTACTGTTGTCTCCTGTTGTCCCCTGTTGCCTCCTGAGATCTGTGTCTGGCTGCGTGTTTTGTACTGTTGTCTCCTGTTGCCTCCTGAGATCTGTGTCTGGCTGCGTGTTTTGTACTGTCATCTCCTGTTGCCTCCTGTTGTCTCCTGTTGCCTCCTGAGATCTGTGTCTGGCTGCGTGTTTTGTACTGTTGTCTCCTGTTGTCCCCTGTTGCCTCCTGAGATCTGTGTCTGGCTGCGTGTTTTGTACTGTTGTCTCCTGTTGTCTCCTGTAGTCCCCTGTTGCCTCCTGAGATCTGTGTCTGGCTGCGTGTTTTGTACTGTTGTCTCCTGTTGTCTCCTGAGATCTGTGTCTGGCTGCGTGTTTTGTACTGTTGTCTCCTGTTGTCCCCTGTTGCCTCCTGAGATCTGTGTCTGGCTGCGTATTTTGTACTGTTGTCTCCTGTTGCCTCCTGAGATCTGTGTCTGGCCGCGTGTTTTGTACTGTTGTCTCCTGTTGCCTCCTGTTGCCTCCTGAGATCTGTGTCTGGCTGCGTGTTTTGTACTGTTGTCTCCTGTTGTCTCCTGTTGCCTCCTGAGATCTGTGTCTGGCTGCGTGTTTTGTACTATTGTCTCCTGTTGTCTCCTGTTGCCTCCTGAGATCTGTGTCTGGCTGCGTGTTTTGTACTGTCGTCTCCTGTTGTCTCCTGTTGTCTCCTGTTGCCTCCTGTTGCCTCCTGAGATCTGTGTCTGGCTGCGTGTTTTGTACTGTTGTCTCCAGTTGTCACCTGTTGCCTCCTGAGATCTGTGTCTGGCTGCGTGTTTTGTACTGTTGTCTCCTGTTGTCTCCTGTTGCCTCTTGTTGCCTCCTGAGATCTGTGTCTAGCTGCGTGTTTTATACTGTCGTCTCCTGTTGTCTCCTGTTGTCTCCTGTTGTCTTCTGTTGCCTCCTGAGATCTGTGTCTGGCTGCGTATTTTGTACTGTTGTCCCCTGTTGTCCCCTGTTGCCTCCTGAGATCTGTGTCTGGCTGCGTGTTTTGTACTGTTGTCTCCTATTGTCCCCTGTTGCCTCCTGAGATCTGTGTCTGGCTGCGTGTTTTGTACTGTTGTCTCCTGTTGTCTCCTGCTGCCTCCTGAGATCTGTGTTTGGCTGCGTGTTTTGTACTGTTGCGTCCTGAGATCTGTGTCTGGCTGCGTGTTTTGTACTGTTGTCTCCTGTTGTCTCCTGTTGTCTCCTAAGATCCGTGTCTGGCTGCGTGTTTTGTACTGTTGTCTCCTGTTGTCTCCTGTTGTCCCCTGTTGCCTCCTGAGATCTGTGTCTGGCTGCGTGTTTTGTACTGTTGTCTCCTGTTGTCTCCTGTTGCCTCCTGAGATCTGTGTCTGGCTGCGTGTTTTGTACTGTCGTCTCCTGTTGTCTTCTGTTTCCTCCTGAGATCTGTGTCTGGCTGCGTGTTTTGTACTGTTGTCCCCTGTTGCCTCCTGAGATCTGTGTCTGGCTGCGTGTTTTGTACTGTTGTCTCCTGTTGTCTCCTGTTGTCTCCTGTTGTCTCCTGTTGTCCCCTGTTGTCCCCTGTTGCCTCCTGAGATCTGTGTCTGGCTGCGTGTTTTGTCCTGTTGACTCCGGTTGTCCCCTGTTGCCTCCTGAGATCTGTGTCTGGCTGCGTGTTTTGTACTGTCGTCTCCTGTTGTCTCCTGTTGTCTCCTGTTGCCTCCTGAGATCTGTGTCTGACTGCGTGTTTTGTACTGTTGTCTCCTGTTGTCTCCTGTTGTCTCCTAAGATCTGTGTCTGGCTGCGTGTTTTGTACTGTTGTCTCCTGTTGCCTCCTGAGATCTGTGTCTGGCTGCGTGTTTTGTACTGTCGTCTCCTGTCGTCTCCTGTTGTCTCCTGTTGTCTCCTGTTGCCTCCTGAGATCTGTGTCTGGCTGAGTGTTTTGTACTGTTGACTCCGGTTGTCCCCTGTTGCCTCCTGAGATCTGTGTCTGGCTGCGTGTTTTGTACTGTCGTCTCCTGTTGTCTCCTGTTGTCTCCTGTTGCCTCCTGAGATCTGTGTCTGGCTGCGTGTTTTGTACTGTCGTCTCCTGTTGTCTCCTGTTGTCCCCTGTTGCCTCCTGAGATCTGTGTCTGGCTGCGTGTTTTGTACTGTTGTCTCCTGTTGCCTCCTGAGATCTGTGTTTGGCTGCGTGTTTTGTACTGTTGTCTCCTGTTGTCCCCTGTTGCCTCCTGAGATCTGTGTCTGGCTGCGTAATTTGTACTGTCGTCTCCTGTTGTCTCCTGTTGTCCCCTGTTGTCTCCTGAGATCTGTGTCTGGCTGCGTGTTTTGTACTGTTGTCTCCTGTTGTCTCCTGTTGACTCCTGAGATCTGTGTCTGGCTGCGTGTTTTGTACTGTTGTCTCCTGTTGTCTCCTGTTGTCCCCTGTTGCCTCCTGAGATCTGTGTCTGGCTGCGTGTTTTGTACTGTTGTCTCCTGTTGTCTCCTGTTGCCTCCTGAGATCTGTGTCTGGCTGCGTGTTTTGTACTGTTGTCTCCTGTTGTCCCCTGTTGCCTCCTGAGATCTGTGTCTGGCTGCGTGTTTTGTACTGTTGTCTCCTGTTGTCTCCTGTAGTCCCCTGTTGCCTCCTGAGATCTGTGTCTGGCTGCGTATTTTGTACTGTTGTCTCCTGTTGCCTCCTGAGATCTGTGTCTGGCTGCGTGTTTTGTACTGTTGTCTCCTGTTGCCCCCTGTTGCCTCCTGAGATCTGTGTCTGGCTGTGAAATTTGTACTGTCGTCTCCTGTTGTCTCCTGTTGCCTCCTGAGATCTGTGTCTGGCTGCGTGTTTTGTACTGTCGTCTCCTGTTGTCTCCTGTTGTCCCCTGTTGTCTCCTGAGATCTGTGTCTGGCTGTGAAATTTGTACTGTCGTCTCTTGTTGTCTCCTGTTGCCTCCTGAGATCTGTGTCTGGCTGCGTGTTTTGTACTGTCGTCTCCTGTTGTCTCCTGTTGTCCCCTGTTGTCTCCTGAGATCTGTGTCTGGCTGCGTGTATTGTACTGTTGTCTCCTGTTGCCTCCTGAGATCTGTCTGGCTGCGTGTTTTCTACTGTTGTCTCCTGTTGTCTCCTGTTGTCTCCTGAGATCTGTGTCTGGCTGCGTGTTTTGTACTGTTGTCTCCTGTTGTCTCTTGTTGTCCCCTGTTGTCTCCTGAGATCTGTGTCTGGCTACGTGTTTTGGACTGTTGTCTCCTGTTGTCTCCTGTTGTCTCCTGTTGTCTCCTGTTGCCTCCTGTTGCCTCCTGAGATCTGTGTCTGGCTGTGTGTTTTGTACTGTTGTCTCCTGTTGTCTCCTGAGATCAGTGTCTGGTTGCGTGTTTTGTACTGTTGTCTCCTGTTGCCTCCTGTTGTCTCCTGTTGCCTCCTGAGATCTGTGTCTGGCTGCGTGTTTTGTACTGTTGTCTCCTGTTGTCCCCTGTTGCCTCCTGAGATCTGTGTCTGGCTGCGTGTTTTGTACTGTTGTCTCCTGTTGTCTCCTGTAGTCCCCTGTTGCCTCCTGAGATCTGTGTCTGGCTGCGTGTTTTGTACTGTTGTCTCCTGTTGTCTCCTGTTGTCTCCTGAGATCTGTGTCTGGCTGCGTGTTTTGTACTGTTGTCTCCTGTTGTCCCCTGTTGCCTCCTGAGATCTGTGTCTGGCTGCGTATTTTGTACTGTTGTCTCCTGTTGCCTCCTGAGATCTGTGTCTGGCTGCGTGTTTTGTACTGTTGTCTCCTGTTGCCTCCTGAGATCTGTGTCTGGCTGTGAAATTTGTACTGTCGTCTCCTGTTGTCTCCTGTTGCCTCCTGAGATCTGTGTCTGGCTGCGTGTTTTGTACTGTCGTCTCCTGTTGTCTCCTGTTGTCCCCTGTTGTCTCCTGAGATCTGTGTCTGGCTGCGTGTTTTGTACTGTTGTCTCCTGTTGCCTCCTGAGATCTGTGTCTGGCTGCGTGTTTTCTACTGTTGTCTCCTGTTGTCTCCTGTTGTCTCCTGAGATCTGTGTCTGGCTGCGTGTTTTGTACTGTTGTCTCCTGTTGTCTCTTGTTGTCCCCTGTTGCCTCCTGAGATCTTTGTCTGGCTGCGTGTTTTGTACTGTTGTCTCCTGTTGTCTCCTGTTGTCTCCTGAGATCTGTGTCTGGCTGCGTGTTTTGGACTGTTGTCTCCTGTTGTCTCCTGTTGTCTCCTGTTGTCTCCTGTTGCCTCCTGTTGCCTCCTGAGATCTGTGTCTGGCTGCGTGATTTGTACTGTTGTCTCCTGTTGTCTCCTGAGATCTGTGTCTGGTTGCGTGTTTTGTACTGTTGTCTCCTGTTGTCCCCTGTTGCCTCCTGAGATCTGTGTCTGGCTGCGTGTTTTGTACTGTTGTCTCCTGTTGTCTCCTGTTGCCTCCTGAGATCTGTGTCTGGCTGCGTGTTTTGTACTGTCATCTCCTGTTGCCTCCTGTTGTCTCCTGTTGCCTCCTGAGATCTGTGTCTGGCTGCGTGTTTTGTACTGTCGTCTCCTGTTGTCCCCTGTAGTCTCCTGAGATCTGTGTCTGGCTGCGTGTTTTGTACTGTTGTCTCCTGTTGTCTCCTGTTGTCTCCTGTTGTCTCCTGTTGCCTCCTAAGATCTGTGTCTGGCTGCGTGTTTTGTACTGTTGTCTCCTGTTGTCTCCTGTTGTCTCCTGTTGTCTCCTGTTGCCTCCTGAGATCTGTGTCTGGCTGTAAATTTTGTACTGTCGCCTCCTGTTGCCTCCTGAGATCTGTGTCTGGCTGCGTGTTTTGTACTGTCGTCTCCTGTTGTCCCCTGTTGTCTCCTGAGATCTGTGTCTGGCTGCGTGTTTTGTACTGTTGTCTCCTGTTGCCTCCTGAGATCTGTGTCTGGCTGCGTGTTTTGTACTGTCGTCTCCTGTTGCCTCCTGTTGTCTCCTGTTGCCTCCTGAGATCTGTGTCTGGCTGCGTGTTTTGTACTGTTGTCTCCTGTTGTCTCCTGTTGCCTCCTGAGATCTGTGTCTGGCTGTAAATTTTGTACTGTCGCCTTCTGTCGTCTCCTGTTGTCTCCTGTTGCCTCCTGAGATCTGTGTCTGGCTGAGTGTTTTGTACTGTCGTCTCCTGTTGCCTCCTGTTGTCTCCTGTTGCCTCCTGAGATCTGTGTCTGGCTGAGTGTTATGTACTGTTGTCTCCTGTTGTCCCCTGTTGCCTCCTGAGATCTGTGTCTGGCTGCGTGTTTTGTACTGTTGTCTCCTGTTGTCCCCTGTTGCCTCCTGAGATCTGTGTCTGGCTGCGTGTTTTGTACTGTTGTCTCCTGTTGTCTCCTGTTGCCTCCTGTTGCCTCCTGAGATCTGTGTCTGGCTGTGAATTTTGTACTGTCGTCTCCTGTTGTCTCCTGTTGTCCCCTGTTGCCTCCTGAGATCTGTGTCTGGCTGCGTGTTTTGTAATGTTGTCTCCTGTTGTCCCCTGTTGCCTCCTGAGATCTGTGTCTGGCTGCGTGTTTTGTACTGTTGTCTCCTGTTGTCTCCTGTTGTCCCCTGTTGCCTCCTGAGATCTGTGTCTGGCTGCGTGTTTTGTACTGTTGTCTCCTGTTGTCTCCTGAGATCTGTGTCTGGCTGCGTGTTTTGTACTGTTGTCTCCTGTTGTCTCCTGAGATCTGTGTCGGGCTGCGTGTTTTGTACTGTTGTCTCCTGAGATCTGTGTCTGGCTGCGTGTTTTGTACTGTCGTCTCCTGTTGTCTCCTGTTGTCTCCTGTTGACTCCTGTTGACTCCTGAGATCTGTGTCTGGCTGCGTGTTTTGTACTGTCGTCTCCTGTTGCCTCCTGTTGTCTCCTGTTGCCTCCTGAGATCTGTGTCTGGCTGCGTGTTATGTACTGTTGTCTCCTGTTGTCCCCTGTTGCCTCCTGAGATCTGTGTCTGGCTGCGTGTTTTGTACTATTGTCTCCTGCTGTCTCCTGTTGCCTCCTGAGATCTGTGTCTGAATGCGTGTTTTGTACTGTTGTCTCCTGTTGTCTCCTGTTGCCTCCTGAGATCTGTGTCTGGCTGCGTGTTTTGTACTGTCGTCTCCTGTTGTCTCCTGTTGTCTCCTGAGATCTGTGTCTGAATGCGTGTTTTGTACTGTCGTCTCCTGTTGTCTCCTGTTGCCTCCTGAGATCTGTGTCTGGCTGCGTGTTTTGTACTGTCGTCTCCTGTTGTCTCCTGTTGCCTCCTGAGATCTGTGTCTGGCTGCGTGTTTTGTACTGTCGTCTCCTGTTGTCTCCTGTTGTCTCCTGTTGCCTCCTGAGATCTGTGTCTGGCTGCGTGTTTTGTACTGTCGTCTCCTGTTGTCTCCTGTTGTCTCCTGAGATCTGTGTCTGGCTGCGTGTTTTGTACTGTCGTCTCCTGTTGTCTTCTGTTTCCTCCTGAGATCTGTGTCTGGCTGCGTGTTTTGTACTGTTGTCTCCAGTTGTCACCTGTTGCCTCCTGAGATCTGTGTCTGGCTGCGTGTTTTGTACTGTTGTCTCCTGTTGCCTCTTGTTGCCTCCTGAGATCTGTGTCTAGCTGCGTGTTTTATACTGTCGTCTCCTGTTGTCTCCTGTTGTCTTCTGTTGCCTCCTGAGATCTGTGTCTGGCTGCGTATTTTGTACTGTTGTCCCCTGTTGTCCCCTGTTGCCTCCTGAGATCTGTGTCTGGCTGCGTGTTTTGTACTGTTGTCTCCTGTTGTCTCCTGTTGACTCCTGAGATCTGTGTCTGGCTGCGTGTTTTGTACTGTCGTCTCCTGTTGTCTCCTGCTGCCTCCTGAGATCTGTGTTTGGCTGCGTGTTTTGTACTGTCGTCTCCTGTTGCCTCCTGTTGTCTCCTGTTGCCTCCTGAGATCTGTGTCTGGCTGAGTGTTATGTACTGTTGTCTCCTGTTGTCCCCTGTTGCCTCCTGAGATCTGTGTCTGGCTGCGTGTTTTGTACTGTTGTCTCCTGTTGTCCCCTGTTGCCTCCTGAGATCTGTGTCTGGCTGCGTGTTTTGTACTGTTGTCTCCTGTTGTCTCCTGTTGCCTCCTGAGATCTGTGTCTGGCTGAGTGTTATGTACTGTTGTCTCCTGTTGTCCCCTGTTGCCTCCTGAGATCTGTGTCTGGCTGCGTGTTTTGTACTGTTGTCTCCTGTTGTCTCCTGTTGTCTCCTAAGATCCGTGTCTGGCTGTGTGTTTTGTACTGTTGTCTCCTGTTGTCTCCTGTTGTCCCCTGTTGCCTCCTGAGATCTGTGTCTGGCTGCGTGTTTTGTACTGTTGTCTCCTGTTGTCTCCTGTTGCCTCCTGAGATCTGTGTCTGGCTGCGTGCTTTGTACTGTTGTCTCCTGTTGTCCCCTGTTGCCTCCTGAGATCTGTGTCTGGCTGCGTGTTTTGTACTGTTGTCTCCTGTTGTCTCCTGTTGTCTCCTAAGATCTGTGTCTGGCTGCGTGTTTTGTACTGTTGTCTCCTATTGCCTCCTGAGATCTCTGTCTGGCTGCGTGTTTTGTACTGTCGTCTCCTGTTGTCTCCTGTTGTCTCCTGTTGCCTCCTGAGATCTGTGTCTGGCTGAGTGTTTTGTACTGTTGACTCCGGTTGTCCCCTGTTGCCTCCTGAGATCTGTGTCTGGCTGCGTGTTTTGTACTGTTGTCTCCTGTTGTCTCCTGTTGTCTCCTGTTGCCTCCTGAGATCTGTGTCTGGCTGCGTGTTTTGTACTGTCGTCTCCTGTTGTCTCCTGTTGCCTCCTGAGATCTGTGTTTGGCTGCGTGTTTTGTACTGTTGTCTCCTGTTGTCCCCTGTTGTCTCCTGTTGCCTCCTGAGATCTGTGTCTGGCTGCGTAATTTGTACTGTCGTCTCCTTTTGTCTCCTGTTGTCTTCTGTTGCCTCCTGAGATCTGTGTCTGGCTGCGTGTTTTGTACTGTTGTCCCCTGTTGTCCCCTGTTGCCTCCTGAGATCTGTGTCTGGCTGCGTGCTTTGTACTGTCGTCTCCTGTTGTCTCCTGTTGTCTCCTTTTGCTTCCTGAGATCTGTGTCTGGCTGCGTGTTTTGTACTGTTGTCTCCTGTTGTCCCCTGTTGCCTCCTGAGATCTGTGTCTGGCTGCGTGTTTTGTACTGTTGTCTCCTGTTGTCTCCTGTTGCCTCCTGAGATCTGTGTCTGGCTGCGTGTTTTGTACTGTCGTCTCCTGTTGTCTCCTGTTGTCCCCTGTTGCCTCCTGAGATCTGTGTCTGGCTGCGTGTTTTGTACTGTCGTCTCCTGTTGTCTCCTGTTGTCTCCTGAGATCTGTGTCTGGCTGCGTGTTTTGTACTGTCGTCTCCTGTTGTCTCCTGTTGTCCCCTGTTGCCTCCTGAGATCTGTGTCTGGCTGCGTGTTTTGTACTGTCGTCTCCTGTTGTCTCCTGTTGTCTCCTGAGATCTGTGTCTGAATGCGTGTTTTGTACTGTCGTCTCCTGTTGTCTCCTGTTGCCTCCTGAGATCTGTGTCTGGCTGCGTGTTTTGTACTGTCGTCTCCTGTTGTCTCCTGTTGCCTCCTGAGATCTGTGTCTGGCTGCGTGTTTTGTACTGTCGTCTCCTGTTGTCTCCTGTTGTCTCCTGTTGCCTCCTGAGATCTGTGTCTGGCTGCGTGTTTTGTACTGTCGTCTCCTGTTGTCTCCTGTTGTCTCCTGAGATCTGTGTCTGGCTGCGTGTTTTGTACTGTCGTCTCCTGTTGTCTTCTGTTTCCTCCTGAGATCTGTGTCTGGCTGCGTGTTTTGTACTGTTGTCTCCAGTTGTCACCTGTTGCCTCCTGAGATCTGTGTCTGGCTGCGTGTTTTGTACTGTTGTCTCCTGTTGCCTCTTGTTGCCTCCTGAGATCTGTGTCTAGCTGCGTGTTTTATACTGTCGTCTCCTGTTGTCTCCTGTTGTCTTCTGTTGCCTCCTGAGATCTGTGTCTGGCTGCGTATTTTGTACTGTTGTCCCCTGTTGTCCCCTGTTGCCTCCTGAGATCTGTGTCTGGCTGCGTGTTTTGTACTGTTGTCTCCTGTTGTCTCCTGTTGACTCCTGAGATCTGTGTCTGGCTGCGTGTTTTGTACTGTCGTCTCCTGTTGTCTCCTGCTGCCTCCTGAGATCTGTGTTTGGCTGCGTGTTTTGTACTGTCGTCTCCTGTTGCCTCCTGTTGTCTCCTGTTGCCTCCTGAGATCTGTGTCTGGCTGAGTGTTATGTACTGTTGTCTCCTGTTGTCCCCTGTTGCCTCCTGAGATCTGTGTCTGGCTGCGTGTTTTGTACTGTTGTCTCCTGTTGTCCCCTGTTGCCTCCTGAGATCTGTGTCTGGCTGCGTGTTTTGTACTGTTGTCTCCTGTTGTCTCCTGTTGCCTCCTGAGATCTGTGTCTGGCTGAGTGTTATGTACTGTTGTCTCCTGTTGTCCCCTGTTGCCTCCTGAGATCTGTGTCTGGCTGCGTGTTTTGTACTGTTGTCTCCTGTTGTCTCCTGTTGTCTCCTAAGATCCGTGTCTGGCTGTGTGTTTTGTACTGTTGTCTCCTGTTGTCTCCTGTTGTCCCCTGTTGCCTCCTGAGATCTGTGTCTGGCTGCGTGTTTTGTACTGTTGTCTCCTGTTGTCTCCTGTTGCCTCCTGAGATCTGTGTCTGGCTGCGTGCTTTGTACTGTTGTCTCCTGTTGTCCCCTGTTGCCTCCTGAGATCTGTGTCTGGCTGCGTGTTTTGTACTGTTGTCTCCTGTTGTCTCCTGTTGTCTCCTAAGATCTGTGTCTGGCTGCGTGTTTTGTACTGTTGTCTCCTATTGCCTCCTGAGATCTCTGTCTGGCTGCGTGTTTTGTACTGTCGTCTCCTGTTGTCTCCTGTTGTCTCCTGTTGCCTCCTGAGATCTGTGTCTGGCTGAGTGTTTTGTACTGTTGACTCCGGTTGTCCCCTGTTGCCTCCTGAGATCTGTGTCTGGCTGCGTGTTTTGTACTGTTGTCTCCTGTTGTCTCCTGTTGTCTCCTGTTGCCTCCTGAGATCTGTGTCTGGCTGCGTGTTTTGTACTGTCGTCTCCTGTTGTCTCCTGTTGCCTCCTGAGATCTGTGTTTGGCTGCGTGTTTTGTACTGTTGTCTCCTGTTGTCCCCTGTTGTCTCCTGTTGCCTCCTGAGATCTGTGTCTGGCTGCGTAATTTGTACTGTCGTCTCCTGTTGTCTCCTGTTGTCTTCTGTTGCCTCCTGAGATCTGTGTCTGGCTGCGTGTTTTGTACTGTTGTCCCCTGTTGTCCCCTGTTGCCTCCTGAGATCTGTGTCTGGCTGCGTGCTTTGTACTGTCGTCTCCTGTTGTCTCCTGTTGTCTCCTTTTGCTTCCTGAGATCTGTGTCTGGCTGCGTGTTTTGTACTGTTGTCTCCTGTTGTCCCCTGTTGCCTCCTGAGATCTGTGTCTGGCTGCGTGTTTTGTACTGTTGTCTCCTGTTGTCTCCTGTTGCCTCCTGAGATCTGTGTCTGGCTGCGTGTTTTGTACTGTCGTCTCCTGTTGTCTCCTGTTGTCCCCTGTTGCCTCCTGAGATCTGTGTCTGGCTGCGTGTTTTGTACTGTCGTCTCCTGTTGTCTCCTGTTGTCTCCTGAGATCTGTGTCTGGCTGCGTGTTTTGTACTGTCGTCTCCTGTTGTCTCCTGTTGTCCCCTGTTGCCTCCTGAGATCTGTGTCTGGCTGCGTGTTTTGTACTGTCGTCTCCTGTTGTCTCCTGTTGTCTCCTGAGATCTGTGTCTGGCTGCGTGTTTTGTACTGTCGTCTCCTGTTGTCTCCTGTTGTCTACTGAGATCTGTGTCTGACTGCGTGTTTTGTACTGTTGTCCCCTGTTGTCCCCTGTTGCCTCCTGAGATCTGTGTCTGGAAGTGCCAATCTGCTCCAAGCATCAGCTTTAGGTTCGTGTCTCGACTTTGTAATTGTAAATTAATAGAAAAACAGTTTTGATATTCTTCCAGATACACAAACATAATTAGAGTTGGTCATTGCATCAGATTTCAGAGAGCGTGACTGAAGAAAAAATATAATGTCAAGAGAGAGAAAAGATGACACCTGCAGAATAGAGAGATGGTTAGATGGGGAAATCATTTGAGAAAGGGATATACTGTAGGTAGAAAGAAATGGAGAAGGTGGGGAGAGGAAGTAGGGAAGGGGAGAGTTACGGAAGGAAAGGGGAGTAGTAAAACATGATTAATATTTCCCAGACAAGGATGTCTTTCCAGGAAATGACTTTCACACAGTGTAGAATGTCAACCAGCTATGTTGAACTCGTTTACCAAACTCCTCATCACATTTGTTATTCAATGTATTTCATGATTTACTTCAGGATCTAGCAGGATGCTTATCTTACTGTATCATTTCAAATGTTCGGAAAATAAGCACATACCTCACAAATGTACACTATCGTTCAGAAGTTTGGGGTAACTTAGAAATATCCTTGTTTTGAAAGAAAATGTAAAAAAATGTCCATTAAAATAACATAAAACGGGGGGCCTCCCGGGTGGCGCAGTGGTCTAGGGCACTGCATCGCAGTGCTAACTGCGCCACCAGAGTCTCTGGGTTCGCCCCCAGGCTCTGTCGCAGCCGGCCGCGACCGGGAGGTCCGTGGGGCGACGCACAATTGGGCTAGCATCGTCCGGGTTAGGGAGGGTTTGGCCGGTAGGGATTTCCTTGTCTCATCGCGCTCCAGCGACTCCTGTGGCGGGCTGGGCGCAGTGCGCGCTAACCAAGGGGGCCAGGTGCACGGTGTTTCCTCCGACACATTGGTGCGGCTGGCTTCCGGGTTGGAGGCGCGCTGTGTTAAAGAAGCAGTGCGGCTTGGTTGGGTTGTGCCTCGGAGGACGCATGGCTTTCGACCTTCGTCTCTCCCGAGCCCGTACGGGAGTTGTAGCGATGAGACAAGATAGTAATTACTAGCGATTGGATACCACGAAAATTGGGGAGAAAAGGGGATAAAATGTAAAAAAAATATATATATAAATAAATAAATAACATAAAACGGATCAGAAATACAGTATAGACATTGTTAATGTTGTAAATGACCATTGTAGCAAGACACGGCAGATTTTGTATGGAATATCTACATAGGCGTAGAGGCCCATTATCAGCAGCCATCAATCCTGTGTTCCAATGGCACGTTGGGTTAGCTAATCAAAGTTTATCATTTTAAAAGGCTAATTGATCATTAGAAAACCCTTTTGCAATTATGTTAGCACAGCTGAAAACTGTTGTTCTGATTAAAGAAGTAATAAAACTGGCCTTCTTTAGACTAGTTGAGTATCTGGAGCATCAACATTTGTGGGTTCGATTTAAAGGCTCAAAATGGCCAGAAACAAAGACCTTTCTTCTAAAACTTGACACGCCATTTGTGGGAGATCTTGGTGTAACGCTCGTCGGAAGGATGAGACCAAGGTGCAGCGTGGTACGTGTTCATGATTCTTTATTAAATCCGAACTCCAAACAAAACAACAAAAGAACAACGAACGTCACGTTCCGTAGGCTACACAGAGCTAACAAAAAACAACAACCCACAACCTAAGGTGGCAAAACATGCTGCCTAAGTATGATTCCCAATCAGAGACAACGATAGACAGCTGTCCCTGATTGAGAACCATACCCTGCCAAAACATAGAAACACAAATCATAGAAATAAAGAACATAGAATGCCCACCCAAATCACACCCTGACCAAACCAAATAGAGACATAAAAAGGCTCTCTAAGGTCAGGGTGTGACACTTGGATCTATTTTTAAAGCTGCAATGAGCTGCTATGTTGAGGCCCAGCAGCCATGTTGAGGCCCAATGGCTATGTTGAGGCCCAGCTGCCATGTTGACGCCCCATGGCCATGTTGAGGCCCAGACTAATTTGACTCCTAAAGTACCAGCAGCTACTGTGTTTTTCAGCCACCCGAGGGAGAAGTCTGGAGGGAGCTGTAGACACAGATGCACTTTTGATATGCTTTGGACTGATTGCAGTAGCAGGGAAGTCTTGGCCAGATGAAAAATACCAAATGTCTTGTTTTCATGAAGTCTGTTTCCTGACCTACACTTTCCTATGATGCCATGGGCTTAGTGGAAGAAAGGTGGAAAGGTGAGTGTGTGCATGTATTTATATATTTACTGTGCCTTCAGAAAGTAGTCACATCCCTTGACTTATTCCATATATGGTTGTGTTACAGACTGAATTCAAAATGGATTAAATAGATGTTTCCCCCACATCTACACACAATGCCTCATAATGACAAAGTGAAAACATGTTTTTAGAAATATTTGCAAATTTATTGAAAATGAAATACAGAAATATCTGATTTGCATAAGTATTCACATCCCTGAGTCAATACTTTGTAGAAGCACCTTTGGCGGCATTTACAGCTTTGAGTTGTCTCTGGTACTGTATGTCTATCAGCTTTGCACATCTGGATTTGGGGATTTTCTCCCCTTCTTCCTTGCAGATTTTCTCAAACTCTGTTAAGTTAAATGAGTAGCGGCGGTGAACAGCAATCTTCAAGTCTTTCCACAGATTTGAAATGGGATTCAAGTCTAGGCTTTGGCTGGGCCACTCAAGGACTTTCACATTCTTGTTCTGAAGCCATTCCACCATCGCTTTGGCTCTATGCTTGTAGTCATTGTCCTGTTGGAACGTAAATCTTCACCCCACTCTAAGGTTGTTTGCACTCTGAAGCAGGTTCTCATCAAGGATTTGCCTCTATTTGGCTCCATTTATTGTTCCCTCTATCCTTACTAGTCTCCCAGTCCCTGCCACTGAAAAGCATCCCCATAGCACAAGGCTGCCACCACTATGCTTCATGGTTGGGATGGTGTTAGACGGTGATGTGCTGTGTCTAGTTTTCTCCAGACATAGCGCTTTACATTTAGGCTAAACATTAAAAATGTTGTTTCATCAGACCACAGAATATTTTGCCTTATGCTCTGAGTCTTTCATGTGCCCTTTTGCAATCTTCCATGTGCCTTTTTCTCAGGAGTGGCTTCTGTCTGGCAACTCTCCCATGAAGCCCAGCTTGGCAAAGTGCTGTAGAGACTGTTGTCCTTCTGGCAGGTTCTCCAGTCTCAGCCAAAGAACTATGTAGTTCTGTCAGAGTGGTCATTGGGTTCTTGGTCACATCCCTGACCAAGGTCCTTCTTGTCCGGTTCCTCAGTTTGGTCGGAAGGCCAGCTCTAGGCAGATTCTGGGTAGTTCCATGTTTTTCCATTTGCCATTGATAGAGACCACTGTGCTCTTAAACTTTCAACACTCTGGAAATTATTTTCTACACTTCCCCAGATATATGCTACATCACAATTCTAGCTCGGAGATCTACAGACAGTTCCTTGGACTTCATGGTATAGTTTCAGCTCTGACATGCACTGTCAACTGTGGGACCTTATATAGACAGGTGTGTTTATTTCTAAATCATGTCCAAACATTTGAATTGGCTACAGGTGGACTCCAATCAAGTTGTAGTTACAGCTCAAGGATGATCAAAGGACATTGGACACACCTGAGCTCAATTTGGAGTGTCATAGCAAAGGGGTGTGAATACTTATGTAAATGAAAAATGTCTGGATTTCATTTTCAATGAATTTGCAAAAATATCTAAAAACATGCTTCCACGTTGTCATTATGGGGTATTGTGTGTAGATGGGTGAGAAAACATCTGAATACATTTTAAATTCAAGCTGTAATACAACAAAATGTGGAATAAGTCAAGGGGCATGAATACTTTCTGAAGGCTCTGTATATGTTTATATTCACATCATAGAATAAAGAGAACTTTTCTATATCCACTTTCTGTTTCTCTAGTCTCTGAACGGCAGGAACATCAACAGTTAACTTGTCTGGTAATTTGCTCCCTCTCTTGTTTTCCAGAAAGCAAATATTTATCTAATGGAGCAGAGCATAGACCCTGAGACACTTTGCCATGGAGCCGTGGTATTTGAGCTCTGTTAGGAGTTGGAGAGCAGAGTTGGATTTGGTTATTATGAGTCCCAGATGTTGCTTTCAGACGTGTAGAAGAGAGGTGGGGGGGAGGGGAAGGGGGAGGGGGGCTATATCCCTTAGTCCATTGATCTGCTGTGGAACCTCTCTGGGTGGATGGTGAATGTACTGTATACACAGATCTAGAATCAGTTTACCTTCTTCAAATACTTACCTTGGATTAGGACCAAACATGCTACATGGTCTATTACTCTCATCCGCCCATTTATCTGTATGTACCCACACCCAGGCACAATTGCACGGGGCTTTTTTCAGGTCAGGGTGCAACGTTGATTAGCTTTCTCTGGGGATCAAAACCCCTGTAGGCACAGGGTTCCTCCAGAAATACAGTAGTGAGTTAGGGGTGGAGGTGTAGCCATTGGTATTTGTTTGGACTGTGTCCCTATTTCCGTGAATTCTGACCTGAAAGGAAATGTGGCGGGAACCAGAGACAATGGGCTATTGTAAGGTCCAGGTTTATGCTCATGTAAGACTAAAACAGGAAAATGAACTGAAACACACACACACACATCTCTATCTCTCTCTCAATTCAATTTCAATTTAAGGGGCTTATTGGCATGGGAAACAAATGTTTACATTGCCAAAGCAAGTGAAATAGATAATAAACAATAAAAAATCTACAGAAAACATTACACGCACAAAAGTACCAAAATAATAAATACATTTCAATTGTCATATTATGTTTAAATACCGTTTTGTAATGATGTGCAAATAGTTCAAAAGGGAAAATAAATCAACATAAATATAGGTTGTATTTACAATAGTGTTTGTTCTTCACTGGTCGTCCTTTTCTTGTGGCAACAGGTCACAAATATTGATATTGTTGATATTGTTTATCAAATTTTTATTTGTTTTTCGAATTCTATGTGGGTCTGTGTAACCTGAGGGAAATATGTGTCTCTAATATGGTCATACGTTTGGCAGGAGGTTAGGAAGTGCAGATCAGTTTCCACCTCATTTTGTGGGCAGTGTGCACATAGCCTGTCTTCTCTTGAGAGCCATGTCTGCCTACGGCGGCCTTTCTCAATAGCAAGCTATGCTCACTGAGTCTGTACATAGTCAAAGCTTTCCTTAAGTTTGGGTCAGTCACAGTGGTCAGGTATTAGGACTAAGCTGAACCTCTGGGTCCCAGTGGTCAGGTATTAGGACTAAGCTGAACCTCTGGGTCCCAGTGGTCAGGTATTAGGACTAAGCTGAGCCTCTGGGTCCCAGTGGTCAGGTATTAGGACTAAGCTGAGCCTCTGGGTCCCAGTGGTCAGGGATCTTATGGCAAAAGCCAGTTTTGTCCTTTTAGCCTGTATCTGTCCATGTGGTAACAGAGAGCAGGGGAGAGCATGTGTTTATTTAGTTTGAGACATTTTATTTTTTATGTATGTCCGAGGCCCGTTGTGTGTGTGTGTGTGTGTACACGTATTTAACTATTCTTGTGGAGACCAGAATTCCCCACAAGAATAGTAAACAAAAACATTTTGACCAACTGGGGACATTTTGTTGGTCCCCACATGGTCGAATGGTATTTCTAGGGAGTTTAGAGTTAGGGTTAGAATTACGTTGAGGGTTAGGAGCTAGGGTTAGGAGCTAGGGTTAGGTTTAGGGTTAGGAGCTAGGGTTAGGTTTAAGGTTAGGTTTTAGGGTTAAGGTTAGGGTTAGGGTTAGGGGGTAAAATAGGATTTTGAATGGGACTGAATTGTGTGTGTCCCCACAAGGTTAGCTGTGTGTGTGTGTGTGTGTGTTAATAGTAGAGTGTGTTTGTGGCAGTAGACATGGTAGAGTGTGTTTGTGGCAGTAGACATAGTAGATTGGGTTTGTGGCAGTAGACATAGTAGAGTGTGTTTG
The DNA here is from genome assembly GCF_029448725.1 of Salvelinus fontinalis. Taxonomy (NCBI): domain Eukaryota; kingdom Metazoa; phylum Chordata; class Actinopteri; order Salmoniformes; family Salmonidae; genus Salvelinus; species Salvelinus fontinalis. Next base: position 74,293,384 of record NC_074665.1, read on the forward strand.
TGGCAGTAGACATAGTAGATTGTGTTTGTGGCAGTAGACATAGTAGATTGTGTTTGTGGCAGTAGACATAGTAGAGTGTGTTTGTGGCAGTAGACATAGTAGAATGTGTTTGTGGCAGTAGACATAGTACAGTGTGTTTGTGGCAGTAGACATAGTAGAGTGAGTTTGTGGCAGTAGATATAGTAGAATGAGTTTGTGGCAGTAGATATAGTAGAATGGGTTTGTGGCAGTAGATATAGTAGATTGGGTTTGTGGCAGTAGACATAGTAGAGTGTGTTTGTGGCAGTAGACATAGTAGAGTGTGTTTGTGGCAGTAGATATAGTAGAATGAGTTTGTGGCAGTAGATATAGTAGAATGAGTTTGTGGCAGTAGATATAGTAGAATGGGTTTGTGGCAGTAGATATAGTAGAATGGGTTTGTGGCAGTAGATATAGTAGATTGGGTTTGTGGCAGTAGATATAGTAGATTGGGTTTGTGGCAGTAGACATAGTAGAGTGAGTTTGTGGCAGTAGATATAGTAGAATGAGTTTGTGGCAGTAGATATAGTAGATTGGGTTTGTGGCAGTAGATATAGTAGATTGGGTTTGTGGCAGTAGACATAGTAGATTGTGTTTGTGGCAGTAGACATAGTAGAGTGTGTTTGTGGCAGTAGACATAGTAGAGTGTGTTTGTGGCAGTAGATATAGTAGAATGAGTTTGTGGCAGTAGATATAGTAGAATGGGTTTGTGGCAGTAGATATAGTAGATTGGGTTTGTGGCAGTAGATATAGTAGATTGGGTTTGTGGCAGTAGACATAGTAGAGTGGGTTTGTGGCAGTAGACATAGTAGAGTGGGTTTGTGGCAGTAGACATAGTAGAGTGGGTTTGTGGCAGTAGACATAGTAGAGTGAGTTTGTGGCAGTAGATATAGTAGAATGAGTTTGTGGCAGTAGATATAGTAGATTGGGTTTGTGGCAGTAGATATAGTAGATTGGGTTTGTGGCAGTAGACATAGTAGATTGTGTTTGTGGCAGTAGACATAGTAGAGTGTGTTTGTGGCAGTAGACATAGTAGAGTGTGTTTGTGGCAGTAGATATAGTAGAATGAGTTTGTGGCAGTAGATATAGTAGAATGGGTTTGTGGCAGTAGATATAGTAGATTGGGTTTGTGGCAGTAGATATAGTAGATTGGGTTTGTGGCAGTAGACATAGTAGAGTGGGTTTGTGGCAGTAGACATAGTAGAGTGGGTTTGTGGCAGTAGACATAGTAGAGTGGGTTTGTGGCAGTAGATATAGTAGAGTGTGTTTGTGGCAGTAGACATAGTAGAGTGGGTTTGTGGCAGTAGACATAGTAGAGTGGGTTTGTGGCAGTAGACATAGTAGAGTGGGTTTGTGGCAGTAGACATAGTAGATTGTGTTTGTGGCAGTAGATATAGTAGATTGTGTTTGTGGCAGTAGATATAGTAGAGTGTGTTTGTGGCAGCAGATATAGTAGAGTGTGTTTGTGGCAGTAGATATAGTAGAGTGTTTTTGTGGCCGTAGATATAGTAGAGTGGGTTTGTGGCAGTAGACATAGTAGAGTGGGTTTGTGGCAGAAGATATAGTAGATTGTGTTTGTGGCAGTAGATATAGTAGAGTGGGTTTGTGGCAGTAGACATAGTAGAGTGTTTTTGTGGCAGTAGCCATAGTAGAGTGTGTTTGTGGCAGTAGACATAGTATAGTGGGTTTGTCACAGTAGACATAGTAGAGTGTATGTGGCAGTAGACATAGTAGATTGTGTTTGTGAGAGTAAATATAGTAGAGTGTGTTTGTGGAAGTAGACATAGTAGAGTGTGGTTGTGGCAGTAGACATAGTAGAGTGTTTTTGTGGCAGTAGACATAGTAGATTGTGTTTGTGGCAGTAGAAATAGTAGAGTGTGTTTGTGGCAGTAGACATAGTATAGTGGGTTTGTCGCAGTAGACATAGTATAGTGGGTTTGTCGCAGTAGACATAGTAGAGTGTATTTGTGGCAGTAGACATAGTAGATTGTGTTTGTGGCAGTAGACATAGTAGAGTGTGTTTGTGAGAGTAAATATAGTAGAGTGTGTTTGTGGAAGTAGACATAGTAGAGTGTGTTTGTGGCAGTAGATATAGTAGAGTGTGGTTGTGGCAGTAGATATAGTAGAGTGTGGTTGTGGCAGTAGACATAGTAGATTGTGTTTGTGGCAGTAGACATAGTAGATTGTGTTTGTGGCAGTAGACATAGTAGATTGTGTTTGTGGCAGTAGGCATAGTAGAGTGAGTTTGTGGCAGTAGGCATAGTAGAGTGTGTTTGTGGCAGTAGACATAGTAGATTGTGTTTGTGGCAGTAGACATAGTAGAGTGTGTTTGTGGCAGTAGACATAGTAGAGTGTTTTTGTGGCAGTAGACATAGTAGATTGTGTTTGTGGCAGTAGACATAGTAGAGTGTGTTTGTGGCAGTAGACATAGTAGAGTGTGTTTGTGGCAGTAGACATAGTAGAGTGTGTTTGTGGCAGTAGACATAGTAGAGTGTGTTTGTGGCAGTAGACATAGTAGAGTGTTTTTGTGGCAGTAGACAAAATAGATTGTGTTTGTGGCAGTAGACATAGTAGATTGTGTTTGTGGCAGTAGACATAGTAGAGTGTGTTTGTGGCAGTAGACATAGTAGAGTGTGTTTGTGGCAGTAGACATAGTAGAGTGTGTTTGTGGCAGTAGACATAGTAGAGTGTGTTTGTGGCAGTAGACATAGTAGAGTGAGTTTGTGGCAGTAGGCATAGTAGATTGTGTTTGTGGCAGTAGGCATAGTAGATTGTGTTTTTGTGGCAGTAGACATAGTAGAGTGTGTTTGTGGCAGTAGACATAGTAGAGTGTGTTTGTGGCAGTAGACATAGTAGAGTGTGTTTGTGGCAGTAGATATAGTAGAGTGGGTTTGTGGCAGTAGATATAGTAGAGTGGGTTTGTGGCAGTAGACATAGTAGAATGTGTTTGTGGCAGTAGACATAGTAGAATGGGTTTGTGGCAGTAGACATAGTAGATTGGGTTTGTGGCAGTAGATATAGTAGAGTGTTTTTGTGGCAGTAGACATAGTAGAGTGTTTTTGTGGCAGTAGACATAGTAGAGTGTTTTTGTGGCAGACATAGTAGATTGTGTTTGTGGCAGTAGATATAGTAGAGTGTGTTTGTGGCAGTAGACATAGTAGAGTGGGTTTGTGGCAGTAGACATAGTAGAGTGTGTTTGTGGCAGTAGACATATTAGATTGTGTTTGTGGCAGTAAATATAGTAGAGTGTGTTTGTGGAAGTAGACATAGTAGATTGTGTTTGTGGCAGTAGATATAGTAGATTGTGTTTGTGGCAGTAGATATAGTAGAGTGGGTTTGTGGCAGTATACATAGTAGAATGTGTTTGTGGCAGTAGACATAGTAGAGTGGGCTTGTGGCAGTAGACATAGTAGATTGTGTTTGTGGCAGTAGACATAGTAGAGTGTGTTTGTGGCAGTAGACATAGTAGATTGTGTTTGTGAGAGTAAATATAGTAGAGTGTGTTTGTGGAAGTAGACATAGTAGAGTGTGTTTGTGGCAGTAGATATAGTAGAGTGTGGTTGTGGCAGTAGATATAGTAGAGTGTGGTTGTGGCAGTAGACATAGTAGATTGTGTTTGTGGCAGTAGACATAGTAGATTGTGTTTGTGGCAGTAGACATAGTAGATTGTGTTTGTGGCAGTAGGCATAGTAGAGTGAGTTTGTGGCAGTAGGCATAGTAGAGTGTGTTTATGGCAGTAGACATAGTAGATTGTGTTTGTGGCAGTAGACATAGTAGAGTGTGTTTGTGGCAGTAGACATAGTAGAGTGTTTTTGTGGCAGTAGACATAGTAGATTGTGTTTGTGGCAGTAGAAATAGTAGAGTGTGTTTGTGGCAGTAGACATAGTAGAGTGTGTTTGTGGCAGTAGACATAGTAGAGTGTGTTTGTGGCAGTAGACATAGTAGAGTGTTTTTGTGGCAGTAGACAAAATAGATTGTGTTTGTGGCAGTAGACATAGTAGATTGTGTTTGTGGCAGTAGACATAGTAGAGTGTGTTTGTGGCAGTAGACATAGTAGAGTGTGTTTGTGGCAGTAGACATAGTAGAGTGTGTTTGTGGCAGTAGACATAGTAGAGTGTGTTTGTGGCAGTAGACATAGTAGAGTGAGTTTGTGGCAGTAGGCATAGTAGATTGTGTTTGTGGCAGTAGGCATAGTAGAGTGTTTTTGTGGCAGTAGACATAGTAGAGTGTGTTTGTGGCAGTAGACATAGTAGAGTGTGTTTGTGGCAGTAGACATAGTAGAGTGTGTTTGTGGCAGTAGATATAGTAGAGTGGGTTTGTGGCAGTAGATATAGTAGAGTGGGTTTGTGGCAGTAGACATAGTAGAATGTGTTTGTGGCAGTAGACATAGTAGAGTGGGTTTGTGGCAGTAGACATAGTAGATTGGGTTTGTGGCAGTAGATATAGTAGAGTGTTTTTGTGGCAGACATAGTAGATTGTGTTTGTGGCAGTAGACATAGTAGATTGTGTTTGTGGCAGTAGATATAGTAGAGTGTGTTTGTGGCAGTAGACATAGTAGATTGGGTTTGTGGCAGTAGACATAGTAGAGTGGGTTTGTGGCAGTAGACATAGTAGAGTGTGTTTGTGGCAGTAGACATATTAGATTGTGTTTGTGGCAGTAAATATAGTAGAGTGTGTTTGTGGAAGTAGACATAGTAGATTGTGTTTGTGGCAGTAGACATAGTAGATTGTGTTTGTGGCAGTAGATATAGTAGAGTGGGTTTGTGGCAGTATACATAGTAGAATGTGTTTGTGGCAGTAGACATAGTAGAGTGGGCTTGTGGCAGTAGACATAGTAGATTGTGTTTGTGGCAGTAGATATAGTCGAGTGTTTTTGTGGCAGATATAGTAGATTGTGTTTGTGGCAGTAGACATAGTAGATTGTGTTTGGCAGTAGATATAGTAGAGTGGGTTTGTGGCAGTAGATATAGTAGAGTGGGTTTGTGGCAGTAGACATAGTAGAGTGGGTTTGTGGCAGTAGACATAGTAGAGTGGGTTTGTGGCAGTAGACATATTAGATTGTGTTTGTGGCAGTAAATATAGTAGAGTGTGTTTGTGGAAGTAGACATAGTAGATTGTGTTTGTGGCAGTAGACATAGTAGATTGTGTTTGTGGCAGTAGACATAGTAGATTGTGTTTGTGGCAGTAGACATGGTAGATTGTGTTTGTGGCAGTAGACATAGTAGATTGTGTTTGTGGCAGTAGATATAGTAGAGTGTGTTTGTGGCAGTAGACATAGTAGAGTGTGTTTGTGGCAGTAGACATAGTAGAGTGTGTTTGTGGCAGTAGACATAGTAGAGTGAGTTTGTGGCAGTAGACATAGTAGAAAGTTTTTGTGGCAATAGACATAGTAGAGTGTGTTTGTGGCAGTAGACATAGTAGAGTGTTTTTTGGCAGTAGACATAGTAGATTGTTTTTGTGGCAGTAGACATAGTAGATTGTGTTTGTGGCAGTAGACATAGTAGATTGTGTTTGTGGCAGTAGATATAGTAGAGTTTGTTTGTGGCCGTAGATATAGTAGAGTGTTTTTGTGGCAGTAGACATAGTAGCCTGTGTTTGTAGCAGTAGACATAGTAGATTGTGTTTGTGGCAGTAGATATAGTAGAGTGTGTTTGTGGCAGTAGACATAATAGAGTGTTTTTGTAGCAGTATATATAGTAGAGTGGGTTTGTGGCAGTAGACATAGTAGAGTGTGTTTGTGGCAGTAGACATAGTAGAGTGTGTTTGTGGCAGTAGACATAGGAGAGTGTGTTTGTGGCAGTAGACATAGTAGATTGTGTTTGTGGCAGTAGATATAGTAGAGTGTGTTTGTGGCAGTAGATATAGTAGAGTGTGTTTGTGGCAGTAGACATAGTAGAGTGGGTTTGTGGCAGTAGACATAGTAGAGTGGGTTTGTGGCAGTAGACATAGTAGATTGTGTTTGTGGCAGTAGATATAGTAGAGTGTGTTTGTGGCAGTAGACATAGTAGAGTGGGTTTGTGGCAGTAGACATAGTAGAGTGTATTTGTGGCAGTAAATATAGTAGATTGTGTTTGTGGCAGTAAATATAGTAGAGTGGGTTTGTGGCAGTAGACATAGTAGAGTGGGTTTGTGGCAGTAGACATAGTAGATTGGGTTTGTAGCAGTAGACATAGTAGATTGGGTTTGTGGCAGTAGATATAGTAGAGTGTGTTTGTGGCAGTAGACATAGTAGAGTGTTTTTGTAGCAGTATATATAGTAGAGTGGGTTTGTGGCAGTAGACATACTGCCACAGACCCACTCTACTCTGTCTACTGCCACAAACATACTCTACTATATTTACTGCCACAAACCCACTCTACTATGTCTACTGCCACAAACCCACTCTACTATGTCTACTGCCACAAACACACTCTACTATATCTACTGCCACAAACACAATCTACTATGTCTACTGCCACAAACCCACTCTACTATGTCTACTGCCACAAACACACTCTACTATGTCTGCTGCCACAAACACACTCTACTATGTCTGCTGCCACAAACACACTCTACTATGTCTACTGCCACAAACACACTCTGCAAAATCTGGACCCTTACAAATCAGCCGGGCTAGATAATCTGGACCCTTTCTTTCTACAACTATCTGCTGAAATTGTTGCCACCCCTATTACCAGCCTTTTCAACCTCTCTTTCGTGTCGTCTGAGATTCCCAAAGATTGGAAAGCAGCTGCGGTTATCCCCCTCTTCAAAGGGGGGGACACTCTTGACCCAAACAGCTACAGACCTATATCTATCCTACCCTGCCTTTCTAAGGTCTTCGAAAGCCAAGTCAACAAACAGATTACCGACCATTTCGAATCCCACCATACCTTCTCCGCTATGCAATCTGGTTTCAGAGCTGGTCATGGGTGCACCTCAGCCACGCTCAAGGTCATAAACAATATCTTAACCGCTATCGATAGGAAACAGTACTGTGCAGCCATATTCATTGACCTGGCCAAGGCTTTTGACTCTGTCAATCACCACATCCTCATCGGCAGACTCGACAGCCTTGGTTTCTCTAATGATTGCCTCGTCTGGTTCACCAACTACTTCTCTGATCGAGTTCAGTGTGTCAAATCGGAGTGTCTGTTGTCCGGACCTCTGGCAGTCTCTATGGGGGTGCCACAGGGTTAAATTCTTGGACCGACTCTCTTCTCTGTATACATCAATGATGTCGCTCTTGCTGCTGGTGAGTCTCTGATCCACCTCTACGCAGACGACACTATTCTGTATACTTCTGGCCCTTCTTTTGACACTGTGTTAACAACCCTCCAGGCAAGCTTCAATGCCATACAACTCTCCTTCCGTGGCCTCCAATTGCTCTTAAATACAAGTAAAACTAAATGCATGCTCTTCAACCGATCGCTGCCTGCACCTGCCCGCCTGTCCAACATCACTACTCTGGACGGCTATGACTTAGAATATGTGGACAACTACAAATACCTAGGTGTCTGGTTAGACTGTAAACTCTCCTTCCAGACTCACATCAAACATCTCCAATCCAAAGTTAAATCTAGAATTGGCTTCCTATTCCGCAACAAAGCATCCTTCACTCATGCTGCCAAACATACCCTTGTAAAACTGACCATCCTACCAATCCTCGACTTCGGTGATGTCATTTACAAAATAGCCTCCAAAACCCTACTCAATAAATTGGATGCAGTCTATCACAGTGCCATCCGTTTTGTCACCAAAGCCCCATATACTACCCACCACTGCGACCTGTACGCTCTCGTTGGCTGGCCCTCGCTTCATACTCGTCGCCAAACCCACTGGCTCCAGGTCATCTACAAAACCCTGCTAGGTAAAGTCCCCCCTTATCTCAGCTCGCTGGTCACCATAGCAGCACCTACCTGTAGCACGCGCTCCAGCAGGTATATCTCTCTGGTCACCCCCAAAACCAATTCTTCCTTTGGCCGCCTCTCCTTCCAGTTCTCTGCTGCCAATGACTGGAACGAACTACAAAAATCTCTGAAACTGGAAACACTTATCTCCCTCACTAGCTTTAAGCACCAGCTGTCAGAGCAGCTCATAGATTACTGCACCTGTACATAGCCCATCTATAATTTAGCCCAAACAACTACCTCTTTACCTACTGTATTTATTTATTTTGCTCCTTTGCACCCCATTATTTCTATCTCTACTTTGCACCTTCTTCCACTGCAAACCAACCATTCCAGTGTTTTTTTTACTTGCTATATTGTATTTACTTCGCCACCATGGCCTTTTTTATATTTTTATTTATATATATTTTTTATTTGCCTTCACCTCCCTTATCTCACCTCACTTGCTCACATTGTATATAGACTTATTTTTCACTGTATTATTGACTGTATGTTTGTTTTACTCCATGTGTAACTATGTGTTGTTGTATGTGTCGAACTGCTTTGCTTTATCTTGGCCAGGTCGCAATTGTAAATGAGAACGTGTTCTCAATTTGCCTACCTGGTTAAATAAAGGTGAAATTATTATTATTTTTTTTTTTTAAAGTGACCAGTGATTCCGTGTCTATGTACTTAGGGCAGGAGCCTCTAAGGTGCAGGGTTGAGTAACCGGGTGGTAGCTGGCTAGTGACCGTGACTCAGGGCAAGGTACTGGGTGGAGGCTGGCTAGTGATGGCTATTTAACAGTCTGATGGCCTAGAGATAGAAGCTGTTTTTCAGACTCTCAGTCCAACCTTTGATGCACCTGTACTGTCCTCGCCTTCTGTATGATAGCGGGGTGAACAGGCCGTGACTCGGGTGGTCGATGTCCTTGGTGATCTTTTTGGCCTTCCTGTGACATCGGGTGCTGTAGGTGTCCTGGAGGGCAGGCAGAGAGCTCTGCGGTTGTGGGTGGTGCAGTTGCCATACCAGGCAGTGATACAGTCCAATAGGATGCTCTCAATGGTGCATCTGTAAAAGTTTGTGAAGGTCTTAGGGGCCAAGCCAAATTTCTTCAGCCTCTTGAGGCGCTGTTGCGATATTGACAATTGTAAAGCTCCTCATGTACCACAAATAGTGGTATATGTAAATGTAATAGTGGTACATGTAAATGTCTTCTTTAAGAGGAGCCTCTTAAAGAAGAAGTTACAGGTCTGTGAGAACCAGAAATCTTGCTTGTTTGTAGGTGACCAAATACTTATTTTCCATAATTTGCAAATAAATTCATAAAAAATCCTACAATGTGATTTTCTGGATTTTTTTCTCTCATTTTGTCTGTCATAGTTGAAGTGTACCTATGATGAAAATTACAGGCCTCTCTCATCTTTTTAAGTGGGAGAACTTGCACAATTGGTGGCTGACTAAATACTTTTTTGCCCCACTGTATAATCTTTGTAAATGATATCATAAATAGGAATATATGGAAATGTCTGCTCTACACAAAGTTTCAACCAACTAGCTGCAGCATTACCGCAAAAATGTAAGGAGAAGAAAGTAAGGAACTTGTCTGTCGGTCCTGCATTAAACAAATGAATTGGCTTAAAGAAAATTGTGATAAATAAAACTATACCAATTTCATTTAAGGACCAAAAAATTGACAGCTGTGCCATATAGATTGCAAAATAGTTGGGAAGAGATTTTCAATGTACCGATTCCATGGCAGTGATACTCAAAATAAGGCAGGATTCAAAACTTTAAAATGTTTCTATTTAAATTATTATATAAAATTCCTGCAACAAATAGAATGTTATATATAGATGAGGGATACAACCTTCCCAGCTCTGCAGATTTTTCTGCGAAGAGACAGAATCATTAGATAACTTGTTTTGGTAATGTCCAGAGGGGTTGGGTTAAATGCGGAAGACACATTTCAGTTGAAGGCATTCAGATGTAGAACTGACTAGGTATCCCCCTTTCCATATGTAGCTTGTTTTTGGTCACAGGTTCAGGAATGGATGAATAATTGCAACATTTGCCCGGAGCTAACTCTGCAAATAGCACTGCTGGGTGATTTAAAAAGTCATAGTTAATCAATCAATGGTATAATAACACTCTTAGCAAAAATGTTTTTCTTTCATTTACAATATGTAGAATCTATGCGAATATAAAGGTTCAGAACTTTTGTGAAACAGCACAGTTAAAAGATATATAGCAAATAGAAATCAAAACTGGACGGTGTTCAGAGATAGATGGGAGGGGTTGAGGGAAGCTGAAGGATTGGACTAAAAACAAACAAAAGATAACTAATGTCAAATACTGTGTCCGTAAAATGTATATAGTATATATAAGCTGGAAGTTGAAGCCTAAGTGTTGTTGTCCATTAGTTTACTCCAATTAGGGGACGGATGGTAGGATTAAGGGAAAATAATAAAGGAAAATATATTTTTACACTTTCAAAAAAATATGGAGGATTGGAAATGATGCAGACAATCACACTGATGGAAGCCGCAATCTATCTGCAATATTAAAGCTGATCTGATCTAAACTGCAAATATTGTACAATCCAGGTGTGCAAAGCTCTTAGAGAATTACCCTGAAAGACTGACAGCTGTAATCGCTGCCAAAGGTAATTCTAACTCTATGTATTGAATAAGGGTGTGAATACTTATGTAAATTATATACTTCTGTATTTCATTTTCAGTAAATTTGCTAACATTTCAACAACAACATAAAATGCACTTTGTCATTATGGGGTATTGTGTGTAGGTGGGTGAGCAAAAAAATATGTTTTGATCAATTTTGAATTCAGGTTGTATCACAACAAAATGTGGAACAAGTCAAAGGGTATGACTACTTTCTGAAGGCACTGTAAGTGTTTCTCCAATGACTATTCAGAATCCTTTTATTTAGTGTATCGTTGAAGTCTTCCACCATGGCATTGCATGGTCTGACCAAGAGTATCTGGAAGTATTTACAATGTCTTATAATTAAATGGGTGGCTTAAGGCTGCTATAGAAATACTCTCAGGGAGGACTACTCACTGAGCTGAACTTGAACTTCCAAGTTCAAATAATGGCTGGAATGGGGAGAATGGAATGGTATTTGATACATTCCACTTATTCCACTCCAGCCATTACCACGAGCCAGTCCTTACCAATTAATGTGACACCAACCTCATGTGGTGCAGGTATGTGGATGTCTGTGTTACTACTGTTCTCTCCCGGAAATCACACCCAAACTATAAGAATGTAACCCAGCCTAGTCTGCTTCCTCACTGGGTCATACCCCTTGCCCTGCCCTACTGTAGCGCCTCCAAAATGGCATTCTATTCACTTTATATTGCACTACTTTTGACCAGAGCCGTTTGGGCTCTGGTCAATATATATAGGGAAAAGTTGCCATTTGGGATGCACTCCAGGCGCCTGTCTGAGGTCCTCCAGAAAAGGCCTGTTGAACCAGACGCACAGCGGACTGGCATTTCCTGTGGGCGGGGCCAGAAGAGAGGCAGAAACATTCCTGGGCCAGGCACCTCCGCTTCCTGTCTCTGTTCACACCCCGCTGAAAGACATGATTCCTGCCTCTCCCTCAATGCTCAACACAGTATCAGTATAGCAGACAGCCATGACTGGCTGTAAGTGTAAAGTGTTCCAATCTAATGTATTAAGGTGATTACTGTACATGAGAGAGGAATGATTTGCATGGCATGTCCCCCATGATGTATAGATGTATGTCTATACATACCTCCCATGCCAGTACGGTGTGTGTTAGTGTTATGTCTCGTGGGGGATGTGTGGTGTCATTTGGTGTGACTATTGCATCTTCTGAAGGGTGGGTATGTATTCAACAGCTGACCAGGGGGAGGAGAGGGGGGACAGAGGACTACCGTTGGCTGGGGTCTCTCATTTCACATTGAGAATAATGAGAATGGAGAGGAAGGGTAGTGAGTGGAAGAGAAAGAAATATATACTATATAGGCTCCTATAACAGGTTTAAAATTGCAACCCATTTATTAATGGACAAATATTTTGCCCTGTTAGAGAATGACTGGATCAAAAAGGTCCCTCATATAATAGTTCCTATGCTAAATAATGAGTATTTTCTCCTTTGCTACCACTCATGTTACAGTTAACTGAATGATTCAATGGCCCATTTAGACTGGCATAATGTTGCATTTCTGTGTCCATAGTACCCTCTACTGGAAAAGTGGATGAACAACTGACCATTTGTTTACTTCTGTCATCTCATTTTAATCAACTGAAGCAAAATCAATTCTCTTAGAAAATAGACATACTGGAACAAATCGATATGAACAAAAACAAATGGAACAAAGTAAATTGAATCATTCCAAGTTTTGGTCGAAAATAGAGATCTCAGAGATGGTGGTATAATGGTTATTCAGAGATCAAAATCAAATCAAATCAAATTGTATTTGCCACAGGCACTGAATACAACAGTGCATGTGGGGGGGGGGGGGGGGGGGGGTCAATGTAAATAGTCCGGTGGCCATTTTATGAATTGTTCAGCAGTCTTAAGGCTTGGGTGTAGAAGCTGTTAAAGAGCTTTTTGGACCTAGACTTGGTGCTCCGGTACCGCTTGCCGTGTGGTAGCAGAGAGAACAGTCTATGACTTGGGTGACTGGAGTCTTTGACAATTTTTTGGGCCTTCTGACACCGCCTGGTATAGAGGTCCTGGATGGCAGGAAGCTTGGCCCCAATGATATACTGGGCCGTACGCACTACCCTCTGTAGAGCCTTACGGTGAGATGCAGAGCAGTTTCCACACCAGGTGGTGATGTAACCGGTCAGGATGCTTTCAATGCTGCTGCTGTAGAACCTTTTGAGGATCTGGAAACCCATGCCAAATCTTTTCAGTCTGCTTAAGGGGAAAATGTGTTGTCGTGCCCTCTTCACGACTGTCTTAGTGTGTTTGGACCATGGTAGTTTGTTGGTGATGTGGACACCAAGGAGCTTGAAACTCTCAACCCACTCCACTCCAGCCCCATCGATGTGAATGGGGGCGTATTCGGCCCTCCTTTGCCTGTAGTCCACGATCATTTCCTTTGTCTTGCTCAAGTTGAGGGAGAGGTTGCTGTCCTGGCACCACACCGCCAGGTCTCTGACCTCCTCCCTATAGGCTGTCTCATCATTGTCAGTGATCAGGCCTACCACTGTTGTGTCGTCAGCAAACTTAATGATGGTGTTGGAGTCGTGCTTGGTCACACAGTCATGTGTGAACAGGGAGTACAGGAGGGGACTAAGCACGCACCCCTGAGGGGCCCTCGTGTTGATGATCAGCGTGGCAGATGTGGCAGATGTGTTACCGACTGGGTGTGGCACGTCAGGAAGTCCAGGATCCAGTCGCAGAGGGAGGTGTTTAGTCCCAGGGTCCTTAGCTAAGTGATGAGCTTTGTGGGTACTATGGTGTTGAACGCTGAGCTGTAGTCAATGAAAAGCATTGTCACATAAGAGCTGTGTGGAGTGCGATATATATTGTGTCATCTGTGGATCTGTTGGGTCGGTATGCGAATTGGAGTGGGTCTAGGGTTTCCAGGATGATGGTGTTGATGTGAGCCATGACCAGCCTTTCAAAGCACTTCATGGCTACCAACATGAGTGCTACAGGGCGGTAGTCATTTAGGCAGGTTACTTTTGCTTTTTTTGGGGTGCAGGGACTATGGTGGTCTGCTTGAAACATGTAGGTATTACAGACTCAGTCAGGGATAGGTTGAAAACGTCAGTGAAGACACTTGCCAGTTGGTCCACGCATACTATGAGTACACGTCCTGGTAATCTGTCTGGCCGCGCGGCATTGTGAATGTTGAGCTGTTTAAAGGTCTTGCTCACATCGGCTACAGAGAGCGTGATCACACAGTCGTCCGGAACAGCTGGTGCTCTCATGCATGCTTCAGTGTTCCTTGCCTCGAAGCGAGCATAAAAGGCATTTAGCTAATCTGGTAGGCTCGCATCACTGGGCAGCTTGTGGCTGGGTTTCCCTTTGTAGTCCATAATAGTTTGCAAGCCCTGACAAATCCGATGAGCATAGGATTCAATCTTAGTCCTGTATTGACGCTTTGCCTGTTGGATGGTTTGTCTGAGGGCCTTGCGGGATTTCTTATAAGTGTCCGGATTCGTGTCCCGCTCCTTGAACGCGGCAGCTCTAGCCTTTAGCTCGGGGGGGTTGCCTGTAATCCATAGCTTCTGGTTGGGATACGTACGTACAGTCACTGTGGGGACGACATTGTCAAAGCACTTATTGATGAAGCCGGTGTCTAAGGTGGTATACTCCTCAATGCCCCTAGATGAATCTCGGAACATATTCCAGTCTGTGCTAGCGTTAGCGTTGCATTCGCGTCATCTGACCACTTCCGTATTGAGCGAGGCATTGGTTCTTCATGCTTTAGTTTTTGCTTGTAAGCAGGAATCAGGAAGATGGAAAGATAGAATTATGGTCAGATTTGCCAAATTTGGATGAGCATTTTCTTGTTTGCTAATGGCCTTACACAGCTTGTTGAGGGCAGTCTTTGTGCCAGCGTCAGTTTGTGGTGGTAAATAGAATGCTACGAAAAATATGGATGAAAACTCTCTTGGTGGATAGTGTGGTCTACAGTTTGTCATGAGGTACTCTACCTCAGACGAGCTATACCTCAAGACTTCCTTAATATTAGACATTGGCACCAGCTGTTATTGACAAATAAACACCCACCCCTCGTCTTACCAGACGTAGCTGTTCTGTCCTGCCGATGCACAGAATACCCTGCCAACTGTATATTATCTGTGTCCACATTCAGCCACGACTCTATGAAACATAAGATATAAAATAAAAAAATGTATGTCCCGTTGGTAGGATAGTCTCAAACGGAGATCATCCAGTTTATTCTCCAGTGATTGCACGTTGGCCAATAGAACAGATGGTAGAGGCCGGTTACCCACTCGCCGACAAATTCTCACAAGGCACCCCGATCTCCGCCCCCTGTATTTCCGTCATTTCTTCAAGTGAATGACAGGGATTTGGGCCTGGTCTCGGAGAAGCAGTATATTCTTTGCGTCGGACTCATTAAAGAAAAAATCTTTGTCCATTATTCAGAGGTTGTATAATGGTTGTTCAGAGGTGGTATGAGGGTTGTGTTCAGCTTTCGCTGTGTTTTATCTTCTAGGAGGTCTTCTCACAAAGGGAATAGAGCTGTCACGCCCTGACCTTAGTTATCTTTGTTTTCTTTATTATTTTGGTTAGGTCTGGGTGTGACATGGGGGATGTATGTGTTTTGTCTTTTCTAGGGGTTTTGTATGTTTATGGGGTGTTTACTAGTCTAGGTGTTTGTATGTCTATGTTTGCCTAGATTGGCTCTCAAATAGAGGCAGCTGTTTATCGTTGTCGCTGATTGGGAACCATATTTAGGCAGCCATATTCCGTTGGGTATTTCGTGGGTTATTGTCTATGTTAGTTGCTTGTGTCTGCACTATTATATATAGCGTCACGTTCGTTTTGTTGTTTTGTATTAGTTTGGTTAGTGTTTTCTTCTTAAATAAATAGAAGAATGTATTCACTTCATGCTGCGCCTTGGTCCTCCTCTCTTCCACATTATGACGGACGTGACAAGAGCAGCTCAATCTGTTCAGCATACTCAAATCCTGGGCTGTGGACTAAGGCAGAACATGAACAAATCATGATAGGACAGCATGGTAAAACTCAAATGATTATATTTTTTCTTTAACGCTACAAAGTGATTTCAATCCACATTCCAAAGACTGGGTGTAAAACCCCTGCCACCCTGCCCTGTTCTCCCCAGTCCCGAACATTCTTCCCTGTTCTTCTCACCATCCTGAGGTCACCAGGATCAGGGGGATGTTGTCCAGTTCACAATGTCACGGAATGCTGATATTCCAGTCTGACCCTGTCCAATGTCCTCAAGGCAGTCCAGGTGACAACCCAACTTACCTGTCAATCAACCATCCAGAGGCACACCTGAGGTGAGCACTTAACATTACAACTCACTTTATACAGTATCAACATTATTTATGTCCACAATAAACGCCATGACAGTTTAGGTATGATATTGGTATTGTCATCTGACAAGACTATATTGCTGTATTTGGTTTTGACATGCATCAGAAAAATAAGATGGCAGACCATTGAAGTGGATAGCTCTGAGGTAGTCTGGTCTGGTCTGGTCTGGTCTGGTCGAGAGAGAGAGAGAGAGAGAGAGAGAGAGAGAGAGAGAGAGAGAGAGAGAGAGAGAGAGAGAGAGAGAGAGAGAGAGAGAGAGAGAGAGAGAGAGAGAGAGAGAGAGAGAGAGAGAGAGAGAGAGAGAGAGAGAGAGAGAGAGAGAGAGAGAGAGAGAGAGAGAGAGAGAGAGAGAGAGAGAGAGAGAGAGGAGAGAGAGAGAGAGAGAGAGAGAGAGAGAGAGAGAGAGAGAGAGAGAGAGAGAGAGAGAGAGAGAGAGAGAGAGAGAGAGAGAGAGAGAACAACTGCAGCCTCCCATATGCCCCAACTGCTTTCCAGATTCCACCTTGAGGTGGCAAGTGAGGGATAAATCCATATTGTGCCTTCTTGATGCACAATAGAGTACCACAGTAGCAGGGGCGAAAATCTGATGTCAACCTTTGAGGGGACAATTACATTAAATTTTCTCAAGAGCAATTCCTGAGGGGGACACCAAAAGTAGTGCTGTAACACATAGCCTACGTTGTAATATATTAAATGTATATTGAGGAACCATAATTCCTACAACTGGATAATTGATAGGTACAGTAGTTAACTGAAGGGTTTTCCCAACTTGTTCAAATGTTTAAATCATTATAATTCTACTAATAATAATAGTTATAGCAGTGCTCCTTACCAGTCCAGTATGTATGCAGGTATTCGTACTTACAACCAGCAATATCAAGAAAGGTCAGTAGGTGACAATGGTACTGTACACTGTATGGGTGTAGTTTTCATAAATACAACGAACATGGTGTGATCACATCTAAAAGAATCTCCATTGAGACCCATCACAAAGTTGGTCTCCGTATTGAATTGACCTTTTAATTTGACTTTTTCTGATACATTTATATAGTCATTAAATATGTGCACCTGGCCTGAGTCTACTACAATATCTTTGCAAGAACAAAAAGCTTAAAATAAGTACAGTTCTAAAAGCAAGATAACTACTTCAATGAAAAACCCAAACAAATCAAACAAAATATCCTTCAGTCAGTGTCTCAACTCTTCAAACAGCAGCTATGGACAAGTATGTCGCACAAACTATGCAATTTTAAATAAAATAACATGAAATAAATAATTTGTAAGTGTACTGAAAACTACTAAACAAAAGAACAAATATCAATTACACCAAGGGTTCTCAAACAGGGGTCCATGGACTAATTGCAAGGGGTCCATGAAATAAAAAAGTGTAATGAATGTAGTCAGTACCACAAGGTTTCCAGTAAGTTTACATATAATATAGAGGGGGTGGAGGTCCCTGAGGACCGCTCAAAACCTTGCCTGCCTTGCCTTGCCTCAAAATATGCAGGGGTTCCATAAACTGACGATAGCAAAGATTCCATCTTTGACGACGCCACATAAATGGAATAGGTACTAACTAGCTTGATAGTTAATGTTTGCTTTAGTTTGCGCGCTAGCTATGCAAATTCAGCTAGTGTGTGAACCCTGCCAACATAAAATAAATAAATAACATTGCTATGGACCTGCTATGGATTGACTGGATTACCTCACGTCAGTTACGTACATGTCCCTTTCGGACAGTAGATACGAACCCTTTATTACCTTGCCAGCTAAAGAACTGGCAGTGGATCAAACCATCGTAAGGCAAAGGGAGGGGGAGGTCGCAATCTTTTGAAACTTAAAAACGCGCTATTAAGTGTCTATAATCAGCACAAGTGCTTTCATTGCGTATTATTAATATTATTGAAATGACATAGTTATGTTTACAGTGATATATTGGGGGGGACAAATCATATTTTTCCCAAGATGGGGGGGTCGTGTCCCCCCCGTCCCCCCTGGGATTTCCGCCTATGCACAGTAGGAGTCGTAATACTCATAAAAACCTAGTGGTCAAACAGGGAAATAGTTCCAATATTTTTTTCCACTATTCATGTTTCCCATAGGGCATTTTTGAAACACTGAAAATAAGGCCTGTGTTTCATGTCGGCTTAGCCTGGCGTGACATTCTGGTAACTGTGTAAATCTCTCTAAGACAAGGTGACTTTTATCAATATATTTGCCTATATTTACCCCAAAGAATTTAACACTCATTAGTTGCTAATGTGGCTATCATAAAGAACTACAAATGCCATGATGATCTGGATGAGACTGCCAAATCAAGGCAAAGGTAAGAATCTCTGGATTAACTATCTAATGTTAGCTAAATGTAGTAATGAATAAATTGGCTACATTTCTTTAAATGGACAATTCTGTGAACTGTCTTGTGCAAGTTTTAAATTGACACAATACTTGTTAGCAAAGGTGTCAGCTAGAGATGATGTGCAGGAGCTTGCAGCGATTTGTAGTTTTGCATGATGTCTACTTTGATGCTAATTAGCATTTTCCAATCTGAGAGTAAATAGAGCCGAATATATTGATAAAAGTCACCTTGTCTGAGAGATTTACATCGTTATCGAAACGTCACGCCAAGGTAAGCTTACAAGAAACACAGCCCTTATTTGAAGTGTTTTTCCTATGGGAAAAATTTATGGTGGAAAAATTATCGGAACCATTTCCCTGTTTGACTGATAGGTTTTATGGGTATTACGACATCTCCACTCTTGGGCTCTATAGCAGTTGGGCAATTCCATGGAAAGAATTATGCTGAGACTCAAAAACCATTGATTTCTAAGTTTAGCAAACCAAACTCTATTCACAAGTACTACTTTTAACAATTTTTACAGAAAATTTAACAAAAACACATTGACTGGAAAAACTGTGCAGACGCCAAGTTTGGTAACAGAATAAAAGTAAAACCTCCGTTTTTTTATGAGAACATTTTTTCCCAAAACTCTGTTATATATCTGTTCTGAGATTCAAAGATGTCTGCAGAAAAAATGGGTGTCAGCTATGACATGAAACCTTGAGTTTGAAAAAAAAGCTATTTTAGTTATTGAACTACAGTAAGTGAAGTGGATTTACACCCAGTAACATAATTATAGGAATAGCAGCATGGGTCCATGATCTTTACTATACATAAATTAATATTTATAAATATGAATGTCATTCTCTTCATGGTGATGTATCCTGAATAGGTACACAAAGGTAGAAATATGCAATATCCTCGTTTGCATGTTTGGGTACTATGTTACAAACGGGCTATTATTCTAATGTATGTACGGTACAGCACAGTACAGCACACTTCATTATAGTACAGTAGAGTGCAGTAAAGTTCAGAACAGTACTGTACAATCCACTACTGTACTCTAATATGCTCTACTGTATTCTACTGTACTAAACTCTACTGTACTCTACTCCACTGTACTGTACGGAACTCTACTGTACTGTACTAAACTCTACTGTACTGTACTGTACTCTACTGTGCTTTACTAAACTCCACTGTATTGTACTGAACTCTACTGTACTGAACTTTACTGTACTGTGCTGTACTCTACTCTACTGTGCTTTACTGAACTCTACTGTACTGTACTGAACTCCACTGTATTGTACTGAACACACACACTGTACTGTGCCGAACTGAACTCTACTGTACAGTACTAAATTCTACTGTACTGAATTCTACTGAACTCTACTGTACTGAACTAAACTCAACTCAACTCTAGTGTAATGTACTGAACTCTACTGTGCGGCAATGACCTCTACTATACTGTACTGTACTGAACTCTATTGTACTGTACTGAACTCTCGGGTCCTCTACTCTACTGTACTGTACTGAACTCTACTGTACTGTGCTGAACTCTACTGTGCTGTACTGAACTCTACTGAACTGTACTGAACTCTACTGTACTGAACTCTACTGAACTGTACTGAACTCTACTGTACTGAACTAAACTCTACTGTAATGTACTGAACTTTACTGTGCTGTACTGAACTCTACTGCACTGTACTCTACTGAATTCTACTTTACTTTACTCCACTGTACTGTACTCGACTGTACTGAACTTGACTGTACTGAACTCGACTGTACGGAACTCTACTGTACCGTACTGTACTCTACTGTGCTTTACTGAACTCTACTGTACTGTACTGAACTCTACTGTACTGTACTGTACTCTACTGTGCTGTACTGAACTCTACTGTACTGTACTCTACTGTACTGTACTGAACTATACTGTACTGTACTGAACTTTACTGTACTGTACCAAACTCTACTGCACTGTGCTGTACTGGACTCTACTGTACTGTGCTGTACTGTACTGTGTTGTACTGAACTCTACTGTACTGAACTATTGTACTTTATTTACTTTAACTTACTGTACTCTTCTGTGCTCTATTGTACCATACTGTACTGCACTGTACTGAACTGTACTGTACTGAACTCTATTGCACTGTGCTGTGGTGTACTGTATTGAAATCTACTGTACTGTACTGAACTGTACTGAACTCTACTGCACTCTACTGAACTCTACTGTACTGTACTGAACTCTACTGTGCTGTGCTCTACTGAATTCTACTGAACTCTACTGGTCTAAACTCTACTGTAATGTACTGAACTTTACTGTACTGTGCTGTAATGAACTCTACTATACTGTACTGAACTCTACTGTGCTGTGCTCTACTGAATTCTACTGAACTCTACTGTACTGATTTAAACTCTACTGTAATGTACTGAACTTTACTGTACTGTGCTGTAATGAACTCTACTATACTGTACTGTACTGAACTCTACTGCACTGTACTCTACTGAACTCTACTGTACTCTACTCCACTGTACTGTACTCAACTGTACTGAACTCGACTGTACGGAACTCTACTGTACTGTACTGTACTGAACTCTACTGTACTGTACTGTACTCCACTGTGCTTTACTGAACTCTACTGTACTGTACTCTACTGTACTGTACTCTACTGTACTGTACTCTACTGTACTGAACTCTACTGTACTGAACTCTACTGTACTGAACTCTACTGTACTGAACTCTACTGTACTATACTGTACTGTACTGAACTCTACTGTGCCAAACTCTACTGTACTGTGCTGTACTGGACTCTACTGTGCTGAACTATTGTACTCTACTTTTATTTACTTTACCTTACTGTACTCTTCTGTGCTCTATTGTACCGTACTGCACTACACTGTACTGAACTCTATTGCACTGTACTGTACTGTACTGAACTCTATTGCACTGTACTGTACTGTGCTGAACTCTACTGTACTGTGCTGAACTCTACTATATTGTACTGAACTCTACTGTACTGAACTTTACTGTACTGTACTGTACTCTACTTTACTGAACTCTACTGTACTGTACTGAACTCCACTGTATTGTACTGAACTCTACTGTACAGTACTAAACGCTGCTGTACTGAATTCTACTGAACTCTACTGTACTGAACTAAACTCTACTGAACTCTGCTGTACTCTGCTGGACTCTACTGTACTGTATTGAACTCCACTGTACTCTGCTGTAATGAATTCTACTGAAATGAACTAAGCTCTACTGAACTCTACTGTAATGTACTGAACTCTACTGCACTGTGCTGTAATGAACTCTACTATACTGTACTGAACTCTACTGTACTGCAATTAACTGAACTATTTTGTACTGAACTGAACTCTATGGTACTATACTGAAATGAACTCTACTGTAATGTACTGAACTCTACTTGACTGTACTGAACTCGACTGTACTGTACTGAGCTCTACTGTACTGTACTGTACTGTACTTTACTCTACTGAACTCGACTGTACTGAACTCAACTGTACTGTACTGAACTCTACTGTACTGTACTTTACTGAACTCTACTGTACTGTACTTTACTGTACTGAACGCTACTGTACTGTACTGAACTCTACTGTACTGTACTGAACTCTACTGTACTGTACTGAACTCTACTGTACTGTACTGAACTCTACTGTACTGTACTGAACTCTACTGTATTGAACTCTACTGTACTGTATTGAACTCTACTGTACTGCACTGAACTCTACTGTACTGTACTTTACTGTATTGAACTCTACTGTACTGTATTGAACTCTACTGTACTGTACTCTACTGTACTGTACTGTACTGAACTCTACTGTACTGTACTTTACTGAACTCTACTGTACTGTACTGTACTGTACTGAACTCTACTGTACTGTACTGAACTCTACTGTACTGTACTGAACTCTACTGTACTGAACTCTACTGTACTGTATTAAACTCTACTGTACTGTACTGAATTCTACTGTACTGTACTTTACTGTTTTGAACTCTACTGTACTGTATTGAACTGTACTGTACTGTACTTTACTGTATTGAACTCTACTGTACTGTACTGAACTCTACTGTACTGTACTTTACTGTATTGAACTCTACTGTACTGTACTGAACTCTATTGAACTGAACTATTATACTGTACTCTTCTGTGCTCTACTGTACTGTACTGTACTGTGCCGTACTGTCCAAACTGAAATATTCAGACCAAATCTGAACCCCTCATGGACGTCTATGTTTGGGCCAAATCAAGGCCGGTCAGGACCGGACCATAAATCCATGTCTGTGGATGTTGAAATTAAGGCTGGTCTGGACCAAAAAAACTACCTCTGTGGACATTGAAATCAAGGCCAGGGTGGAATGACTAAATGTCAACTACTTTTCGATGTCCATGGACGTCCGGTGTCGGTGTGTGCTCAGTGGGTGAGGATGCTTGTTACAGTAAATGGAAAGAGCGTAGGTGGTAGGTGTCATGGTAGGTATAAGCAAAGCTCGGGAGAGCCTTAACTGGACAGAGAGAAGAGAAAGAGCAACAGAGAGAGGGGGAGAGTGAGGGGTTGTCTAGACTGTTTTCACAGTCTTGCGTTGACCACCAGATGACAGAAAAATTAAGAAAGCAGTTATGAGCTGAACACAACAGTATGCCAGTGGAAGGGAGGACAGTAGCAGGTGACCCGATTGTGGTTTGTGACTACTATGATTTCCCATTGTAGAACATGTAATTGCGGTAATTCTGTTACCGATTTGACAATCACTTAATAATTCATAAACAAACTTGATATCAGTAAAAGCACTATAACTAATTGGTAGGTCTACCTTTACTTGTTACTTCTGTGAACTTTCATTTTCCTCCCTCCTCATGAGGGAGAGATTAGAAAATATCTTAAAGATATTGGGGCAGAATTACAAGGCCCAAGGGAATGTTTCTTACAGAACTTACAGAAGGCAAATAATTTATCCAAAACTAAATATATGTTGATATCAGTTGGCAGGGGTCTTTACTTCAACATTAATGTGTTTTGATGATCTATTTCTAATACCTTTTAAGACTAGACGTTTAGAATACCAAATCCATGATCTTAAACCTTTTGTTGCATTTTTATGGCCGAAATGTTTAAATATGACGTCATTACGAAATAGCCCTCAGCAGCACATGTGAGTTGTTGCCAGTTAGTGTCCACTGTCCATACTTCAACCCATATGAACATTATTAAAATAGGTATTTTATTTGACTGTAAGGTTTTTTTATTTGACTGTATGGTATTCTTGTCTAATGGTAATGATGCTATATGAACGAAACTAACTCCACCGTTGTTTAAATGAAAGACAAAAACAAGCCCGTATACCGTCAGAGAGAGAGAGAGAGAGCTTGCTGCTGCCGAGACCATAGAAGCAAAGATTTTTATAACTAACCCAAGATAGACGAGAGCCTGTCGTTTCCAATGGGAGCAAGTTAATCATAGTGGGCAGAACAAGCAAGGAGGTGGGCAGAGCCAAGCACGAGTTAGCGAGATCCGCGTTCTAACATATATTTGCATATTTTAGTTAGGGAACTTCTACTCAGCGTATGCAATAACTCAATTCGCCTTTGCACTCCTTCTAAAGAACGCAATTTTTTAAAACTTTGGCAAAGGGTAAAATCTAATAAACTTAGTCCAATCTGTTCGTAACGGATTGTAGTTTTGGAAACAGAATACTGTATGGAGATAAAATGTTTAATCGATGAGGAAATGTACAGAATGTCGGCCCAAATCCATTTCGCTCCATCTTCTCCCACTGCCGGCCACTGGGCTCCCTCTCATCATCAAATTTGGTAGTGATTGGAAACGCTAACCGAATGCTTCACATTTGTACATCCGGTGAAATATCTGGCTCATTTTCTATATGTGCTAGAACTCTTGTGGGCGAGACATTCGATTCATACAGAGCAGCAAAATGGCCGACCGTCAACCAACTGACTTTCCAGAGCTTTAAAAACGAATTATTCTGCACATTAGCTAGGTTTACGTTAACATAGTATTTACAAATCAAGAGCACCAACGAGTATTTGTCTTTGTTAGCCACATACTTCATTATTCGTTTAGGTTGTTTTTCATGTTTCCTCAACTAGGATTTCGTCCTGAAGCACTTTAGCCACAGCAGATGAAAGGGGAAATAATATTTGCTTCTTTAGCTAGCTAACACGCCAGCTATATTTCATATGCGATTCCTGAGGTGAGTATCATTTAGTTAATATGTCTAAAGTTGTTTGTTAGCTGCATGCATATTCCATAGTTGTAACGCAGACATTTTCTGTCGACAAAGGTGCTCAAATATGACCAACGTTAGCTAGTTTGCTATGCAACCGAATGGATGTCGTTGCGCGAGTGAGCATCTAGAGAAGTTCTCTTGCCTTTGGATAGATTGCTTTGATTCCGCTCACGAATGAAGTAATGTAGCTAGTTAGATAACTCCGGAGTCTGGGTCGTAATCTTGCAGCAAATTATGCTGGTATACTTGCATTTTCAAAAATATAGACGGTGGTGTTGTCTTGGTAGTTAGCTCAGCTTAGCAGTTAGCCGTTACAATATGTCTTGCTAGCTGGTCGATATAGCTAGCTAAATAGCTACGTCTTATTTCATTTACTTTGCTTGATCGGTGCAAGACCCCGCGTGCACTAAAATATGAGTATTGGTTCATTTCCATTAGCAAGTTAAGCTAACGTTAACTAGCTACTCGGTTTCTTGATCTGAGCCCGTTTTCCGTGTCATGTGTCAATTCTTTAGCCCGCCATACCTTCATAACGATAGCCAACAACCATCGACATGCAGCATTTTTGTTGCTAGCCACGGTTGCTGAATGGCCAACACCAGGGCTTAGCATTAGCAAGCTGCGATTTTCGATAAGTTAGCTAGCTATATTGTTGCACCTTCATATTTGTATAGTTAGCTAGCTATGTCGTTTATTCCCATGCACGAAAGGTTGACATATGTACATGCTTGAAGGATAGCTGTTGCAGCTAACTAGTTACATAAGCCTTCCTCTGACCAGAGCCTCCGAAATCATGACCACTGTGGCCCGTGGCTTTAGCTATGTCACTGAGAAACAAGGGCCACAAACAGCTGCACACTCATCATTATTAGTTTCGTTTTCCGTTACAGGTAATTTGCAAAGCATTGTCCATTATGTCCACTTAACTCTTATCAATAGTGTGGTGTCATGTCTATTTGTGATGTACAAACACGGTTTTTGGTTGTAATGCATGGTTATGGATTCCTTTAGCTACATAACAACCTTATTTAGCATGTCTGGCCTTTCAGAAACAGTACCTGAATTCTAATAGGTGTGTCAATGCAGCCAGACTTCAGATCCCTTACCATAGCCCTGATGACAGCATTGTATAGGCCAGGGTTTCCTGGGTCCACCCCTGGGAGCATGTTTTTTTTCTTCTTTCCCCTAGCACTACACAGCTGATTCAAATAACCAGCTCATCATCAAGCTTTGATTGTTTAGATCAGCTATGTAGTGTTAGGGCAAAACCTTAAAGGTGCACCCAAGGGGGGCCCCAAGACCGGGTTTGGGAAACGTGGTATAGGCTAGTAAACATTAAGACATGGCTTTAGAAAATATTTTGAACATCAGAGCAACCTTGAGGTAATCCTATTTGAGTCGCTAAAGGATGTTCATATGATTAAGAAGAAATACAAAACCTTGCAGAGAGCATATCTAACCGACAATCTCTTTGAAAAAAATATAAACGATTGGAACCAAGACTTAAAGAACTGATGTTGGCACAAGATGGAGGGGAAAGTTGGAGCATAACTAACGAAATTATAGTTAATGAAAATGTATGCTTAATACAGAATAAACAAATGTATAAAATGTATTAAGCAAAAGAAAAAATTCACATTCTACAGCTCAATGGCATGTAGTATAAAACTAACTTAGTATATAACTAATAATGACTCAATAATCCATGTTTTCTGGGAATGCTAAGTCCAAAGTTATGGGCGTAGCAAGAACATTTCTCTCTGCATATTTCAAGACATGGTATATGGGGTGTAGTGAGATACCCAATGGGCTGGATGATTCTCTTATCACTCACCAAGAAAAAAAAAACATACTAACAACGTTGAAATCACTCCCCCTTTAACACAAACAAATCTAAATTATTTATTGTTGAAATAGCATGGGCAACTGAGAAACACATTGGTACTTTTTAAGGCCAAGTGGCCAACTAATGCAGGCACTAGGAATGGGGGTGTTAACATGCTGGGGTAGGGGTGTGAGCATGCAGGTACTAGGGATGGGGCTGTTAACATGCTGGCCTGGGGTAGGGGTGTGAGCAGGCACTAGGGATGGGGTAGGGGTGTGAGAATGCTTGGGTGGGGGTGTGGGCATGCAGGCACTAGGGATGGGGGTGTGGGCATGCAGGCACTAGGGATGGGGGTGTGGGCATGCAGGCAATAGGGATAAGGGTGTGAACATGCTGGTATGGGTGTGAGCATGCAGGCACTATGGATGGAGGTGTGAGCATGCTGGGCTGGGGTATGGGTGTGAGCATGCAGGCACTATGGACCGGTGTGTGAGCATGCTGGTCTGGGGTAAGGTTGTGAACATGCTGGGCTGGGCTAGGGGTGTGAGCATGCATGCATTAGGGATGGGGGTGTGAGCATGCTGGCCTGGGGTAGGGGTGTGAGCAGGCACTAGGGATGGGGTAGGGGTGTGAGAATGCTTGGGTGGGGGTGTGGGCATGCAGGCACTAGGGATGGGGGTGTGAGCATGCAGGCACTATGGATGGAGGTGTGAGCATGCTGGGCTGGGGTATGGGTGTGAGCATGCAGGCACTATGGACCGGTGTGTGAGCATGCTGGTCTGGGGTAAGGTTGTGAACATGCTGGGCTGGGCTAGGGGTGTGAGCATGCAGGCATTAGGGATGGGGGTGTGAGCATGCAGGCACTAGGGATGGGTGTGTGAACATGCAGGCACTAGGTCTGGGGGTGTGAACCTGCTGGTCTGGGGTAGGGGTGTGGGCACTCAGGATGGGGTGTGAACATGCAGGCACTAGGTCTGGGGGTGTGAACCTGCTGGTCTGGGGTAGGGGTGTGGGCACTCAGGATGGGGTGTGAACATGCAGGCACAAGGGATGGGGGTGTGGACATGCTGGGGTAGGGGTGTGAGTAGGCACTATGGATGGGGTAGGTGTGTGAGCATGCTGGTCTGGGGTAAGGTTGTGAGCATGCAGGCACTATGGATGGGGTAGGGGTGAGCATACTGGTCTGGGGTAAGGTTGTGAGTATGCAGGCACTAGGGATGGAGTGGGGGTGTGAGCATGCTGGGGTGGGGGTGTGAGCATGCAGGCACTCGGGATGGGGGTGTGAACATGCTGGTCTGGGGTAGAGGTCGGCCAATTTATGATTTTTCAACGCCGATACCGATTATTGGAGGACCAAAAAAGCCGATACCGATTAATAGAACGATTTTTATTTATTTGTATTAATGACAATTACAACAATACTGAACGAACACTTATTTTAACTTAATATAATACATCAATAAAATCAATTTAGCCTCAAGTAAATAATGAAACATGTTCAATTTTGTTTAAATAATGCAAAAACAAAGTGTTGGAGAAGAAAGTAAAAGTGCAATATGTGCTATGTAAGAAAGCTAATGTTTCAGTTCCTTGCTCAGAACATGAGAACATATGAAAGCTGGTGGTTCCTTTTAACATGAGTCTTCAATATTCCCAGGTATGACGTTTTAGGTTGTAGTTATTATAGGACTATTTCCCTCTATACCATTTGTATTTCATTAACCTTTGACTATTGGATGTTCTTATAGGCACTTTAGTATTGCCAGTGTAACAGTATAGCTTCCTCTCCTCGCTCCTCCCTGGGCTCGAACCAGCAACACAACGACAACAGCCACCATCGAAGCAGCGTTACCCATGCAGAGCAAGGGGAATAACTACTAGAAGGCTCAGAGCGAGTGATGTTTGAAACGCTATTAGCGCGCGCTAACTAGCTAGCCATTTCACTTCGGTTACACCAGCCTCATCTCGGGAGCTGATAGGCTTGAAGTCATAAACAACGCAATGCTTGACCCACAACGAAGAGCTGCTGGCAAAACGCACGAAAGTGCTGTTTGAATGAATGTTTACACGCCTGCTTCTGCCTCCCACCGCTCAGTCAGATACTTAGATACTTGTATGCTCAGTCAGATTACGCTAGATAATATCTAGTAATATTTTTTTTCTTTTTTTTCTTTTACCGTTATTTTACCAGGTAAGTTGACTGAGAACACGTTCTCATTTGCAGCAACGACCTGGGGAATAGTTACAGGGGAGAGGAGGGGGATGAATGCGCCAATTGTAATATCATCAACCATGTGTAGTTAACTAGTGGTTATGATTGATTGTTTTTTATAAGAAGTTTTTAATGCTTGCTAGCAACTTACCTTGGCTTACTGCATTCGCGTAACAGGCAGTCAGTCTCCTTGTGGAGTGCAGGTCGTTATTGCGTTGGACTAGTTAACTGTAAGGTTGGAAGATTGGATCCCCTGAGCTGACAAGGTAAAAATCAGTCGTTCTGCCCCTGAACAAGGCAGTTAACCCACTGTTCATAGGCCTTCATTGAAAATAAGAATGTGTTCTTAACTGACTTGCCTAGTTAAATAAAGGTATAAAAATATATATATATAAAAAAAAAATTCACCGGCAAATCGGCGCCCAAAAATACTGATTTCCGATTGTTATGAAAACTTGAAATCGGCCCTAACTAATCGGCCATTCCGATTAATCGGTCGACCTCTAGTCTGAGGTATGGGTGTGGGCACTAGGGATGGGGGTGTGAACATGCTGGTCTGGGGTAGGGTTGTGGGCATGCAGGCACTAGGGATGGGGATGTTAACGTGCTGGTCTGGGTTGGGCTGGGGTAGGGGTGTGAGCATGCAGGCACTAGGGATGGGGTGGGGGTGTGAGCATGCAGGCACTAGGGATGGGGGTGTGAACATGCTGGTCTTGGCTGGGGTAGGGGTGTGAGCATGCAGGCACTAGGGATGTGAACATGCTGGTCTGGGGTAGGGGTGTGAGCATGCAGGCACTGGGGGTGTGAACATGCTGGTCTGGGGTAGGGCTGTGAGCATGCAAGCACTAGGGATGGGGATGTTAACGTGCTGGTCTGGGTTGGGCTGGGGTAGGGGTGTGAGCAGGCACTAGGAATGGGGTGGGGGTGTGAGCATGCAGGCACTAGGGATGGGGGTGTGAACATGCTGGTCTTGGCTGGGGTAGGGGTGTGAGCATGCAGGCACTAGGGATGTGAACATGCTGGTCTGGGGTAGGGGTGTGAGCATGCAGGCACTGGGGGTGTGAACATGCTGGTCTGGGGTAGGGCTGTGAGCATGCAAGCACTAGGGATTGGGGTGTGAGCATGCTCGTCTGGGCAGAGGAGATGTAGTCATTGTTTGTCTAAGTTGTTCGTATGTAGAAGTTTGTATCTGGAGTAAAAAAAATAAAAATAAAGATGCACATTTTATTTAAAAAAAATAAGAGCAACTGTGACCCTGCCTTTTCAACAGGACTGGGCCTTTAGCCTTTGAAGCTTATGACAAGACCTGAAAACTCCTTCCTTATTACATTGGCTAACAAGGCTTTGAGGGGAGGATAAGCCTGGAATTTCCTGCATGTTAATTATGTGGATAATTACTGTATGAACAGTACAGCACGTGTCCAGTAATCATCTGAGACCTAGGTCATTAATCATTTAGCAATTGTGGTGGCACAAGGAACACTGATTGTTCTAAGGACTGTTGCACAGGTTTGTGGTTAGCAATGTGTTTTTCTTCTCTCCCCCCAGAAAGGAGTATCAGGAAAGGGAACAGTAGTTCATGGAAGACAAAAAAAGGAAGAAAGAAGACAAAAGGAAAAGGGAAGCCTCTCAGAAGGTAAAGATGTTTCCATGCCAACATCCAACTTTACACTGAATGATGCTTAAATAAAGGTGGAGAACAAAAATGGCAAGTTTAAATTGTTGCAGTCTTGCCATTTTTCTTAGAACTGAAGTTTGCACACAAGTCTCACCTAGTTGTGATGGCCTGGCCAGCTGGGGCACGTTCAGTATTTCAAAGTTGTATTTAATTTAATCTGTCTTGTGCACGTGAGACGGTAGCGTCCCACCTCTTCAACAGCCAGTGAAACTGCTGGGCGCCAAATTCAAATACAGAAATACTCATTATAAAAATAAAAAAACAAGTCAGAAAACAAAACATACACTGCTCAAAAAAATAAAGGGAACACTTAAACAACACAATGTAACTCCAAGTCAATCACACTTCTGTGAAATCAAACTGTCCACTTAGGAAGCAACACTGATTGACAATAAATTTCACATGCTGTTGTGCAAATGGAATAGACAAAAGGTGGAAATTATAGGCAGTTAGCAAGACACCCCCCAAAACAGGAGTGATTCTGCAGGTGGTGACCACAGACCACTTCTCAGTTCCTATGCTTCCTGGCTGATGTTTTGGTCACTTTTGAATGCTGGCGGTGCTCTCACTCTAGTGGTAGCATGAGACGGAGTCTACAACCCACACAAGTGGCTCAGGTAGTGCAGTTCATCCAGGATGGCACATCAATGCGAACTGTGGCAAAAAGGTTTGCTGTGTCTGTCAGCGTAGTGTCCAGAGCATGCAGGCGCTACCAGGAGACAGGCCAGTACATCAGGAGGCCGTAGGAGGGCAACAACTCAGCAGCAATTCCAAATGCTGCCCCCTACCCAAGTGAAGTGAATTACATTTAATGACTAGATCGTCAATTAGTCTTGTTATGCCTGGCGCTCTGTCCAGACCACAGTACTCTTTAACGAGTCAATGCCACTGCCACACACATTTTACTGGTTTTCATCGCCCACCTGTGTAGGGATGGGCATTTAAAATTAAGTTTGACTAATATCACAATTTTTTTCAGATATCTGTACTTTGGAAATCCATGTGTTTTAAAGAGATTTTTTTTAAATTGTTTTTTGTATATTTTTTTACTTGAATGGAGACCTGCTTATGTGACTCGAGAGGGCCGCTGGGCTGCACGAAGGGGGGGGGGGGGGGGTCAGGCAAATCGACTCGCGATAGACCAACTTGTTGCTGCCATAGGTTAACTATCTATCGTACCATCTGGTAGTGCCTTTCTTGACTTCATCAAATCGTTGTAAAGAAGCTAGTTAGCTACATTAACCAGCTGTTAGCCAGCTAGCAAGCTACAGTAGCAAGGCTATTTGAGGCTCTTTTGCTGCACTCTCCGTCCAATGTCTACAATAACTCCATTCATATGACAATCTACCTGTTGGTTGATCAGTGTAGTCAACTCTTTCTCATGTAGCCAACTTAATTCTGTAAACGTAATTCTGTTTTGCATTGATTAGAAATCTCCCTCTTTACTTGCTGCACATGAAGCCTCTGACTGTAGCGCCGTTTTGATTGACCGACAGTAACAACAAGCTACACGTGTGAAGGCTACTGGTGATTTTAATTTTATGGGGCACACATAACATTTTTAATGTAACGCTCTATCCTTATAGGCTCTGTAGCAATGTCATATATAATTTTATTGAATTTTAGGTAAAGCCTTTAAAATAAATTATACTCTCCCAAGTAATCTAATACTAACGTCCGTTTGGATATTTGAGTACTCAAATAACCATGCCTACCCCTGTGCCGTTCAAACAATGCTGTTTGTGATTAATGAATGAGTAAGAATATGCACATTCATGTTTTCTTGACGTTTTCTTGTAGTATTTCCATATTTGGCAACTGATGTACATTTGTCTTGTTTCAGGTTGCAGAGCAAAAAAACAAAGGTGAGCAGAATCTTTGTATCCTCTGCTAGATTCACCTGGTTGCTATGTTCACAAGGTTCCACCTGTTTGTCAGCTTATGCCGGTCTTGTCATTATCAACGCTAGCAATTTTTGTGTTTGAGTCTTATTCCTTCAGTTTGTTTATAAGTTCTCGTAGACAGATGCACGTAACATAAATGGTAACATCTGTCGACAAACTTTGGGTTAAGACTACTAATGAGGACATTTGTTCCAGTATGCAGATTTTTCATTACTTGTTGTTTGGACGAATCACGATTTCGCAGGTGCTCGCTTCTTTCGAATTTTGTAAGGGGAGGGTAGATTGGCCCGAAACTGGCTGAGTTTCCGTTTAGAGGGGTGGCGACCTTGCTAGTCTCTAAAGTACATTTTCTAACATTCGTTTCTCCCCAGAACTTCATCAAGCATCTGACACAGTTATGAAAGATTTTAGTTCTGGGTGTCCTAGACTGTTTGTTTATGCTGTTGGTTTTGTACTTTGTCACTGCAGTGACACACTATCCAGCAGATAAACAACAGTTTCTTTCCCTCTTCCGTCATTCTCACAAGTAGTTGAATATTGGAATACATTTGGAAAGTATTGGCATGTACCGGTCAAAAGTTTGGACACCTACTCTTTCCAGGGTATTTCTTTATTTTTACTATTTTCTACATTGCAAAATTGTATTGAAGACATCAAAACTATGAAATAACACATGGAATCATGTAGTAACCAAAAAAGTGTTAAACAAATCAAAATATATTTGAGATTCTTTAAAGTAGCCACCTGTTGCTTTGATGACAATTTTGCACACTCTTGGCATTCTCTCAACCAGCTTCATGAGGTAGTCACCTGGAATGCATTTCAATTGACAGGTGTGCCTTGTTAAAAGTTAATTTGTGGAATTTCTTTCCTCCTTAATGCGCTTGAGCCAATCAGTTGTGTTGTGACAAGGTCGGGATGGTATACAGAAGATAGCCCTATTTGGTAAAGGACCAAGTCCATATTATGGCAAGAACAGCTCAAATAAGCAAAGAGAAACGACAGTCCATCATTACTTTAAGACATGATGGTCAGTCAATCCGGAAAATGTCAAGAACTTTGAATGTTTCTTCAAGTGCAGTTGCAAAAACCAGGTGCTATGATGAAACTGGCTCATGTGGACTGCCACAGGAAAGGAAGACCCAGAGTTACCTCTGCTGCAGAGGATACGTTCATTAGAGTTAACTGCACCTCCGATTGCAGCCTAAATAAATGCTTCACAGAGTTCAAGTAACAGACACATCTCAACATTAACTGTTCAGAGGAGACTGTTTGAATCAGGCCTTCATGGTCGAATTGCTGCAAAGAAACCACTTCTAAAGGACATCATTAAGAAGAGACTTGCTTGGGCCAAGAAACACGAGCAATGGACATTAGACTGGTGGAAAACTGTCCTTTGGTCTGGTGAGTCCAAATTAAAGATTTTTGGTTTCAACCGCCTACTCTGCGTCTTTGTGAGACGCGGAGTAGGTGAACGGATGATCTCTGCATGTGTGGTTCTCACCGTGAAGCATGGAGGAGGTGTGATGGTGTGGGGGTGCTTTGCTCGTGACACTGTCTGTGTTTTATTTAGAATTCAAGGCACACTTAACCAGCATGGCGACCACAGCATTCTACAGCGTTACACCATCCCATCTGGTTTGAGCTTAGTGGGACTATCATTTGTTTTTCAACAGGACAATTACCCAAAACACACCTCCAGGCTGTGTAAGGGCTATTTGACCAAGAAGGAGAGTGCTGCATCAGATGACCTGGCCTCCACAATCACCTGACCTCAACCCAATTGAGATGGTTTGGGATGAGTTGGACTCCAGACTGAAGGAAAAGCAGCTAACAAGTGCTCAGCATATCTGGGAACTCCTTCAAGACAGTTGGAAAGGCAATCCAGGTGAAGCTGGTTGAGAGAATGCCAAGAGTGCAAAGGGTGGCTACTTTGAAGAATCTAAATTCTAAAATATTTTGATTTAACACATGAAATGTAGCATCTACAAAAGGTGTTATTTCATTGTTTTGATGTCTTCACTATTATTCTACAATGTAGAAATTAGTAAAAATCCTTGAATGAGTAGGTGTGTCCAAACCTTTGACTGGTACTGTATTTGAAAAATTCTCAACTGCACAGACAAGTGTTTTTTTCCCAAATAAAAATTTTGAAATACTCCATGCATTTGAACCCAGGTCTGTATGGCCCTAGGGGAAATAAGTAGAAAATAGTTTCAAGTTAGGCTTGGGTGGTACCCAGATGGTCATATCTTCATACCAACCTTGTGCCATCCCGAGATATTTGGTAATACTGGCACTGAACACAATGACCTCTTGCTGTTTTTTGAAGTTTAGTAATGCTAACAAGTACTTGTAAAATCCTATAGAGAATATTAGTTAAATGCTAACGAGCGCATTTTAAACGGTTTAAACGATCTCTGACAAATCATTTGCAGGACAGACATCCCATCGCATAAAGTTATACATGTAACAAAAAAAATGCTACTCACAGTTTGCTGCACACCCAAAACAAATATTAGACAGCAAGACTCTTGATCCAGGAGGGGATTCTCTGTAACTAGATAACCTAGTGTGTGCTGCACAACAGTGAAGTGAATCAAGGCTCCGGTCTCCCGTTGTTGTGTGCTTGTAAACAAACAGCATGTGACTGGGGACTACCAGTAAGTTTCATAATGTGACTGGTGAAATCAACAATGCTATCTGCTTGAAAACCCTCAAATGTCGCTGAGTTAAAGCAGTTCTGCATGAAAGAGTAGGCCAAAATTCCTCCACAGCGATGTGAGAGACTGATCAACAAATACACAAAGCATTTTGTTGCAGTCATTTCAGCTAAAGGTGGCACAACCAATTAATGGTTAGCAATTACTTTTTCACACAGGGGAATTGGGTGTTGCGGAACTTTGTTAAATAAATAAAATATATATTTTTTGATATTTGTAGACTCCAGTTCCTTTTATCTAATATTAGGTTTTGGTTGAAGATCTAACATTCACAATCAAAAATATCCAAACTAGAGAAAATTAGAAAGGCGGAAATACTTTTTCACGGCACTGTATATTCGGCCACATTATTTGAAACCCGGTCTGGCCCGTTGTTTAGTTGCATTCAACAAAAATATGTCTTCTGAATTTAACTCAACCCCTCAGAGGTGTGGGGGGCTGCCTTTGTTGGTGGTGCCTTGTTCAAGGTCAGGTTTTTTCACCTCGTGGATTTGAACAATCAACCTTTTCATTACTGTCCCAACAGTCTAACCACTAGGCTACCTGCTGCCCTTATTTCAAATGAAGATGATGGCTACATGCAATGCTGTACACTGTGTACAAAACATTAAGAACCCCTTCCTAATATTTAGTTGCACCCTCTTTTGCCCTCTGAACAGCCTCAATTCGTCTGGGCATGAACTCCGCAAGGTGTCAAGCGTTTCACAGGGATGCTGGCCCATGTTGACTCCAATGCTTTCCTCAAGTTGGCTGGATGTCCTTTTGGGTAGTGGACCATTCTTGATGCACACATTGTTGTGCATGAAAAACCCAGCAGTGTTGCTGTTCTTGACACAAACCGTTCGCTCCTGACACCTACTACCATACCCGGTTCAAAGGCACTTAAATCTTTTGTCTTGCCCATTCACACTCTGAATGACACATACACAATTCATCTCGATTGTCTCGGGGCTTAAAAATCCTTCTTTAACCTGTCTCCTCCCCTTCATCTACACTGATTTTGAAGTGGATTTAACAAGTGACATAAGGGATCATAGCTTTCACCTGGATTCGTCTGGGCAGTCTGTCATGGAAAGAGCAGGTGTTTTTAATGTTTTGTACACTGTTTATTATCCGTCAGGACATTTCCTTTGAATTTCACATCACTATTTCTTTCCTCTATGCACCTTAATGACTTCTATAACTCTCTTCTCCTTCGTCATGCAGTGCCAGAATTGACCAAGCCCTCGTCCACCCAGTCTCCTGCTGCCCCCAGCTCTGCTTCTCCCAGCCCTGGACCCACCCCCTCGGCGTCCCCCTCCCCTGCCACCGCGGCTGCAGGCGTCGCCCCCCCCCAGGGTGGGAACAATGCGAAGCGGCCGGCGGTGGCCAACGGACAGCCCCCCGCAGCAGGCACCCAGGCCTCCCAGCGCTACATGCCCCGCGAAGTGCCCCCGCGATTCCGCTGCCAGCAAGACCACAAAGTGCTACTGAAGAGGGGCCAGCCGCCGCTGTCCTCCATGCTACTGGGGGGAGGAGGGGGAGACTGCCCCAATGCAACCATGGCTGCTGCCTCAGGTAGGTGTCTGGAACGAGTCCCGACATGGAGCATCATGCAAGTTTAGACTCTGTTCAAATACTTTAAAAGTGAATCCTATACCTTCCTATTTCATTCTTGGTATAATGTTTTGGTAAAAAATAAATGTTATTTCTGTGTCCAAGACTTATACAATTGGGCAACAGTAGATGTTTATTTAACCTTCCATTTTATTAATGTGCTTTTTTATGTTTCCCGTTCAGATTCTAGTCCAGGCTATGTGGGTCCAGCTGCACCCTCACTGCCCCTCACCTCATCCTCCTCATCAATCGCTGCTTCTTCTACTACTTCTTCCAATTATGCAAATTCCACGTGGGGGGTTGGCTCTGGCAGCCTTCCCTCCTCTCAGGGCAGGGAGAAGGTCATCGTGGACGGCTCGGACCTGGAGGAATGGCCTAGCATTGCCGTTGGCGACGGGAACGGAGCAGGAGGAGGTGAAGCTTCGGGGACAGGAAGTGGTAGTGCTTCGTCGGGTGAGGGCGGTGGTGGAGTGCCGAACAGCAGTGCCTCGTGGAAAGGTGGCGATCCTGGCAGTCCCCCATCACCCACTTCCTCGTTCTCAATGCCCAATGAATGTATGCTGTCCGTCAGTGTGGTGTGGGGATCTGCTGCCTCACAGGGTCCTCCAGGGGCATCATTGCCCTCCATTCCCAAAGCCTCCCCTCTGCCAGTGGGCCCTGATGGCTCCCTTGGTGGCAGTGGGGTGATCCCTGGTGCCAACTTCAACCCAAATGCCAACCCTTCCGCCTGGCCTGCCCTGGTGCAGCAGGATGGGGCTGGGGCAGCTTCCTCTGAGGGTGCCCCCCCCCCTTCCCTTCTCCAGAGCCTGGCTGGGTGTCTCTCTGCCCCGGGTCTGGGGAACCCACCTCTAGCTGTGAATCAATCTGCTCATCAGCACCAACTTCACCAAATGCAATCCAGAGACAGAGAGCACCCGTCGGATGGGGGTTGGGGTGGAGCGGCACTGGAGACCGGAGCAGGACCAAAAAACGTGGGGACAGGGGAGGGAGCCGATACAGACTGTGGGGGAGGAGGCAATGGTGGAGAGAACCTCGCTGCCTCCCAAACCTCATCCTCCTCTTGGGGAGGCCAGCCTTTCCCTGCTGCTAACTCCAAAACGGGTGCCTCAAGGACTGATGGTTGGGAAGGGGGAGCTGCTGAGGGTGGTGGAGGCTCGGGGTGGAAGTACAGCGCGCAGGGGGGTAGTGGAGGGAAATCATGGGGCGCTGGAAGTGGGGGTAGCACTCAAACCTCCGGGGTATCTCAGGGAGGGGTTGCAGGAGTAGAGCGAGGGTCTTCAGTTGGAGACTGGGGAGGTAATTCAGGTGGGATGGGTGGAGGTGGAAATCCAGGAGGGGAGGCTGGTGGTGTTGGAGGCCGCAGCAGTAGCAGCAGCAGCAGTGGGGGCAGCAACCCCCCTGCCGCCTCTTCCTCTCTGACAACAACCACCACTACGACAAGAGCTTGGGACAATCAGAAGGGGGACGGAGGGGCAGGGGGGGACACAGGGGAGTGGGGGGGGGGCAAGGGCGGTAGAGGAGGAGGTCATTCATCCAGCGGTGGGGGAAACTCCAGAGGCAGCGGCAATCAGCACCACGGGTACGGTCACCACCGGTATTCCCACCCCCCGCCGCCCAACCCTGACGTGGCCTTACAGGCAATGCTGAGCCGCAGTGACCTGGACCCGCGCGTCCTCTCCAACACGGGCTGGGGCCAGACCCAGATCAGACAGAACGTGGCCTGGGACCTAGAACCAGGAAAAGGAGGGTCTGGGTCGTCTGCGTCATCCCAAAACGCTCCACCTCCCATAGGTCCATCTTCTCAATACTCCACTGGCTCTGCTACAACTACTGATCCAATGGCTCCTACCCCTCTCCCTGGCTCAGCTCCCAACCTGAACTCCAACCCTTCCCTGGGGACCCCTGGTGGCTCCGGGGAGGGCTGGGAGATTGGTAACAACGGCAGCAGTAGTGGCAGCAACTCCATGCCCAACCAAGGACCACCTCCCCTAGGCTCCAACATGAGAAACCCTCCTGGCGTCACTCAATCTGGGTCAATGACCACTGGAGCGGGTATGGTAGGAGGCGGTGGCCTTGGACCAGGCCAGGGGAAGCCTACAGGAGGCTGGGGTGGGGTAGGACCAGGGGAGAGTCAAGGAAAAGGATGGGGGAACGAAGGGTCGGAGTGGGGTGGTGGAAGGGAACGCAGTAGAGGAGGTGGTGGAGGAGGGTGGGGAGATAATGGACAACAGGGTAACCAAGGTGGAGGAGGAGTTGGTGGCTGGGGAGGCGGCCAGGAGGAGAAGGGGACAGGAGGAGGATGGAAGGAGATGGGGCGGGATGGAGGAGGGTGGGGTGGGCAGAGGGACAGGGGTGGGGGAGACTGGGGAGAGCCTAAATCCAGCGGTGGAGGATGGGGAGAGGATAGGAAAGGAGGAGGTGGAGGTAACTCCGGTGGGGGAGACTCAGAAGTCGGTACGTGGGGTAGCTGGGACGAGGGAGCCCCGAGGAGATCTTGGGGGGCAGGAGGTACAGGTGGGGGGGGCGGAGGAGGGGTGGGGGGGGACATGGGATGTACCAAACCACACCAGGGGCGTTGGGGGGGAGGTGGGAAGATGCACCCGTCACCGATGCCAAACAGCCAGACGGCTTCTGTGAAAGGCGCCATGGCACCGCAGCAGCAACAACAATCACAGCCCCAGCAGCCCCCACCGCAACAAGCGCTGGAACCTGGAGGAGGAGGGGGCTGGGTGAGACAACCGGGCCCTCAGCACCAGAACCAAAGCAGCTCGGGCTGGATTGCCGGACCCAACCCCAGTGGCCCTGGGGGAGGGGAAGGGCCAGAGTCCAGCGGGTGGGAGGAACCGTCACCGCAATTCATTAGCCGGAAGATGGACATTGACGATGGGACGTCGGCTTGGGGAGACCCCAGCCAGTTTAATAACAAGACTGTCAACCTGTGGGAGAAGAATGGCACTCCCGCTGGTCATCAGCCAGAAATGCAGGGGCAGGGAGCAGGACCACCGACCCAACAGCAGCAGGGGCCACCAGCTCTACAGCAGCCTGGACCTGGGCGGCAGCCCACTGGGATAGGAGGCAGGGACATCAACTCTGTGCCTGGGAGGCAGCCCACTGGGATGGGAGGCAGGGACATCAACCCTGGGAAAGCTCCAGGGATGGGTAAGAGACTAGCTGTTGGGCTAATGTGCTATACTTTATGATGATTCTGAAAAAAATTTAAATCTATTTTCTTGTTTTTTTGTTAACAATTTACCATAAGGTTCCATTTGTAAAGGGGTTATTATGTTATTAATCATTATTTAATCATTTGTAAATGCATCAAATAGGGATTCAAATTTTGGTCAATTTTGCTGCCGACTAACGGACCCTCATTAACTGGTTAACAAACGGGTACATTTTCTTCAAATAGTAAAATGATGTGACCAACAGAAAATACTATCAAGCGACGTGTATATAATGTTAAGATGCTTATTTTACCGCCCTAACAATGGTAGTCGTCCCAAGGCTGGAAGGCAGGGGACACAAACGCATTTGTCTTGTTTTAGACAGATTTTGCCGCGAGTGAAACCTCTCCTTTCACCTTTTCCGGACATTTTTCATTAAGCGCTTAATGGAACATTCAACAATTACAAGCATATTGTCTTACAGACAAAATGCTACAGCCTATGATTGAACATGCAACTCCTGTAATGAAGCTGCTAATAAAAAGTAATTTCCTGCAATTTAGAAACACTGTTCTAAACAGCGTACCTAATGTAAGCTGTTCCATATGTGACAGACATGAAAATCTGCGTTAGAAATGTAGCAAGATGTGGAATCTGTAACAACAACTAGGATGTGTTGCCAATATGACAAGGATTGTGCCGTTGACTTCTGGACAATGAAAGAAAGTTGATATGAAAACCAATAGAACAGTTTAGAAATGCTGGTTAATGGCATCAGGAAGTCTTTCTAAAATAATTGCCTCAATGTTTCAATGGATGGATTTTTGCAAGGCTACTTTGAAGCAAGGTAAGACATGCCTCGTTATTTGAAGTAAAGTAAAAATGTTCAGCTTTCAAATAACTGCCTCGAGCTCACATTGCAAAGTGTTGGGTGACGCACTGGTGGCATGCCTACTGTTGACTATAGCCTATATACTCAAATGAGAAGCATGCTTTAATTGAGAGTTGAGAAATAGAAATGGCTCCCTTTTTAATCGTGTTCGTCAACGTTTTTAACACATGATTGCATTTAGAATTGTTATTTGTTGTGCAATGACTGGGCTTACAAAAGTAGGTTGTACTCCTGTGAGGAGCTGCTCTGGCGCTGTCTGACAGGTGGTAGGCTACGCCGCTCCTCAAACTAGGTTCTGTATGCATGTGATAAATAAGATGACTAACGGAAATACACATGCGGCAATTGAATTCCACCAAATCATGCAAATTACCTATACGATAATGGTTAACTGTTAACATCCCTAATTATAAACCATTTACTAAATGGTCACATCGCATTGGGTAAAATAGTGCAACAACTGGTCAGTGTTTGCCAAATGGTGAGCCAATATTTACCTCTAGTTATTAACCATTTTATAAATGCACTTACAAACACTTTTATAAGACCTTATTTTCAATAGTTGCACATTTGACCAATAATTCCCCCCCCCCACTTTTGGGTGTGATCCATTGTTGCTCTGTCCCAGGAACAGAAGATGTTGGTAATCATGATGTCTTGACCCACCTTTGAAACCCTGATCCCTAGCCAAATTTACATCCAGGATGTTATTCAATCATCATTCCTAACATATTACCGGACGTAGACGTAGGACGTAGACGGCGGACGTAAAGGTAATGGCGGACTGAACGAAGTTATGTAGAACACCTCAAGATAAAACATAATATTCTAAATATCTGCTAAATTAGACTAAAATATTAGCACTAAATAATCTGGTGGGTGATAACCTTCAATCTGGATAATAACACAAAACAAATCCTAAGACTAGAGACATTTATCGACAAATATTACGAAAACAAGCAACACCCAAACATGACGGAGAATAAGACAGGGGAACCGAATCAAAAACGAAAACGTGACTCCTCAACCGACACGGATGATCTAATATTCTCAACACCAGCAATGGTAAAGGTCGAAACCGATCTGTTAAAATCAATAAATGACAAACTGGGTATACTTGAATTAGTTAGTAAAGATATAAAAGACTTGAAGGCAAGCCTAGAGATGAGTGATGAAAAAGCTGCGACATTGGAGAAGGAAACACACGCGCTAAAAGTGACGGTCAATAAGATTGAAACCGAAATGAATGAATTTAAAAAGGAGAACAACGTTCTGAAAGAATGCTTACTGGACATACAAACTAGATCCATGAGAGAGAATTTGGTACTTACAGGTATCCAAGAGAAAGAAGGAGAGGTTCCTGAATCTGTAGTTAGAGTTCCTTTTTGCAGCGCTTCAGATTCCACGCGAAGTTATCGATAAGATCCAACTTGAACGTGTACACCGCCTCGG
Source organism: Salvelinus fontinalis (assembly GCF_029448725.1). Taxonomy (NCBI): domain Eukaryota; kingdom Metazoa; phylum Chordata; class Actinopteri; order Salmoniformes; family Salmonidae; genus Salvelinus; species Salvelinus fontinalis. The sequence continues at coordinate 74,335,369 of NC_074665.1, forward strand.
ACAGAGAGGGCAGAGGTACGAACGTCCAATCGTTGCCAAATTTGCTTCATTTAAAGATAAAATAATGGTTAAAAGCCTGGGTAAAAGACTTGCTGGGACCAAAATTGGCATGAATGATCAGTTTCCGAAAGAAATTGCAGAACGGCGCAAAGTTCTGTATCCAATTTTCAAAGAAAATAGATTAAAAGCGAAACGAGTAGCTCTCGTCGTGGATAAACTATATATTGATAACCAGTTGTTCAGAGACACAAAGATTACTCCATGGTTATTTTAAAAATTACAAAGTTCTCATAGATGAGGAAAATAAACACAATTCAAGCCCGGTTACTGATTGTAACAATACAATACAAAATATAGCTTTTCTATAAATCTTCACATATAACTAATTGAACACAAGCACTATTTCTACATAGTGAAGATAAAAACTAAGTAAACAGAAGGCACAGTATGTGTGGATGGTGTGGTGTGTGTGTTTATTTTTATTTGTTATGTTTGGAAAGTTGAGTGAGTAATGAAATAGTTGCATATCCCAGAGCCAGTGTATTGCTGTGGGCCGGGTATGAGAGGGCTTTCAATGTTGTTCAAATGATGGATATACTTTTATAATGAATTATACGTCTTATTTATTTATTGTCCTATCATGGGGAACTACATTTTTAAAATAAATTATATCTAATTATTTATTATCCTATTTTAATGGTACGGTCCATGGCCCTATACCCTAGACACCCACATGAATGGCCCAGATACTAAGGAGAAGTCCCTAACTGTTTTATGTGCATGCTGTAAACGGTCTGTATGCAGCCAAAATGAGGACAGGGACCATGAGCAGCACTGCCCCCTCAAGATTCTGAGCCTGCTTGGCAGGGTTGGTCCTGCAAAGCCAAAGCCCCCTAAAGGGAGAGCATAATAAACAAGGAAATTCTCAAAGCTGCTAATGAGAACCTTGACGACCTTGTACCTAGCCGGTGGGGATTCCGGTGGGGTGCCCCCACCCAGGCAGTGGCAGTGCTGGCAACACTAGCTGCAGTAACCCATGGGGAGGGGGTCACACTCGGACATTCAGAGAGGGGGTATATTATTGTGGCCCTGGTGGCACGAAACCAATCGGACTGCATGGAGATGCTTGGGAACATGGTCAAAATGGATGACCGTATTGTGGGTGTTTCAGGAAGAAGGTGTACATTTGACCTCCATCATCTAGGATGTGACAATGGTAAATAAATCTCTACATTTATGCTCATTTTTTGCGCGGTCTTGCAGGCCTTCTCATGCAGCTGCAACTGCAAGTACATTTGTAAATCATGACCCATCTTGAGTTGGGCTCTGGGATGGTGCAATTGTTGAGAGGGTGAGCTTATGGTTGTGTGGGGGTAAGGGCTGAATGTGTGTGGGTGTATGTGTGTATCCCACAACTGTTGCGAAGGAAGAAGTAAAAGATGTTAGGGACTATAGAGGATGATTCACAGCAATATGTAATAAAAATCGAGGTGAGGGCGATGGAAATGCATTTGGCAATGGATCTGCTTCGGTTCGGTGGATGGTGCTGTGTGCACTTTTCGAAGGATGGATCCCAGTCGGTCCGGGGCTGTGCGATGCGGGGGGTCGGGGGTGGTCTGCCGGGCATTGGGATGACAACCCAACTCGAGATGGGGGCTTTTGGCGGGTGGATTAGTGGGGACCAATTTGAGGTTTGCTTAGTGGAGATGCAAATGTCATGGTACAACTATATAGACACTCAATCATTATGTTACTTTTTAATAGGACGTTTACAAACATATATTTTGATAAAAATAATTGAAAGGTGTGTCTCATTATGGTAAGTGGTGAAATAAGTATAGCCAGTTACAATTGTAATGGCTTAGCAGATAATAAGAAAAGACGATCAGTATTTACCTGGCTAAAAGAGAAGGATTATAATATCTACTGTTTACAGGAAACCCATTCGACAGTTTTAGATGAAGTTTTGTGGAAAAAGAACTGGGGGGGCAAAATATATTTCTCCCATGGGCAAAGAAATTCAAAGGGTTGATGGTTTTAATTAATAATAACTTTGATCCAAATGTGCAACTTGTCCAAACAGATCCTCAAGGTAGATGGATTATTTTAAATATGTTATTGGACAATAAACATATATGGCTTATTAACCTATACGGTCCGAATAATGATGATCCAAGCTTCTTTGACAATATATATAAGAATGTATCAACTCTACAAGCAACACTAGATTCTATTATTATAGTGGGAGATTTTAATACGGTCTTAAATACCTCTATGGACCGGAAAGGAAATCACACTACAAACTATCACCCTCAGGCACTTAAGGAAATCAGGAATGTCATGGATGTATTGGAATTAGTGGATATATGGAGACTTAAATACCCTGACCTAGTGAGATATACATGGCGGAGGCTTAATCAAGCTAGTCGCCTTGACTACTTTCTTATATCATTCTCTCTGGCACCAAAAGTTAAAAAGTGTTTGATAGGGGACAGAATGCGGTCGGACCATCACATAATTGGCATATATATTACTCTTACAGAATTTCCACATGGGCGAGGATATTGGAAATTTAATCAAAGCCTACTAGATGATAAATTGTTTAGAACTAGGACAGAAGAATTTATAACTGACTTTTTTAGACATAACATAGGTACAGCAGATCCCCATATTGTATGGGACACTTTTAAGTGTGCCTTTAGAGGCCATGCAATTCAGTACTCATCTATAAAACAAAAGCAATTTCGATCAAAAGAGTCCATATTAACAAAGGAAATTGAAGGACTAACAGTACAGTTAGATAGCAATAAAAACGGTACCATAGAGGCACAGAATAAGTTAGAGGAAAAACAAAAAGAAATGGAGGAACTTATTCAAGAAAGATCCAGTGTAATATATTACAAAAATAAAGCGAACTGGATGGAATATGGGGAAAAATGCACCAAATTCTTTTTCAATCGTCAATATAGAAATGCTACCAAAAAAAACGTATTAAAACTTGTTACAAATGATGGAGTCACGCATGATTCACCAAATGATATTTTGAAAGAGGAAGTTAAGTACTTTAAGAATATATTTTCGTTTCAGGCTCCTCCATCTCCACTAACTGAAACTAATTGTATGGATTTTTTCCCTAATAATAATGTAAAATTAACATCTGTACAGAAAGACTCATGTGAAGGCCTAATTACAGAGGAGGAACTACTTGATGCAATTGGGGCCTTTAAGGATGGGAAAACTCCAGGACTGGATGGCATACCAGTAGAAGTATACAAACATTTTTTTGATATACTCAAAGGACCATTATTAGCTTGTTTTAACCACTCCTATATAAATGATAGATTATCAGACACGCAACAAGAAGGTGTGATATCATTATTACTGAAACAGGACCCAAGTGGTATATATAAAGATCCAGTCCATTTAAAAAATTGGAGACCTCTTACACTTCAGTGTTGTGATGCAAAAATCCTAGCAAAATGCTTGGCGCATAGAATAAAAAAAGTTTTGTCAGATATTATTCATCCTAATCAGACAGGTTTTTTACATGGACGATACATTGGAGATAATATAAGGCAAGTACTGGAAACAATGGAACACTATGAAATATCGGGGACACCAGGCCTGGTTTTCATAGCTGATTTTGAAAAGGCTTTTGATAAAGTACGACTGGAGTTTATATATAAATGCCTAGAATATTTCAATTTTGGGGACTCTCTTATAAAATGGGTAAAAATTATGTATAGTAACCCTAGGTGTAAAATAGTAAATAATGGCTACATCTCAAAGTTTTAAACTATCTAGAGGAGTAAAACAAGGTTGTCCACTATCGGCATATCTATTTATTATTGCCATCGAAATGTTAGCTGTTAAAATTAGATCAAACATTAATATTAAGGGATTAGAAATCCAGGGCCTAAAAACGAAGGTGTCATTGTACGCTGATGATTCATGTTTTCTTTTAAAACCACAACTAGAAACTCTCCACGGCCTCTTAGAGGATCTAGATACATTTGCTATCCTCTCTGGATTAAAACCAAATTATGATAAATGTACCATATTACGTATTGGATCACTAAAAAATACACATTTTACATTGCCATGTAGTTTACCAATTAAATGGTCTGACGGAAATGTGGACATACTCGGTATACAAATCCCAAAAGAAAGAAATGATCTCACTCCAATAAATTTTTATAGAAAGTTAGCAAAAATAGATAAGATCTTGCTACCATGGAAAGGAAAATACCTGTCTATTTGTGGGAAAATCACCCTGATTAACTCTTTAATCATATCACAGTTTACCTATTTGCTTATGGTTTTGCCTACACCTAGTGACCTGCTTTTTAAATTATATGAACAAAAAATATTCAATTTTATTTGGAACGGCAAGCCAGATAAAATTAAAAGGGCCTATTTATATAACGAATATGAATTCGGAGGGCAGAAATTATTAAATATTAAAGCATTAGACCTCTCACTAAAGGCATCAGTCATACAAAAGTTATACTTAAATCCAAACTGGTTCTCTAGTAGATTGGTACGAATGTCTCATCCTATGTTCAAGAAGGGCCTTTTTCCCTTTATTCAGATTACACCTGCTCACTTTCGGTTGCTTGAAAAGGAAATAATTTCCAAAATATCTTTATTTTTTAAACAAGCCTTAGAAAGTTGGTTGCAATTTCAGTTTAATCCACCTGAAAGGACGGAACAAATAGTACAACAAATCTTGTGGTTAAATTCAAATATAGTAATTGATTTAAAAAAACTATCGAAGAAATGTTTAAAAAAGGTATATTTTTGTGAATGATATCATAAATAGGACTGGTGGAGTAATGTCACACATGCAGCTAACACAGACATATGGAAATGTCTGCTCTACCCAAAATTACAACCAATTAATTGCGGCATTACCACAAAAATGGAAGAGGCAGGTGGAAGGGGATAAAAGTAAGGAACTTGTATGTCGGCCTTATATTAAAGAACATAAATGGTTAAAGAAAAGTGTGATAAATAAAAACATATACCAATTTCATTTAAGGACCAAAAAACTTACAGCTGTGCCTTATAAATTGCAAAATAGTTGGGAAGAGATTTTCGATGTACCCATTCCATGGCACATGGTTTATGAATTGATACGCAAAACAACGCCAGATTCAAAACTTCGAATTTTTCAATTTAAATTCTTGTACAAAATTCTTGCAACTAATAGAATGTTATATATATGGGGGATACAATCTTCCCAGCTCTGTAGATTCTGCTGTGAGGAGGCAGAGTCATTAGACCATTTATTTTGGTATTGTCCGCATGTAGCTCGTTTTTGGTCAAAGGTCCAGGAATGGTTGAAGAATTGCAACATTTGCGTAGAACTAACGCTACAGATAGCAATACTGGGGGATTTGAAAAGCCATAGTTAATCAATCAATAATATAATAATTATTTTAGCAAAAATGTTTATTTTTAATTTACAATCCGTGGAAGCTATGAGAATAGGAAGATTCAAATCTTTTGTGAAGCATCACAGCACAGTTGAAAAATATATGGCAAATAAAAATCCGAAATGGATGATGTTGGAAGATAGATGGGAAAGGTTGAGTGGAGCTGAAGGGTGGGACTAATAACAAGATAAACAATGTAGGGCATACGGGATCTGTGAAATGTGTATAGGTGCGGAGCTATTGTGAAATAGCACAGTTACAAGTGGAAATCAAACTGGATGGACAACAGAAATAGAGGAAGGACTAAGAACAAACAAGAGAGAACTATTATAAAGTAGACTGTCTGTAAAATGTGTATAAGATGTATAAATTGAAGGTAAAAACAGAAATGTTTATCAGTTTACTCCAATTGGGGGATCGGTGGTAGGGTTTGCGGGGAATAATAATAAAGGTATACTCTTTAAAAAAGTATGTATGTCTATGTATGCATACGTGAATGGATATATATATTTACCCAAAAAAATATGGGGGATTGGAAATGATGCAGACAATTACATTGGAAGCGACATTCTTTCCGCAATATTAAGCTGATCCACCCCCCCCAAAAAAAACAAAAAAAAAAAAAAAAAAACATTACCGCTTACCAGATTATATTAACACATTTACCACTTCTCTGTGATAGTCCCAAGTATGGTGAACGACCTGGTGTGAAATGGTAACCGTAGTACCATTTCTTCGTGAAACAGTAGAGGTATCCTGTCATAACTTTGAATGTTTTGGTCTTCATACCCACCATTCATTGATTGAACATGTTTAACAAAGTGTTGAATCTTCTCTCTTAAATATATATATATACTTTATGTGACAGACCTATAAACATTGATATATTAGTTATCAACGTAACTGCTAAAAGTATACCTTATGCCACTTACTTTGATGTCCACCTCACCAACAAACTATCATGGTCCAAACACGCAGGCGGTCATGGAGAGGGCACAACAATGCCTATTCCCCCTCAGGAGACTGAAAATATTTGCCATGGGTCTTTAGATACTCAAAGTTCTACAGCTGCACCATTGAGAGAATCCTGACTGCATCACTGCCTGGTATGGCTATTGCTCGTCATCCGACTGCAAGGCACTACAGAGGGTAGTGCGTATGGCCCTATACCAGGCGGTGTTCTCTCTGCTACCGCACAGCGAGCGTACCGGAGGGCCAAGTCTAGGTCCAAACGGCTCCTTAACAGCTTCTACCCCTAAGCCATAAGACTGCTGAACAGTTAATCAAATGGCTACCCAGACTATTTGCAAAGTAGCTGCTGCTACTCGCTGTCTATTATCTATGTGTAGTCACTTTACCCCTACCTACATGTACATATTACCTCAATTACCTCGACTAACCTGTACCCCCGCACATTGACTCTGTACCGGTACCCCCTGTATATAGCCTTGTTATTTTTCTTAACGGCGTTGTTGGTTAAAGGCTTGTATGTAAGAATTTCACAGTAAGGTCTACCTGTTGAATAGATTTGACAATCCACTGACCATTAACAAATGAGTTACCAACATTTTATAACTGCTAAAAATATATCTTTAAAGAAAGTGGGAACCTACTGACCATTTATGACTGACCGGCTTGATTCAGTCTTATGTAGCAAAATTTGAAATTGTGTTTTTTACGTTGGATAAAATTAGACTCGGAGCTAGAAAATTATATATCATACACTACAGTTGAGGAACAATGGGAAAGTAATTCTGCTTTGAAAGTTGATAAACTTGAAACCTCACTTTTGACAAAATGGCCTTTGAATGGCTGCACCCATCTCGTTAAGGATTCACATGTGAGGCTATGTACTAAAACAAACAGATTTCAAGACTAACGACTGGTTTATACTACGGGTGTGTTTGTAAATTCAATCTGGAGTGCCAGAGTGCTCTGGACGTTCGTAAACTCAGAGCGTTGTCAGATTGGCCGTTTGTAAATTCGTAGTGTTTAACTCTCGGGGCGCACACTGGACGCTCTGGCCTAAAAGTAGGGTTGAGCCGAGCCTTCTGACCTACCAGCAGTCAAGCACCCAAGCTAACTAGCTAACATTAGCTAGCTTGCTAGCTACTTTGACACATGAGAACCGCTCACTCTGACCATTTTACTCGCCCTAGCAGAGCTGGTTAGGCTGTTTTTTATGTTATCCAGAGCGTTGGTGACTGCAGCTGTGCTGCTGGCAACAATTTAATGAAGCTTTTTTTTTGCAAACGTTTACTGACACTGGCCGTATTCAACAGCTGTTGAGCGTTCGGAAATTCGTCTGTTATTCTGCTCTCTTGCATATTCGGACGAGAGTGCTCTGAAATCGGAGTAGATAGCCAGAGCGAATTTACCAACTACATCTATCGACAGTTATCACAGTAACATCAAATATTCTATTGAAATAGTTACTTGCATATTGGAGTCTCTTGTTTAGACATCTAGCTAGCTAAACAATGAACCCCATAATCCCAACTCATGTTTTTTAAACTGTGTTTATTTAACCTATATTTAACTAGGCTAACGTTAGATTGCTAGCTAACAGAACACTAACTTGAAATGAAAAAAAACTGACAATTTGAAACTTGTAAAACCGGAAATTACCCGTATACATGGATGGACGCTTCTCCCTCTGTCGCAGATGCCATGTTTGTCCTTAGTTTGAAGATGTAATCCAAAGCCTTCTGTGTTCTTTTTGACTCCATCTGCATATTTGCAATCAAACGTCAGAATTTTATCCTTAGCTATCATACTCTTAATTCCGCTGATTTCAAAACTCAGTCCTCCAGAAGGTGGAGAGCAATACTTATGCAGTTCTACTACGTGATATATAAAAAAAGCCTTGTTAGGATTAACTACACATGCTGACTCATATTATAGACAGAGGCGTGCTACATGGCAGACTCATCTCTCAGCATGTCCAGCCCACTCATTATCTCAGCCAACCATGGCTAGCTGGAAGGTTGCCAACTTTTTCAATTGCTAAGCCACTCTGCTTGTAATTTTAACAATTTTATTTGTATTCGTAGATGGCATACAAGTTTGTTATTAACTTCTTATGGCTGCAGGGGCAGTATTGAGTAGCTTGGATGGAAGGTGCACAGAGGTGCCCAGAGGAAACGGCCTGCTCCTCAGTCATAGTTGCTAATATATGCATATTATTATTAGTTTTGGATAGAAAACACTGAAGTTTCTAAAACTGTTTGAATTATGTCTGTGAGTATAGCAGAACTCATATGGCAGGCAAAAACCTGAGAAGTTCCACTTCCTGTTTTTGGATTTTTTCTGAGGCTGCTAGATTTTCAACCAAGCTCCCAATGAAATTACAGCAAGATATGGATGAGTTTTCACTTACTACGGTTTCCACTAGATGTCAATAGAACTTTGTCTGATGACTCTAATGTGAAGGGGGGCCGAAGGAGACAGGAATGAGTAATCACTGCCATGAGGTGACCACGTATTGAATACGTGCGTTCACGTGATAGGCAGCTCTGTTCCATCTCTCAACTGAAGTCAATGTAATTCTCCGGTTGGAACGTTATTCAAGATGTATGTTAACAACATTCTTAAGATTGATTCAATACATCGTTTGACATGTTTCTACTGACTGTTACGGAACTTTTGGACATTTCGTCACGTTATATTGGACGCGCTTTTTGACTTTGGAATTGTTTACCAAACGCGCTAACCAAAGTTGCTAATTGGACATAAATAACGGACATTATCGAACAAATCAAGCATTTATTGTGGACCTGGGATTCCTAGGACTGCATTCTGATGAAGTTCATCAAAGGTAAGGAAACATTTGTCATGTATTTTCTGGTTTCTGTTGACCCCAACATGGCGGCTAATTTGGCTATTGTTCTGAGCGCCGTCTCAGATTACTGCATGGTTTGCTTTTTCCGTTAAAATTTGAAATCTGACACAGCGGTTGCATTAAGGAGAGGTATAACTTGTATTATCATCTACATTTATGATGAGTATTTCTGTTGAAACGATGTGGCTGTGTAAAATGACTTGATGTTTTTGAAACTAGTGAATGTAACGCGCCAATGTAAACTCTGATTTTTTGTTATAAATATGAACTTTATCAAACAAAACATGCATGTATTGTGTAACCTGAAGTCCTATGAGTGTCATCTGATGATAGTCATCAAAGGTTAGTGATTAATTTTATCTCTATTTCTGCTTTTTGTGACTGCTATATTTCACTGGAAAAATGGCTGTGGTTTGGTGGTGACCTAACATAATCGTTTGTAGTGCTTTTGCTGAAAAGCATATTTGAAGTCGGACACTTTGGTGGGATTAACAACAAGATTACCTTTTAAAATGATATAAGACACGTATGTTTGAGGAATTTTAATTATGAGATTTCTGTTTGAATTTGCCACCCTGCACTTTCACTGGCCGTTGTCATATCGATCCCGTTAGCGGGATGCAGCCATAAGAAGTTTTAAGGCACATGAAAGTTCACATGTTCAGGAAGGAATTTTTGCCAAAAAATGCTGTTTACATTCAAATGGCGCTCCTGTGAAATAGTGACATGCGCTTAGTTTTCTGAAATGAGTCACATTTATTAATGTGTTTGGCCTACCAATATTTAACTTCTAAAAATATAGCTTAAAAAATTTGGAAACCTTGTGGCCATTTCGTGAGTTGGAAACATAACGGCATATAATCTCAAACATGCAATACATAGTAAGAACAAAAATGTAATTTAATATGATACATTGGGGTGGGAGATAATGGCAGTGACTCATGTAGCCTATCATTGATACAGTGCGTAGCCTAACTAATACAGATAAACAGGTGGTGTCTTTCTCCACTTTACAAGTCAGCTTAGAAATTGACAAGATATTAACTATTTAAAATACAACATTGGGTCTCATGGTCCCCTTCTACAGTTGAAGTCAGAAGTTTACACACACCTTAGCCAAATAAATTTAAACTCATTTTTTCATAATTCCTGACATTTAATCCTAGTAAATATGCCCTGTCTTCGGTCAGTTGGGATCACCACTTTATTTTAAGAATGTGAAATGTCAGAATAATAGTAGAGTGATTTATTTCAGCTTTTATTTCTTTCATCACATTCCCAGTGGGTCAGAAGTTTACGTACACTCGATTTAGTATTTGTAGCATTGCCTTTAAATTGTTTATCTTGGGTCAAACGTTTTGGGTAACGTTCCACAAGATTCCCACAATAAGTTGGGTTTGTAGGCCTCCTTGCTCGCACATGCTTTTTCAGTTCTGCCCACACATTTTCTATAGGATTGAGGTCATGGCTTTGTGATGGCCTCTCCAATACCTTGACTTTAGTTCTTAAGCCATTTTGCCACAACTTTGGAAGTATGCTTGGGATCATTATCCTTTTGGAAGACCCATTTGTCACCAAGCTTGAACTTCCTGTCTTGGGATGTTGCTTCATTATATCCACATAATTTTCCTGCCTCATGATGCCATCTATTTTGTGTAGTGCACCAGCCCTTTCTGCAGCAAAGCACCCCCACAACATGATTCTGCCACCCCCGTGCTTCACTTTTGGGATGATGTTCTTTGGCTTGCAAGCATCCTTCTTTTTCCTACAAACATAACGATGCTCATTATGGCCAAACATTTCTATTTTTGTTTCATCAGACCAGAGGACATTTCTCAAAAAAGTACGATCTTTGTCCCCATGTGCAGTTGCAAACCGCAGTCTGGCTTTTTTATGGCGGTTTTGGAGCAGTGGCTTCTTCCTTGCTGAGCGGCCTTTCAGGTTATGTCGATATAGGACTCGTTTTACTGTGGATATTGATACTTTTGTACCTGTTTCCTCCAGCATCTTCACAAGGTCCTTTGCTGTTGTTCTGGGATTGATTTGCACTTTTCGCACCCAAGTATGTTCATCTCTAGGAGACAGAACGCGTCTCCTTCCTGAGCGGTATGACAGCTGCGTGGTCCCATGGTGTTTATACTTACGTACTATTGTTTGTACAGATGAACGTGGTACCTTCAGGTGTTTGGAAATTGCTCCCAAGGATGAACCAGACTTGTGGAGGTCTACAATTTTCTTTCTGGGGTCTTGGCTGATTTCTTTTGACATTCCCATGATGTCAAGCAAACAGGCACGAGTTTGAAGGTAGTCCTTGAAATACATCTGAAGGTACACCTCCAATTGACTCAAATGATGTCAATTAGCCTATCGGAAGCTTCTAAAACCATGACATAATTTTATGGAATTTTCAAAGCTGTTTAACTTCTCTGGGATATGTGAGAGCATTGCAGTGTTACTGTAATTCCAAAAGTGCACATTCAGATTTTATTTTCTTTCGTTGAAAAGCCAGTAAAAATGCAGAGCGCCAAATTCAAATAAATTACTATTAAAAATCAAACTTTCATGAAATCACACATGAAAGATACCAAATTAAAGCTACACTTGTTGTGAATCCAGCCAACATGTCAGAATTCAAATAGACTTTTCGGCGAAAGCAAACGATGCTATTATCAGAGGATAGCACCATAGTAAACAAAGAGATAAGCTTATTTCAATCCTGCAGACGCGACACAAAACGCAGAAATAAAAATATAATTCATGCCTTTGACGAGCTTCTGTTGTCGACACTCCAATATGTCCAAAAAAACATCACAAATGGTCCTTTTTGTTCGATTAATTCCGTCGATATATATCCAAAATGTCATTTATTTGGCGCGTTTATCCAGAAAAACACCGGTTCCAACTTGAGCAACGTGACTACAAAATCTCAAAGGTTACCTGTAAAGTTTGCCAAAACATTTCAAACTACTTTTGTAATACAACTTTAGGAATTTTTTTACGTAAATAATCGATAAAATTGAAAACGGGATGATCTGTGTTCAATACAGGATTAAAATAAACTGTAGCTAGCTTTCTGGTCATGCGCCTCTAACAAGCAGTACACAACAAGTGACCCTCGTTCAAGATGGTTGACTTTTTCATTACACAAAGGAAAAACCCTCAACCAATTTCTAAAGACTGTTGACATCCAGTGGAAGTGGTAGGAACTGCAAGAAGGTCAATTAGAAATCTGTATTCCCAATGAGAACTCATTGATAAGAGTGACCTCAAAAAAACAAAAAAAATCTGAATGGTTTGTCCTCAGGGTTTCGCCTGCTAAATAAGTTCTGTTATACTCAGATATGATTCAAACAGTTTTAGAAACTTCAGTGTTTTCTATCCAAATCTACTAATAATATGCATATCTCATCTTCTGGGGATGAGTAGCTGGCAGTTGAATTTGGGTATGCTTTTCATCCAAACGTGAAAATGCTGCCCCCTATCCTAGAGAAGTTAAAGGCACAGTCAACTTAGTGTATGTAAAACAGGTTTTTAGAAATGTTTGAATGTGTGTGTGTACCTGTATTTGGGGAGTTAGCGATCACCAATTAAAGGGGTTAGCTAGTTATCACAGTTTTTGCTAACTAGATTCTAACAATTGGAACCACTAGTGTGCTGATAGGATGCTAGTTAGTTCACTTACCAGGTACCTAGCTAGACAGACCTGAGTTCTGATGTTAGATAATGAGCATGCTAATCTAAAAAAGCTAGCAAAACAAATTGCATGGAATTTATATGTCGATGTTCGCTAGCTGGCTGGTAACGTTTGCTAACTTGTGAAGCTAACTAGCCAGCAAAGGTGAACAACTTAGCTAGTTAACAATCTTGGGCATGATATTATCTCATGCTAAATCATCTAGCTGAATTCTTATATTTTATAAAGCCATTTTAGGTTTGACCTAATGCTAGCTAGCTAATGTTTCCTAGCAAGGTAGGACAGAGATGCTACTTAGCTAGCTGGGCAGCAAGTTAAATCATCCATCAGAAATTATGTATCCAAAAGGGAAAAATTACATTTATCTTGTTAATGTTTATTTTGCGTAATCTCTTCTGTCTGGCCTTTGCACACTTCTCATAGCCACGTCCATCCTGATTCTTCACAAATCCCTGTCACATTGTCAGTATCAACACAAAATTCTGAGCACGTCCCAGGTATTTATTTCAAGTGCAGATTCGAACATGTGCAGATGCTGTATCACAAAGTAGGTAATTCCTCAGAAACCAGTGAAACACGCCAATAATATGGCTTGAGATCTTCAGATGGAATAAATGGCTAAATTGACCAAAAATCATCAGGGTTTTAAACGTGGAGCAAGACACATCATGGGAGTTGACCATTGATCTGAAAACCAACCATTTCTGTTCCTGGGAAAGAGAAACGATGCATCACACCGAAGTGAGAAAATATAAATTGTGTAACTGCAACCATTGAAAATAAGGTTGCATAGTGCCTCCTGCGTGGCAGAGCATCGCAGTGCTTGAGGCATCACTACAGACCCGGGTTCGATCCCAGGCTGTGACCGGCAGTCCCGTAGGGCGGTGCACAATTGGCCCAGCATTGTCCGGGTTAGGGGGGGGTTTGGTTCGGGGGGCTTTACTCAGCTCATTGCGCTCTAGCGACTCCTTGTGCAGGTTGACTTCGGTCGTCAGTTGAACTGTGTTTTCTCCGACACATTGGTGCAGCTGGCTTCCGGGTTAAGCGGGCAGGTGTTAAGAAACGCGGTTTGGCGGTTCATGTTGGGGAGTTGCAGCGACGAGACAAGATCGTAATTGGATCGCAATTGGATATCATGAAAAGGGGGGTAAAATACAAAAAAAGAACATAATAATAATGTTCCATTGTGATACATAAGGGTTCAATATTATATGCATTTAATAGCTGGAGGTAAATAGTGGCTCACTATTTGGCAAGCACTGACTATAGCACTACTATAACCCATTTATTAATGTTTTATAATGCATTTACAAATGACTAACCATTAACGTAAATATAAACCCTTTACAAATGGAACGTTACACTTTTTCATAAACCTATAGAGTACATAAATCAAACAAACCACTCACTGATGGATTGATCCCATTGTTTTCCTGTGTAGGTCCATCGTCCGGCTGGGACGGTGGCTCTCCCTCGGACCCCCCGGTGGACAACGGCACTGCAGCCTGGGGGAAACCTATTGAGACCCCCACCGGCTGGGAAGACCCTGGGAAGACCACCTCTGGCTGGGGAAACCCCTCACCCAACCCCATCAAATCTGGTAAGGGAACTGACTACTGTAAATCCTCAAAGATATGATGGCTGATTGTCTAACTATAGGTGCAGTGCATTCGGAAAGTATTCAGACCCTTTATAACTTTTCCACATTTTGTTACGTTGCAGCCTTACTCTAAAATGTACACATTTGTTTTTTCCCACATCAATCTACACACAATACCCCATAATGACGAAGCAAAAACAGGTTTTTAGAAATGTTTGTGTGTGTGTGTGTGTACCTGTATTTGGGGAGTTTCTCCCATTCTTCTCTGCAGATCCTCTCTTTCTCTGTCAGGTTGGATGGGAAGTGTCGCTGCACAGCTATTTTCAGGTCTCCCTAGAGATGTTCGATCAGGTTCAAGTCTGGGCTCTGGCTGGGTCACTCAAGGACATTCAGAGACTTGTCCGGAAGCCACGCCTGCGTTGTCTTGGCTGTGTGCTTAGGGTCGTTGTCCTGTTGGAAGGTGAACCTTCGCCCCAGTCTGAGATCCTGAGCACTCTGGAGCAGGTTTTCGTCAAGGATCTCTCTGTACTTTGCTTCGTTCTTCTTTCACTCAATACTGACTAATCTCCCAGTTCTTGCCACTGAAAAACATCCCCACAGCATGCTGCCACCACCATGCTTCTCCGTAGTGATGGTGCCAGGTTTCCTCCTGACGTGATCTTGGCATTCAGGCCAAACAGCTCATTCTTGGTTTTATCAGACCAGAGAATCTTGATTCCCATGGTCTGAGACCATTAGGTGCCTTTTGGCGAACTCCAGGTGGGCTGTCGTGTGCCTTTTACTGAGGTGTGGTTTGGCCACTCTACCATAACGGCTTGATTGGTGGAGTGTTGAAGAGATCGTTGTCCTTCTGGTATGTTCTTCCATCTCCACAGAGGAATTCTTTAACTCTGTCAGTGACCATCGCGCTCTGGGTCACCTCCCTGACCAAGGCCCTTCTCCCCCAATTGCTCAGTTTGGCCGGGTGGCCAGCTTTATTAAGAGTCTTGGTGGTTCCAAACTTCTTCCATTTAAGAATGATGGAAGCCACTTTGTTCTTGAGGACCTTCAATGCTGTACAGGATTCAAATTGAATCCTACTACACCGGCTCTGACGCTCATCGGATGTGGCAGGGCTTGAAAACGATTACAGACTACAAAAGGAAACCCGGACGCGAGCTGCCCAGTGACACGAGCCTACCAGATGACTGTGATAACGCACCCGCTATGCCTTTAATGCTCGCTTTGAGTTAAGCAACACTGAAGCATGCATGAGAGCACCCGCTGTTCCGGAAGACTGTGATAACGCTCTCGGTAGCCGATGTGAGCAAGATATTCACAAAGCCACGGGGCCAGGTGGATTACCAGGACGTGTACTCAAAGCATGTGTGGATCAACTGGCAAGTGTCTTCACTGACATTTTCAACCTCTCCCTGACTGAGTCTGTAATAACTACATGTTTCAAGCAGACCATCATAGTCCTTGTGCCCAAGGAAGCAAAGTTAACCTGCCTAAATGAATACCGCCCCGTAGTACTCACGTAGGAAGTCAGGAAAGGCTGATCATGGCTCACATCAACAGCATCCTCCCGGTACCCTAGACCCACTCCAATTCGCATACCGCCCCAACAGATCCACAGATGATGCAATCTCAATCGTACTCTATACGGCCCTTTCCCACCTGGACAAAAGGAACACCTATGAGAATGCTGTTTATTGACGACAGCTCAGCGTTCAACACCATAGTGCCCACAAAGCTCATCACTTAGCTAAGGACCCTGGGACTAAATACCTCCCTCTGCAACTGGATCCTTGACTTCCTGATGGGCCTCCCCCAGGTGGTAAGGGTAGGCAACCACACGTCAGCCACTCTGATCAGATTACTGCACCTGTACATAGCCCATCTATAATTTAGCCCAAACAACTACCCCTTCCCTTACTCTATTTATTTATTTATTTATGCTCCTTTGCACCCCATTATTTATATTTCTACTTTGCATTCTTCCACTGCAAATCTACCATTCCAGTGTTTTACTTGCTATATTGTACTTACCTCGCCAGCATGGCCTTTTTCTGCCTTTACCTCCCTTATCTCACCTCATTTGCTCACATTGTATATAGACTTATTTTTCTAAAGTATTATTGACTATGTTTTGTTTATAACATGTGTAACTCTGTGTTGTATGTGTCGAATTGCTATGCTTTATCTTGGCCAGGTCGCAGTTGCAAATGAGAACTTGTTCCCAACTAGCCTACCTGGTTATATAAAGGTGCAATAAAAAAAACACTGGGGCCCCTCAGGGGTGTGTACTTAGTCCCCTCCTGTACTCCCTGTTAACCCACAACTGCATAGCCAAACACGACTCCAACACCAAGTTTGCTGATGACAACAGTGGTAGGCCTGATCACCGACAACGAGGAGACAGCCTATAGGGAGGAGGTCCGAGAACTGGTGGTGTGGTGCCAGGACAATAACATCTCTCTGTGTGAGCAAGACAAAGGAGCTGATCGTGGACTACAGGCAAAGGCGGGCTGAACAGGCCTCATTAACCTCTCTGGGATATGTGGGACGCTAGCGTCCCGCATGGCCAACATCCAGTGACAATGCAGAGCGTTAAATTCAAAATAAATTGAATACTATAAAAATTTTACTTTAATGAAATCACACATGCAATACACCAAATTTAAAGTTCCACTTGTTGTGAATCCAGCCAACGTGTCAGATTTCAATAAGGCTTTACGACGAAAGCACACAACAATTATGTTAGGTCAGTACATAGCCACAGAAAAACAGGGCCATTTTTCCAGCCAAAGAGAGGAGTCACAAAAAGCAGAAATAGAGATAAAATGAATCACTAACCTTTGATCTTCATCAGATGACACTCCCAGGAATCCCAGTTCCACAATAAATGTTTGATTTGTTCGATAAAGTCCATTTATGTCCAAACACCTCCTTTAGTTTGCGCGTTTAGTCACAATCCAAACTGACGACGCGCTGGCAGGTCCAGGCGAAAGTTCAGACGAAAAGTCATATTACAGTTCGTAGAAACATGTCAAACTAAGTATAGAATCAATCTTTAGGATGTTTTTATCATAAGTCTTCAATAATGTTCCAACCGGAGAATTCCTTTGTCTTCAGAAATGCAATGGAACGCAAGCTACCTAATGTGAATGCGTGTGACCAGCTCGTGGCACTCTGCCAGACCTCTGACTCAATCCCCTCTTGATCCCCCCTCCTTTAAAGACTGGTTCTAAAGACTGTTGACATCTAGTGGAAGCCTTAGGAAGTGCAATATGATCCCATTTCCACTATCTTGGATAGGCAAAGAGTTGAAACATTACAAACCTCAGATTTCCCACTTCCTGGTTGGATTTTCTCTGGTTTTTGCCTGCAGTATGAGTTCTGTTATACTCACAGACATCATTCAAACAGCTTTAGAAACTTCAGAGTGTTTTCTATCCAAATCTAATGCCCCCCTGTCCCAAAGAAGTTAACATCAACGGGGCTGTAGTGGAGCGGGTTTAGTGTTTCAAGTTCCTTGGTGTCCGCGTCACCAACGCTCTATCATGGTCCAAACTAGAGGTCGACCGATTATGATTTTTCAACGCCGATACTGTTTTATTGGAGGACCAAAAAAAGCCGATACCGATTTAATCGGCCAATTTTATTATTATTATTTTATCTAATGTGTGTGTATAGGTGTGTATGTATGTATGTATAAATATATATATATATGTATATGTATAAATGTATATATGTATATGCACATTTGTGGCCTGCTGGAGGTCATTTTGCAGGGCTCCGGCAGTGATCCTCCTTGCACAAAGGCGGAGGTAGCGGTCCTGCTGCTGGGTTGTTGCCCTCCTACGGCCTCCTCCACGTCTCCTGATGTACTGGCCTGTCTCCTGGTAGCGCCTCCATGCTCTGGACACTACGCTGACAGACACAGCAAACCTTCTTGCCACAGCTCGCATTGATGTGCCATCCTGGATGAGCTGCACTACCTGAGCCACTTGTGTGGGTTGTAGACTCCGTCTCATGCTACCACTAGAGTGAAAGAACCGCCAGCATTCAAGTGACCAAAACATCAGCCAGGAAGCATAGGAACTGAGAAGTGGTCTGTGGTCACCACCTGCAGAACCATTCCTTTATTGGGGGTGTCTTGCTAATTGCCTATAATTTCCACCTGTTGTCTATTCCATTTGCACAACAGCATGTGAAATTGTCAATCAGTGTTGCTCCCTAAGTGGACAGTTTGATTTCACAGAAGTGTGATTGACTTGGAGTTACATTGTGTTTACGTGTTCCCTTTATTTTTTTGAGCACTATATATATATATAGTGGGGAGAAAAAGTACTTGACACACTGCTGATTTTGCAGGTTTTCCTACTTACAAAGCATGTAGAGGTCTGTAATTTTTATCATAGGTACACTTCAACTGTGAGAGATGGAATCTAAAACAAAAATCCAGAAAATCACATTGTATGATTTTTAAGTAAATAATTTGCATATGTGTATATATATTTTTTTGTAATAAATGACAATTACAACAATACTGAATGAACAATCAACACTTTTTATTTTAACTTAATATAATACATAAAATCAATTTAGTCTAAAATAAATAATGAAACATGTTCAATTTGGGTGAAATAATGCAAAAACAGTGTTGGAGAAGAAAGTAGAAGTGCAAGATGTGCCATGTAAAAAAGCTAACGTTTAAGTTCCTTGCTCAGAACATGAGAACATATGAAAGCTGGTGGTTCCTTTTTAACATGTTTTCAATATTCCCAGTTAAGAAGTTTGTAGATTGTGCTTTTTTTTGCAAATGTGGTTTTGTTAAATAACCCGTTTGGCGAAGTTGAAGTAGGCTGTGATTTGATGATCAATTTAACAGGCACCGCATTGATTATATGCAACCTAGCAATTATTAGTTAATTAGTTAACCCAGTAATATCATCAACCATGTGTAGTTAACTAGTGATTATGTGAAGATTTTTTTGTTGTAATAGATGAGTTTAATGCTAGTTAGCAACTTAACTTGGCTCCTTGCAGCCACAAGGTCCTTTTAACGCTGCACTCGCGTAACAGGTGGTCAGCCTGCCATGCTGTCTCCTCGTGGATTGCGATGTAATCAGCCATAATCGTTACCGGTTATGAGAACTTAAAATCTGCCATAAATAATCGACCTCTAGTCCAAACACACCAAGACAGTCGTGAAGAGGGCACGACAACACCTTTTCCCCTTCAGGAGAATGAAAAGATTTGGCATGGGTCTCAAATCCTCAAAAGATTCACCATCGAAAGCATCCTGACCGCTTGCATCACTGCCTGGTATAGCAACTGCTCGGCATATGACCGCGAGGCGCCACAGAGGGTAGTGCGTATGGGCCAGTACATCACTGGGGCCAAGCTTCCTGCCATCCAGGACCTAAATAATAGGCGTGTCAGAGGAAAGCCCATAAAATTGTTAGACTACAATCACCCAAGTCATAGACTTTTCTCTGCGACCGCACGACAAGCGGTACCGGAAGGCCAAGTCTAGGACCAAAAGGCTCCTTAACAGCTTCTACCCCCAAGCCATAAGACTGCTGAACAATTAATCAAATGGCCACTGGACTATTACATTGACCCCCCCCCCTCCATTTGTTTTGTATACTGCTGCTACTCACTGTTATTATATATGCGTAGCCACTTCTTCCCTACATACATTTACAAATGACCTAACCTGTACCCCCGCACACTGACTGTATCACCTGTATGTTTTTTTTGTTTACTTTTTATTATTTTATTTACTGTTGTTTATTTGGTAAATGTTCTTAACCAGCAGTGCAGTTCAAGAAGAGTTAAGGGCTTGTAAGTAAGCATTTCACTAAGGCCTACACTTATTGTATTCAGCTCATGTGGCAAAGTTTGATTTGAATAAGGCTGTAACAAAATGTAGAAAAAGGGAAGGTCTGAATACTTTCCAAGTGCTCTGTATGTCATAAGCGTAGCTGTGTGACGAGTCACCCTTGCAGAGTGACATGGTTTTGTCTCCCAAAATATCCAGACAGTCACAGATTTGCATTGTCGTCATAACACAGAATTTTGTTAATATGGTATTATGTTCTTGTGGTGTAATAATGCTGCTCATTGTTATATCCCTAGCAGGTTCAAAGTCTATGCAAGAAGGAAGCTGGGGTGAGGGTGACCAGGGCTCTGTGGCGGCCTCTCGTCACTCCAGCTGGGAGGAAGAGGAGGAGGGAGGTGGAGGGGTGTGGAGCAGCGCTGGTTCCCAGGGTAGCAACTCTTCCTACAACAGTGGGGGCTGGGGCCAAGGTCACGGGGGCAAGAAGCCCAACAAGGTAGAAAAGCATTCACAATGGGGGTGGTTTGTTTGGTTGTTGCCTCATTCAAATACTTGATAGGCGTTGGATTTTTTATGAGGTCTTTTGGTTTGAAGATGACTTTGTTTGACAATGTTTGTGCCAGAAACATTGTGCCAGAACAAAAAACTACTGCCAGAAATGTTATATCTGTATGTTTTTGTCTCAGGCTCCATTGAAGAGTGGAGTAGGAGACTCCTGGATGAACCCCATGAACAAACAGTTCTCCAACATGGGGCTCCTGGTAAGTTTCAGAGCAAATACAAGGTTTAGGGTCCATGGGCAGGCATAGGTTGTTTTTTTCAGATACTGGACATAGTGAGATGTTTTGTTGTAGTTATTACAATGAGGATGTCGTGCCAAGCAGGGCCTAAAATTTACTTTTTGGTCCATAAACCTGGCAGGTTGATGGCGAGATATACTCAGCAAAAAAGGACGTCCTCTTTTCAGGACCCTGTCTTTCAAAGATAGTTCGTAAAAATCCAAATAACTTCACAGCTCTTCATTATAAAGGGTTTTAACACTGTTTCCCATGCTTGTTCAATGAACCATGAACAATTAATGAACATGCACCTGTGGAACAGGTGCATGAACATGCACCTACAGCTTATAGCCGTTAGGCAATTTAAGGTCACAGTTATGAAAACTTAGGACACTAAAGGGGCATTTCTACTGACTCTGAAAACACCAAAAGAAAGATGCCCCTGCTCATCTGCGTGAACATGCCTTAGGCATGCTGCAAGGAGGCATGGGGACTGCAGGTGTGGCCAGGGCAATAAATTGCCGTACTGTGAGATGCCTAAGACAGCGCTACAGGGAGACAGAACGGACAGTTGAGCGTGTCGTGGTAATTTCCTGTATTACTCAATAAAGAGATAGCCAACCACACACAAGTCAGTTATTTTATAAAGTACATCTTTAATATATATATAAGCTTCACCAAAGCCCTTTTTTGACTCAGATCAATTCAGTGTCTATAAATGAATTCTCTGAGTGCTTACAAAACAATTCTTAGTTTCATTTATAGCCAAGATACACCCCTCTCAACTTACAAAGAATCCTTTACCCGAAAGAGGAGTATCCTATCGCTAGACAGCATCAGCTATAAATCATCGTTCAGTTTGATCTCCCAAGACAAGGTTTCAATCTCATGCTTGATACTTCACTGTCTACCAAAACATTACCTCATCCAATGGCATATATCAATTGTCATTTGAGATACTCCCATCTCAAATACACCCCCTCCTGGATAAGCTCAGAAAAGACAGTGAGCCTCTTAGGTCATATACTAGATCAAGATAAGGGCAACCTCAGAGGGGACATACAATGGTTCCAAACACGGCCAAACTCCTTCCCCCTATGGGAAAAGTAGGAGTGACTGGCGTACAGACATTGTATGAGATAACTAACTGGTTCCCCAATTTATAACTCCATCCCTTCACATGGTTTAGGAATAGTTAGACACATTCCCATAAGAAACCAACGTTCCACTCTGTCCTCCTCCCCTTCTGATATTCTACATAGCACCACATGGTTTAACAGATACATTGACTTATGAAGACATGCCTGACATCTCCATTCTCTGGCCCCAAGTTACTAAGTCCTATCACAGAAGGGGAAAATGCACTGCCAATCCTATAGTCCAAAGGGCACCATTCTAATGACAAGTATCTCACAAGCATATGATGAAAATAACATCTTATCTATCTATGTTACTTAGCTAAATCTGATTCTGCCACGACAATCGTCCTCGCAGTGGCAGACCACGTCTAACACCTGCACAGGATCGGTACATCCGAACATCACACCTGCGGGACAGGTACAGGACAGCAACAACTGTGCGTTCCTGGTGTAACTCGGGCAATCTCTCCATCAGTGCTCAGACTGTCCGCAATAGGCTGAGAGTGGCTGGACTGTGGGCTTGTAGACCTGTTGTAAGGCAGGTCCTCACCAGCAACATCGCCTATGGGCACAAACCCACCGTCGTTGGACCAGACAGGACTGGCAAAAGTGTTCTTCACTGACGAGTCACGTTTTTTTTTCACCAGGGGTGATGGTCGGATTCGCATTTATTGTCGAAGGAGTGAGCGTTACACCGAGGCCTGTACTCTGAAGCGGGATCAATGTGGAGGGTCTGTCATGGTCTGGGACGGTGTGTCACAGCATCATCGGACTGAGCTTGTTGTCATTGCAGGCAATCTCAACGCTGTGTGTTACAGGGAAGACATCCTCCTCCCTCATGTGGTACCCTTCCTGCAGGCTCATCCTGACATGACCCTCCAGCATGACAATGCCACCAGCCATACTGCTTGTTCTGTGTGTGATTTCCTGCAAGACAGGAATGTCAGTGTTTTGCCATGGCCAGCGAAGAGCCTGGATCCCAATCTCACGTCTGGGACCTGTTGGATCGGAGGGCTAGCCCCCCAGAAATGTCCGGGAACTTGCAGGTGTCTTGGTGAAAGAGTGGGGTAACATCTCACAGCAAGAACTGGCAAATCTGGTGCAGTCCATGAGGAGATGCACTGCAGTACTTTATGCAGCTGGTGGCCACACCAGATACTGACTGTTACTTTTGACTTTGAACCCCCCCTTTGTTCAGGGACACATTTCCATTTCTGCTAGTCACATTTCTGTGGAGCTTGTTCAGTTTGTCTCAGTTGAATCTTATGTTCATACAAATATTTACACAGTTGACAGTGAGAGGATGTTTTTTTTTTGCTGAGTTTAGTTTTTTTTTGAAAATTATGGAGAAAACAAACTGACTATGCCTAATATTTATAAAAAATGTATTGTGACGTGAGTCTTTAAATCAAAATATCAGATGAGTTAAAGGGCGAGAGGTTACCGTGGTAATGGTGTCACTGAAGTCTCAAGTGTGTCTGTGATATTTTGGATCTGACTAGTAGACAGAGGAGAGATGCTATCAGTTGAAGCAGCAGACTCAAACTAACATTGAAAAACAACCGACCTTGTGATCAAAACAACTGACCTTGTGATCAAAACAATCTAAATTGCCAAGAAACACGAGGACAAAGTCTCACTTTGTAGACTTTGGAGTAAATTAGACCAGCTTTTATGCCTGTGCGCAGTCTCCAAAAATGAATCTATCAGCACACTGCACAAAGCTCCCTAGCCAGGCAGTGTTGCTGCGCGACGTGGATTATATTTTCGTTTTTCTTTGTGCGATTAGCAGCTATGCAACATAACCGCAGAAATACTCTCACACAAGCTACAGTAGGGCCTCCCGAGTGGCGCAGCGGTCTAAGTAGACGCGTCACTACAGACCCAGGTTCGATTCCGGGCTGTATTGCAACTGGCCGTGATTTGGAGTGCCATAGGGCGGCGCACAATTGGCCCAGCGTTTTCCGGGTTAGGGGAGGATTTGGCCGGGGGAGCTTTACTTGGCTCATCGTGCTCTAGTGACGACTCGTCAGTTAGAACAGTGTTTCTTCCGACACATTGGTGAGGCTGGCTTTCAGGTTAAGAGGGCGGGTGTTAAGAGGTGCGGTTTGGCGGGTCATGTTTCGTAGGACCCATGACCCGACCTTCGCCACCAGATCGTACACGTGTGCTCATCCTTTACTTTTTACTCCTATTTCTATTCGTGAATGTAATGCTCGCACTGTAGAGCCCTGCAAATCGACCACCCGCCTACGTGGCTTGTGAAATATACATTTTTACTCTCCAATACCTCAATTCACCCTCATTTGGCGGGTGTTAATTTTACGCCCTGATGCCACGTCATAGCTATGTTGGGGTTGATGGTGGTAGTGAAGATATGTGCTGTGTTTGTAGGGTGATGATCCTAGCATGCGGCCTCTGGACCTGGCCCCTGGTCCTCCTCAGGATAAGAAAATGGAGGGAGAGAAGCGAGGGATGGGCCTGAATGACTACAATGGAGAGATGCGTAAAGGAGGGCAGAGAGGAGTGGGAGGAGGAGGGATGGTCTACCGTTCACCTGGTTCCAAAGAGATTGGGCCTGGTGACCCTGGGCCTTGTTATGACAAGGTTTGTACCTCAGATACATCACAAACCTCTCTGGATACGTCCCAAATTTCACCCTATTCCCTGTATAGTACATTAGTTTTGATCCGAGCCCTGTAAGCCTTGGCCAAAAGTAGTGCACTATAAAGAGAATAGGGTGCTATTTGAGGCGCACACCTCTGTATGACTGACTGACTTCTCCAAGTCCCTCTTGTCCCGTTAACATTTTCTTCTCTGTATTTCTTCCTTTCCCGTCTTCTTTTGGTATCCTTCTTCCTGCCCCATCATTTGGTATCCTTCTTCCTGTCTTGCCTACTACTTCCCCAAATTGGGCAACTACTTCGATTGGCTGTCACTGCGATCAGCAGCCCTTGCCGTTCACCAATCAGGATGGGTGCCTTGGGGAGGAGTACTCTCCACCCACTGTCTACAAGCCCTCCCCCCTCTACAGCCACACTATCCCCCCTAGACAAGTAAGGCTGTGTCCCTCTGTCTCCATCAGACCATCAGCTCATTGCTTCTCTGCTAACCTGGTCCCCGATCAGTTTGCTAATTTATATATTTTTTAAACAATGTAATTGTGAAAAGTATTCAGACCCTTTACTCAGTACTTTGTTGAAGCACCTTTTGCAGCGATTACAGCCTGGTCTTCTTGGGTATGACGCTACCAGCTTGGCACACCTGTATTTAGGGGCGGCAGGTAGCCTAGTGGTTAGAGCGTTGGGCCAGTAACCGAAAGGTTGCAAGATCAAATCCCCAAGCTGACGAGGTAAAAATCTGTCGTTCTGCCCCTGAACAAGGCAGGGGAACAATAGGCCGTCATTGTAAATAAGAATTTGTTCTTAACTGACTTAAATAAACAAATGTGGGAGTTTCTCCCATTATTCTCTGCAGATCCTATCAAGATCTAGTTGCTGCACAACTATTTTCAGGTCTCTCCAGATATGTTAGATCAGGTTCAAGTCCGGGCTCTGGCCCAAGGACATTGAGAGACTTTTCCTGAAGCCACACCTGCGTTGTCTTGGCTGTGTTTGGAAGGTGAACCTTCTCCCCAATCTGAGGTCCTGAGCACTCTGGAGCAGGTTTTCATCAAGGATCTCTCTGTACTTTGCTCCGTTCATCTTTCCCTCGATTTTGACTAGTCTCCCAGTCCTTGCCGCTGAAAAACATCCCCACAGCATGATGCTGCCACCACCATGCTTCACCGACGGGATGGTGCCAAGTTTCCTCCAGACGTGATCTTGGCATTCAGGCCAAAGAGTTCAATCTTGGTTTCTCAGATGAGAGAATCTTGTTTCTCATGGTCTGAGTCTTTAGGTGCCTTTTGGTAAACTCCAGGCGGGCTGCCATGTGCCTTTTTACTTAGGAGTGGCTTCCGTCCGGCCACTCTACCATAAAGGCCTGATTGATGGAGTGCTACAGAGATGGTTGTCCGTCAGGAAGGTTCTCCCATCTCCGCAGAGGAACTCTAGAGCTCCGTCAGTAATCATCGGGTTCTCGGTCACCTCCCTGACCAATGCCCTTCTCCCCCGATTGCTCAGTTTGGTTGGGCGGCCAGCTCTAGGAAGAGTCTTGGTGGTTCCAAACTTCTTCCATTTTAAGAAAGATGGAGGCAACCGTGTTCCTGGGGACCTTCAATGCTGCAGATATCTTTTGGTACCCTTCCCCAGATCTGTGCCTCGACGCAATCCTGTCTTGGAGCTCTACGAACAATTCCTTCGACCTCATGGCTTGGTTTTTGCTCTGACATGCACTGTCAACTGTGGGACCTTATATAGACAGGTGTGTGCCTTTCCAAATCATGTCCAATCAATTGAATTTACAACAGGTGGACTCCAGTCAAGTTTTTGAAACATCTCAAGGATGATCAATGGAAACAGGATGCACCAGAGTTCAATTTTGAGTCTCATAGCAAAGGATCTGAATGCATAAGTAAATTGAGTATTTCAAGTTTTTTTACTTATAATATATTAGCAAAGATTTTTTTTTTAGCTGTTTTTGCTATGTCATTATGTGGGGTCAAGGGGTCTGAATACTTTTCAAAGGCACTGTCTATGAGATTATTATGGATAAGAGCGAGTTTGTCAAATAGTAACCAAGCATCGATCATCATGTCACCAGAATAAGTCCCTCTATTTATTGGAAAGTAGCATCAAGCTCATCGCCTTCCACTTTCACCATCCTGTGAAGTTCATCATTTATTTATTCTGTAGCCTAACAAACTGCGTGCTTTCCCGAGTCGTAGTGGGAGGACCACACAACATAACATGGGGTGACTCCAAGTTTACTTCGATATGATAGTTATTATAATAAAAATGTATTTTCACCGCCATTTCTCGCAAAATGTATTTTACCTACACAAAACGATCCCAGCTAGTCTAGTGTGTTTTGTTGTCATTTAGAATGTTTACCGGCAAATGTTCTGTTTATCAGGCCTGCCGTAACTTTTTTTTTATCCGACATGTACAAAAGTTTGGATGGAGACCTGTTTATTGTTGTACCGTTCTCTTCATCTGTAAGTTCCTACCTTATCTCCCCCGTCTTAATGTCTAAGAGTCAGCCATGTTTGTAACCCTCTCCCTCTCTGTTCCCCTGTCAGGGTGGTCATAACATGTTTGGTGGCAGCGGTGGTGGGATGACCCAGTCCAGACACCAGCCCGGTGTGCCACCCATCAACACGTCTGCTGGGATACGAGCGCATGTGCCTCATCAGTACCTGTCGCCTCAGGTACCATTGTTGTATTTGATCAGACTGTAAAAGTAATCAGCTGTTTTAATGTTAATCTTTTCTCACAGCTTTTTTCACAATACTTGCTGATCAATATCCCTGGTGCAAATCAGTCTACTATATGCCACAACATCTGCTCAGGAACAATAGATTTTTGGTCTTTTGGCTTCTTAGTCAGAACTTTATGTGCAACATGTTGTTTCCAGGGATGGGATTTATTTTGCCAGCTTGCTCTGGATCATTAACTAATGTGAGTGATTAGGTGAACTCACTCGGTGGAGGAAGAAAACCTCACCAAATCGATGAGTAGTGCACCACTGATTTTCTGTTTATTAGAGGGAATGTGCTAGACAGAAGGTGCTTTGTGTTTATGTTCCACGTTCCCATGGTAATGCCAATGTTCCAGGTGCCAGGTTCCATGCTGAAGCAGGTGGCACCTCCCAGTGCCGGCGTGGGTGGAATCGGGGGTGTGGGTGGGGTGGCGGGTGTAGGAGGGGGTGTGTTCCCCCCTCAGCTGTCCCCCCAGCACATCGCCATGCTGAGTGGCATCTACCCCCCCCATATTCAGTTCCAGCTGGTGAGTAGCTGTACTCCTATACAACTCTAGAATGAAAACCGTAGTGGCCAGAGAACATAGCCTTGAGGAACACCAAAACTAACCATAGATTTGTTCTAATTAAAGCGTTGTTAGCTGACACGTCAATGTTTTTATATACCTATATAGGCCTATGACAAGTCAGTAAAAGTACCAATTTGTTTTACAAATTAGAGACGTCACAGCTCTATCAGACATCTACATCTGTTCAGACCCCTTCTTCCTCTAGCCACTGTCAATGTTTCCTCTGGAGAGAGAAATAGCAGTGGGGGGATTGTTTTGGGGTCCCTCCCCAAATACATTTTATGTAGAAGGACTGAGAAGCTTAGCTGTGGAGACTTTTTTAAATGACATTCTACTCCAAAATAAAATTATGAACATATGAAAGCTGGTGGTTCCTTTTAACATGAGTCTTCAATATTCCCAGGTAAGAAGTTTTAGGTTGTAGTAATTATAGGACTATTTCGCTCTATACGATTTGTATTTCATATACCTTTGACTATTGGATGTTCTTATAGACACTTTAGTATTGCCAGTGTAACAGTATAGCTTCCGTCCCTCTCCTCGCTCCTACCTGGGCTCGAACCAGGAACACATAGACAACAGCCACCCTCGAAGCAGCGTTACCCATGCAGAGCAAGGGGAACAACTACTCCAAGTCTCAGAGCGAGTGACGTTTGAAACGCTATTAGTGCGCACCCCGCTAACTAGCTAGCCATTTCACATCGGTTACACCAGCCTAATCTCGGGAGTTGATAGGCTTGATGTCATAAACAGCGCAATGCTTGAAGCATTGCGAAGAGCTGCTGGCAAAACGCAGGAAAGTGCTGTTTGAATGAATGATTACGAGCCTGCTGGTGCCTACCATTGCTCAGTCAGACTGCTCTATCAGATCATAGACTTAATTATAACATAATAAAACACAGAAATACGAGCCGTAGGTCATTAATATGGTCGAATCTGGAAACTATCATCTCGAAAACAAAACGTTTATTCTTTCAGTGAAATACGGAACCGTTCCGTATTTTATCTAAAGGGTGGCATCCATAAGTCTAAATATTCCTGTTACATTGCACAAGCTTCAATGTTATGTCATACTTACGTAAAATTCTGGCAAATTAGTTTGCAACGAGCCAGGCGGCCCAAACTGTTGCATATACCCTGACTCTGCGTGCAATGAACGCAAGAGAAGTGACACAATTTCACCTGGTTAATATTGCCTGCTAACCTGGATTTCTTTTAGCTAAATATGCAGGTTTAATAATATATACTTTTGTGTATTGATTTTAAGAAAGGCGTTGATGTTTATGGTTATGTACACGTTGGCGCAACGACAGTCCTTTTCCGCGAATGCGCACTGCATCGATTATATACAACGCAGGACACGCTAGATAAACTAGTAATATCATCAACCATGTGTAGTTAACTAGTGATTTATGATTGATTGTTTTTTATAAGATAAGTTTAATGCTAGCTAGCAACTTACCTTGGCTTCTTACTGCATTCGCGTAACAGTCGGGGTCCTCGTGAAGTGCAATGTGAGGCAGGTGGTTAGAGCGTTGGACTAGTTAACCGTAAGGTTGCAAGATTGAATCCCCGAGCTGACACTGTAAAAATCTGTCGTTCTGCCCCTGAACAAGGCAGTTAACCCACTGTTCCTAGGCCGTCATTGAAAATAAGAATGTGTTCTTAACTGACTTGCCTAGTTAAATAAATGTTTTTGCCAAATCGGTGTCCAAAAATACCGATTTACGATTGTTATGAAAACTTGAAATCGGCCCTAATTAATCAGCCATTCCGATTAATCGGTCGACCTCTAGTCCATATTATCAGTTATGCAATAAGCATATTACCTGCCGCCCAATTGATTCAGAGTAGTGGCTGGCTATAAATAGGCTGACGCATGGGGTTGCCTATTGGGCTAATCATTAGCTAGATACCAAATGTCATCTTTTATCTAGTTAGCATCCTATTGATGTATTTTATGTCCCAAAAAACTTGGATGAACACAGTAAATATAATGGAGGCCTTCCTGTTAAGGAAACTCAGGGTAACATGCCTGTACTTCTCGCAGAGACCACTTCATGTCACTATTTTCTCCCCCTAACACTTTCTCTGGTTACCACTACTCTTGCTCAACAAAACATTTCACCTGTCATCACAATTAGTCACTCCCCAAAATTATTTTGAGGTAGTCAGAATGCATGTTTCCCTCCATATGGCACTCGTAACTTGAATGCGCCTCAAGGAATATTTCTCTCCCATAGAACACGACAACAAGCCGACTAGGTAAACAGATTAAGTATTATACTATGGGGTTGTCAGATCTTTCTCTTCATTGCTCATTTTGTTTGCAGAGGAAAAGTAAAGTGGACTGTTCTAATGTCTTAAATGTGAACTTCGGCAGAAATATTTGTTCATGTTCCATATTTTTGGGGGTGTGGCGCCAATGAGTTTGCCGTGGCGCCGCAGGAAACACTGCACTGTGTTGAGACTGCCTTCCTCTTGGGGTGTTGTAACAGGTCTCTCCCTCTCCCCCAGGCCTGCCAGCTCCTCCTCCAGCAGCAGCAGAACCCCCAGCAGCTCACCTCACCACAGCAGCTACAACAGCTCCTACAGAACCAGAGAAAGTTCCCCCAGAACCTACGCCAGCAGGCCGACCCACAACAGGTCAAACTGCTATTACTGTTACAGCTGCTACTAATACTACTGCACTGGAAACAACACAACCAATGTTCCCTCTAAGCAGCGAGCGTGGCCGTTCTTCTGTGATCTAATCAACATATCGGTCCCTTTTCAATGCAACAAACCAAAACACATCTAACTTTGCAAGATTGAGTCTGTGATTTTGTTGTAGGCAAAGCCAGAATGCAACGGAGTAGAATTCTATTGGCAGGGGTGGCCCATAAGCGGTCTTTCAATCAGCTGCGAGTGAAGGCACTTTTCAGATCAGTGAGTTATTATCCCAGTTATACATAAGTATAGGTCAGCAATGGGGAGTTGCTGCTTCCTACAAGAGCACAAAACATGTAGGCTACATTTCTTTGAAAAGCCAGTCTTAAGGTAAAAAGCTTGTCTTAATCAAAGGGGCAGTGTTGTATTTAGAGACAGGCATGAATAAGCCAATAGGCAGAGGGGTAGCCTACATTATCTAATTCTCTGTATGGTAATAATAATACATTTTATTTTATAAAGGGGTTTCTTGCATCATACAATGAAATTTTACAGTAACCTATTTGGTCCATGGTGTTACAGGCCAAGTAAAAAATCATGAATTAATGTTATGCCCTTCATAATGTAAAAGTCTCATGCAATGTAGGCCTGCATTGAACACCACATATAGGCCAGGTCATATAATTCAAAAGCCATTTCGATGTGAAATTGTTATGGGATTTGCTCCATTGGTTTTGTTGGTAGGCCTTCATTATGCTCAAATAGCTTATTGGCTACTGTCAAACTGTAAGGGTACAGCCTCAGTGTTCACTGTGAATGCGCACCGAAAGTTGCATGAAGTGCTCACACTGTTCAAGTTTCCGCTCGCAAGAACCTAAAATTTGCTCAGTGCCTCAAAAAATGTGAATGAACATTGAACAAAACCCTAGTTATTTCAACTGGAAACGACATAACCCTAGTTATTTCAACGGAGAATGAAACGTGCCCGCTATGAATCAGGTGAACCTCTGTACTTGAGAAAATACTATATGTTTTGAACACAAATGTTGAATTCTGATTTGTATGACTTTTCACATGAATAGTCATAGGCTGGTGTTGCACCCATGTTGCATGTCTGCTCACAGGGTTCCAATTCCACTCATCCCTCATCTCTCTCCTCAGCTGGCCAGGATCGTGGCTGTTCTCCAGCAGCAGAGGCAGCAGCAGGGTGTCGGAGGGGGCTCCAAACTATCACCCTCTGACCTGGGAGGAGGAGGCCCCAAACTGCCTATGGCCGACTCCCTGCCCCATCCAGGCATGGGTGGCTCTGTGGACCTGCACCAGAAAACACAGGGCTACTCTGGTGAGCGCTGGAAATAATGACATGAATGGACGTAAAGGATAGATAATCTTTTTTGAAAAATGCTTGATTTTCCTTTTTACCCAAGAGAACGTCCCACTCGTTTTGACACAACTGTGTTATACATCTTATTTTCAATACAAACCACTAACAATGTTAGTTTTATTTGTCGTATGTACAGGATACACATGGTACACACCGTCCAACCAAATGCTTACTGTCAGTGTAAACCGTCTTGAGGATTTTCATTGCATACTGACTGATTCTCTGCATGTAATTGAGTCATACAGGCCCCCTGCCATCAGCTCTAACCCCTACCTGTCCCCCTCCCTCTCAGGCTATGGTGGAGGAGTGAACCTGTCTGGTCTGGACATGGGTGGCTCGGTGATGGGAGGCCCAGGGGGGATGAAGGACATGGGGGGGCAGCAGTCCCGCTTCAAATGGATGATGGAGGGTCACTCTCCTGCCCCCTCCCCTCCTGAGAGCCTCAACAAAAACGGTGAGAGAGTCCTAACACTGTAGTGAGTTTACGGAATTAATTATAGTATGACATGGGGCAGCAGGTAGCCTAGTGGTTAAGAGCGTTGTGCCAGTAACCGAAAGTTCGCTGGTTTGAATCCCCAAGCCAAAAAATATGCTGATGTGCCCTTGAGCAGGGCACTTAGCTCCAATTGCTCATGTAAGTTGTTCTGGATAAGAGCATCATCTAAATGTCTAAAATGTAAATGCCAACATGTATATGTTGATTGTTGACCCATCTTCTGCTTTTTCATCTGGCTATATTTGTCTTTCTTCATCTCTCTCTCTCTCCTCTGTATCGCTCTCTTATTGTCTTCTCTTCTCCCTCTTTCAATCCCCCTCTTCCTCTCAGGTCCTATGTCCACCCCTATGAGAAGGGTGGGCTCTCCATACTCCCAGTATGACATGATGGGAGGGGAGGGGCTAGGCATGCCCCTCCAGAGGGACAACTGGCATCGTACTCCTGGGAACAAGATGGGCTCCAAGCCCCAGGGCACGTCCAGCTGGCCTCCTGGTGCGTGGCCATTCTAAATACCAACTGAATCTGCAGGATTTTGATCTATCCAACCACTAACACACCTGATTTGACCAAATCCACTGAATCAGTTAGTTGGGCTGTAACAAAAGCCTGCAACACCCTGTAGCTCTCTGGGACCAGGGTTAAGTCGATGAGGTGGCTTCATCTGTTTGTTTTCAAAATAAAAATCTATAATTTCTGTTTGCCAGAGTTCCAGCCCGGCGTGCCCTGGAAGGGGATCCAGAGCATCGACCCTGAGTCTGACCCCTACATGACCCCAGGGAGCATGATGGGAATCCCTGGGCCGTCCAGCCTCAACGACACCGAGCACCAGTTGCTAAGAGACAACACAGGTACCTACCGAGACTCAAGCAGAGTTGCAACTATCTATGACTAAGTCCACTTTCTGAGCACCTGTTGATAAGAGACCAGCTGACCTGACATATTACGTAACAATAACACATTACATAAGTATGCTGTCATCAGCCCTCGTCCTCACAAAGTCAAAGAAACTAGTATACCACTGAAATCATATCCATCAATGCATGCACCAGTTAAACATCAAGTTGTTTTAATAATATACTCTATTTTACTATATCCGGGATGGACAACTGGTGGTCCGTGGACCAATTTCAGATAAAAAAAATTTGGGGGAACTTACAAATTTGCTTTAAAACTGCTAAATTGTCTCTATGCCCTGTGGAAAAATTTGCCGAATTGCATGACATAAAATATAAAAGATTTGAAGTTAATCTTCGCTGTCACGAAGGAGGCCGCTAAAATGTTTTGCTCACAAGGTGGGGGGTATGGATGTGGGTACGCATACCCCCATGAGTTAAGCTTGTTGTGTTTGTGTTCCAGAAGCCAACCCCTCCCTGAACACCTTGCTGCCTTCACCTGGTGCCTGGCCCTACAGTGCCTCAGACAGCCCCCTCAACAACGCACACAACTCGGGTAACAGACTGAAAACGTAACACTATTAATGTGCTATGTATGCTTTATGGATGTGCTATGAAGTCCAAAGGTGCCTTTCACCAAAACAGCTATCACGTTCACTTAGCGTGCGTCTGTAAATTCACTCTGCCTATCTACTCTGATTTCAGAGCACTCTCTTCTGAGTATGCCAGAGTGCAGAATAACTAATGGATTTACAAACACTCAACACCCGTTGAATGTGTCAGTAAACGTCGACAAAAACTCGTAATTAAATTGTTGCCAGCAGCACAGTTAGTCACCGACTCTCTGGATAACATGAAAACAGCCTTAACAGCTCTGCTAGGGTGAGTAAAAAGGGTCAGAGTGATCTGTTCTCTCGTTTTTCTCTGGAAGTAGCTAGCAAGTAAGCCAGTTAGCTTGGCTGCTTGACTGCCGTTGTGAGGTCAGAACGCTTGGATCAACCCTACTTCTCACCCAGACCGTCCAGTGTGTGCGCTCTGAATGCTCCGAGAGCGAAACACTCTGAATTTACGAACGCCCAGAGCACATTCTGGCACTCCAGTTCGAATTTACAAACACACCCTAAACATTTTGCTGGGGTTCAAAATATACACTATGCTTTTCCTTTTATTTACTCTCAAATGTTGTCGTTCAGGGTGTCAAGTATCAACTGTCTGAGTTTAGTCTGGCTGTGTTCATCCTGCTGTTAGTCAGACCCAGGTCTGAGTAGTTCATTTCCTGTTGCCCATAGCAAAGTACACAGAGTACAAGACCAGCTGGCCCCCTGAGCCCATTGGACACAACAAGATGTGGAAGACCAATCGCAACCAACAGTCCCAGCAGCTGTCACGACCACCCCCGGGACTCACCAATCAGAAGCAGGCCTCGCCGTCCCGTGGCCCGTGGCAGGCCCGTGGCTGGGGCAGCTCGAGCGGGAGCCAGGAAACCAGATATGGCCCTGGTAAAGTCATAACAGGGTGTTTGAGTCTTTCCACCCTGGTCTGTCCTGCCTGCTGCCTGGTGAAGTATTAAATGTACCCAGATGTCCGTTGCCTTGATCTGCTTCCACATACCTAATGGCACCCTATTCCCTATTGGCCCTGGTCAATAGTAGCGCACTATAAAGGGAATAGGGTGCCATTTGGGACAGAACCCCAGAGAAATTGCATAGCTAGGTGGTTAGGCCTCAAAGCCCATTTATATTTTATTCACCAAGCTTGAAGTACAGGGCTTATTTCTCATTCATTGGTCCAGAACTGGCTGCCGCAGGTACAGAGGTAGGGGTTGACTACTATGTGGAACTGATCCCCGTGTGTGGTTTGGTGCTAATAGGCTCTGCTTGGAGTGATGGGGGGACCTCCAGAGGAAGCTGCTGGCTGGTGCTCTGCAATCTCACTCCACAGGTACACACACACACACACACACACACACACACACACACACACACACACACACACACACACACACACACACACACACACACATCATCCCTCATAAAGACTACACACACACACCATTCCTCAGGACAACACACACGCATGTGCACACATACAGCATCACTTCTCTTGCACATATCACCTCTACCGCACAAGTCATCCCTAACCCCAGTCCCTCCATGTTGTCCCATCCTGCAGATCGACGGCTCCACCCTCCGTACCATCTGTATGCAGCATGGCCCCCTGCTGACCTTTCACCTCGGCCTGACCCAGGGCAGCGCTCTGATTCGCTACAGCACCCCACAGGAAGCTGCGAAGGCCCAGAGCGCACTACACATGTAAGCCCCTCTTAGCCTGTCAATCATGGTGTAGTTCTGTAGATGAACAGGCAGCAGCTCCACTGTGTTTTATTGCCGGCTTTACAGATGATTACAGACTCCTTTTCAGACAGATACTTTTTCCACTTAACTGAAAAGTAGCCTAGTTAATTTTTCTAGTTAGAAACAAGTCTGCTGAGCCCTCTCCCGCTAGAATGAACGTCATGCATCTTCTACCCATATTTTGATAGGCAGTGTGCCTGTCGGTCACAAATTGAGCGACGACAGACAAACACTGCTGGTTTGACAGTGCTGTCTGTCCCGCCTCTCGGTACCTGGGTTTGTGTTGTGATTGCAGTCGATTTTCTACACAGAGGGAGAGAGGATGAATTTGCACATCCCGTATAGTCGAAATCCACTTATTGTTTTCTGGCACAGTCATTTATTTTCTTTAGCATGCAGGGTCCAACATTAACGATGGCCCTTCGGTGCCAGTAAAAACCCTTTGGGCCAGTGGATCTCGTCAGTGGCCAGTAACTTTTTAGATCATTTTTGCATTCGTGTAAAATATTTACCTGCTCTTTCACAGTCTACCACTGAAGACTACACTCGTAAATGTCATGCTATTTGTAATTGATCAATATGATCAAGCACCACCACACTTCCGTTAGTCACAACTGTCCAGAGCTAAAAGAAACACCCATCAATCTACTCAGAGTTTATTTATTTTAGGGAAAGTGATTTACAAAAGTTAACCTTGAGTAGTGAACATACTAGCAATATGCTGGCTACTGTTGATAGTCTGCAAAAAGAATGCTACAAATAAACAGCTAGCCTACTGTCACCATGTCTATCTCTTTTGGAATGTTGGTCTTAAAGGGCTTTCGTTTTTACTCTGTTTATTTAGAACCTAACGGACAACTAGGAAAAGTGCAATGCAAACCAAGTTTATTCACCCAATGGGTCAGACAGCTGAAATGTTCCCACCAGCACAAGTATTTATACCCCACTTTAGGTGAGATCTCCTTTTCTCAAAACATTACATCTTTGTTGCTAGGCAGGCTAAGTGATGTGTGTAATAAACTGTTCCTTCTCCTTTCATCTGACCTGACCTCGGCTCACATTCCTCACTAATCCATAGCTATCCAACCTTATCAGTGACCGCAACCATGTGATTGCCTTTTCCCTTACTTTGTAACTCTCAAAGCCCATGGCTCATATCCACCCTTAATTGACCCCACCATATACATTACTCATACAGATAACCATTAACTTCTGGTGTAGCAAGTATTTCAAACTACAACCTAACATCCCATTTTCTAATCTTCTCTAAGTGACATACTTTAGAAACAAAAATACATGAATACATTGTAGTCCTGAAGAATATAGTAATGACTTGCTTAATTATATTACACAGCTTTAATACACATCATCATAACCAAATGTAGCCGATTAATATAAAGTATTCCAACCTATAGGCTAGCGTTTCCCCAAACTCTGCCCTCTGCACCCCAAGGGGTGTGCACATTTTGGTTTGTGACCTAGCACTACACAGCTATTTTTATTGGTCAAACTTGATGATTATTTGAATCAGCTGTGTAGTGCGAGGGCAAACACCAAAACTTGGGGTCCCGAGGACCGAGTTTTGGAAGCGCTGCTATAGGCCCTGCATGACCCCAATGCAGTTAAGAACTACACCATATAGAAATTCTGTTCGGGCCATTCGATTTTTGGCTGACTGGCCCTGCCACGGATTGGTGGTGCCTAGGCTATTTACTGTGCTTTGATTGACAAACAGCGAGCTTGACTAGTTTATAAAAGGTGTCGAATTGACTGAATAAAGTCTTTCATACAGTGCATTCGGAAAGTATTAAGACACCTTCATTTACCCTTATGATAAAATTGATTAAATCGTTTTTTCTCCTCAATCTATACACAATACCCCATAATGATGAAACAAAGATTTGTTGGAATTTTTGCAAATGTATATAAAATGAAAACACATTTACAAAAGTTTTCAGACCCTTTACTTAGTACTTTGTTGAAGCACCTTTGCCAGCTATTACAGCCTTGAGTCTACTTGGGTATGATGCAATAAGCTTGGCACGCCTGTATTTGGGGACTTTCGCCCATTCTCTGCAGATCCTAATGCTCTGTCAGGTTGGATGGGAAGGTTCGCTGCACAGCTTTTTTCAGGTCAATTCCTTCGACCTGATGGCTTGGTTTTTGCTCTGACATGCACTGTCAACTGTGGGGTCTTATGTAGACAGGTGGGCCTTTCCAAATCATGTCTAATCAATTGAATTTACCACAGGTGGACTCCAAGTTGAAGAAACATCTCAACAATGATCAATGGAAACAGGATGCACTTGAGCTCAATTTCAATTCTCATAGCAAAGTGTCAGAGTACTTATGTAAATAAGGTATTTCTAAAAACCTGTTTTCGCTTTGTCATTATGGGGGTGTTGTGTGTAGATTGAAGAGGGAAATTTCGATTTAATCCATTTTAGAGTAAGGCTAACGTTACAAAATGTGGAAAAAGTCAAGGGGTCTGAATACTTTCCGATTGCACGGTATACGTCCATGGTATCTCATTCGGACAAGTAAACTAAAGAGCTCGTTTGTCAGGACTTGCCAGACACCTACCCGCCCGCACAGCATCACTACTCTGGACGGTTCTGACTTAGAATATGTGGACAACTACAAATACCTAGGTGTCTGGTTAGACTGTTAACTCTCCTTCCAGACTCACATCAAACATCTCCAATCCAAAGTTAAATCTAGAATTGGCTTCCTATTCCGCAACAAAGCATCCTTCACTCATGCTGCCAAACATACCCTCGTAAATCTGACCATCCTACCGATCCTCGACTTCGGCGATGTCATTTACAAAATAAGCCTCCAACACCCTACTTAACAAAATTGGATGCAGTCTATCACAGTGCCATCCGTTTTGTCACCAAAGCCCCATATACTACCCACCACTGCGACCTGTACGCTCTCTTTGGCTGGCCCTCGCTTCATACTCGTCGTCAAACCCACTGGTTCCAGGTCATCTACAAGACCCTGCTAGGTAAAGTCCCGCCTTATCTCAGCTCGCTGGTCACCATAGCAACGCCACCCGTAGCACGCGCTCCAGCAGGTGTATTTCACTGGTCACCCCCAGGGCCAATTCCTCCTTTGGCCCCCTCCTTCCAGTTCTCTGCTGCCAATGACTGAACGAACTACAAAAATCTCTGAAACTGGAAAGACTTATTTCCCTTACCAGCTGTCAGAGCAGCTCACAGATCACTGCACCTGTACATAGCCCAAACAATTACCTCATCCCCTACTGTATTTATTTATTTATTTTTGCTCCCTTGCACCCCAGTATTTCTACTTTGCACATTCACCTACTGAAAATCTACAATTCCAGTGTATTTACTTTGCCACCGTGGCCTTTTTATTGCCTTTACCTCCCTTATCTCATTTGCTCACATTGTATATAGACTTGTTTTTGTACTGTATTATTGACTGTGTTTGTTTTACTTAATGTGTAACTCTGTATGTGTCAAACTGCTTTGCTTTATCTTGGCCAGGTCGCAGTTGTAAATGAGAACTTGTTCTCAACTAGCCTACCTGGTTAAACAAAGATAAAATAAAAATAAAAAAGTGATGTTAAAGTGAGTGACTTGTCAGTAGGTAAGCGCATCGTTAAGAGAGCTGTTCATTTGGCTCCCATAATTTGCATACCGGCAGTTTTTTGTTGTGATTATCCGCAAATATATTATTAAAACATTCAATGAGGATGGTGAATCCTCCTCCCTGCAGGAACCATTGGTTGACTAGAAGGAGCCTCACTGGTCCAAAATATGATAAGAGAACTGCTTTAATTGTTTTAAAAGCTAATGATACTTAGATGGTATTTTCAAAGATATTAGCATAGCATGTCGCAACCGGCCGTGACCGGGACACCCATGGGATGGTGCACAATTGGCCCAGCATCGTCCGGGTCAGGGGAGAGTTTGGCCGGCAGTGATGTCCTTAAAAAGGGGTGAAAGTTTAAGTTCAAGAAAATTACAAAAAATGCCTCTTAAATGGAAGCTTGAAGCCTGTGGAAGTCAGCATAATTACAGGATTATTTTAAAGACCGAGTGCAGTCAAAATGTACTTTCCCTGTGTTTTATATCATATTGTACAACAGCTGATGAATCGAAACCTCTAAAAGTATGAAAACAAATGTGACCAGCATTATGTCCTGATAGTTGCTGGT
Organism: Salvelinus fontinalis; assembly: GCF_029448725.1. NCBI lineage: Eukaryota > Metazoa > Chordata > Actinopteri > Salmoniformes > Salmonidae > Salvelinus > Salvelinus fontinalis. Next base: position 74,375,585 of record NC_074665.1, read on the forward strand.
TGTAAACGCAATTTAGCATTAGAATGTACCAGAGGCCACTAAAATAGTTTTTTTTTGCCGAACAAGCTCTATCTCAACCCACCCCCCACCGGAGCCTGGCCGGCTACTTATTCGATTTGGCTGGCTACTCCATGTGCTGGTGGAAAGAACACTGGTTCAATAGACCAACCATAGACTGAAAATCAATGACATTCCATGCAGACTGTCTGGTGAGCTAGGAATAAAGTAATTTCATAGTAAATGGGAAAAACCTGCATGGACTTAATGAGGGGGTTACTATAATAGAATGTTACGACTAATAGATAACAGCCAGTGAACACAAAACAACATTAAATCACTCCTTACACTCTCCTCTCTCTTTCCAGGTGTGTCCTGGGCAATACCACCATCTTGGCCAAGTTTGTGAGCGAGGAAGAGGTTGCTCGCTATTTTGCACATTCCCAGGCGGGAGGAGGGGCCAGCGGAAGCCAGGGGGGGCCCACAGGGACAGGTGCAGTGGGGGCCAATAGCAGCGGAGGGAGTGGAGAGAGGGAACGAGACAGAACCAGAGGAGGAGGAGATTGCTCTGTCCCTGGAGGAGGAGGCAGCTCGGGGCCCGTCAGCTCTGGCTGGCAGAGTTTGGACAGTACAGGAGGCTGCCTGGATACTACCCCTGCCCAGGGGCCTGGCCTGAGCATGTTTGCCCAGTGGAGCAACAATGGTGCTGGGGTGGCTGGGGGTGGTGAGCCCAGCAGACAGGGTTTGTGGGGAGGGATGGGGGGTGGAGGGTACCCCAGCAGTAGTATGTGGGGGTCCCCTGCCATAGAGGATCCACACCAGATGGGGAGTCCTGCTGCTCTGCTGCCTGGAGACCTGTTAGGAGGGGCTGATTCCATCTGAATGACCACACCTAATACATGAACCTACACGCGAATACAGTATAAATGTATTTATACTGTGTGTACACACCGAATAAACATGCACTTACACATGTTCTCACACACATATACATAAACACACACAGATGAAATGACACTAGTCACAAACACGCAGATCCTCTGACGTTAACTCTCACACATTGTGTCATTAATAGACCGTGACATGCCAACACTACTCAACATACATACATATTTTTCCCTTAAATGAAGACTTCAACAGCAAGACTTGAACAGACCAAGGTGGAATCCGTTAGACTCACTCATCTGGATGACGACTCTTCACCCATTAACCAGAACTCACTGAGATCCTATCATTCAGGCCTGTAGAGAAACCAACAACGTGACAACACATGGAGCTCTTCCTATGTGATGTGTAACACCTTATTACAACACCCCTCTACTATACAAACCTACAGGATCTTGTTTCCACAGTACCTACCTACCTGGCCCAACCCTTTCTGACTCTCTTTCTCACCAGTTACACACTGCTATGTCACTGCTATGATGTCTAATGTATCTTGTTGTATGTTGGTTAAATTGTGGAAAAATCCAAGATGTCCTTTATCTCTTTAGTTTTTACTTCAAAATGCTGACCTCGTTACGTTTTCTTACTCAATCAAGTCGGTTCTTATAATGCCATGCTGATGATGACTGATCACTTGTTACAAGCTGTACATGGTGCCCTCCTGCCTGCCTGTGGAACTGTGCATGAGACGAGTGACGGGATAGGAGGCGTCTATGGGTGCGTTTCACAGCTAAGACGAGGTGACGCAACAACCAATGTTTGCCTGCCACGTCATCGACTGACAAATTGTTATAACATGAAGTGGTTAGCTGATACTCAAAATACCTATCCAGGCGTAGTAAGAACTGTCAGGCATAGGAACGCGCCCTGTGTGTGTCGTTGCCCTGGTGAATTCCTTTTGGCGATGAGAACATGATTAACAAGCACGTGATGGTGTGTGGGCTGGTGATGTGTGATAGAGAAAGTGTGTGTGTGTGTCTGAAATGCTTATCCCTTTCAGGGAGGCAATTGTTTGTGTGACCGCTTACATCAGGTGTTCTGTGTGTGTGTGTGTGTGGCTGGAAGTTCAACAACATAGGCACTAATGCATATTTCTCTTAAGTTGTGGTTTTAGCAGCATTTTTTTTTTGGTCTGAATTGCAATAATCATTTTTTTTTTTTTTTTTAAGAAGCAACCAACTGAAGGCATCCATGTTAAGATGCCAAAACCTACCAAACCAAGCAGAGCTGGAGCAGTGTTTTGCAAACACTTTAAAGTTACTAATTGTAAAATGTTTTGTGTATCAATTTAAATTAAGGTGGGCTTTATCACTCCTGTTCAGGTTATTTTAGTTTCTTTTTGGATTTTACAAAGGAGGACATTTTAATTTAAGCAAACAAGAACAAGACAATAAAGGTTGTATTAAAGTCTGGTTGTCATTGGTTTGTACCACACCACTACTTCAGTGACCTGTTGTCCTTGACTGAACATCAAGTAAACCTTTACCGTGGCTTCTCTGTAAACTTTTACCATGAGCAGTCTATTGGCTTGCCTAGTTAAATAAAGAATTAAATGAGAACACCATGCACAGACGAACTAGAACGCTTTCAGTAGAATGAGCAGCCTTGGACCGTGCACCAGCTCACGACGTTCACAACAGTGCGGCAGTTAGCCTAGCGTTTAAGAGTGCTGAGCCAGTAAAATAAAGTTACCTGGTTCGAATCCCGAGCCGACTAGGTGAAAAATCTGTCGATGTGCCCTTCAGCAAGGCACTTAACTCTAATTGCGCCTGTAAAATAAGAGCTTCTGCTAAATTACTAAACTGTACAGGTGACAGCTGCGTGATGCGCGGTGTCTTTAAGGCAATCCGGGCATTTTCTTATGGTTTGTGCTGAATGACATCATTGATATTGTCAATGGTATAATAACAGGTGAGCGAGAGGGGATAGCTGGATTTCTGAGTTTACAACAAAATATCTGTAATTCGCAGTGCAGATTAGACCAGATTATACCGCGGGATGTTGACATCTGGGTCAGGACGGCGGTGAGGAATGGTTTGTAAAGCTCCGCGGTCGTCTTTCTCTGTCCATGGTGCTGTTTGAATGATAACGTCCTGATCAGCACCTCGGTGGAAGGAAGGCAGCAGTCCCTGAAGAGCTTGATCAAACGGGTGAGGGGAGGAATGGCACGGGTCCACTGCTAAATCGGGGAATTGTGTTTGTGATTGGGGTTTGAACAGGAACCTAAACAGGCGAGTCAGAATCAGAAGGTAGGTTAATAGTTTTTCTCGACCGAGGTTTTCCCAAGCCAAGGGTGCGGCTTTGTGCAAATTTTGACACACTGAACCTGAATGCGAATGTTTCTAATGTAGCCCTAATTATATGAATTAGACTTTTTGGATAGGTTTCATCTAGCTTCCCAGGTCTGGTTTACTCTGTTAGATCTGCAGTAAATGACGTTGTTGCCCCTGGCATCTTGCTACAGAGCAGCGCTACAACCTTGCAACAACAATAGGGCTACATTTTGTAATAGGCTTGTAGGGTAGGCTAGGCTATTTACCGTTGACTGACTTGTGCATTCATGGACAAGAGTTTGACCTTAAATTAAGTTGGTTTTACAGTGTAAAATGATCATGGTAAGATTATAAGGGATTGCATGTAGATTCTACAGATGTAGGATCTTAATTTGATCACACTGTTGCAGGAAATTCAAACATAGTATATTTGAGGTTTAAAAGGCTTCTGAAGTTTGAAATTTCACACTTGATTTTCCTTTACGAAAAATACACCAACCCCTACAAAAATGTCCGTTAATTATAATACACATGATAATTCATATTTACTCTTGCTGCAGGATTATTTTCCTGCTGTAGCAAACTGGCTCAAATTAAAATCCAACATTTGTGTCATCTATCATTACCTTGCTTCATCTTCATCGTCTTCTATCGATGTTAGGATTTATCTCATCCACCACCATTATCTATGACTGTGGAATAGTAGAACAGAATACAATGGAACTATATTAGTTAATCTGCACTAATCTGTATAGTGTTCATCTGTGACAAATCACAACCTTTACAGATAAGACACCAGCGGGGCATCTTGAGTGCACTGCCCTTACAAAGCATAAATAGAAATGGTAAATGTGTTTAATTGCTGTCTTTATCATCAGTGTGCCTTCGCTATGTATGTATTTAAACACCACCACAGCCATTTTCCAGTGTTAACTTCTCCCTGTATTGTGATGGAAGAAAATGTATTTCACTTAGTTTCTTTGGGGACTCAGATTATTAGGCTATGCTAATTGTTTGTGTATATATTGGTTTCCTTTGAGGTGAGATGGCTTGTTCAAAGTGCTGAATTAATGAAGTCACATTCACACTGAGTTTTCTCCTGCATTTGCCCTCTCCCAACTCATGATTCTTCAAATCCATCGGTAAATCACCCAACTTTCTTCTAAGAAGTAAGAAACATTTTTTTAAATCACCATTTTAACCACACTTTTTTTTCTTCTCCCACTATTTTGGCTTAAATCATGTTTTCTCCTTTTTCCATGCCTGACTCTGTCTTCATTTTGGGCCTTCTCTTGTCCCCGCTCTCATTTTGTAACCAATTCTCCCTTTTGTAACATCTTATTTGAGTTGGAGCCCTTTGAGATTGTGGTGGAACTGGGCTGCGTCACATTTTCCTTCTGCTATATCGATCTACAGTTTGATTGATGACAGTTTGTGTGTCCTCCTGTATGTCTGCCCCCTCAGTGAATTGTGAAGACAAGCAGGAACCATGGAGCTGAGAGTGGGAAACAAGTACCGCCTCGGCAGGAAGATAGGGAGCGGCTCTTTTGGAGACATTTACCTGGGTAAGACCTTCATTTTAATGGAGCTCTAACACAACTTATTCTCACAAACCTCTTAATTAACATACTCTAGGATGGACTGCCTTCCATACAAACGTTAAATTCTGTCCCAACACATTTCATCATTGAACACATCAAAGCTGGGCATAAAAATAAAATATTGTGTCAGAGTAGGCTATGGTGATTGCATCATCAAAAAGGTGGTCATGGTATGTGTCACTTCCTGTGTCTCTGTCAGGCGTTAACATTGCCACGGGTGAGGAGGTGGCCATTAAGCTGGAATGTGTGAAGACCAAACACCCACAACTCCACATCGAAAGCAAGTTCTACAAGATGATGCAGGGGGGAGGTGAGAGAGGATTAAGACAAGAGGGTGTGGTCAGGGGTGGGGGTGTGGGGCGACTGTCGGGGAAACCCTAACCTGAAGACTTGTGTTGGTTTTTCAAGCTAATGCCTAGGCTTTAGCTTAGAGGGCTAACTCCATTTTGTGACACGTAGGACCTGGGATCAAACCCCGGTCAGTCACATTAGCTTATACAGTGCATTTGGGAAGTATTCAGACCCCTTGACTTTTTCCTAATTTTGTTACGTTAACAGCTTTGTTCTAAAAATGTATTAAATACATGTTTTCCATCATCAATTTACACACAATACCTCATAATGACAAAGCGAAAACAGGTTTTTAGAAAATGTTGCTACCTTTGCTATGAGACTCGAAATTGAGCTCAGGTGCATCCTGTTTCCATTGATCATCCTTGAGATGTTTCTACAACTTGATTGGAGTCCACCTGTGGTAAATTCAATTGATTGGACATGATTTGGAAAGGCACACACCTGTCTACATAAGTCCCACAGTTGACAGTGCATGTCAGGGAAAAAAATAAGCCATGAGGTTAAAGGAATTGTCGGTAGAGCTCCGAGACAGAATTGTGTCGAGGCACAGATCTGGGGAAGGGTACCAAAACATTTCTCCAGCATTGACGGTCCCCTAGAAAACGGTGGCCTCCATCATTCTTAAATGTAAGAAGTTTGGAACCACCAAGACTCTTCCTAGAGCTGGCTGCCTGGCCAAACTGAGCAATCGGGAGAGTGACCAAGAACCCAATTGTCACTCTGACAGAGCTCCAGAATTCCTCTGTGGAGATGGTAGCACCTTCCAGAAGGACAACCATCTCTGCAGCACTCCACCAATCAGGCCTTTATGGTAGCGTGGGCAGACGGAACCACTCCTCAGTAGAAGGCACATGACAGCTCGCTTGAAGCTTGCCAAAAGGCATCTAAAGGACTGTCAGACCATGAGAAACAAGATTATCTGGCCTGATGAAACCAAGATTGAACTCTTTGGCCTGAATGCCAAGCATCATGTCTGGAGGAAACCTTGCACCATCCCTACAGAGAAGCCTGGTGGTGGCAGCATCATGCTGTGGGGATGTTTTTCAGCGGCAGGGACTGGGAGACTAGTCAAGATGGAGGGAAAGATGAATGAAGCAAAGTACAGAGAGATCCTTGATGAAAACCTGCTCAAGACCTCAGACTGGGGCGAAGATTCACCTTCCAACAGGACAACGACCCTAAGCACACAGCCAAGACAACGCAGGAGTGGCTTCCTGACAAGTCTCTGAATGTCCTTGAGTGGCCCAGCCAGATCCCGGACTTGGACCCAATCGATAAACTCTGGAGAGACTTGAAAATAGCTTTGCAGCGAGGCTCCCCATCCAATCTGACAGAGCTTGAATGGATCTACAGAGAAGAATGGTAGAAACTCCCCAAATACAGGTGTGCCAAGCTTGTAGCGTCATACCCCCAAAAAACATGTAATCGCTGCCAAAGGGGCTTCAACAATGTACTGAGTAAAAGGTCTGAAATACTTACAGTTGAAGTCGGATGTTTACATACACCTTGGCCAAATACATTTAAACTCAGTTTTTCACAATTCCTGACATTTATTCCTAGTAAAAAATCCCTGTTTTAGGTCAGTTAGAATCACCAATTTATTTTAAGAATGTGAAATGTCAGAATAATAGTAGAGTGATTTATTTCAGCTTTTAGGTCATGCCTTTGATGGCCACTCCAATACCTTGACTTTGTTGTCTTTAAGCCATTTTGCTACAACTTTGGAAGTATGCTTGGGGTCATTATCCATTTGGAAGACCCATTTGCGACCAAGCTTTAACTTCCTGACTGATGTCTTGAGATGTTGCTTCAATATATCCACAGCAATTTCCTCCCTCATGATGCCATCTGTTTTGTGAAGTGCAACAGTCCCTCTTGCAGCAAAGCACCACCACAACATGATGCTGCCAGCCATGGCTTCACGGTTGGGATGGTGTTCTTCGGATTGCAAGCCTCCCCCTTTTTCCTCCAAACATAACGATGGTCATTATGGCCAAACAGTTCTATTTTTGTTTCATCAGACCAGAGGACATTTCTCCAAAAAGTACGATCTTTGTCCCCATGTGCAGTTGCACATGGGGACAAAGTTTTATGGCAGTTTTATGGCGGTTTTGGAGCAGTGGCTTCCTCCTTGCTGAGCGGCCTTTCAAGTTATGTCGATATAGGACTCGTTTTACTGTGGATATTGATACTTTTGTACCTGTTTCCTCCAGCATCTTCACAAGATCCTTTGCTGTTGTTCTGGGATTGATTTGCACTTTTCGCACCAAAGTATGTTCATCTCTAGGAGACAGAACGCGTCTCCTTCCTGAGTAGTATGACGGCTGTGGTCCCATGGTGTTTATACTTGCGTACTACTGTTTGTATAGATGAACTTGGTACCTTCAGGCGTTTGGAAATTGCTCCCAAGGATGAACAAGACTTGTGGAGGTCTACTAAAAAAATTCTGACGTCTTGGCTGATTTCTTTATATTTTACAATGATGTCATGCAAAGAGGCACTGAGTTTGAAGGTAGGCCTTGAAATACATCCACAGGTAAATCTCCAATTGACTCAAATGATGTCAATTAGCCTATCAGAAGCTTCTAAAGCCGTGACATAATTTTCTGGAATTTTCCAAGCTGTTTAAAGGCACAGTCAACCTAGTGTATGTAAACTTCTGACCCACTGGAGTTGTGATACAGTGAAATACTCTATCTGTAAACAATTTTGGGAAAAATGACTTGTGCCGTGCACAAAGTAGGTGTCCTAACCGACTTGCCAAAACTATAGTTTGTTAACAAGACATTTGTGGAGTGGTTGAAAAACGAGTTTTAATGACTCCAACCTAAGTGTATGTAAACTTCCGACTTCAACTATATGCAATATTTCCATTAAAAAAATTGCAACAATGTCTAACCTGTTTTTGCTTTGTCATTGTGGTATTGTGTGTAGATTGAGGGGGTAAACAATTAAATTAATTTTAGAATAAGGCTGTACCGTAACAAAATGTGGAAAAAGTCAAGGGGTCTGAATACTTCCCGAATGCACTGTAAATCACTCTCCCTTCCATTCCCTACAGCGGGCATCCTTATAAATCACTCTCCCTTCCATTCCCTACAGTGGGCATCCTTATAAATCACTCTCCCTTCCATTCCCTACAGTGGGCATCCTTATAAATCACTCTCCCTTCCATTCCCTACAGTGGGCATCCTTATAAATCACTCTCTCCCTTCCATTCCCTACAGTGGGCATCCTTATAAATCACTCTCTCACCACCATTCCCTACAGTGGGCATCCTTATAAATCACTCTCCCTTCCATTCCCTACAGTGGGCATCCTTATAAATCACTCTCTCCCTTCCATTCCCTACACTGGGCATCCTTATAAATCACTCTCCCTTCCATTCCCTACAGTGGGCATCCTTATAAATCACTCTCTCCCTTCCATTCCCTACAGTGGGCATCCTTATAAATCACTCTCCCTTCCATTCCCTACAGTGGGCATCCTTATAAATCACTCTCTCCCTTCCATTCCCTACAGTGGGCATCCTTATAAATCACTCTCCCTTCAATTCCCTACAGTGGGCATCCTTATAAATCACTCTCTCCCTTCCATTCCCTACAGTGGGCATCCTTATAAATCACTCTCCCTTCCATTCCCTACAGTGGGCATCCTTATAAATCACTCTCTCCCTTCCATTCCCTACAGTGGGCATCCTTATAAATCACTCTCCCTTCCATTCCCTACAGTGGGCATCCTTATAAATCACTCTCTCCCTTCCATTCCCTACAGTGGGCATCCTTATAAATCACTCTCCCTTCCATTCCCTACAGTGGGCATCCTTATAAATCACTATCTCACCTCCATTCCCTACAGTGGGCATCCTTATAAATCACTCTCTCCCTTCCATTCCCTACAGTGGGCATCCTTATAAATCACTCTCCCTTCCATTCCCTACAGTGGGCATCCTTATAAATCACTCTCCCTTCCATTCCCTACAGTGGGCATCCTTATAAATCACTCTCTCCCTTCCATTCCCTACAGTGGGCATCCTTATAAATCACTCTCTCCCTTCCATTCCCTACAGTGGGCATCCTTATAAATCACTCTCCCTTCCATTCCCTACAGTGGGCATCCTTATAAATCACTCTCCCTTCCATTCCCTACAGTGGGCATCCTTATAAATCACTCTCACCTCCATTCCCTACAGTGGGCATCCTTATAAATCACTCTCTCCCTTCCATTCCCTACAGTGGGCATCCTTATAAATCACTCTCTCCCTTCCATTCCCTACAGTGGGCATCCTTATAAATCACTCTCTCCCTTCCATTCCCTACAGTGGGCATCCTTATAAATCACTCTCTCACCTCCATTCCCTACAGTGGGCATCCTTATAAATCACTCTCCCTTCCATTCCCTACAGTGGGCATCCTTGTAAATCACTCTCCCGTCCATTCCCTACACTGGGCATCCTTATAAATCACTCTCCCTTCCATTCCCTACAGTGGGCATCCTTATAAATAACTCTCTCCCTTCCATTCCCTACAGTGGGCATCCTTATAAATCACTCTCCCTTCCATTCCCTACAGTGGGCATCCTTATAAATCACTCTCTCCCTTCCATTCCCTACAGTGGGCATCCTTATAAATCACTCTCCCGTCCATTCCCTACACTGGGCATCCTTATAAATCACTCTCCCTTCCATTCCCTACAGTGGGCATCCTTATAAATAACTCTCTCACCACCATTCCCTACAGTGGGCATCCTTATAAATCACTCTCCCTTCCATTCCCTACAGTGGGCATCCTTATAAATCACTCTCCCTTCCATTCCCTACAGTGGGGATCCTTATAAATCACTCTCTCCCTTCCATTCCCTACAGTGGGCATCCTTATAAATCACTCTCTCCCTTCCATTCCCTACAGTGGGCATCCTTATAAATCACTCTCTCACCTCCATTCCCTACAGTGGGCATCCTTATAAATCACTCTCTCCCTTCCATTCCCTACAGTGGGCATCCTTATAAATCACTCTCTCCCTTCCATTCCCTACAGTGGGCATCCTTATAAATCACTCTCTCCCTTCCATTCCCTACAGTGGGCATCCTTATAAATCACTCTCTCCCTTCCATTCCCTACAGTGGGCATCCTTATAAATCACTCTCCCTTCCATTCCCTACAGTGGGCATCCTTATAAATCACTCTCTCCCTTCCATTCCCTACAGTGGGGATCCTTATAAATCACTCTCTCCCTTCCATTCCCTACAGTGGGCATCCTTATAAATCACTCTCTCCCTTCCATTCCCTACAGTGGGCATTCTTATAAATCACTCTCTCCCTTCCATTCCCTACAGTGGGCATCCTTATAAATCACTCTCTCCCTTCCATTCCCTACAGTGGGCATCCTTATAAATCACTCTCTCCCTTCCATTCCCTACAGTGGGCATCCTTATAAATCACTCTCCCTTCAATTCCCTACAGTGGGCATCCTTATAAATCACTCTCTCCCTTCCATTCCCTACAGTGGGCATCCTTATAAATCACTCTCCCTTCCATTCCCTACAGTGGGCATCCTTATAAATCACTCTCCCCCTTCCATTCCCTACAGTGGGCATCCTCATAAATCACTATCTCCCTTCCATTCCCTACAGTGGGCATCCTTATAAATCACTCTCTCCCTTCCATTCCCTACAGTGGGCATCCTTATAAATCACTCTCTCCCTTCCATTCCCTACAGTGGGCATCCTTATAAATCACTCTCTCCCTTCCATTCCCTACAGTGGGCATCCTTATAAATCACTCTCTCCCTTCCATTCCCTACAGTGGGCATCCTTATAAATCACTCTCTCCCTTCCATTCCCTACAGTGGGCATCCTTATAAATCACTCTCTCCCTTCCATTCCCTACAGTGGGCATCCTTATAAATCACTCTCTCCCTTCCATTCCCTACAGTGGGCATCTTTATAAATCACTCTCTCCCTTCCATTCCCTACAGTGGGCATCCTTATAAATCACTCTCCCTTCCATTCCCTACAGTGGGCATCCTTATAAATCACTCTCCCTTCCATTCCCTACAGTGGGCATCCTTATAAATCACTATCTCACCTCCATTCCCTACAGTGGGCATCCTTATAAATCACTCTCCCTTCCATTCCCTACAGTGGGCATCCTTATAAATCACTCTCTCCCTTCCATTCCCTACAGTGGGCATCTTTATAAATCACTCTCTCCCTTCCATTCCCTACAGTGGGCATCCTTATAAATCACTCTCTCCCTTCCATTCCCTACAGTGGGCATCCTTATAAATCACTCTCCCTTCCATTCCCTACAGTGGGCATCCTTATAAATCACTATCTCACCTCCATTCCCTACAGTGGGCATCCTTATAAATCACTCTCTCCCTTCCATTCCCTACAGTGGGCATCCTTATAAATCACTCTCTCCCTTCCATTCCCTACAGTGGGAATCCTTATAAATCACTCTCTCCCTTCCATTCCCTACAGTGGGCATCCTTATAAATCACTCTCCCTTCCATTCCCTACAGTGGGCATCCTTATAAATCACTATCTCACCTCCATTCCCTACAGTGGGCATCCTTATAAATCACTCTCTCCCTTCCATTCCCTACAGTGGGCATCCTTATAAATCACTCTCTCCCTTCCATTCCCTACAGTGGGCATCCTTATAAATCACTCTCTCCCTTCCATTCCCTACAGTGGGCATCCTTATAAATCACTCTCTCACCTCCATTCCCTACAGTGGGCATCCTTATAAATCACTCTCTCCCTTCCATTCCCTACAGTGGGCATCCTTATAAATCACTCTCTCCCTTCCATTCCCTACAGTGGGCATCCTTATAAATCACTCTCTCCCTTCCATTCCCTACAGTGGGCATCCTTATAAATCACTCTCTCCCTTCCATTCCCTACAGTGGGCATCCTTATAAATCACTCTCTCCCTTCCATTCCCTACAGTGGGGATCCTTATAAATCACTCTCTCCCTTCCATTCCCTACAGTGGGCATCCTTATAAATCACTCTCTCCCTTCCATTCCCTACAGTGGGCATCCTTATAAATCACTCTCTCCCTTCCATTCCTTACAATGGGGATCCTTATAAATCACTCTCTCCCTTCCATTCCCTACAGTGGGCATCCTTATAAATCACTCTCTCCCTTCCTTTCCCTACAGTGGGCATCCTTATAAATCACTCTCTCCCTTCCATTCCCTACAGTGGGCATCCTTATAAATCACTCTCTCCCTTCCATTCCCTACAGTGGGCATCCTTATAAATCACTCTCTCCCTTCCATTCCCTACAGTGGGCATCCTTATAAATCACTCTCTCCCTTCCATTCCCTACAGTGGGCATCCTTATAAATCACTCTCTCACCTCCATTCCCTACAGTGGGCATCCTTATAAATCACTCTCCCTTCCATTCCCTACAGTGGGCATCCTTGTAAATCACTCTCCCGTCCATTCCCTACACTGGGCATCCTTATAAATCACTCTCCCTTCCATTCCCTACAGTGGGCATCCTTATAAATCACTCTCCCTTCCATTCCCTACAGTGGGCATCCTTATAAATCACTCTCTCCCTTCCATTCCCTACAGTTGGCATCCTTATAAATCACTCTCTCCCTTCCATTCCCTACAGTGGGGATCCTTATAAATCACTCTCTCCCTTCCATTCCCTACAGTGGGCATCCTTATAAATCACTCTCTCCCTTCCATTCCCTACAGTGGGCATCCTTATAAATCACTCTCTCCCTTCCATTCCCTACAGTGGGCATCCTTATAAATCACTCTCTCCCTTCCATTCCCTACAGTGGGCATCCTTATAAATCACTCTCTCCCTTCCATTCCCTACAGTGGGCATCCTTATAAATCACTCTCCCTTCCATTCCCTACAGTGGGCATCCTTATAAATCACTCTCCCTTCCATTCGCTACAGTGGGCATCCTTATAAATCACTCTCCCTTCCATTTGCTACAGTGGGCATCCTTATAAATCACTCTCCCTTCCATTCCCTACAGTGGGCATCCTTATAAATCACTCTCCCTTCCATTCCCTACAGTGGGCATCCTTATAAATCACTCTCCCTTCCATTCCCTACAGTGGGCATCCTGATAAATCACTCTCTCCCTTCCATTCCCTACAGTGGGCATCCTTATAAATCACTCTCTCCCTTCCATTCCCTACAGTGGGCATCCTTATAAATCACTCTCTCCCTTCCATTCCCTACAGTGGGCATCCTTATAAATCACTCTCTCCCTTCCATTCCCTACAGTGGGCATCCTTATAAATCACTCTCTCCCTTCCATTCCCTACAGTGGGCATCCTTATAAATCACTCTCTCCCTTCCATTCCCTACAGTGGGCATCCTTATAAATCACTCTCTCCCTTCCATTCCCTACAGTGGGCATCCTTATAAATCACTCTCTCCCTTCCATTCCCTACAGTGGGCATCCTTATAAATCACTCTCTCCCTTCCATTCCCTACAGTGGGCTACCTTATAAATCACTCTCTCCCTTCCATTCCCTACAGTGGGCATCCTTATAAATCACTCTCTCCCTTCCATTCCCTACAGTGGGCATCCTTATAAATCACTCTCACCTCCATTCCCTACAGTGGGCATCCTTATAAATCACTCTCTCCCTTCCATTCCCTACAGTGGGCATCCTTATAAATCACTCTCTCCCTTCCATTCCCTACAGTGGGCATCCTTATAAATCACTCTCTCCCTTCCATTCCCTACAGTGGGCATCCTTATAAATCACTCTCACCTCCATTCCCTACAGTGGGCATCCTTATAAATCACTCTCTCCCTTCCATTCCCTACAGTGGGCACCCTTATAAATCACTCTCTCCCTTCCATTCCCTACAGTGGGCATCCTTATAAATCACTCTCTCCCTTCCATTCCCTACAGTGGGCATCCTTATAAATCACTCTCTCCCTTCCATTCCCTACAGTGGGCATCCTTATAAATCACTCTCTCCCTTCCATTCCCTACAGTGGGCATCCTTATAAATCACTCTCTCCCTTCCATTCCCTACAGTGGGCATCCTTATAAATCACTATCTCCCTTCCATTCCCTACAGTGGGCATCCTTATAAATCACTCTCTCCCTTCCATTCCCTACAGTGGGCATCCTTATAAATCACTCTCTCCCTTCCATTCCCTACAGTGGGCATCCTTATAAATCACTCTCTCCCTTCCATTCCCTACAGTGGGCATCCTTATAAATCACTCTCTCCCTTCCATTCCCTACAGTGGGCATCCTTATAAATCACTCTCTCCCTTCCATTCCCTACAGTGGGCATCCTTATAAATCACTCTCTCCCTTCCATTCCCTACAGTGGGCATCCTTATAAATCACTCTCTCCCTTCCATTCCCTACAGTGGGCATCCTTATAAATCACTCTCTCCCTTCCATTCCCTACAGTGGGCATCCCGTCCATAAAGTGGTGTGGAGCAGAGGGAGACTACAACGTGATGGTGATGGAGTTGCTAGGCCCCAGTCTGGAAGACCTGTTCAACTTCTGCTCCCGCAAGTTCAGCCTCAAGACTGTCCTCCTGCTGGCTGACCAGATGGTACAGCACAATTCCTCCTCTTCATCATCACATTTACATTTGAGTCATTTAGCAGACGCTCTTATCCAGAGCGAATTAGTTAGTAGGATAGGTAGGTGGGACAACCACATCACAGTCACAGTACGTACCTTATTTCTTAATGAAGTAGTTATCAACATGGTTAGAGCTAGTGAGAGTGGAAAAGCCAAGTGTGAGTGTTAGTTCAGGAAAGGCATTTTCCTCCTCCATCTCCTCCTCCACCTTTTTATCATATCATATGGTTTATAGGTTAATCTGTAAGCTTTATTGTGATGGCATTTTCAAAGGATACCCCTTGATTATATACACTGAGTGTACAAAACATTCGGTACACATTCCTAATATTAAGTTGCATCCCCTTTTGCCCTCAGAACAGCCTCTACAGGGATGCTGGCCCATGTTGATGCAATGGCTTCCGACGGTTGTGGCAAGTTGGCTGGATGTCCTTTGGGTGTTTGACCCTTCTTGATACACACGGGAAACTGTTTAGCATCAAAAACCCAACAACATTGCCGTTCTTGACCCACTCAAACCAGTGCGCCTGGCACCCACTACCATATCCCGTTCAAAAGCACCTAAATCTTTTGTCTTGCCCATTCACCCTCTGAATGGCACACATAATCCATGTCTCAAGGCTTAAAATCATTCTTTAAGCTGTTTCCTCCCCTTCATCTACACTGATTGAAGTGGATTTAACTGATATCAATAAGGGATCATAACTTTCACCTGGATTCACCTGGTCAGTCTATGTCATGGAAAGAGCAGGTGTTCTTAATGTTTTGTACACTCAGTGTATAACGTTAGTGGATTTAATCAAGAACTGGAACTGATGATAGTCAACATTCCCTCTCTCCTACCCCTCCCCACTTTCTCCCCTCCTCTCTTCTCCTCCAGATCAGCCGGATTGAGTACATCCACTCTAAGAACTTCATCCACAGAGACGTGAAGCCAGACAACTTCCTGATGGGCCTGGGAAAGAAGGGCAACCTGGTGTACATCATCGACTTTGGCCTGGCCAAGAAGTACCGCGACGCCCGAACACACCAGCACATCCCCTACCGCGAGAACAAGAACCTGACCGGCACGGCGCGCTACGCCTCCATCAACACACATCTGGGGATAGGTTCAGTACTACTTGCAGTATTGTGTGTTTGTGCGTGTGTGTTTGTGCATGTGTGTTTATGCATGTGTGTTTGACCCTTTATAGGCTGTGTGTAGTCATGGCTGGATTCTCAGAACTACTGTAGTAGGACTCTCACCAGTATTGCCCCTTCTCTATCTCCTCTCTCTTCCTCCTTCCTCCCTCACTCCCCTCTTCTTTTCTCTCTTTTCCTTTCTCTCTTATATTCTCACGTCCTCTTCTATTCTCCTGTCCTCTCTTCTATTCTCCTCTCCTCCTATTCTCCACTCTTCTATTCTCCTGTCCTGTCCTTCTATTCTCATGTCCTCTCCTCTCTTCTACTCTCCTCTCCTCTCTCCTCTATTCCCCTGGCCTCTCCTCTCTCCTCTATTCTCCTGGCCTCTCCTCTCTCCTCTATTCTCCTGTGTTCTCTTCCTATTCTCGTGTCCTGTCCTCTCTCTTCTCCTCTCTCTTCTATTCTCCTGTCTTCTCCTCTATCCTATATTCCCCTGTCCTATCTCTTCTATTCTCATCTCCTCTCTCTTCTACTCTCCCCTCTCTTCTATTTTCCTGTCCTCTCCTATCTCTTCTGTTCCCCTATCACCTCCCCTCTCTCCTATTCTCCTCTTCTCCTGTCCTCTCTACTCCTGTCATCTCCTCTCTTCTCCTGTCCTCTCCTCTCTTCTCCTGTCCTCTCTTCTATTCTCCTATCCTGTCTCTTCTATTCTCATGTCTGCTCCTCTCACTTCTAATCTCCTGTCCTCTCCCTTCTACTCTCCTGCCCTCTCCCCATTCTTATATTCTTCTGTCATCTCCTCTCTCCTTTCATCTCCTGTCTCTTCTATTCTCCTCTCCTCTCTTTTCTATTTTCCTGTCCTCTCCTATTTGTCCTCTCTTCTATTCTCCTGTCCTCTCCTCTCTCTTATGTTCCTCTCTCCTCTATTCTCCTGTCCACTTCTCTCTCTTCTGTTCCTCTCTCTTCTGTTCCTCTCTCTTCTGTTCCTCTCTCCTCTATTCTCCTGTCCTCTTCTCTCTCTTATGTTCCTCTATCCTCTATTCTCCTGTCCTCTTCTCTCTCTTCTATTCCTCTCTCCTCTATTCTCCTCTTTTCTATTCCTCTCTCCTCTATTATCCTGTCTTCTTCTCTCTCCTCTATTCTCCTGTCCTCTTCTCTCTTCTATTCCTCTCCTCTATTCTCCTGTCCTCTTCTCTCTTCTGTTCCTCTCGCCTCTATTCTCCTGTCCTCTCCTCTCTATTGATCCTCTCTCCTCTATTATCCTGTCCCCTCCTCTCTTCTATTCTCTTGTCCTCTTCTCTCTCTTCTGTTCCTCTCTCTTCTATTCTCCTGTCCTCTCCTCTCTCTTCTATTCTCCTCAACAGGCATTCATATGGTTTTGTTTGAAATAAGATCAGTTTAGTGTGTCTCCTCTCCTCTCTCCCTCTGCAGAACAGTCTCGTCGTGATGACCTGGAGTCTCTTGGTTATGTCCTGATGTACTTCAACCTGGGCTCTCTGCCCTGGCAGGGCCTCAAGGCCGCCACCAAGAGGCAGAAGTACGAACGCATCAGCGAGAAAAAGATGTCCACCCCTATCGAGGTGCTCTGCAAGGGATACCCCTGTGAGTAGCTGAAGTCTCATCTCTGATATATAGGGTTTCTTTATCCTGGGTTTACAACACTAACTATGAGTGTGTTAGTTTAGTTAACTCACTTCAAGTAGTCTTTTAACACCAAGCTAAATCAATAGCTGTGTTTGAATACTCATTCTAACCGTACTGTTTGTGACGTAAATTGAGTATATAGTACGCATATTGGTCATAGTATGGCTTCAAAAAGATTTCAGATTTGAAAGAAATGGCAGAAAATATGCAGCCGACGTGCGAGAGTGCATATACAAATTCGTTGCTTTAACTAATTATAAAAATGTTGAGCAATGTAATAAAGTAATGAATTTTCTAAGAAGTTAAATTACATGTTATGTTGACTAACAATTTGTTAGCTACGCTATCCTTACGAACTACATAGCATATCATTACAGCAGTATGTACCAGGTATGTTAGCTAGCTACTGTAGTTGGCTACTAGTACATCGAACTTGCCAGTATATTTACTTTATGCTATCTAACTACCCAACGTTTATTGACTTGATTATTCAAGCTTAGCTATCTACTCCGATTTCAGAGCACTCTCGTCTGACTGCCAGAGGTTGAGCGCAGAATAACTGATGAATTTCCTAACGCTCAACACCGTTGAATGTGGCCGGTGTCAGTAAACGTTGGCAAAAAAGTGTAATAAAATTGTTGCCAGCAGCACAGTTAGTCACCGACTCTCTGGATAACATGAAAACAGCCTTAACAGCTCTGCTAGGGCGAGTAAAAAGGGTCAGAGTGATCTGTTCTCTCGTTTTTCTCTGGAAGTAGCTAGCAAGTAAGCCAGTTAGCTTGGCTGCTTGACTGCCGTTGTGAGGTCAGAACGCTTGGATCAACCCTACTTCTCACCCAGACCGTCCAGTGTGTGCGCTCTGAATGCTCCGAGAGCGAAACACTCTGAATTTACGAACGCCCAGAGCACATTCTGGCACTCCAGTTCGAATTTACAAACACACCTGATGTCTAGCTAGTAATTTGTTATGCTAACAAGCTAGCAAGAGATTGCATAGCAACAGCATCAACTTCCGGTAGACAGGCGAAGCGCTAGTACACTCAACTGAAAGGATACCGTTTGTTTACAGTATACTAAAATTAACTAATAGTATATAGTATATACTCATTAAGTATGTAGTATACAGTATGTTAGTATGGGTATTTGAACACAGCTAATGTGTATTTGACCCAAGTCTTCGGTGACCCTCTGTGGCCCACTTTATCCACAGCTGAGTTCTCCACCTACCTGAACTTCTGTCGCTCTCTGCGGTTCGATGACAAGCCAGACTACTCATACTTGAGACAACTGTTCAGAAACTTGTTCCACAGACAGGGCTTCTCCTACGACTACGTCTTTGATTGGAACATGCTCAAGTTTGTGAGTACTGCATCCAGTGCGTGATTTAGGCAGGAGCTCACTGCAGCGGAGTACCGGCACCACAAATGTTCTACTGCTTGAGCTCCTGTTCCTCTTCTAGAATATTAAATAAAAAGTGTTGTGGAGCTCCTGCACCTAAATATAAACAGTTCCAGCACCCAAAATGAGTACCTCCACAATATTTCAGTCTAGAACTGACTGCATCCCTATGAACAATTATTGCACGTCTATTATTCATTTATTAACCATTTATCTATTTTATCCTTATTTTTCATTCAATTTCCACTCATTTTAAATGCAATTACACATGAGTTCTATATTACATGAACACAGTTGATTATAAACATGGTTCATTTTGAATCCCTGCCACCTTTCCTAACTTGCATGTTCATCTTTCTGCTTCAGGGGGCCAGCAGGACAGCCGAGGATGGGGAGCGGGAGAGGAGAGAGGTGGATGAGAGGATCGGAGGAGGACCTAGGGCACCCCGTGCTCTACCCCCGGGCGGCAAGCCCCCAGGGGGCGTAGACAGGATCCGAAATGGCCCCAATGCAGCAGCTTCTAACCCTGCCTCCAGAGGAGTCCCACAGTCAGGTGAGTCATGAGGCAGACAGTAACCCTGCCTCCAGAGGAGTCCCAGTCAGGTGAGTTATGAGGCAGACAGTAACCCTGTCTCCAGAGGAGTCCCACAGTCAGGTGAGTCATGAGGCAGACAGTAACCCTGTCTCCAGAGGAGTCCCATAGTCAGGTGAGTCATGAGGCAGACAGTAACCCTGCCTCCAGAGGAGTCCCACAGTCAAGTGAGTCATGAGGCAGACAGTAACCCTGTCTCCAGAGGAGTCCCAGTCAGGTGAGTCATGAGGCAGACAGTAACCCTGTCTCCAGAGGAGTCCCAGTCAGGTGAGTCATGAGGCAGACAGTAACCCTGTCTCCAGAGAAGTCCCAGTCAGGTGAGTCATGAGGCAGACAGTAACCCTGCCTCCAGAGGAGTCCCACAGTCAGGTGAGTCATGAGGCAGACAGTAACCCTGCCTCCAGAGGAGTCCCAGTCAGGTGAGTCATGAGGCAGACAGTAACCCTGCCTCCAGAGGAGTCCCATTCAGATGAGTCATGAGGCAGACAGTAACCCTCCCTCCAGAGGAGTCCCAGTCAGGTGAGTCATGAAGCAGACAGTAACCCTGTCTCCAGAGAAGTCCCACAGTCAGGTGAGTCATGAGGCAGACAGTAGTAGAAAAAGAAGGTCTGCATTCTTAGAATGATGGCGAAATAACAAAGAAAAATGTTATTCCATTTGGACTAAAACATTATTTTCATTTGTACTTTAATTCTAAGAGTCCGGACCTCTATTTCTACTACTGAGTATATACAGGTCTATGCCCCAATTACTTAGGAATACTACGAGTGTGGAAGGTTTTTACTTACTTCACAAGTTAGACATGAAATGACTGTCTAAACACGAGGGAGGGGAGGGTGTGTAAACTAAACCACTTGCTGAATTCATGACTCCAGTTTGTAGCCCTCTAGTTCCCCATTAGTCTCTTAAACAATCTGTTGTGTTTGGACTCAGCTGAGGAAACTATGAGGAAAGTCCAGGATGTGCAGGCTTTTGTTCCAACCCAGCACCATATTCCATTTCACCAATTGTGTGTGTGTGTGTGTGTAGGGAACCGGTCCCCGCAGGCTGTGTCCCGTGCGGAGCGAGAGAGGAAGGTGGCCATGAGGCTCCACCGCGGCGCCCCCGCCAACATCTCCTCCTCTGACCTCACCGCACAGATGGGCCAATCACGCATCGCCACATCACAGGTCAGCTACCTACCATTGTATAGCTCTCTCTCGCTCTGCTCCCCTGAACCCCACAGCTTCCCTTGCTGAAAGTGATTGATGTTTGTCTGCCTGTGTATGTGACTGTATAGTATGTCTGTTGAATGCACTGCACCTTATACTAACCCTATGCCGTTTGTTAACCCCCTCTCCTCTTCGTCAGGTCAGTGTGCCATTTGAACACCTGGGGAAGTGAGCTGCTCCTCAGGCCCTCTCGACACTGGCAGGTAAGGACCCGTCAGACAACACTCAGTCAACTATGGACCAACTGTAACCTGTAATATCAATGCATAATTGAATATAATAGAATATAGACGGGTTGGTTGTTTAGCAACAAAACCGACTTGAGCGCAACTATGAGGCAAAACAGACGGGGTTGGCTTAGATTGGAGACATGTCAATTATATTTAGTCTCCAACGTTTATTGAAAACAAACTCATTTTCACAATGAGCACTTGTTGTCTCTCAAATACATCGTTACAGTTGTTGGTTAGCTAGCTAGCAAATTTTAACGATATTAGCATAGATATCAATTCAGTCAAAACACCTTGAAACAAGTCACCTATTATTTGCCACATGGCAGCTTCTTGTCATTGTTGCTATCTGACTGTTAAGAATCACAACAAAGCACGGCTTCCGGCCCCATCAATTCGCTCACATCATTTTCGTGACGTTGTTAGCCAACCCGTCTATCTGTGTGTGTGTGTGTAGTAATAATGTATACAATCATAATATACAGTATAATATATATAATTATAATATACAGTACAATAATATATATATATATATAATCATAATATACAGTATAATAGTAATATATATATATAATCATAATATACAGTATAATAATAATATATATATATATATATATATATATATAATCATAATATACAGTATAATATATATAATTATAATATACAGTATAATAATAATATATATATATATAATCATAATATACAGTATAATAGTGATATATATATATAATCATAATATACAGTATAATAATAATAATATATATATAATCATAATATACAGTATATAGTAATATATATATATATAATCATAATATACAGTATAATAATATATATATATATAGTCATAATATACAGTATAATAATAATATATATATATAATCATAATAAACAGTATAATAATAATACATATATATAATCATAATATACAGTATAATAATAATATATATAATAATAATATATATATAATCATAATATACAGTATTATAATAATAATAAATGAAATTGAGCAGACGCTTTTATACAAAGCAACTTAGTCATGCATGCAGACACTTTATGTATGGGTGGTCCCAGCAGGAATCGAACCCGCGCCATGCTCTAGTCTACCGTCTTTTCCAGACAGGCCCTACTCATGTTAGTGAGTTAAATACACAGCTCTCAAGTTTGGATTTGCCCCTTAGTATGCTTATGCTTAATTGAATGAAATTTGTTGCAAATGTGTGTAAAAAGGGAAGTAAAAACAGTAAATGTATTACTATTTTTTTGCAGCCATGGTAGCAGGGTATCAAATACCTACTCAATTACTTTTGAAATTGTTGGATTAAAAAACATGAGTGTGTCAACGACACTGAAGACGGATTAAATAATGAAGACAGAAGAGAATAAAAGGAGAGGAAGTTCCAATGAATGTGAGAAGGGAACGCCTGTCCAATATGACTGTAGTTAACTGGGAGAAAAGATGAAAAGATGAAGGATTGACAAGTGGAAGACACTCTCTTGGCCTAGCCTTGCTTCCCAGGCTTGTGAGACCTTCGCCTCGGCTGGTGAATGAGTCCTGGTTCACTCTCATTATGCTGGCTATGTGATCTGTGGGACCAGACACGTCTCTCAGAAGCTAAATGCCCCAAAAAACATGTCAGTACAAAATGGACAAATTCTGATTATTCTAGCTGTTTTCATTAAGGAGGTGGTGTTGTATGGGCAAATGTGTTGGTTGAAAAACACACACAGTCGAAACCGTTTGTCTCATGTTGAATGTCTAATTTATGACAGCTACATTTCGAGCTAAGGTGTGTGTTTATAATAATAATATCTGGGAATATTACAGAGGGTCAAGTAGTCGGCAAGAAGATCTGTCAAGAGGAATTTTGGGGAAATGGAAGATATGCAGAGAGAGAGGTAGGAAGAGATGTGGAACAACATTGTTCAGGAATGAGGGGGAAATGGAAGATATGCAGAGAGAGAGGTAGGAAGAGATGTGGAACAACATTGTTCAGGAATGGGGGGGAAATGATGAATAGGAAAGAAGGGAATGAATGTGAAAGTGTTTGAATCAGAGTTGTCTATAGAGGTGGGGTTGCATATAGTCTGTATATGTCAATGTCTTATTGTCTTACTGTTTGTTTTTCGTACTCTTGGTTTCAGCAATTCAAGGACCGACCGCAAGTCAGAGGAGGAAGGGGATGGTAGGAGACAGAGAGATGGACTGTCACACATTTTCTCTTAATGTCTTCGATGTTTAGGAATAATTATGAGTAGTTTTTAACAAAGCATTAAACAAGGACATTTTGGTTCTACAACACTTCCTATTAACATTATTGACACATTTACATTGAGGTTTCACTCCCCTTTGCTGTGTGTGTGTGCTCACAGTATTCTATTACATTAGTCAACAGCAGAGAGCTAATAATATCCCTTCAAATGATGGTGGACAATGTAATAAAGGACCTTATCATTAAGAGGTGGAGGCTTTGCAAAAGCAAGAATATTGTTGAGTATTGAAGTATTGGTCTTGGTTATTATGATAATAAGTCAACAAGCCTTATTACTCTGAAGATGTGAGAAGGAGCATGGGAGAAATGAAGAGGTTGGATTTCAAAGTTATATGCTCAATTGCTGTTATTTTTTTTTTATCTCTGTAAATATGATTTTGTGTAAAGCCAGAATGTGCTAGGTTGTTTTAAGATGTCAATGTAGTAATAGAGATTTATTGACCTGCTGGAGAGCTTGGTTGGGTGGAGGGAGTCAGATGAAAGGTAGGCCTGTGCCTGCATGGGCCAGGGCAGATAATAATAAAGATGGAATGTGGTTTTGTGGGTTCTTTACCATGCTTAGTCTTTATTACAACAATATTGTGTATAATAATTATTATAATAATTATTTTATTGTGTCCCTTTTCATAAAGTTGACTTGTTGCATCTCAAACTCAACAGCACAGCATCACCACATATCGTGCATAAATACATAGATATAATGATGTAAATCACGTGCTATAATACACGAATCAACACTTGTGGACACAGTTCATGGGATAGGCCTAAACTACAATTCGTACCGTTTATATTCATGGCGGGGGGGGGGGTATATTTTGAGTCAATAAAGATATGCTCAACTTATAATACTGTCTGTTTGTTTTTAGGTAATTATTTTGAAGTCATTTTGATAGTTCTTAAATAATAATGAAGAAACAATGTAAAACTTAACAGACCTAGGATCAGATCTGGCCGTAAATGTGATTCGACTCAAAATAGATGTAGCCAATCGCATGCACATTGTCACAAATCACGACCCATCCACTTCCTGGTCCTAGCTGTTCATTAGCTGTGATTGGTGTAAATAGGAGGCTACATCTCCTTCTAGAGTACCTACGGTACGCAATGGACGGGACCGAACAGAGTTGATCTACTGTAGCTAATCCTAGTGGTTCCGTCTGTGTGGCAAACGCCTAGGTAGGAAAAAGGGGATAAAGGAATATCGGAGTTTACAGAGCAGGACAAAACTGATATGTTACCTGTATTGTTCATAACAGAATGAAGAAAATACCAAGACACACTCAAATTAGATGCAAACCTTAAAAACATATATTTTTTAACGGATTTAACTCTTGGATCAGAACGAAAGATTTCTAGTCGAGCAGGACTTGAAAATGAACATGGATGTCGGAGTAACGATGGCATCTTTGTGTAATTAAATCAATTTCTATCTTCTTTCTGGCACTAAAACTGCGCCGGCCGAAGTTTGCTCTATATTCAACTATCGATTATAGGTAAAGTGATTTTACTTGCCCATTTGAAGGGAAATAAAACCGATTAAAGTAATGTATTGTTTTACTGCATTAGTCGCTACTACTATGTTTCTCGACTGAAAACAATTTTTCTCTGACAGTTGTTTAGCCTGTTGGCATGAATAGACCTCCCGAGTGTCGCAGCGGTCAGCACCACCTGAAAAATCCGAATTAAAAAATAATATTATTATACTGAACAAAAATATAAACGCAACATGCAACGATTTCAAAGATTTTGCTGAGTTACAGTTCATATGTATAAGGAAATGAATTAATTAGGCCCTAGTCTATGGATTTCACATGACTGGGAATACAGATATACAACTGTTGGTCACAGATACTTTAACAAAAGAGGTAGGGACGTGGATCAGAAAACCAGTCAGTATCTGGTGTGACCACAGTTTGCCTCGTGCAGCTTGACACATCTCCTTCGCATAGAGTTGATCAGGCTGTAAATTGTAGCCTGTGGAATGTTGTCCCACTCTTCAACAGCTGTGTGAAGTTGCTGGAAATTGTCTGGAACTGGAACACGCTGTCATACACGTTGATCCAGAGCATCCCAAACATGCTCAATGGGTGACATGTCCGGTGAGTATGCAGGCCATGGAAGAATTGGGACATTTTCAGCTTCTGGGAATTTTATTTGTATTTATTATGGATGGCAGCAGCTACTCTAACTGGGGTCCAGCAAAATTAAGGCAGTTTATACAATTGTGTGTACAGATCCTTGCTACATGGGGCTGTGCGTTATCATGCTGAAACATGAGGTGATGGCGGTGGATGAATGGCATGAGAATGGGCCTCAGGATCTCGTCACGGTATCGCTGTGCATTCAAATTGCCATTGATAAAATGTAATTGTGTTCATTGCCAGTAGCTTATGCCTATCCATGCCGTTATGCCTACCCGTACCATAACCCCACCATGACGCCTCACAAGTCCTCAACTGGTAGCTTCATTAAATAGTTACCGCAAAACACCAGTCTCAACGTCAACAGTGAAGAGAGGACACCGGGATGCTGGCCTTCTAGGAAGAGTTGCAAAGAAAAAGACATTTCTCAGACTGGCCAATAAAAAGAAAAGATTAAGATGGGCGAAAGAACAGACACTGGACAGAGGAACTCTTCCTAGAAGGCCAGCATCCCGGAGTCGTCTCTTCACTGTTGACGTTGAGACTGGTGTTTTGCGGTAACTATTTAATGAAGCTGCCAGATGAGGACTTGTGAGGTGTCTGTTTCTCAAACTAGACACTAATGTATTGTCCTGTTGCTCAGTTGTGCACCGGGGCCCCCCACTCCTCTTTCTATTCTGGTTAGAGACAGTTTTCGCTGTTCTGTGAAGGGAGTAGTACACAGCATTGTATGAGATCTTCAGTTTCTTGGTAATTTCTCACATGGAATAGCCTTCATTTCTCAGAACAAGAATAGACTGATGAGTTTCGGAAGAAAGTCATTTGTTTCTGGCCATTTTGAGCCTGTAATCGAACCCACAAATGCTGATGCTCCAGATACTCAACTAGTCTAAAGAAGGCCAGTTGTATTGCTTCTTTAATCAGGACAACAGTTTTCAGCTGTGCTAACATAATTGCAAAAGGGTTTTCTAATGATCAATTAGCCTTTTAAAATGATAAACTTGGATTAGCTAACACAACGTGCCATTGGAAAACAGGAGTGATGGTTGCTCATAATGGGCCTCCGTACGCCTATGTAGATATTCCATTTAAAAAATCTGCCGTTTCCAGCTACAATAGTCATTTACAACATTAACAATGTCTACACTGTATTTCTGATCAATTTGATGTTATTTTAATAGACAAAAAATGTGCCTTTCTTTCAAAAACAAGGACATTTCTAAGTGACCACCAAATGTTGAATGGTACAATAGTAGTGCACTGGACCTTTACTAGTCCTGTATTAGCCATCTGTAGTGCGTGCAAACAAATTCTAATCAGCGCCGCCCCCCCACACACAAAACAATTGACTTTATGCCATTGAAACGTTTTTTATTTTTCTTGTTGCTGCCAAGCATCATCTGTTCCCTACCTGCGGAATTCAATTTTCTTCCTCTTTTCTCAGCCACTAGCTGGCTGTAACCCATATCATTTCTTAATATTATTACTTCACTCACACACTTCCATCTGTTGCTTTATGTGTTCCTCAGTCTGTCAGGCAGCCACATCATTCCACTGACTGCCCTTTTGCCTTTCAAATGAGACACAATGTCCCTTTGCCTCAGCAGAACTTCACTTCCCAGTCGTGTGTGTGTGTGTCCCTCTGTCTGTCTGCCACTGATGCATTCACTCCAGCCCTTTTCTGCATGTTGATCTGCTGATTGTCTGCAAACCAATACAAATGACCCCTATATCTCACTCACTCATTCTCACTCACACTCTCACACACACACACACACACCTGTGTGTTTGCATGCCTGTGTGTGTGGAAACAATATACTGGCACAGTTTGTCATGACTCATGCTATGCTGCTGTTAATGTGACTTATGGTTGCTATGCAGTTTGGCAGCAAAGCCCTGATAGGTCAGTTTAGACACGTCCTCTATGTGCTGTCCACTGTTGTGGTCTCAAGGTCTCTGTTGTGCTTGAGAAAGGTATTATGAGTCATAGCAGGCTATTTTTAGTCTCACGTGTTATTGTGTGGCCTTTTGAAGTGGACTGTATTTCTTATTTTTCTATGATTATGTCAATGACAGCACCAACTGACGTTGAGTTTGTTATCGCCTGGCAGATCCTGGCAATACAAACATCTTATGCTAAACTTTGAAATAGGGATTCATGATGATAAACCTTGTGTTTGGTCTTCCATAGAAAAATACTGTAGTTAACAGACAAGTTGAATGATACAGTACATGCTTTCAGATCAGTTTAACCCAAAACTGTCAATAGAAACCAAATGATTTTAGGCAGGAGGGAAAAGCCCTGTCTATACAGTTTAGTAGTAGGGTGAAACACTGGTTTGACAGTGGTCTCTCTCCATCTCTCTCTCTTTCTCTGACTCTTCAGTAAACAGTACTACACACCTGACTCATTGTGTCTTTCTTCCTTCATCAGATGCACTCATCAACGTAAATGACAGTATCGATAACTGGTTAATGATTGATAGTTACAGTCTCTCCAATAATGCTCTGCTTTCCACATGTACAGTATAACTGGAACGTATGTCCACACTGTTTATGTATCATTAATGTAGACATAAAGGACTTGCGTTCTCTCTGTTCGCTGGTCTCCAGATGAGTCGTCTGTGGAGGCGTGACGTGCCCCTGTCTGAGCGGCTAGGACTAGGTGTCGGGGTTGGAGAGGACTACCCCCTGGGTGTGGCCCCTGGTCCCCGTTCCACAATGACTCCCCCGGGCCCAAACATCTCCTGGTTCCCAGAGGCCCCCCTGCTGACCTCAGAACAGACCACCTTCCTGATGACCCCCGCTGCCCAAGCCGTGTCGGGCTTCTTCGTCTGGACCGCCCTACTCTTCACCTGCCACCAGGTAATACACACACACAGACTGACACACACTGTATCACCGCCTCGTACGGGAACTGCACCGCCCGCAACCGCAGGGCTCTCCAGAGGGTGGTGCGGTCTGCCCAACGCATCACCGGGGGCAAACTACCTGCCCTCCAGGACACCTGCAGCACCCGATGTCACAGGAAGGCCAAAAAGATCATCAAGGTCAACAACCACGAGAGCCAGTGCCAAAGCTGGGCCCGAGAGACTGAAAAACAGCTTCTATCTCAAGGCCATCAGACTGTTAAATAACCAACATTAGAACCTTAGAGGCTGCTGCCTATAGACATAGACTATGAATCACTGGCCACTTTAAGGAATGGAACACTAATCACTTTAATAATGTTTACATATTTTGCATTCCGCATCTCATATGTATATACTGTATTCTACTGTATTTTAATCTATGCCGCTCCGACATTGCTCATCCAAATATTTATATATTTTTAATTCCTTTACTTTAGATTTGTGTGTATTGTTGTGAAATTGTTAGATATTACTTGTTAGATATTACTGCACTGTTGGAGCTAGAAACACAAGCATTTTGCTACACCCGCAATAACATCTGCTAAACATGTGTATGTGACCAATAAAATTGTATTTGATTTGACTTCCCCACATCTCAAAACAAAACACTCAATCCACTAAAAATAAACACCATTTGGTGTTTCTGTCGACAGTTGGCTGTGGCTGACTTGGGTGTCTAGGTGTTGTCTGTCCCTGTAGGTCATACAGTGGAGGAAGGGAGGGTTATGTAACTACAGGTTCCACCTGGGGTGATGCTGGAGGAATAGATGCATCTGCGCAGTGCTCAGAGAGCACAGGTTGCCTAGCAACAACACACAATCCCTGTTTGTTTAACTGAACAAGTCAACACATACCGCGTCAAAGGCTACCTGTCCTTCTGTCTGGAATGAGAGGCTGGTGGCTTCTTACAAGTTTTGTTTCTTACTCTATCCCTCTCTATTTCTATCCCCACCCTCCTCTCTATTTCTATCCCTCTCTATTTCTATCCCCACCCTCCTCTCTCTAGATACACTGAATGTACATTTTAGTCATTTAGCTGACGCTTATATCCAGAGCGACTTACAATAGTGAGTATCAACATTAGGAACACCATGACAAACTGACGAGGTGAATCCATGTGAAAACTATGATCCTTTATTGATGTCACTTGTTAAATCCACTTCAATCAGTGTAGATGAAGGGGAGGAGATGGTTAAAGAAGGATTTTAAAGCCTTGAGACAATTGAGACATGGATTATGTATGTGTGCCATTTAGAGGGTGAATGGGCAAGACAGATTTAAGTGCCTTTGAAGAGGGTATGGTAGTAGGTGCCAGGCGCACTCAAGAACTGTAACGCTGCTTTTCTTGACACACTCAAACCGTGTCTTTCTCTCCCTCCCTCTTTCCATCTCTCTCTCTGTCTCCCCCTCCTTCCCTCCCTCCCTCTGACTCTCTCCCTCCCTCTGACTCTCTCTCTCTCCCTCTCTCCATCTCTCTCTTTGTCTCTGTCTCTCTCTTCTTCCCTCCATCTCTCTCTCCCTCCCTCCATCTCTCTCTCTCTCCCTTTCTCCCTTTCTCCCTTTCTCCCTCCATCTCTCTCTCTCCCTCCCTCCCTCCATCTCTGTCTCTCCTTCTCTCCCTCCATCTCGATCCCTCCCTCTCACCATCTCTCTCTCTCTCAGATCTACATGCACCTGCGGTACTACAGTTCTCCTAATGAGCAGAGACACATCGTGCGGATCCTCTTCATCGTGCCCATCTATGCCTTTGACTCCTGGCTCAGCCTCCTCTTCTTCACTAACGAGGAGTATTATGTCTACTTTGACACCGTCAGGGACTGCTACGAGGGTAAGAGACTAGCGTAGAACAGAAGTGAATGGCTTCACCATGGAGATCAGCTGTATTGTGATACTTCCTCACCCAGTGTGTGGAGGTCATGGTGCAGCCCCATGGACAGATGGCTAAATGCTGCTCTGCCTCAGCGCTATCTCTTGTTGTTCTGAGGCCTGCCCAGATTTCTGTGTAGGAAAACCTGTTGCATAGCAACCCTGTTCACCCTACAGGGCAGCCCTAATGATGAGGTCTCAACCAAACTTGCTGGGACACACACACAGAGAAAGAAGACAACTCTCCCTTATCAGAGAGTCAGCTGTTTATCTGGTCTGGCTTATGCAATACTCCTAGTCACAAGGTATACACTCACCAACACACACTGACACACACCCTCCCATACTGTCTGTTACACACCCAACACACACCCTCCCATACTGTCTGTTACACACCCAACACACACTCTGACACACACCCTCCCATACTGTCTGTTACACACCCAACACACACTCTGACACTCACCCTCCCATACTGTCTGTTACACACACTTGAATCCCCCTTTAGGTGTTAATAGATAGTACAATGGTGTAACGTGTGTTGGTCATATGCAGTGATGGATCAGGGCTGGGCCTTTCCTCTGTCATATTGGTCACATTGATGTAATACAGACAGAGAAGGTCATAGACAGGCCACTGGATACATCCTGTAGTTCAGTCAAAGGTGAGAATAGATTGTGTGTGTCCATTTCCTTTGATATGACAGTCATTGTCTAATCTTGTCTCTTGGGGGAATGGAAGAGTACTGGGTTTGAGATTTTTTTCCATGCCCATATTGGGAGGGCAATTATGATGTAAAACATGTCCGAGTAGTTTAAAGGTTTGTGTTGTTGACTTCTTAAATGGTCTTTTTTTGATGATGTGTGTGTGTGTGTCTCTCCTGTGCAGCGTTTGTCATCTATAACTTCCTGAGCCTGTGTTATGAGTACCTGGGAGGAGAGAGCGCCATCATGGCTGAAATCAGAGGAAAACCTATTCAGTGAGGCTTTTCTTCCACTTGTGTGTGTGTGTGTGTGTGTGTGTGTGTGTGTGTGTGTGTGTGTGTGTGTGTGTGTGTGTGTGTAGTTTTGTGTAGTCTATTTTTTGTGTGTATGTTGAACATCTCTCATTACCCAATGCTGTATTTAACAAGGTGTTTTCCTGCGTCTCCAGATCCAGTTGTATTTACGGTACATGTTGTCTCTGGGGGAGGAGTTACTCCATTGGGTTCCTGCGGTTTTGTAAGCAGGCCACGCTACAGTTCTGTGTGGTCAAACCCCTCATGGCCATGGTCACAGTCATCCTACAGGTCTTTGGAAAGTACCGTGACGGAGACTTCAAGTACGATACTGTGCTTCTTCTTAAGCAATCGTAGAATATCTCATACCAACGCTTTATAATAAGACTTTCAACTACCCAAAATACACTGTGCTTCTGTGTGGATAGATGTATATCCAGTGATACAGGTTCGTGCGAATGCTGGTTTACACTCAAATCTAATCAACTGTCATGTCCCTGTCTGTCCCCCCAGTGTGAACAGTGGGTACCTGTATGTGTCTATCGTCTACAACATCTCTGTCAGCCTGTCTCTCTACGCCCTCTTTCTTTTCTATTTCTCCACCCGGGACCTGCTCAGCCCCTACAGCCCCCTGCTGAAGTTCTTCATGGTCAAATCTGTCATCTTCCTCTCCTTCTGGCAGGGTGAGACACACACATACACACCAAGCATCTAAATAAAGATTGACATTTTTAGGTAATTGAAGCGCTGTTGGCAATTGATTATGAATGAGGTCATTCATATCATATCCATACCCAAATCAATATTATTATAGTACTGTAGTCATTCTTCACATACCAGTATTTGTTCATTAATCTCTGTTTATTTGCCATCAGGCATGTTGCTGGCCATCCTAGAGAAGTGTGGGGCCATCCCCAAAATCAACTCACCCGAGGTGTCAGTGGGAGAGGGAACGGTTGCCGCCGGTTACCAGAACTTCATCGTCTGCATTGAGATGTTCTTTGCCTCCCTGGCCCTGCGTCATGCCTTCACATACAGGATCTACATGGACAAGAGGCTGGACTCTCTCTCTCAGGGTAAGGAGACTAACTTTTAGCTGTATTATTTACTGTGGCGTCGACCTTCTTGACGTTGGTCCAGCTCATTGGGCTGTGGTACTGTAATATTTTCACATTTTGCAGAACTTATCTTCTCTCTATAACATGATGTCAGGTCTTCTCTTTTCACTGACTCACACCCTCTTTTCTCTCTGTTCCCTTGTCATCATACGTTTCTAAATTTGTCCTCGTCCTCTCCATACTTCTTTATTATCCTTTATCATCTTTCATTCATCTTTGTTTTTGGAATACCTCCTTTCCTTTAGTCTTTTTATAAACGCCTATCTTGGTTCATTGGTCATCCCTCCTCTACCTATACTCTGGGTCATTTTGTCTTTCATATTCTTCCTTCCATATAATTTCTTTCTCTTTCCCCATGCTGCGTTATCAAGGCCCAGTTCCTATGTATGGAGAGTCTGGTAGGTCTACCACTGAGTCTCTTCCCTAGCTTTACGCTTCTTTCTACTTCTTACAATCCTATGTTCAATGTTGTATTCCTTTTGTCTTACTTTATATGAAAAGTTGCTTTCTGTCAAATCAGTGGTTGTCCTTGTTGCTGTTTTTACATTCACTGCAGCAAGCTTCCAGCAGTGATTTCTCACTGTGTTTAGGTTTTACATTATTCACAATTACTACACAACTCCTACTTGACCTTTTTGATATTTGATCTCTTTCCTGTTGTCCTTTCCTCCACCCCATATTCTCAGGTCGCTGTGCCCCAATGAAGAGCATCTCCAGCAGCCTGAAGGAGACCATGAACCCTGGAGACATGGTCCAGGATGCTATCCATAACTTCTCCCCGGCCTACCAGCAGTACACCCAGCAGTCCACCCTGGAACAGGGTCACTCTGCCCCGCCTGTGTCCCGCACGCACAGCACCATCAGCACCCGCGACAACGAGAAGACCCTGCTGCTCAGCTCGGATGACGAGTTCTAAGTTAACACACACCGGCCCCAGCCAATCACCTCTTTACTGACTGTTGGGGTGAGGTACTACCTCCTGGTCTTATGGAGTATTGGCATGGGGATTTAAAGTGTGTTGTTTGGGGTTGGCATCAACCTCAATACAGGACCATATGACTTAGCCTGGTCCATTCAATATCCTCTACTACACACAATTCAGGACTTTACAGGAACTCTTCTCTTGGTAGAATATACTCTTATTGGGAACATGATGTTATGGTTGAAACCATTGTCTAAAAAAACTTCAATGGTTGGTTATGTAGGATTTATAGGGATTTTCTGAGAGAATTATACTTCACTTATTAGAGAGACATTTATGGTTTGAATAAAAGTGATTTTATCGAAGTGTGTCTGCTTGCTAGCTAACATCCAATGAAGATGGCCCATACTACATTTATATTAAAGTACTTTGGCTATGGATGGCATTTTATTTGTCGTTTTGGTTTAAAATGTTCAGTTTTAAGACCATTCTCCATGGTGACAATTTTGAAAGTTGATTTGAAAGGGATGGTGTGGGGGAGTGGTTTAGGGGAGAGCCAGCTGTGTGGACTGGAGTATGGAACAGGGACAGATGAGAGAGGGGGATGGATGGGGGAGTGGTTTAGGGGAGAGCCAGCTGTGTGGACTGGAGTATGGAACAGGGACAGATGAGAGAGGGGGATGGATGGGGGAGTGGTTTAGGGGAGAGCCAGCTGTGTGGACTGGAGTATGGAACAGGGACAGATGAGAGAGGGGGATGGATGGGGGAGTGGTTTAGGGGAGAGCCAGCTGTGTGGACTGGAGTATGGAACAGGGACAGATGAGAGAGGGGGATGGATGGGGGAGTGGTTTAGGGGAGAGCCAGCTGTGTGGACTGGAGTATGGAACAGGGACAGATGAGAGAGGGGGATGGATGGGGGAGTGGTTTAGGGGAGAGCCAGCTGTGTGGACTGGAGTATGGAACAGGGACAGATGAGAGAGGGGGATGGATGGGGGAGTGGTTTAGGGGAGAGCCAGCTGTGTGGACTGGAGTATGGAACAGGGACAGATGAGAGAGGGGGATGGTGTGGGGGAGTGGTTTAGGGGAGAGCCAGCTGTGTGGACTGGAGTATGGAACAGGGACAGATGAGAGAGGGGGATGGATGGGGGAGTGGTTTAGGGGAGAGCCAGCTGTGTGGACTGGAGTATGGAACAGGGACAGATGAGAGAGGGGGATGGATGGGGGAGTGGTTTAGGGGAGAGCCAGCTGTGTGGACTGGAGTATGGAACAGGGACAGATGAGAGAGGGGGATGGATGGGGGAGTGGTTTAGGGGAGAGCCAGCTGTGTGGACTGGAGTATGGAACAGGGACAGATGAGAGAGGGGGATGGTGTGGGGGAGTGGTTTAGGGGAGAGCCAGCTGTGTGGACTGGAGTATGGAACAGGGACAGATGAGAGAGGGGGATGGATGGGGGAGTGGTTTAGGGGAGAACTAGCTGTGTGGACTGGAGTATGGAACAGGGACAGATGAGAGAGGGGGATGGATGGGGGAGTGGTTTAGGGGAGAACTAGCTGTGTGGACTGGAGTATGGAACAGGGACAGATGAGAGAGGGGGATGGATGGGGGAGTGGTTTAGGGGAGAGCCAGCTGTGTGGACTGGAGTATGGAACAGGGACAGATGAGAGAGGGGGATGGTGTGGGGGAGTGGTTTAGGGGAGAGCCAGCTGTGTGGACTGGAGTATGGAACAGGGACAGATGAGAGAGGGGGATGGATGGGGGAGTGGTTTAGGGGAGAACTAGCTGTGTGGACTGGAGTATGGAACAGGGACAGATGAGAGAGGGGGATGGATGGGGGAGTGGTTTAGGGGAGAG
The DNA here is from genome assembly GCF_029448725.1 of Salvelinus fontinalis. Taxonomy (NCBI): domain Eukaryota; kingdom Metazoa; phylum Chordata; class Actinopteri; order Salmoniformes; family Salmonidae; genus Salvelinus; species Salvelinus fontinalis. The sequence goes on from NC_074665.1 coordinate 74,410,635, forward strand.
CCAGCTGTGTGGACTGGAGTATGGAACAGGGACAGATGAGAGAGGGGGATGGATGGGGGAGTGGTTTAGGGGAGAGCCAGCTGTGTGGACTGGAGTATGGAACAGGGACAGATGAGAGAGGGGGATGGTGTGGGGGAGTGGTTTAGGGGAGAGCCAGCTGTGTGGACTGGAGTATGGAACAGGGACAGATGAGAGAGGGGGATGGTGTGGGGGAGTGGTTTAGGGGAGAGCCAGCTGTGTGGACTGGAGTATGGAACAGGGACAGATGAGAGAGGGGGATGGATGGGGGAGTGGTTTAGGGGAGAGCCAGCTGTGTGGACTGGAGTATGGAACAGGGACAGATGAGAGAGGGGGATGGTGTGGGGGAGTGGTTTAGGGGAGAGCCAGCTGTGTGGACTGGAGTATGGAACAGGGACAGATGAGAGAGGGGGATGGATGGGGGAGTGGTTTAGGGGAGAGCCAGCTGTGTGGACTGGAGTATGGGACAGGGACAGATGAGAGAGGGGGATGGATGGGGGAGTGGTTTAGGGGAGAACTAGCTGTGTGGACTGGAGTATGGAACAGGGACAGATGAGAGAGGGGGATGGATGGGGGAGTGGTTTAGGGGAGAACTAGCTGTGTGGACTGGAGTTTGGGACAGGGACAGATGAGAGAGGGGGATGGATGGGGGAGTGGTTTAGGGGAGAACTAGCTGTGTGGACTGGAGTATGGGACAGGGACAGATGAGAGAGGGGGATGGATGGGGGAGTGGTTTAGGGGAGAACTAGCTGTGTGGACTGGAGTATGGGACAGGGACAGATGAGAGAGGGGGATGGATGGGGGAGTGGTTTAGGGGAGAACTAGCTGTGTGGACTGGAGTATGGGACAGGGACAGATGAGAGAGGGGGATGGATGGGGAAGGGAGGGATAATGGTTGGTTTGACAGCACTTGATCAGATTCCAGATGAAGAGAACTGCTCCAGTGTTTAGTGGCTGTAGCATGCAGACCAGCAGGGTGAGGGCAGACGAGCAGTGTGGTAGTCTGGATTATACTGTTGTAATTGGGGCATTATTTGTATTGTGAGGATTAGGCCTTCATCCAGCGAGGCTCACTCTGTCACCAGACCTCTGCTGGCCTCTAATGTAGGTTAGTCATCTAGGGTAAACACCTTAGTGAAACCGATCTGTGTGATCAGACAACGCAATAAGTATAGTTAAATGTTATCCTACATGGTTATAATGTAGGACATTTTTATATACTTACAATTCCAATTAGACAAACATTGCACAATTTCAGGCAAATAAAGTGTAACTCGATACAATAAAATATTCAGCTTTGTAATGAAGTGTGGGTCAGTTTTAGACTCACTTTTAGTGTTGTATACATGTTTTCATTACACAGAAGTGAATGTTCAGTGCTTACAGAGAAAATATATTGCGTTATCCATAGTTTATATTTTAGTTCATTGTAGACAGTAGGGGCGCAACTTTGGTTTTAGATGTGGGAGGGGGGGACATATATATTTTTTTCAGTCAGATAAACACTCCAAACAGCCTACCTGACCGCTCAGAGCCGTACGCATGGTCCTAAAGCACACTGTTGCCTTTAAGATTTTTTTTTAATCACATACCAATGATAAAACGGGGGGACAAATGCAATTTCAGAATATGGGGGGAGATGTCTCCCTGTCCCCAGTAAAAGTTGTGCCCCTGGTAGTGAGTAATACGGGACTGGCTGCCATTATACAGTAAAGACATGTTGAGTCCCTGCTTTTCCATGCTCAATCCTGCAACCAGAGCACAGCAGGGAGACTATTATATTTGGTGACTTGACACAGACAGACACACACACAAATCTATCAAACACAGACTGATCATGGTAACGCGTTATGCCTGCGGCCTGCACATTCTGTCTGCTAGAGAAAGGAATGCTGTGTCGTGGAGTGGAGTCCCAGCCTCCGTCTATCCTGACCTCTCAATTTTTGCTATGTGTGATAGCTAGGCCCAATATGCGTAGGAAAGCCAGGGTCCAGAGAGGCTATTGTCTGTTGGATGGGTCAATATTTCCCATTAAGCAGGGGTGGAAAAAGTACCCAATTGTCATACTTGACTAAAAGTAAATATACCTTAAAAGAAAATGACTCAAGTAAAAGTGAAAGTCACCCATTAAAATCATATTTGAGTAAAAGTTTTAAAGTATTTGTTTTTAAATATACTTAAGTATCAAAAGTAAATGTAATCGCTAAAATATACTTAAGTATCAAAAGTAGAAGTATAAATCATTTAAAATTCCTTATATTAAGCAACCCAGATGGCACGATTTTCTTGTTTTTTTTTAAATTTACGGATAGACAGAGGCACACTCCAACAGTCAGACTAATTTACAAACCAAGCATTTGTACTGCCAGATCAGAGGCAGTAGGGATGACCAGGGATGATCGCTTGATAAGTGCGTGAATTAGACAATTTACCTGTCCTGCTAAGCATTCTAAATGTAATGAGTACTTTTGGGTGTCAGGGAAAATATAAGGAGTAAAAAGTACATTATTTTCTTTAGGAATGTAGTGGAGTTAAAGTAAAAGTTGTCAAAAATATAAATAGTAAAGTACAGATACCCAAAAAACTACTTAAGTAGTACTTTCAAGTATTTTTACTTAAGTACTTTACACCACTGCCATTAAGGCATGGCCAGAATGTCTGCTTTATTTATCATGTGGAGGCCAGTGTGTAGCATGTTATGGAACTAAAGTAGGCCTTGAGAGGAAAGGCCAGAGCTTATTATGATATGTCTCCTGTAGCATTCAGTTGAGTCCTCTAACACGTTGAATATATTATGATGGTTTGGACTCATCCCCAAACATTTAGAGTTTCTGGTACAGAGAGAATCACACCACAAGACCATTTCATTCTCCATTTCCTATTTTTCTGATATCTTCTCGCTCTGCGCTCTCTCTCTTTATCTAGGCCTAGGGTGCATTTTATTAACCAGATGTAGAAGACTCAAGATGTTGCTCTATAAACTCTTCTTTTGACTAGTTTTCTGTATGTCATAAAGCTGCTGATATTATGCTTCTATTTTTCATCTAAATAATATTCAGAGAAAAAAATTATTAGGCCAAGAGAAAATAAAGATATTTAGATTTGTTTTAAAGGAGTCTTGTCACTATTATGCTATTTCTTAGATGTCTTATGATTTTATGATAAATATAGCTCCAAATCACAAGTGAAAGAGTGGGAAATCTCATGGAGAGACATATCTGCTATTCTCTTCTGAAAGTACATTTTACATGAACATTATAACTGCTTTTCTCTTCTGAAAGGAAATTTTACATGGACGTTTACCATTGCTTATTTTAACCTCCCTAGTCAACAGTAGTTGTAGTTCCCTAAAGAAAACCGCTCCCTGCTGTTGTACATACACTATGGTTTCATTCTTCTCCTTTCTGCTTCCCTCTCATACATTATGAAACCTGCCAGTGGGGAAGAACTGGCAAAAACAGCGTGATCAACAACTACATGATCAGCTGTGTGACATGGTCAGCCATTACAATTTAACAGTGGTCATAGTAGCGGTGTTGGTAAACTATCAATTGAGTCATGACTGATTTAAGGAATTGGATTTATATTACTTTTTTTTAAGTAGTCAATGTGCTTTGCATTGTAAGAGGTGAAAGGGGACTCACCTCACCCTCTCCACCAGTGGAGCAGGTTGAGAGCTTCAAGTTCCTTGGTGTCCACTCACCAACAAACTAACATGGTCCAAGCACACCAAGACAGTCGTGAAGAGGGCACGACAAAACCTATTCCCCCTCAGGAGACTGAAAAAATTTGGCATGGGTCCTCAGATCCTCAAAAGGTTCTACAGCTGCACCATCCTGACGGGTTGCATCACTGCCTGGTATGCAATTGCTCGGCCTCCGACCGCAAGGCACTACAGAGGGTAGTGCATACGGCCCAGTACATCACTGGGGCCAAGCTTCCTGCCATCCAGGACCTCTATACCAGGCGGTGTCAAAGGAAGGCCCTAAAAATGGTCAAAGACTCCAGCCACCTTAGTCATAGACTGCCATGCGGTAGCAGAGAGAACAAACGGAACCGGAGCACCAAGTCTAGGTCCAAGAGGCTTCTAAACAGCTTCTACCCCCAAGCCATAGAACTCCTGAACATCTAATCAAATGGCTACACAGACTATTCACATTGTCCCCCCCCCCCCCACTTTTACACTGCTGCTACTCTTATCTACGCATAGTCACTTTAATAACTCTACCTACACGTACATATTACCTCAACTAACCGGTGCCCCCGCACACAGAATCTGTACCAGTACCCCCTGTACATAGCCTCACTATTATTATTTACTACTGCTCTTTAAATATTTGTTACTTTAATCACTTTTTTTAATAGCTATTTTCTTAAAACTGCATTGATGGTTAAGGGCTTGTAAGTAAGCATTTCACTGTAAGGTCTACACCTGTTGTATTTGATTTATATAAATGATCACAATCACTCCATTGTATTCACAATATATACAACATTTATTTCCGTTATTAATATATAAAATAGACAATGTACTTAATTTTCACCATAGAAAAAATACATGTAATAAATACAGACCATTTTAGTTTTGCTGTACAAAACATCCAGCACAATTTGACAATAATCTTATGAGACGGAGGATAAATGCTATGCAACATTGATATTGAGAAGATAGCTAAGTATATCTTAATGGAGTATTAATCAACACAATATAATGCGTCATATTATTGACAGTTTAAATGTATATTGCCATTCATTTCCGAATGTCAAATCAAACTGTCTAGTGGAGTCAGCAGGGGTTTATTGATAAATCATGGATGTTACAAGGCTTTCAGGTGAATTAAGCACCACCTCATCTCTGTCCTCTCTTTGACCTCCTCATTCACCTCCCAAATCCTCTCTACCACCACATCTTTTCTTCATATCCATCTATTTTTCTTGAACCATTCTTTTCCTTCGTTCTTTCTCCTTACAGTGTTTGTCTCCCTTTCGAGCCAGTTCAGAAAACAAAAACGTAAAATAATAATTATCATAAATAACAATACGTATCATCGCAATCACCTTGGTACTTTATAGAAAAATAGTATCCCTACAACAAGCCACTCGACTCACTATGAAATTAGTACAAATATGGTGTACACACATACTAAAATCATCTTACAGCAACATGACCGTCGGCTTTAGCATATCTAAAACAGCTCATTACAAGTTAAACATTACAAAAATAATTGTCACACACTTCATACAACAATTAGACTTGAGAATTTCCCCAAACTAGTCATATCCAGGTATTTGAAACATACATTACATCACAGCACTCATTAGCTTTGTAATATCTATCCTTTAAATACACATAAAATAGAATACCTCTGAATAAACGGTTGCGCAAACATTTGTCTCTTGTATAAACATTATAAAATAACAGATAAAGGAATGCATCAATTGATTTTTGCATTGACGTAGCATTCTACAAGATGTTGATTATTCAACTGTTTCCAGCAATGACCAACTTCTGCAAGTTGGGGAATCTAGAGACAAGCAAAGGATGTTTTTTTATAGCAAACCAAAATGTGCACTGTGGTACAGTTGAAAACACCCATGTAACCACTACACACGGCAGCACAGTGAAGCACAATAGTATCGACACACTAGAAGTACAGAGGAACAACACTCCAAGACGTGTACAGATGTCAATAGTGATGCCATTTAAAAAGTCAAAGCATTAGAAGAAGCGGTGGAAGAGTCTGATTAACCCAGACATTGTGTAGCAGGGCTGGATGCCATGCCAGAAGGCAGAGAGCTAGCTGGCTCGGCCTGTTGAGTAGCAGTTACAGAGAGCACCAGCAGAAAAACTGGCTTTGTCCACAGATGGTGTCTGTGTCCCTGTTTTGCACGTCTGTCGTACTTTAGTTGGATTCGTCAACCGTCGTGTTTCCATAAGTCCACGCATGTCTGAGTGTGTGTTGGCTGGTTTAGAGACTATTTGTCACTGCCTGTGAACACTGTACGTCTGTGTGTGTGTGTCATCCGAAGCGCATGAGCTTCATAAGTGCCTATTTGTCCTATTCCTCCAATCCTCCTGCTCTCTCCAAGTGTGCATGTGTCTACCTGTGTGTGATATATATATACGTGCCTGTGTGTGTGTATATGAGAGTGCATGTACAAGCGTTTGTCCATCCCCAGCCCGGTCGGTTCCTCCTAGGACCCCCCCTGCTCTCTCTGGACGTGGGCCTGTGGCGGGGTCTTCACTATAGTAATGACAGAGGCTGTGTTGAGGCGTGGGGCTGTAGCCAGGAGGTTGCCCCCTCCAGACTCTAACCCACGGGCGAACCTCTGCAGGGCTGCCAGCCTGGCCCCTAGGCCCTCCAGCTCTCTCCTCATCCCTGCGTTCTCTACCCCCAGCCTCTCCACCTCCCTCTGGAGCTCCTTCTTCTGCTGCTCCAGGGCCTCGCGCTGGGACACACGCTTCACCCGGCAGCTGGCAGCGTAGCCACGGTTCTTCAGAGTGCGCCGGCGCTGCTTGAGCTTCTGGACCTCCTCGCGGGACAGACCCCGCAGGTGCAAGTTGAGCTCCCGTACAGACAGGGACATGAGCTCGCTGTCCGACAACACCGGAACGTTCTCACCACACTCCCGCTTTACCTGGAGAGGGAGGGTGGAGAGTTTTATAATTTTCTTTTAGAGAAAGCGCTGTGACGTGCGTGTAAAATGCACTTTAAAATCGAATGAACTCCAAACGTTATCATAAATGTATTCTAATTCTACCTTCAGGGCTTTGCTGCTTCTTTCTGACGTCATCATCTGGCTTTATCCTGTGTCTCCGACACCAATAAACACAGATTTATAGACGGTCTACAAAAGAGAGTGAGAGAAAGGACATGAGTACATTTGAAGCATTTGAGAAACGTTAATCTAATGAAGTTCATGTGTTCCCTTATGTACATACACACTACACCAGTGTAGTAGGATATAAAGACATTCCATCTTGGACTGAAGACCTTCCCTTGAAAAGAAAAAACATCCACCACACTTCTGCGGGCTATCATGCAACTGTCTAAGTGGGAGTAAAGTGAGGTTTTGAAAGTTTAAGATTTCTCCCCTGACTGGAATAGTGAAGGGAAGTTAAGTCTATCATGTGCCCATCCCACATTGCTCAAATCAGGTGTTCCCCTCAAACACTAGTAACCACTTCCTAACGCTCACAGCAGAACTGAACTAATATGAATACAGTTATAACCTAACAGATTGGACATATTGTGCATTTCCAAATGCTCAAAGTATGGGGCTGGGTTCAGTGGCGGTCGGTGACGTTTAAGATGGGGGGGGGTGCTTTTTTTATGAGCAAGGCCTTATGACAGCATACTGTCATTCATATTCCATTCACCCAGCTCAATGTAACAGTGATAGGTTTAGGCTACTACATAATACTCAAATTTTCCCAATACCCATCATGAGGTTGCTACAACCTAGTCTATGAATGAAAGTTTACAACATAGGGTCGTTAGAATTTTGAGTAATCAAGGTGACAGACAGTGACACATTCAATAACGCCTTGCACACTCATGCCTGCATCTAGCTGATCTAGGGTGTAATCATTAGTCCAACAGTTGCAAATGTGAATTTCTATTTGACAAATTAATCTATTTTTATACCTGTTCTGTTCACTTCAGTCTAACTTAAAAAAAATTATATATATATTTACATTTACATTACATTTAAGTCATTTAGCAGACGCTCTTATCCAGAGCGACTTACAAATTGGTGCATTCACCTTATGATATCCAGTGGAACAACCACTTTACAATAGTGCATCTAACTCTTTTAAGGGGGGGGGGGGGGGTTAGAAGGATTACTTTATCCTATCCTAGGTATTCCTTAAAGAGGTGGGGTTTCAGGTGTCTCCGGAAGGTGGTGATTGACTCCGCTGACCTGGCGTCATGAGGGAGTTTGTTCCACCATTGGGGTGCCAGAGCAGCAAACAGTTTTGACTGGGCTGAGCGGGAACTGTACTTCCTCAGAGGTAGGGAGGCGAGCAGGCCAGAGGTGGATGAACGCAGTGCCCTTGTTTGGGTGTAGGGCCTGATCAGAGCCTGAATGTACGGAGGTGCCGTTCCCCTCACAGCTCCGTAGGCAAGCACCATGGTCTTGTAGCGGATGCGAGCTTCAACTGGAAGCCAGTGGAGAGAGCGGAGGAGCGGGGTGACGTGCGAGAACTTGGGAAAGTTGAACACCAGACGGGCTGCGGCGTTCTGGATGAGTTGTAGATATTTAATATATATATTTTTTTATACCAGAATCGGCAGGATGAAGACACGATAACACGCAAACAGAGTTCCCTTTCATAGCACCCACATAAAAACAGAATGCTCCCTTTGCTCGTTGTATATATCAAATCAAATTATATTTGTCACATACACGTTTAGCAGATGTTATTGCGGGTGTAGCAAAATGCTTGGGTTTCTAGCTCCAACAGTGCAGTAATATCTAACAATTAACAACAATACACACAAGCTAAAAAGTAAAAGAATGGAATTAAGGAATAATTAAATATTAGGATGAGCAATGTTGGGTTGGCATAGACTAAAATACAGTATAATAGAATACAGTTTATACATGAGATGAGTAAAGCAAAAATATGTAAACATTAACGTGCTTAGTGTTCCATTATTAAGTGGCCAGTGATTTCAAGTCTATGTATATGGGGCAGCAGCCTCTAGGTGCAAGGTTACGTAACCGGGTGGAAGCCACCTAGTGATGGCTATTTAACAGTCTGATGGCCTTGAGATGGACAGAGAGAAGCTGTTTTTCGGTCTCAAATTTGATGCACCTGTAGCAGGAAGAACAGGAAGTTGCTCAGGTGGTTGTTATCCTTGGTGATCTTTTTGGTCTTCCTGTGACATCTGGGGCTGTAGGTGTCCTGGAGGGCAGGTAGTTTGCCCCCGGTGACGCGATGTGCAGACCGCACTATCCTCTGGAGAGCCCTGCGGTTGTGGGCGGTGCAGTTTCTGTACCAGGTGTCGATACAGCCCGACAGGATGCTCTCAATTGTGCATCTGTAAAAGTTTGTGAGGGTTCTAGGTGCCAAGACAAATTTATTCAGGCTCCTGAGGTTGTCGAGGCGGAGTTGCGCCTTCTTCACCTTACTGTCTGTGTGGGTGGACCATTTCAGATCGTCAGTGTTTTTTGTTTTTTTTTATACATTTTTATCCCATTTTCTCCCCAATTTTCGTGGTATCCAATCGCTAGTAATTACTACCTTGTCTCATCGCTACAACTCCCGTACGGGCTCGGGAGAGACGAAGGTCGAAAGCCATGCGTCCTCCGAAGCACAACCCAACCAGCCGTACTGCTTCTTAACACAGCGCGCCTCCAACCCGGAAGCCAGCCGCACCAATGTGTCGGAGGAAACACCGTGTACCTGGCCCCCTTGGTTGGCGCGCACTGCGCCCGGCCCGCCACAGGAGTCGCTGGAGCGCGATGAGACAAGGATATCCCTACCGGCCAAACCCTCCCTACCCCGGACGACGCTATGCCAATTGTGCGTCGCCCCACGGACCTCCCGGTCGCGGCCGGCTGCGACAGAGCCTGTGCGCGAAACCAGAGACTCTGGTGGCGCAGTTAGCACTGCGATGCAGTGCCCTAGACCACTGCGCCACCCGGGAGGCCCAGATCGTCAGTGTTGTGTATGCCGAGGAACTTGAAGCTTTCCACCTGCTCCACCGCGGCCCCGTCGATGTGGACAGGGGCGTGCTCCCTCTGCTGTTTCCTGAAGTCCATGATCAGCTCCTTTGTTTTGTCGATATTGAGTTTGAGGTTATTTTCCTGGCACCACACTCCCAGGGCCCTCACCTCTCTGTAGGCTGTCTCGTCATTGTTGGTAATCAGGCCTACTACTGTTGTGTCATCTGCAAACTTGATGATTGAGTTGGAAGCGTGTGGCCATGCAGTCATGAGTAAACAGGGAGTACAGGAGGGATCAGCGAAGTGGAGGTGTTGTTTCCTACCTTCACCACCCGGGGGCCCCCGTCAGGAAGTCTAATGGGGGCGGTAAGCAAGTTGAAGTGGGTCTAGGGTGTCAGGTAAGGTAGAGGTGATATGATATGATCCTTGACTAGCCTCTCAAAGCACTTCATGATGACAGAAGTGAGTGCTACAGTGCAATAGTTCAGTTACCTTTGCTTTCTTAGGTACAGGAACAAAGGTGGACATCTTGAAGTGGGGACAGCAAACTGGGACAGGAAGAGATTGAATATGTCCATAAACACTCCAGCCAGCTGCTCTGAGCATGCTCTGAGGACACGGCTAGGGATGCCGTCTGGGCCGGCAGCCTTGCGAGGCATAACACACGAAAATGTCTTACGCTGGCGCTGGCCACGGAAAAAGGAGAGCCCACAATCCTTAGTAGCGAGCCGCGTCGGTGCCACTGTGTTCTCCTCAAAATGGGCGAAGAAGGTGTTTAGCTGGTCCGGAAGCAAGACGTTAGTGTCCGTGATGTGGCTGGTTTCCCTTTGTAGTCTTGCAACTATCTACGTCCTCTCCTCTTCTCACCTTTTCTCTTCGCTTGTGGACTTCATTGCACATCAGCTGTCTATGGCCAGGCACAAAAACCTTTCCAATCCAAACCTTCATACCATGACCGCTAACCGCTACACACAGCCTACATCGTTGTCACGCCATTGTCCACATAGCTACTAGAACTGACGCGTAAGTAAACCTTCTTTAATCATGCAGTACAGTGCAGTCAGAAAGCAGTTCAGCAGTTACACCGGCAGACCCCGGTGGCAATAAAATAAAACCAAAAGCTTACCTTGACTTGGAAGAGTTCCAGTATTTGATAGCCAGCAAGCTAACATAGCCAGCAAGCTCTCTTTTTGAGCAGGGTGTTTGAGTAGGCTAAAACTAGCGAGCTGCATTCGCTTGCCAAGTAAAAGTTAAACTTCAAAAAAATACAACCTCTCACTTCTTAATTTGGAAGAAATTAATTTGTTCAACTATTGGTCTCTCAGTCAACTACTCACCACATTTTATGCACTGCAGTGCTAGCTAGCTATAGCTTTCAGTACTGGATTCATTCTCTGATCTTTTGATTGGGTGGACAACATGCTAGTTCATGCTGCAAGAGCTCTGATTGGTTTGGAAGTTGTCATAATTACTGTGTAAGTCTATGGAAGAACCATGAGCCTTCTAGGTTGTGTTGAAGTCAATGTACCCAGAGGACGAAGGAAGATAACTGTCTTCCGGCTACACCATGGTGCTACCCTAGTGCTGCTGAGGCAACTGTAGACCTTCAATGCAAAACAGTGGATTTTAAATCAATTATTTGGTGACATTAATATATTTAGTATAGTTTTATCTAAAAAAGGTTAACTTTAATGTTTCCATTTATTTTCACGAAATTCACTGAGGATGATGGTCCTGCCCTTCCTCCTCTGAGGAGCCTCCGCTGGTTGGGTTGGACTCTTGCATGTGAAACTTGGTATTTGGAGGATCTCTTTTACATTTTAATATTTTATCTATTCAGGACAAGTGGCAGCTATGTTTTGAGTGTTATTTTAGAAGTTATTCTTGTGTTTGATGTAGGTTATCCTCATGTGTTGTCACAATCATTAACAATAAAATCCCCTTTCCCCAATTAGGATAAGGAACGAGATCACAACAAGAACTGGCTAGATGTAAAATAGAATGACGACTCAGCTCTAATATTGACGTCTAGACGGGATTATAATTATTGTTCTAAATAAAGGCTCTGGTGAGTTTATGGTGGATCCTTGACCTTACTGTTTCCAGAAATGCGTGGGAAGTGACCTTACACTCAAAAACGTCTGTCCTACCACGAGGCGCCGTTGTAAACCGATGTGACCATTTCATAAAGTCATAGTGATTCAGCAATAAGCTGCCCACCGCTAGTTTCTAACGGGCGACTACACTCTCTCGTACATGTATTGTGTCAATAAAACCTCACTAAATATTGAACGATACCCGTCTCCTAAATTCTGCATTTAAAGCAGTATTTTGTGCCTAATAGTGTTATAACACAATACAGTTCTGACGTTAGTTGTAACGTATAATCCAATTAGCCGAGAAGGAGAAACACAAAGCTATATTTACCTTTCAAATTATATTGATGTTTGATAAGCTAACTTTCATTATTAACAGATTCACATTTAATATTTGTGCCTATGTAAACATTTAATTCTCAATAAAAATCCACCCATTTCCTTAAACTGGAAGGGAGCTGGCGAGCTAGCTCAATGCGATAGTAAACACAAGGCAACTGCGCAGGTCGCCATCCATTTTTTTTAAGCAACGTTTAAATAACTCCTTTTAATCTTAAAAAATGAGAACCTATACAATGTTATACAAAACACCACATATCGAGAACAATACCCGACATGCATCTAAGATGTGTAAATAGTGAATATGTGGTCGTATCATTGTTGCCAAATTGTATCAATTTTGAAAGGCTAGCTAAACAACATGCTAGTAGCATTAGCCAACAACACAGATTAGCCAATGCTAGCTAGGTGGCTGGCTAACTCGAAAAGCAAACAGCTGCCTACTTACTTGTCCTTAGCTATGTCGTTGGAGAGTACCAACTGCCAGTCTTTGAGTTGTCGACACAATTGTATAAATAATTGTTTCAAAACACGGAGAAAAGTCAAATACTGTGTTCAGTCGAAGTGAGATAAGCGACAAAATGTCAGTCCGCCTTTTCCCGGAATTACTCTGTTCGGTGGGGTTAGATTCTTTCATTCACAAAAAACACAGTAACAATGACGTAAGCTCGAAGGAATGAGGGTGGATCCCGCCCACCCCCACAGCGTACGAGCTGCAAGCAAAGGATCGGGATGTAAACAATAAGGAATCCATGAGTTCCATTTTTTTTTTAATGATGATGACCTGCGTCTCCTTTCATATTCTTATTGATTTAGAAAGGCGATGTATGGAAAAGGAAAATAGATTAGGGAAAAATGACATTCCAAATGAATAGTCAGCTGCACACCTAGTGAATGTAGGTGAAATGACTTTCATGTTTATATAAAGGTGAAAAAAAGCAACAACCCTGAAATTACAATAATACTTATATTGTAGAAAGGGAGAGTCTGACTCCTTGCTCCAATACATTGCATTTTGAAATCACAAACGTTGAGGCTCTCCTTATAGTGAATTACTAGCCAAAGATTAGTATGCATCATACATAAATACTAAAAACGATATCTAAATATTAAACACAATTTTAAAAATTACAGTTGTTTTGTTTAATCATTAAACACTCTATAAGACATCTCGTACGACAGAGGGCGCCATTTATTTTAGAGAGTCAGGCAACTGACAAATTTTCCCGTCATCCAACGCACATGTAGCTTACCCGAGTGACCTCAGATTGTCGCAGGACCAATGCACGCTACTTCTGTCCAACATTTATGCAAGCCGGGGCAAAAGCAATAATTACACGATAAAATATTAAATTACTGATTCACCCTTCCACCGATTGAGGTACATTTTGAGTTGCTAATCACACCGGCTGGTAAGAGGCGTAAGAACAGTTTCCCATGGCTGGAATCGAAGAGCTATCACCGGCTGTGGGCCCAGTCGATACCCGGCCCCCAGAAGGCGAGATCGACGAAGATGAAGATGAGGAGGTATTGATGAATGGAAACTTGACACCTGTCACACCGTAACTGTCATGCACGATCATACATACAATTTCATTTGAATGGGTATGCTTATTTTACTAGCTACATCTACTGAGGGTCAGTCGTTATGCCAGTAATTGCTCACCGGTGTTAGCATGGTAGTTAGCTAGCGAACCATCACGTTCACAACTAGGATAGCTGTTTTACATGTAACGTTACCTGTAATGGAATTGGCTGTGCATTAAATTTAACTCCATGAACTAAACTAAACAAGATAACTAAGCCAGATGTCCCATGGTGGGGGCACATACATTGTAGGAATTGTCTAAAACTGTCATGTGTCATTCAGTAATCTGAAGGTTTTCAATACTAGTTAGTACCTCAACAAAGCTGGTTACTTTTTGGACTTGAAAATCCTTAATTAATGTAGTTACTATATACCTCCATTCTCCATTGGGTCTAAAATAAGCATGTTATCAGTGTTGTAGTAACTTGTGTCTCCCTCCCCTCAGCTGGATGAGACTTTTATTGAGAGGCTGTGGGGTTTGACTGAGATGTTCCCTGATACACTGCGTTCTGCGGCTGAGGTGACCATATCAAGCTCAGTCACTATGGCCAAGAAGCTGTACAGGTGAGCGTTCTCCTGAAAACGTCTGAAACCTCTCGTTTTAGAGCTTCACCATACACAATAATGACAGGAGCTGTGTGTGGATGGAGCACTATATTGCATTCACAGTTCTGAACAGCTCCTCTGTATTCCAAGGAGTGTCTTGCCTGACTGCCTGCTGGTCTTTCCAAAGAGTCAGTTACGCCATCTTTAAAAATATAAAAAATCTACTCATCATGTCTGTTTGTTATTTAACCAGCACCTTTCCCTCTCATCTCACCTCCTGTCGCCATGTCTCTTCCAGTTTCTCCCGCGCTGCCCTGTGGGTGGGCACTACCTCGTTCATGATCCTGGTCCTTCCGGTGGTGTTTGAGACTGAGAGACTACAGCTGGAGCAGCAGCAGCTACAGCAGCAGAGACAGGTACTGTACTATCCCACTGACAGACCATCTTCAGTTCCAAATACACCACTAGCCCCTACCACTATGTCCTAGCTAGGCTCTTGTTCTTCTGAAATTAAAGAAATATGGCTAAAAGTATTAGCATTTCAGACAGGAAGGTGGATATATAATTATAGCCTATACCTATCCTATACTTTTCAATCTATGTGAAAAGCCTTTGGGGCTTTGATTTGGAATTGGGTAAATCATTCTTTCGTTATGAGTCATTCGAATCTGCGGTGTTGTCAATTAATAAATTAACTAATGTTTTTGTAATGCCCCTTCCTTGTGTAGATCCTGTTGGGACCCAACGCAGGGATGTCAGGTGGAATGCCAGGTATGATGCCTCCCGCTCCAGTGAAAATGTGATGAAGATATCACTCAGACAGCCTTAGAGCTTTAACCAACGAGGGAAAGGAGAGGCTCGGAAGAAGAGAGAGAGACAAAGAAGAGGGAGGAAGAGAATACAAAGCTGCATCTGGTCAGCACACATGCTCATTCCAACATCCAGGATTGGTCATTTAAGGAGGTTAGAGGAGGAGGATGTCACGTCCTGGGTGTTGCAATAATGAACGTCCCTCTTGCTGTCTCTCTTACTCAACATCCTGCAGAGACTGACTTCTGAGCACTGTCCTTTTAATTAATTTCTTTTTTATATGTATAGCGATAAAAATATGTATGTGTTCCACAGAGTTTGGACCAGGTAGATAATTGAAGAAATTGGAATATTAGTGCGGTTATAAGAGGTTACCAAGAGTGTGTATGGTCTGAAGAACAATGTTTTAATGTGGGTGTGTAGCTACATTTGGCCTCAACTATTGTTACCTGTGTTTGGTTTGGGAACGTGTTCATTCCACTTGTAAGTGGGAAAATCATGGTAGACTAGACATGACTGTCATCATAGATCTGTCATATTCACAGTCACAGCTGGTCATTGAGATCTATAGTGTCTGCTGATTTTCGTTGTACCTCTACATCAAGAACAGGCTTACACTAGAGAAGCCAGGTAAGGTGACCATGCCCATTGAATTGGTGACTTCTTGGAATATGCATCTACTCAGATGCAACAAAAGTCAGCAGGCCACAAGACTCTGAAAAGACTAAGCCATAGATAGGGTGTTAAAGTGTTCTTTGTTGTGAGTGTTATAATTCCCATTGAACAATTGCACAGGGATACCCAATTGAAAAAGTGTTCGTGATCAGAGAATGTCTGTCACGTGATGCTTGAGACTTGATTTCTTTTGGGCATTAAAGCCAATCCATCACAAAATATGCATCACAAAAAGTATATTTTGTTAAGATTCAAACAGCATTTTCCCTACATACAGTATAAATCTGTAAATATATTATGTCAATGTACACATAGTCCTGTCAAGCCTGAGAGAAAGTCAGTTACTTTTCTCTGTTGTCACTCCCTATGGAATTTATGGTCTCTTACCTCAGCTTCCAGAGCTAATTCTACGTCTGTGTTTTCGTGATTGCAGGAATAAAAACACCAACGAAATGGACATTAACATGTGCTGCTTTGCCTCTTTTACAGTTAACTTGTTTGAAATTATTTACATGTACCTTAACTTTCCTCTGAGACATTACATTTGTATACTGTAGTAAAGTACAGGTATCTTAGAGATAAATACTATAAATTGACTTTGTAACATCTGTGCATCAAGATCAATCACTTCTAAAGATTGTTGCTGATGAGAGCATCTCACGCATTCAATTTGATTGACAGTTTACTTGATTGTTGCTGATGAGAGCATCTCGCGAGTGTAACACTTGATTGACAGTTATCAACTTTCAAACACGAGCGTGATAAAGGACTTCTGTTAAACTTTCCCGCCACCTGAATAATAAATCTCAGGTGGCAAGTCATTTTTCATATTGATAAGCTGAAGGTCATCATCATTAGTTTTGCAACATTTTATATACACTTTCTATTTTTACAGGGCTGTCAAGTCAGTGAAGGAAGCGACCTAATTCTGTCGTTCTGTCAAATCTTTCAGGATCAATAGCTTACGTTGGCTAGCTAACTAACTTATCGCTTGCTAATATTTTCTGACATAAGATATTTCTAAGTTTTTCCACATTTATTAACTAGTAGCCTATAGCCAGCTAGAAACAAAAACGATATATACTTTAAGACATTGCGCCTATCAATATGAAAGCCGCCGAGGATCAAGTTGTGGAGGATGATGCCGGATACCAAGATGATGAGGTAACATTAACCTGGCTAGCTAGTTAACTCTTTTAACACATTCAACCCAGAGGCGCAACATAGCGAGACTTGCGAAACAGGCCCAGTTTGGAGTTTGAGAAGGGAACAATTCTTTCTTAGCTAATTTTCTCGACATCTAAAGGCACAACGTAAATTCGTGCCAATGTTAAGTAGTGACAAACTGACACGTTTTCATTTTCGTCAAAAACAACGTATCGAAGGAGTGGCTTTGATTTTGACAGCCTGCACATACCCAGTTTGACAAGAGACGACCGTTAGACCCGGTGACGTGAATCTACGCATTCCTTTATGCTACGTTCACTTTCTTGTCGGAACTAAGAAACTTCAACATTTCCGTTTTGCTAATTGGTTGAACGTGACACGTGTATATTAATTACAACCTATTAGCAAGTCAGAAATTTCCGAGTTTCAACTCAACTGTCATTACAAAAAGTACATTCCATTGCATGAGCCACATCAGCTAGCATCATTTGAATGAACATTCTACATTACCATGGAAATGATTGCGTCACAATAATAGGCTGCCATTGCCAGTGTACCCATGAGTTTGCCTGCCAAATCGCCAGGGTTAGAGGATCCAAGCACATTCTAATTCTATGATTTCTTAGAGCTGGCCAGGTTGTAGTTGAGTGACCTCTGGTTTGTTCAGCCATACCTAACGGAAGAATGAATGGGAAAATAAAGGGTTATGTAATAAACGCCGAAAATAAGATGTGAGGTTAACACAGTCATAAGAGATCTTGTACATTTTGTTCTATGAGATAAAAGCAGTCAGTTAACATGACCTTTATGAATTATGAAGCCTTTATGTGCTTTATGCATAGCCGCAGGAAATAGGGTTGCCGAAGGTGATGCAGCACCCTCTGAAAAATCTGAATTAAAAAAAAGAATGAATACAAAATATATATTATTTTTTGAAAAATATATTGTTTCTCTAAAGTGTGCACTGGGCCTTTACTAGTATTAGTGGACTGATATAGAGGTCTGTAGTGCAGGCAAAACATTTTTTTTTCAACATCTCAGCTTTGGCAAAAAAGGTAGTTGTATAATGAAGAACAATATCTTGCAGGATTCAATAGTTGGAATTGTAAGAGTTGTTGCCCTGACCCTGTCGCTGTGATTGTCATTCAAATAGGATCCAGAAAGAACAAAACCCTGTCTGTCCTCAAACATTTACATCAAAAGGTACAAACATATGGGCAAAGACATAAAACATCCACATCAAATTACATATTTTTCTTGATCAAATAACATGGAAAACTAAAATATTTTGTGCAGTATTAATTAACCATCCTTACAAACCACTTAATGTAAATGTACATTACTGTATAGTACATAGGCTGGTCATCTAGGTTTGTACCTGTAGACTTTCCATCACCATGAAGAAAAACAATGCACAATACAGTAATTGAGTATATTGAGACATCAAGTGGTTTGTGATGATGTGATGATGTGATGATGTGCCTAAGTTGGTAGAGCATGGCATTTGCAATGTTAGGGTTGTGGGTTCCATTCCCATGGGGGACCAGTATGAAAATGTATGCACTCACTACTGTAAGTTGCTCTGGATAAGAGCTTCTACTGAAAAGGACTGAGTAGACCATTTCAGTTAACACATAGAAATAAGTTGCATTTGCAAAGTATTTAAAGAAACTAGAAAACATACTGTATATCAAACAAGTATTTTCATATTCCACAAGTGTTATCACAAGTGTAGATACTACACCGGCTCTAATCGTACTACGCTGGCTCAGATGCTCGTCAGATGTGGCAGGGCTTGCAAACTATTACAGACTACAAAGGGAAGCACAGCTGAGAGCTGCCCAGTGACACGAGCCTACCAGACGAGCTAAATAACTTCTATGCTCGCTTCGAGGCAAGTAACACTGAAACATGCATGAGAGCATCAGCTGTTCCGGACGACTGTGTGATCACGCTCTCCACAGCCGATGTGAGTAAGACCTTTAAACAGGTCAATTAAACAGGTCAACATTCACAAGGCCGCAGGGCCAGATGGATTACCAGGACATGTACTCCGGGCATGCGCTGACCAACTGGCAAGTGTCTTCACTGACATATTCAACCTCTCCCTGTCTGAGTCTGTAATACCAACATGTTTCAAGCAGACCACCATTGAAAGGTTGGTCCTGGCTCACATCAACACCATTATCCCAAAAACCCTATACCCACTCCAATTTGCATACCGCCCCAACAGATCCACAGATGATACAATCTCTATTGCACTCCACACTGCCCTTTCACACCTGGACAAAAGGAACACCTACAGTTGAAGTCGGAAGTTTACATACACCTTAGCCAAATGCATTTAAACTCAGTTTTTCACAATTCCTGACATTTAATCCTAATGAAAATTCCCTGTCTTAGGTCAGTTAGGATCACCACTTTATTTTAAGAATGTGAAATGTCAGAATAATAGTATAGAGAATGATTTATTTCAGCTTTTATTTCTTTCATCACATTCTCAGTGGGTCAAAAGTTTACATACACTCAATTAGTATTTGGTAGCATTGCCTTTAAATTGTTTAACTTGGGTCAAACCTTTAGGGTAGCCTTCCACAAGCTTACCACATTAAGTTGGGTGAATTTTGGCCCATTCCTCCTGTCATGGCAGAATCAGATTTAGCTAAGTAACATAGATAGATAAGATGTTATTTTCATCATATGCTTGTGAGATACTTGTCATTAGAATCTTCTGAGCTAGGGATTGGTAACTTGGGGCCAGAGAGGGGAGAGGTCAGGCTTGTCTTCATAAGTCAATGTATCTGTTAAACCATGTGGTACTAAGTAGAATATCAGAAGGGGAGGAGGACAGAGTGGAACGTTGGTTTCTTATGGGAACGTTGTTTGTAACTATTCCTAAACCATGTGAAGGGATGGAGTAATTAATTGGGGAACCAGTTAGTTATCTCATACAATGGCTGTACGCCAGTCACTCCCTACTTTTCTCATAGGGGGAAGGAGTTTGGCTGTGTTTGGAACCATTGTATGTCCCCTCTGAGGTTGCCCTTATCTTGACCTAGTATTTGACCTAAGGGGCTCACTGTCTGATTTTGAGTTTGTCCAGGTTTGGGAGTATCTAGAAATGACAATTGATATATGCCATTGGATGAGGTAATGTTTTGGTAGACAGTGAAGTATCAAGCATGAGATTTAAACCTTGTCTTGGGAGATCAAACTGAACGATGATTTATAGCTGATGCTGTCTGGCGATAGGATACTCCTCTCTCGGGTAAAGGATTCTTTGTAAGTTGAGAGGGGTGTATCTTGGCTATAAATGAAACTAAGAATTGTTTTGTAAGCACTCAGAGAATTCATTTATAGACACTGAATTGATCTGAGAGTCATTAAAGGGCTTTGGTGAAGCTTGTATATATATTAAAGATGGAATATATAATTTAACTCTGACTTGTGTGTGGTTGACTCTCTCTCTCTTTATTGAGTAATACAGGAAATTACCACGACACTCCTGACAGAGCTGGTGTAACTGAGTCAGGTTGATGGGCCTCCTTGCTCACTCATGCTTTTTCAGTTCTGCCCACACATTTTCTATAGGATTGAGGTCAGGGCATTGTGATAGCCACTGCAATACCTTGACTTTGTTGTCCTTAAGCCATTTTTCCACAACTTTGGAAGTATGCTTGGGGTCATTGTCCATTTGGAAGACCCATTTGCGACCAAGCTTTAACTTCCTGACTGATGTTCCTTCAATATATCCACATAATTTTCCTGCCTCATAATGCCATCTATTTTGTGAAGTGCACCAGTCCCTCCTGCAGCAAAGCACCGCCACAACATGATGCTGCCAACCCCGTGCTTCACGGTTGGGATGGTTTTCTTCGGATTGCAAGCCTCCCCCTTTTTCCTCCAAACATAACGATGGTCATTATGGCCAAACAGTTATTTTTTTGTTTCATTCAGACTAGGGGACTTTTCTCCAAAAAGTATGATCTTTGTCCACATGTGCAGTTGCAAACCCTAGTCTGGCTTTTTTATGGCGATTTTGGAGCAGTGGCTTCTTCCTTGCTGAGCGGTCTTTCAGGTTATGTTGATATAGGACTCGTTTTACTGTGTAATACAGATACTTTTGTACCTGTTTCCTCCAGCATCTTCACAAGGTCCTTTGCTGTTGTTCTGGGATTGATTTGCACTTTTTGCACCAAAGTACGTTCATCTCTAGGAGACAGAGTGGTATGATGGCTGCGTGGTCCCATGGTGTTTATATTTGCATATTATTGTTTGTGCAGATGAACGTGGCACCTTCAGGCGTTTGGAAATTGCTCCCAAGGATGAACCAGACTCGTGGAGGTCTACAGTTTTTTTTCTGAGGTCTTGGCTGATTTCTTTTGATTTTCCTATGATGTCAAGCAAAGAGGCGAGTTTGAAGGTAGGCCTTGAAATTCATCCACAGGTACACCTCCAATTGACTAAAATTATGTCAATTAGCCTTTCTGAATGTTCTAAAGCCATGACATAATTTTCTGGAATTTTCCAAGCTGTTTAAAGGTACAGTCAACTTAGAGTATGTAAACTTCTGACCCACTGGAATTGTGATACAGTGAATTATTGTCACGATCGTGTGAGGGAGAGACGGACCAACACGCAGCATGAGGAAAATAAGCCATCTTCCTTTTATTGATGACGAAGGCAAAACGAAACAAAACACTTACACACTAACAAAACAATAAAACGACAGTGAAGCTATGAACGTAGTGCACACACAGGCTACAAACGTATAACATAGACAATTACCCACAACACACTAAAGCCTATGGCTACCTTAAATATGGCTCCCAATCAGAAACAACAGAAATCAGCTGTCTCTAATTGGGAACCCATTCAGGCAACCATAGACTTTCCTAGACAACTACACCCAACATAGACACAGCTAGACACATTCACTCCACACAAACCCATACACTACACCCAACACCCCCTTTACCATATAACCACCCAAAACTGACAAAACACAAAACATTCCCCCATGTCACACCCTGACCTAACTAAAATAATAAAGAAAACAAAGAATACTAAGGCCAGGGCGTAACATAACCCCCCCCTTAAGGTGCGAACTCCGGGCGCACCAGCACACAGTCTAGGGGAGGGTCTGGGTGGGCTTCCTTCCACGGTGGCGGCTCCGGCACTGGTCGTGGTCCCCACCCCACCACAGTCACTAACCGCCTCCGTAGCTTCCTCCAAATAGCCCCCCTCCACATTAACCCCACTGAATTAAGGGGCAGCTCCGGACTAAGGGGCAGCTCCGGACTAAGGGGCAGCTCCGGACTAAGGGGCAGCTCCGGACTAAGGGGCAGCTCCGGACTAAGGGGCAGTACCAGGATAAGGGGCAGCACCAGGATAAGGGAGAGCACCAGGATAAGGGGCAGCACCAGGATAAGGGGCAGCTCCGGACTGAGGAACGGCAGCTCCGGACTGAGGGACGGCAGCTCCGGACTGAGGGACGGCAGCTCCGGACTGAGGGACGGCAGCTCCGGACTGAGGGACGGCAGCTCCGGACTGAGGGACGGCAGCTCCGGACTGAGGGACGGCCCTGGCTGCTCATGGCTGGCTGACGGATCTGGCTGCTCATGGCTGGCTGACGGATCTGGCTGCTCATGGCTGGCTGACGGATCTGGCTGCTCATGGCTGGCTGACGGATCTGGCTGCTCATGGCTGGCTGACGGATCTG
The DNA here is from genome assembly GCF_029448725.1 of Salvelinus fontinalis. NCBI lineage: Eukaryota > Metazoa > Chordata > Actinopteri > Salmoniformes > Salmonidae > Salvelinus > Salvelinus fontinalis. The sequence continues at coordinate 74,433,274 of NC_074665.1, forward strand.
GCTGCTCATGGCTGGCTGACGGATCTGGCTGCTCATGGCTTGCTGACGGATCTGGCTGCTCATGGCTGGCTGACGGATCTGGATGCTCATGGCTGGCTGACGGATCTGGATGCTCATGGCTGGCTGACGGATCTGGCTGCTCATGGCTGGCTGGCGGATCTGGCTGCACATGGCTGGCTGGCGGATCTGGCTGCACATGGCTGGCTGGCGGATCTGGCTGCACATGGCTGGCTGGCGGATCTGGCAGATCCTGTCTGGTTGGCGGCTCTGGCAGATCCTGTCTGGTTGGCGGCTCTGGCAGATCCTGTCTGGTTGGCGGCTCTGGCAGATCCTGTCTGGTTGGCGGCTCTGGCAGATCCTGTCTGGTTGGCGGCTCTGGCAGATCCTGTCTGGTTGGCGGCTCTGGCAGATCCTGTCTGACGAATGGCTCTAGCGGCTCCTGACTGACGAACGGCTCTGACGGCTCGGGACAGACGGGCGGCTCTAATGGCTCGGGGCAGACGGATGGCTCAGATGGCGCTGGGTAGACGGATGGCTCAGATGGCGCTGGGTAGACGGATGGCTCAGATGGCGCTGGGTAGACGGATGGCTCAGATGGCGCTGGGTAGACGGATGGCTCAGATGGCGCTGGGTAGACGGATGGCTCAGATGGCGCTGGGTAGACGGATGGCTCAGATGGCGCTGGGTAGACGGATGGCTCAGATGGCGCTGGGTAGACGGATGGCTCAGATGGCGCTGGGTAGACGGATGGCTCAGATGGCGCTTGGCAGACGGGCAGTTCAGGCATCGCTGTGGAGACGGCAGACTCTGGCCGGCTGAGGCGCACTGTAGGCCTGGTGCGTGGTGCCGGAACTGGTGGTACCGGGCTGGAGACACGCATCTCAGGGCTAGTGCGGGGATAAGGAACAGGGCATACTGGACCCTGGGAGCGCACATGAGGCCTAGTGCGTGGTGCCGGAACTGGTGGTACCGGACTGGGGACACGCATCTCAGGGCTAGTGCGGGGAGCAGCAACAGGACGCACAGGACTCTGGGGACACACAGGAGGCTTGGTGCGTGGTTTAGGCACTGGTGGTAAAAGGCTGGAGACACGCACCATAGGGCTAGTGCGTGGAGGAGGCACTGGTGGTACTGGACTGGGGACTGTCACAGGAGAGTTAGTACATGGGGCTAATAAAGGAGGTGCAGGACTAGGGAGGCGTACAGGAGGCCTGGTTCGTGGGACTGTCATTCCCAGACGGTTAGCACGCACATCAGGACGAGCATGGAGAGCTGACTCAGGTAACATCACATCCCGCACACGCTCTGTCGGGTGGATCTTGTGCCTCACGCACCAACACAGCAGCTCCCTCATTTCACTCTCTTCCAACCTCCCCAATAAATCCTTAACAGTCTCTGTATCATTCCCATTGCTCACCTCCAATATCAGCCCGACTGGCTCAGGTTCCCTCTTAGAGTCCTCACGGGTAGCACGGGAAGTTGACGCAGATCTCCCATCTGGACTCGCCACACTCCCCATGAGCCCCTCCCCAAGAAATTTTTGGGTATTACTCACGGGTCTCCAGCCTTGCTTCCGTGCTGCCTCCTCATATCGCCTCCTCTCGGCTTTCGCTGCCTCCAGCTCTTCACGAGGGAGGCGATATTCTCCCGGTTGTGCCCAAGGTTCCTTACCATCCAGTATCTCCTCCCATGTCCAAGAATCCTGTGTAGGTGGGTCCTGTTGCCGCTTTACATGCCGCTTGGTCCTGCATTGGTGGGTAATTCTGTCACGATCGTGTGAGGGAGAGACGGACCAACACGCAGCATGAGGAAAATAAGCCATCTTCCTTTTATTGATGACGAAGGCAAAACGAAACAAAACACTTACACACTAACAAAACAATAAAACGACAGTGAAGCTATGAACGTAGTGCACACACAGGCTACAAACGTATAACATAGACAATTACCCACAACACACTAAAGCCTATGGCTACCTTAAATATGGCTCCCAATCAGAGACAACAGAAATCAGCTGTCTCTAATTGGGAACCCATTCAGGCAACCATAGACTTTCCTAGACAACTACACCCAACATAGACACAGCTAGACACATTCACTCCACACAAACCCATACACTACACCCAACACCCCCTTTACCATATAACCACCCAAAACTGACAAAACACAAAACATTCCCCCATGTCACACCCTGACCTAACTAAAATAATAAAGAAAACAAAGAATACTAAGGCCAGGGCGTGACAATTATAAGTTAAATAATCTGTCTGTAAACAATTGTTGGAAAAATGACTTGTGTCAAGCACAAAGTAGATGTCCTAACCGACTTGCAAAAACTATAGTTTGTTAACAAGAAATGTGTGGAGTGGTTGAAAAACAAGTTTTAATGACTCCAACCTAAGTGTATGTAAACTTCCGACTTCAACTGTATGTGAGAATGCTATTCATTGACTACTGCTCAGCGTTCAACACCACAGTGCCCTCGAAGCTCATCACTAAGCTAAGGACCCTGGGACTAAACACCTCCCTCTGTAACTGGATCCTGGACTTTCTGACGGGCCGGCCCCAGGTGGTAAGGGTAGGTAACAACACATCCGCCGCGCTTATCCTCAACACTGGGGCCCCTCAGGGGTGCGTTCTCAGTCCCCTCCAGTACTCCCTGTTCACTAATGACTGCATGGCCAGGCACGACTCCAACACCATCATTAAGTTTGCCAATGACACAACAGTGATAGGCCTGATCACCGACAATGATGAGACAGCCTATAGGGAGGAGGTCAGAGACCTGACCGTGTGGTGCAAGGACAACAACCTCTCCCTCAACGTGATCAAGACAAAGGAGATGATTGTAGAATACAGGAAAAGGAAGACCGAGCACGCCCCCATTTTCATGGACGGGGCTGTAGTGGAGCAGGCTGAGAGCTTCAAGTTCCTTGGCATCCACTCACCAACAAACGAACATGGTCCAAGCACACCAAGACAGTTGTGAAGAGGGCACGACAAAACCTATTCCCCCTCAGGAGACTGAAAAGATTTGGCATTGGTCCTCAGATCCTCAAAAGGTTTTACAGCTGCACCATCGAGAGCATCCTGACGGGTTGCATCACTGCTTGGTATGGCAAATGCTCGGCCTCCGACCGCAAGGCACTACAGAGGGTAGTGCGTACGGCCCAGTACATCACCGGGGCCAAGCTTCCTGCCATCCAGGACCTCTATACCAGGCAGTGTCAAAGGAAGGCCCTAAGAATTGTCAAAGACTCCAGCCACCTTAGTCATAGACTGTTCTCTCTGCTACCGCACGGCAAACGGAACCGGAGCGGCAAGTCTAGGTCCAAAAGGCTTCTTAACAGCTTCTGCCCCCAAGCCATAAGACTCCTGAACTTGTAATAAAATGGCTACCCAGACTATTTGCATTGCCCCCCCCCCCCCTCTTCTACGCTGCTGCTACTCTCTGTTATTATCTATACAAAGTCACTTTAATAACTCTACCGACATGTACATATTACCTCAATTACCTCGACACCGGTGTCCCTGCTCATTGACTCTGTACCGGTACCCCCTGTATATAGCCCCGCTATTGTTATTTACTGCTGCTCTTTAATTATTTGTTATTCTTATCTCTTACTTTTTTAGGTATTTTATTAAAACTGCACTGTTGGTTAAGGGCTTGTGAGTAAGCATTTCACTGTAAGGTCTACACCTGTTGTATTCGGCGCATGTGACTAATACATTTGGTTTTAGATTAACTGTTTTGTACAGATAATTATTAGACTCAAGTTGAAAATGCTGGTGAACATTCAAATACTTTTAGTTTTTTTTAAAATCACAAAATAAATGCACTGTGTCTTTACTAGTCCTGTACTAGTACTAGTCCTGGACCATTGTTATACTAACTTCCGCGACGCATATAAGGCCCTCCCCCGCCCTCCTTTCGGAAAAGCTGACCACGACTCCATTTTGTTGATTCCAGCCTACAAACAGAAATTAAAACTACAAGCTCCCGCGCTCAGGTCTGTTCAACGCTGGTCCGACCAATCTGAATCCATGCTTCAAGACTGCTTTGATCACGCGGATTGGAATATGTTCCGCACGGCGTCCAACAACAACAATGATGAATATGCAGATTCGGTGAGCGAGTTCATTAGGAAGTGCATTGACGATGTCGTACCCAGAGCAACGATTAAAACATTCCCAAACCAGAAACCGTGGATTAACGGCAGCATTCGCGTGAAACTGAAAGCGCGAACCACTGCTTTTAACCAGGGCAAGGTGACCGGAAACATGACCGAATACACAAAGTGTAGCTATTCTCTCCGCAAGGCTATCAAACAGGCTAAGTCCCAGTACAGAGACAAAATTGAATCGCAATCCAACAGCTCAGACACAAGGGGTATGTGGCAGGGTCTACAGTCTATCACGGATTACAAAAAGAAAAGCAGCCCCGTCGCGGATCAGGATGTCTTGCTCCCAGATAGGCTAAATACCTTTTTTGCCCGCTTTGAGGATAATACAGTGCCACTGACACGGCCCACTACCAAAACCTGCGGGCTCTCCTTCACTGCAGCCGAGGTGAGTAAAACATTTAAACGTGTTAACCCTCGCAAGGCTGCAGGCCCAGACGGCATTCCCAGCCACGTCCTCAAAGCATGCGCAGACCAGCTGGCTGGTGTGTTTACGGACATATTCAATCAATCCTTAGCCCAGTCTGCTGTTCCCACATGCTTCAAGAGGGCCACCATTGTTCCTGTTCCCAAGAAAGCTAAGGTAACTGAGCTAAACGACTACCGCCCCGTAGCACTCACTTCCGTCATCATGAAGTGCTTTGAGAGACTAGTCAAGGACCATATCACCTCCACCCTACCGGACACCCTAGACCCACTCCAATTTGCTTACCGACCCAATAGGTCCACAGACGACGCAATCGCAACCACACTGCACACTGCCCTAACCCATCTGGACAAGAGGAATACCTATGTGAGAATGCTGTTCATCGACTACAGCTCAGCATTTAACACCATAGTACCCTCCAAACTCGTCATCAAGCTCGAGACCCTGGGCCTCGACCCCGCCCTGTGCAACTGGGTCCTGGACTTCCTGACGGGCCGCCCCCAGGTGGTGAGGGTAGGAAACAACATCTCCACCCCGCTGATCCTCAACACTGGGGCCCCACAAGGGTGCGTTCTGAGCCCTCTCCTGTACTCCCTGTTCACCCACGACTGCGTGGCCATGCACGCCTCCAACTCAATCATCAAGTTTGCGGACGACACTACAGTGGTAGGCTTGATTACCAACAACGACGAGACGGCCTACAGGGAGGAGGTGAGGGCCCTCGGAGTGTGGTGTCAGGAAAATAACCTCACACTCAACGTCAACAAAACAAAGGAGATGATTGTGGACTTCAGGAAACAGCAGAGGGAGCTCCCCCCTATCCACATCGACGGGTCAGTAGTGGAGAAGGTGGAAAGTTTTAAGTTCCTCGTGTACACATCACGGACAAACTGAATTGGTCCACCCACACAGACAGCGTTGTGAAGAAGGCGCAGCAGCGCCTCTTCAACCTCAGGAGGCTGAAGAAATTCGGCTTGTCACCAAAAGCACTCACAAACTTCTACAGATGCACAATCGAGAGCATCCTGTCGGGCTGTATCTCCGCCTGGTACGGCAACTGCTCCGCACACAACCGTAAGGCTCTCCAGAGGGTAGTGAGGTCGGCAGAACGCATCACCCGGGGCAAACTACCTGCCCTCCAGGACACCTACACCACCCGATGTCACAGGAAGGCCATAAAGATCATCAAGGACAACAACCACCCAAGCCACTACCTGTTCACCCCGCTATCATCCAGAAGGCGAGGTCAGTACAGGTGCATCCAAGCAGGGACCGAGAGACTGAAAAACAGCTTCTATCTCAAGGCCATCAGACTGTTAAACAGCCACCACTAACATTTAGCGGCCGCTGCCAACAAACTGACTCAGCTCCAGCCACCTTAAAAATGGGAATTGATGGAAATTATGTAAAAATGTACCACCAGCCACTTTAAACAATGCCACCTAATATAATGTTTACATACCCTACATTACACATCTCTTATGTATATGTATATACTGTACTCTATATCATCTACTGCATCTTGCCATCTTTATGTAATACATGTACCACTAGCCACTTTAAACTATGCCACTTTATGTTTACATACCCTACAGTACTCATCTCATAGGTATATACCGTACTCTATACCATCTACTGCACCTTGCCTATGCCGTCTGTACCATCACTCATTCATATATCTTTATGTACATATTCTTTATCCCTTTACACTTGCGTGTATAAGGTAGTAGTTGCGGAATTGTTAGGTTAGATTACTTGTTGTTATTACTGCATTGTCGGAACTAGAAGCACAAGCATTTCGCTACACTCGCATTAACATCTGCTAACCATGTGTATGTGACTAATACATTTGATTTGATTTGATTAGCGGACTGAGTGCGGGAAAACATCTTTCCTCCAAAGACTACAAATTACGCCATTTATTTTCCCCATAGGCTTTGTTCAAACAACCATGGCGGAGGTAATGCTTACAAAAAGACACCATTACTATTTCTCTTTATTGGAGAAGCAGTGTTTGCCTATCTTCATACTGTACAGTCTTTGATTTTAGCTTGCTTGCCAGCCTGTCTACGGTTGTCAGTTTTGTTAGCCACTAGCCATCTCGTTGCTACTACTAGCATCATTTTAGGTTTTTCTTGGTAGAATGAATTGTTGTAGCTAGGAAGTTAGCTACAACTCTTTGATAATCATTGATAACAAACAACATAGCTAATATATTTTTTGGTGATGGTAACTTCCATCTGGCCTAAATGGTGTGTCAGACACAGTCAGATCATATGTTACTTCTCAACATGGACTTCAAACTGAGGTTGTTTTGTCATGTTCTTTACCTCCAGGAGTCCTTTTTCCAAGACATAGACACCCTACAGAAGCATGGAATTGTGAGTATATCTGAAAACAAGGTCAAGGACAGTGGTTAGACAGCGCTGACCCTTGACAGAGTTTATAATATGTTATAGATACTTAGTCATGGGTAGGTAGATAGACCAACTCAAGATTACACCTCAAAACTAATAAGTAAACAACCCCCACTCTCTCTCTCTCGTTCTCTCTCCCTCCATCCCACCCTCCATCCATACAGAACATGGCAGATTTAAAGAAGCTGAAGTCTGTGGGTATTTGCACAGTGAAGGGGATCCAGATGACCACATCTGTGTAACATCAAGGGCCTTTCGGAGGCCAAGGTGGACAAGATCAAAGAAGCTGCTGGGAAAATGTTGGTGAGAGACTCACCTGAGTCTACTTCAGACTCAGTTTTTCATGATTAGTTTTGTTGTAAAAAAACAACAACATTTATTCAACATACAATTGTAAGGCAAACTCACAATCCTGTTGCAGCTGGTCGCCTAGTATGTTGAATACATTTTTATTTCATTTTATTTTATTTTAGACCAAAGGTTTCCTGACAGCATTTGAATACAGTGCGAAGAGGAAACAATTGTTCCGCGTCACCACTGGAAGCATAGAGTTTGAGTTGCGATTCGCCACATGCTCATATGTTCATAACTTTTCATAGTAATACATTTTCAGTACTCCTATTTTTCTCTTCTGATCCGTCTGTCTTCAGTAAACTACTTGGGGGAGGTATGGAGAGCATGGCAATCACTGAGGCATTTGGAGGTGAGCTCTGTGTGTCCCCAAGTCAAAGATATGATAAATCTCATGCTCATGATGCATAAGACAAGAAGTTAAGGCCCAATGGCTAACATTAACCTGACCTGAGTCAGATATAAAACCTGTTTTTTTTCTTCATACTTTCATAGTAAATGTTTTGTCCCTCAGAGTTTCGGACAGGCAAGACCCAGCTCTCTCACACACTCTGTGGTAAGTGAATGGTTGAAGGGTATTTTCGGTAGTCCCAGTTAGGTTGTACTGTCTTGGAAGTCAGGTTTCAGAAATATTCAGTTATTACTACATTGGTTCTTGTCATTTAGTCCGTGTCTCTGTTGTTCTCCAGTCACAGCCCAGCTTCCTGGAGAGGATGGCTAAACAGGAGGAAAAGTAATCTTTATCGACACAGAGAACACTTTGTATCCTAATTTACCCGAGCTCTAATCTATAAAGTCAGATTTGCATCAGTCTAAAATCACCCGTACCATTGCAAGTATTTCTGAGGATACAGGGTCATAAGTATCACAGTTTTTTTTTATTCACATGACTCAGCTAATAGATTCTCTTATGAAATCCTATGTTTTCCTTAACCTGATGTGACCCTCTAGTCGTCCAGACAGGCTGAAGGACATAGCAGACAGGTTCAACGTGGACCATGATGCTGTGCTGGACAATGTGTTATACGCCCGAGCCTACACCAGTAAGACATCTAACTTACTCATTAAACAGTACCTCTCTATCATTACTGCCTAAACCTGAGAACATATTGTCTGAAGAAAGCTGTTTCACAATGTTAGATAGAAATGTTAAGTATACATTTTGAGTCTGTTGTTTGTACATTTTTTACTGTATACATTTTAAGATGACTTCTGTGTTTTCTAATGGGTACTTATGACATCAGAGGATAAGGCTTTTGTATGGTTTGGGCCTTGCATCTTGGACTTACCGTACTGCACTACTATGTACCTAATTAGGTTTCAACTTCAGGTGAACACCAGATGGAGCTGTTGGATTTTGTGGCGGCCAAATTCCACGAGGAGGGAGGCATCTTCAAACTTCTGGTATTAAATGAAAAGAAAATACACTGCTCAAAAAAATAAAGGGAACACTTAAACAACACAATGTAACTCCAAGTCAATCACACTTCTGTGAAATCAAACTGTCCACTTAGGAAGCAACACACACATGCTGTTGTGCAAATGGAATAGACAAAAGGTGGAAATTATAGGCAATTAGCAAGACACCCCCCAAAACAGGAGTGATTCTGCAGGTGGTGACCACAGACCACTTCTCAGTTCCTATGCTTCCTGGCTGATGTTTTGGTCACTTTTGAATGCTGGTGGTGCTCTCACTCTAGTGGTAGCATGAGACGGAGTCTACAACCCACACAAGTGGCTCAGGTAGTGCAGTTCATCCAGGATGGCACATCAATGCGAACTGTGGCAAAAAGGTTTGCTGTGTCTGTCAGCGTAGTGTCCAGAGCATGCAGGCGCTACCAGGAGACAGGCCAGTACATCAGGAGACGTGGAGGAGGCCGTAGGAGGGCAACAACCCAGCAGCAGGACCGCTACCTCCGCCTTAGTGCAAGGAGGTGCAATGCCAGAGCCCTGCAAAATGACCTCCAGCAGGCCACAAATGTGCATGTGTCTGCTCAAACGGAAACAGACTCCATGAGGGTGGTATGAGGGCCCGACATCCTCTTGACTTTTGCATAAACCTTGGATTGATGGAGATGGGATATATATTTTTTATATTAATTCATACATATTGATATTCATGTCTTCCTCTCTCCTCTCCCTAGAGTACAACGTTGCAGTGTTTGTCACCAATCAGATGACTGCAGACCCTGGAGCTGGGATGTCGTAAGTGACTAACCTGATGTAGTGACTAGGGGTCGGTTTGGAATTGGACGGAAACTCACTCACTTGGCTAAAGTTCTAACATGTTTTGGCCTGTAATTCTGATCTGAGGGTTTCTCTTGTCTTTGTCAGGTTCCAAGCTGACAGGTAATTTGTCTTAAAGTTCACTTACTCAATATATGTTCTCATTATTCCTTAGTAATAAATCATTGTAAAGAAGTGGTCAAATAGGATTTTCTCACCTATAGAGAAAGATCTACCTCCTCTCATAGATTCATTATTTTCCATGGTCTCCTGCAGTCCTGAGATGCCTGAAAACGAGGCCACTTTCGCCATCACTCCGGGAATTGCTGATGCCAAAGAGTGAAAGACCCTCATGGATTCACCATTAGGCAGCTTTTTTCAAATCATAACTGATTTGAATACTTATACTGTTTCTCTGTACTATTTAATGTTAGAATGTTTGTTGTTGGGTTTTGTAAAATACAGGATGTGTATACTCTGATTAGTATACTGTTTTTAATGTTCATATTTACCGGTTTACTGAGTGGAGCTAGACAGCTTTACGTTCAACCCCACCTTCCAGAATGCATTATTCTGTAGTTCCATTACCCCCTCGAGGAGCCATCCTAGCGGTTCGTTGTGGAACTGTAGGTTTACGTCTCTCTCTCTCTCGTCGGTCTCGTCTCCGTGAGACACCGGCTCACCATATGCCTCCCAAAACAAGACACAGTGAAGCATCGCGAATTATTTTAACATAAGTAGCTAGATAACAGAACGGACATCAAGCCAGTTGCGTTTTTCACAGTCAAGCCAGCTAGCTAGCTTAGCTAACTCTGCCATGGACCCGCGAGACACAGCCCCGGATTCGTGGGAGCAGGAGGAGGATGCCGAGGCCCGAGCCGCCGCGGGACTCCAGTCCGCTCTCGCCGCTCTCAACGTCAATGCCAAGCCGTTTGTCCCGAATGTCAACGCGGCGGTGTTTGTACCGACCTTCTTTCAAAGCAGCCCCACGGAAATCCCAATATCCGACGGTCACGGTAGGTTAGGGCGTGATGTTGTGGAGTGTTGTAATAACGGGATTTTGACAGCTGCTCTTATTGCCTGGAGTTAGCCAGGCTAGCTACAGTAGCTAGCTAGATAACGTTAGCTATCTTGGGGTTTTAACGTTAGCTAGCAAGCCTACTAGACTAGTGTATGATATTGCTCAACCCCAATGTGACTGTTTTGACATGATGGTGCAACGTTTATAGCTAGGCCTACTGCTCATGATGCTATTATTATTGTTAAGCCATCACCCATACTGGATTCCTATTCCAAAAGCTCCAATATCCATTTAATGCCAATGATAAAAGCAACAACTTGTCTCTTCACAGGTGCTGACCCAGTTGCCAGCATGGAGCTGTCAGAAACAGTTGGTATGTGTTTTTTGTTTATTACTATATTATTATGTAGCTAACTATTCTTCCATCTTTTACTTCCCTTTGCCACTCAGGTGTGTTGTACTTTACACAATGTTATTGTTTTGGACAATCACAGACTTATCAGATTGTTTGTTGAAGATGTGTATCACAGGTGTTTTTTAAAAAACCTTTAGGTTTCAATCGTTATTTTTTACCTGCAGAAGGTTGCCTTGCCAACTTCCACCCAACTCATTCCAGAAGAGATTACAAATGTCCGTCAGTCAGTATTGTCTACCATTCATTCATTCAGACATTGAAACATCTCTTCAGGCCTACTGCTCACTGGGAGGTAGCCTAGGCCTGAAGGCCAGTTCTGGGAGACATGACAAGGTCCAACTGGGAGGGTTGGCAGGCTCCCACTCCCTACATGCTTATCTATAGCATGATGCAACATCACAGGCCTATGCCTAAAATATACTAGTACACTGGAACACGTGGAAACAGATAGAGGATATGACGTTTGTTAGACTGGTATAACCAAATCGGGCAGTCCAGTTGTTGTATTTTCAGGGAATGTTGCTGTAGAGGTACTATGTTGACCAGCCCTATATATGTTTTACATTTGGCCAGAGAACACTGTGCACATCTACTCAGGTTACATACGCCTGATTTATCTGTTAGTGTGACACCTGGCTGAAACTGTAGCCTGCCAGAGAGAGAGAGAGATAGAGAGGACATGAGGGGAGTGAGTTCTGAGTGACTGTTGAAGTTACCTCGTGGGTTTATAGTTCAGAACAAAGATGCCGTTTTTGTAATGTGTGGTTTATTTTTTCTGTGGTGTTGCATGCAATGTAAGCATGCCTCTGAGCAGTTGTCATCATGACCTTCTCCAGATTGTGAATGACACGTGTTGAGAAGGGAACAGGCATTGTACATGTTTAAGTGTTTAATTTCATGGATGAGGAGGTGAAGGCCTTGTGAACAGAGATGCTGCTATGGGAAGAGTTTTTCTGAAGTACTAATCTGCATCAGTGCTAGATTAACTAGAATTTCTTTAAAGAATGCATTTAATTTGTTCAATATACAGTAAAGTTATCTAGCTATCACTACTATCGCTACAAAGCTATATCAATATTAAATAAGGATATTGAACATCCATGGTATACAGTGCCTTCAGAAAGTATTCACGCCCCTTGACTTTTTCAACGTTTTGTTGTGTTACAGCCTGAAATTAAAATTGATTAAATTGGGATTGTGTGTCACTGGCATACACACAATACCCTATAACGTCAAAATGGAATTATGTTTTTAGAAATGTTTACAAAGTCATTAAAAATGAAAAGCTGAAATTTCTTGAGTCAATAAGTATTCAACCCTTTTGTTATTGCAAGACTAAAATAAGTTCAGGAGTAAAAATGTGCTTAACAAGTCACATAATAAGTTGCATGGATTCACTCTGTGTGCAATAATAGTATTTAACATGATTTTTGAATGACTACCTCATCTCTGTACTACATACATACAATTATTTGTATTGTCCCTCAGTTGAGCAGTGAATTTCTAACACAGATTCAATCACAAAGACCAGGGAGGTTTTCCAATACATTGCAAAAAAGAGCACCTATTGGTAGATGTTGAAAAAGAAAAGAAGCCAACATTGAATATCCCTTTGAGCGTGTTGAAGTTATTAATTAAACCTTGGATGGTGTATGACTACATCCAGTCACTTCAAAGATACAGGCATCCTTCCGAACTCAGTTGCCAGAGAGGAATGAAACCTCTCAGGGATTTTACCATGAGGCCGATGGTGACAGAGTTACAGAGTTTAATGGCTGTGATAGGAGAAAACTGAGGATGGTTCAACAACATTGTAGTTACTCCACAATACTAACCTAAATATCAGAGTGAAAAGAAGGAAAAGAAGAAAAATATCCCAAAACATGCATCCTGCTTGCAATAAGGCACTAAAGTAAAACTGCAAGAAATGTGGCAAGGAAATGAACTTTATGTCCTGAATATAAAGCGTTATGTTTGAGACAAATCCAACACAACACATCACTCTTCATATTTTCAAGCATGGTGGTGGCTCCATCATGTAATGGGTATGCTTGTCATTGGCAAGTTTTTTTAGGATAAAAATAAATGGAATAGAGCTAAGTGCAGGTAAAATCCTAGAGGATGGTTTAGTCTGCTTTCCAACAGACACTGGGAGACATATTCACATTTCAGCAGGACAATAGGCCAAATATACATTGGAGTTGCTTACCAAGACGACATTGAATGTTCTTGATTGGTCTAGTTACAGTTTTGACTTAATCAGCTTGAAAATCTATGGCAAGACTGGAAAATGGCTGTCTAGCAATGGACAGCTGTAATCGCTGCAAAAGTTGATTCTAACATGTATTGACTCAGGGGTGTGAATACTTATGTAAATGAGATTCCTAGAATTTCTAAAAACATGTTTTCACTTTCTCATTGTAGGGTATTTTGTGTAGATGGGTGAGAAAAGGTTTTATTTAATTAATTTTGAATTCAGGCTGTAACACAACACAGTGTGGAATAAGTCAAGGGGTATGAATACTTTCTGAAGGCACTGTAGGTGACCACAACTATGTAATACATGTGTAATAAGCCAATTTCATTGTCATAGTGTATGAGGTCAGAGATCAAAGAGCATTGTTTGAAGAGAACGTGCAGACACCGTGCAGTTCCGCACACAGTTTAGATTAACAGTGTGCCGGTACTCTCCTCTCTGTTCACAAGCTATCTCATATACCCATCATGCACCTGTGAAATCTGCTGGATGTGCGGACTACCTTCAACAAAAGAGCATTGTTTCATGGTCTACATCAGTGGTAAACAAGTGCCGCTTTTGTTCTTTAGCTCCAGTGGAGAACGGAGGAGGGACAGAAGCAGACATGATGGTGGAGGTGGAGACGTGGGAGCAGAAAGAGGAGCCCGGGGAAGGAGAACCAGGAGGAGGGGGAGCCCTGGGAGGAGAGGGGGGTTCCAGTGAGGAGGTGCAGGGAAATGAGGAGGAGGAGATGATGGAAGAGGAGGAGGAGCTGCCCATGCTCAAAGTAATCCCCCTCCCACCAGACGCCCCGAAGAAGGAGCATGTCAATGTGGTGTTCATCGGGCATGTGGGTGCGTTCCTACTGTATACTATTACCTCATGGTCTTCTTTCCTACATCATTTTTTTTTATTCCTGGACAGAGAGCAAGTGCTGTTAGAAATTGTCTGTATTCATTTGGATTGAAGAACAGTTTTCATTTTTTCAGATGCTGGTAAATCAACTATTGGAGGTCAGATCATGTGAGTAATAACATGGTTATCAATAACTATTCCAAGATTCAGGTTACTGAAGATGGCTTAACATTTTCTTCTACGGTATGATATCCATTGCTACTAATGCCATGGCTATCTAGAAATAAAATGTTCTCTCCTATATTCATCAGATCAGGCAATCTCTGTTTATCTTTCTTATTGGAGGTATTTGACAGGAATGGTAGAGAAAAGAACACTGGAGAAATATGAAAGAGAAGCCAAAGAAAAGAACAGAGAAACATGGTGAGTTTACCTTCTGGTGTGACTAGATTCAGTTATGTATATGCTTGGAAATAAAAATGACAGACTATTTCATCTTGTATCCGTATCTTGCTCGCCAGGTACCTGTCCTGGGCTCTGGACACCAACCAGGAGGAGAGAGACAAGGGGAAGACGGTGGAGGTGGGGAGAGCCTACTTTGAGACAGAGAAAAAGCACTTTACTATCCTGGATGCCCCCGGCCACAAAAGCTTTGTCCCCAACATGATCGGTGGGGCGTCACAGGCTGACCTGGCAGTGCTGGTGAGTTTTCCCAAACAATGCTTAGTGGAAGGCATTTCACTGGCCACTTTTCATATCTGCTGCGTCGAGGCAAAACAGGCCCCTGTGTCACTGTTAGTTGTATCGTTGCCAGTAGACAAGTTGACTGAGACTGCATTTGTTTAGCAATGGATTTTGTGTGATAAGAAGAGGACTGACTTAACTCTATAATGAGAGAGTATTTTCTAATATGCATTCTAGTTCTGAAAAGTCTACACAGTAGATAATGTACAGTACCTGTAAGGTGTACCCTAGTGTTTATCATTATCTTCTGCACCCTATGCTAGTCTAACGTAACCCTATGTTGTGGTCAGGTGATCTCGGCCAGAAAAGGAGAGTTTGAGACAGGCTTTGAGAAGGGGGGTCAGACGCGGGAGCACGCCATGCTGGCCAAGACGGCTGGAGTCAAACACCTCATCGTCCTCGTCAACAAGATGGACGACCCCACTGTCAGCTGGAGCTTGGAAAGGTAACAGTCAGTCCAATGTACAGTGCATTCGGAAAATATTAAGACCCCTTGACTTTGTTCACATTTTGTTACATTACAGCCTTATTCTAAAATGGATGAAATCTATATTTTTTAATCAATCTACACAATACCCCATAATGACAAAGCAAAAACAGGTTTGTAGACATTTTTCAGATGTATAAAAAATTAAAAAGAGAAATACCTTATTTACATAAGTATTCAGACCCTTTGCTATGAACCTCGAAATTGAGCTCAGGTGAGTCCTGTTTCCATTGATCATCCTTGAGATGTTTCTACAACTTGATTGGAGTCCACCTTTGGTAAATTCAATTGATTGGACATGATTTGGAAAGGCACACACCTAGCTATATAAGGTCCCACAGTTGACAGTGCAGGTCAGAGCCATGAGGTCGAAGGAATTGAGAGACAGGATTGTGTCGAGGCACAGATCTCGGGAAGGGTACCAAAATATTTCTGCAGCATTGAAGGTCCCCAAGAACACAGTGGCCTCCATCATTTTTAAATGTAAGAAGTTTGGAACGACCAAGAGTCTTCCTGGAGCTGGCCGCCTGGCCAAACTGAGCAATCGGGGGAAAAGGGCCTTGGTCAGGGAAGTAACCCCAGAAAATCTCAAGTGTTATTACATACAGCCAGTAAGAACTATTGGATATTAAAGCGATGTCAATTTACCATAATTACGACCGGGAATACGTCTTTCCTGGAGCGGATCCTTTGTTTGGACCTTCACCCTGGACATGCGATCTCATCCCAAAGGCTGACCCAAAACAACGTGGTCGCAGCAGGAGAGGCAGACGGAGCGGCCTACTGGTCAGACTCAGAAGGCGAGGACACCATCCACCGCTTCCGAGCATATTACTCGCCAATATCTAATCTCTAGATAACAAGGTGGACGAAATTAGGGCACGAGTTGCCTTCCAGAGAGACATCAGAGATTGTAACATTCTCTGTTTCACGGAACATGGCTCACTCTGGATATGTTGTCAGGGTCGGTACAGCCACCCGGTTTCTTCATGCATCGCGCCGACAGAAACAAACATCTCTCTGGTAAGAAGAAGGGCGGGGGTGTATGCCTTATGATTAACGACTCATGGTGAAATCACAACAACATACAGGAACTCAAGTTTTTTTTGTTCACCCGACCTAGAATTCCTAACAATCAAATGGGATATGTTCCGGATAGCGTCAGACAATAACATTGACATATACGCTGACTCGGTGAGCGAGTTTATTAGCAAGTGCATCGGAGATGTCGTTCCCTCTGTGACCATTTAAACCTTCCTTAACCGTGGATTGATGGCAGCATTTGCGCAAAACTGAAAGTGCGAACCACCACTTTTAATCATGGCAAGGCGACCGGAAACACGACCGAATACAAACAGTACAGCTATTCCCTCCGCAAGGCAATCAAACAAGCAAAGCGTCGGTATAGAGACAAAGTAGAGTCGCAATTCAACGGCTCAAACACGAGACGTATGTGGTAAAGTCTACAGTCAATCACAGATTACAAAAAGAGAACCAGCCCCGTCGCGGACACCGACGTCTTGCTCCCAGATAAATTAAACATATTCTTTGCTCGCTTTGAGGACAATACAGTGTCACTGACACAGCCCGCTACCAAAGCCTGTGGGCTCTCCTTCTCTGTGGCCAACGTGAGTAAAACGTTTAAACGTGTTAACCCTCGCATGCCTGCCGGCCCAGACGGCATCCCTAGCCGCGTCCTCAGAGCATGCGCAGACCAGCTGGCTGGTGTGTTTACGGACATATTCAATCTCTCCCTATCCCAGTCTGTTGTCGCCACATGCTTCAAGATGGCCACCATTGATCCTGTTCCCAAGAAAGCCAAGGTAACTGAACTAAATGACTATTGCCCCATTGCACTCACTTCTGTCATCATGAAGTGCTTTGAGAAACTAGTCAAGGATCATATCACCTCCACCCTACCTGATACCCTAGACCCACTTCAATTTGCATACCGCCCCAATAGGTCCACTGACAATGCAATCGCCATCACACTGCACACTGCCCTATCCCATCTGGACAAGAGGAATACCTATGTAAGAATGCTGTTCATTGACTACAGCTCAGCATTTAACACCATAGTACCATCCAAACTCGTCATTAAGCTCGAGACCCTGGGTCTCGACCCCGCCCTGTGCAACTGGGTTCTGGACTTTCTGACGGGCCACCCCCAGGTGGTGAAGGTAGGAAACAACATCTCCACCCCGCTGATCCTCAACACTGGGGCCTCACAAGGGTGCGTTCTCAGCCCTCTCCTGTACTCCCTGTTCACCCATGACTGCGTGACCATGCACGCTTCCAATTCAATCATCAAGTTTGCAGACGACACTACAGAGGTAGGCTTGATTACCAACAACTACAAGACAGCCTACAGGGAGGAGGTGAGGGCCCTCGGAGTGTGGTGTCAGGAAAATAACCTCTCACTCAACGTCAACAAAACAAAGGAGATGATCGTGGACTTTAGGAAACAGCAGAGGGAGCACCCACCCATCCACATTGACGGGACAGGAGTGAATGTGGAAAGTTTTAAGTTCCTCGGCGTACACATCACAGAAAAACTGAAATGGTCCACCCACGCAGACAGCGTGGTGAAGAAGGTGCAACAGCGGCTCTTCAACCTCAGGAGGCTGAAGAAATTTGGCTTGTCATCTAACTCACAAACTTTTACAGATGCACAATCGAGAGCATCCTGTCGGGCTGTATCGCAGTCTGGTATGGCAATTGCACCGCCCTCAACCGCAAGGCTTTCCAGAGGGTAGTGCGGTCTGCACAATGCATCACCTGGGGCAAACTACCTGCCCTCCAGGACACCTACAGCATCCGATGTCACAGGAAGGCCAAAAAGATCATCAAGGACAACAACCACCCGAGCCACTGCCTGTTCACCCCGCTATCATCCAGAAGGCGAGGTCAGTACAGGTGCATCAAAGCTAGGACCGAGAGACTGAAAAACAGCTACTATCTCTAGGCCATCAGACTGTTAAACAGCCATCACTAACATAGAGAGGCTGCTGCCAACATACAGACTGAAATCTCTGGCCACTTAAATAAAATAATAAAGGTATCACTAGTCACTTTAAATAACGGCACTTTAATAATGTTTACATATCCTACATTACTCATCTCATATGTACAGTTGATGTCGGAAGTTTACATACACCTTGGCCAAATACATTTAAACTCAGTTTTTCACAATTCCTGACATTTAATCCTAGTAAGAATTCCCTTTCTTAGGTCAGTTAGGATCACCACTTTATTTTAAGAATGTGAAATGTCAGAATAATAGTAGAGAGAAATTTATTTAAGCTTTTATTTCTTTCATCAGATTCCCAGTGGGTCAGAAGTTTGCATACACTCAATTAGTATTTGGTAGCATTGCCTTTAAATTGTTTAACTTGGGTCAAATGTTTTGGGTAGCCTTCCACAAGCTTCCCACAATAAGTTGGGTGAATTTTGGCCCATTCCTCCTGACAGAGCTGGTGTAACTGAGTCAGGTTGTTAGGCCTCCTTGCTCGCTTTTTCAGTTGTGCCGACAAATTTTCTATGGGATTGAGGTCAGGGCTTTGTGATGGCCACTGCAATACCTTGACTTTGTTGTCCTTAAGCCATTTTGCCTCAACTTTGGAAGTATGCTTGGGGTCATTATCCATTTTAAAGACCCATTTGCGACCAAGCTTTGACTTCCTGACGGATGTCTTGAGATGTTCCTTCAATATATCCACATAATTTTCCTGCCTCATGATGCCATCTATTTTGTGAAGTGCACCAGTCCCTCCTGCAGCAAAGCACCCCCTACAACATGATGCTGCCAACCCGTGCTTCACACGGTTGGGATGGTTTTCTTTGGCTTGCAAGCCTCCCCCTTTTTCCTACAAACATAACGATGGTCATTATGGCCAAACAGTTCTATTTTTGTTTCATCAGACCAGAGGACATTTCAAGTACGATCTTTGTCCCCATGTGCAGTTGCAAACCGTAGTCTGGCTTTTTTTATGGCGGTTTTGGAGCAGTGGCTTTTTCCTTGCTGAGCGGCCTTTCAGGTTATGTCGATATTTGGACTTTTACTGTGAATATAGATACTTTTGTACCTGTTTCCTCCAGCATCTTCACAAGGTCCTTTGCTGTTCTTCTGGGATTGATTTGCACTTTTCGCACCAAAGTATGTTCATCTCTAGGAGACAGAGCGCGTCTCCTTCCTGAGTGGTATGATGGCTGCGTGGTCCCATGGTGTTTATACTTGCGTATTATTGTTTGTACAGATGAACGTGGCACCTTCAGGCGTTTGGAAATTGCTCCCAAGATGAACCAGACTTGTGGAGGTCTACAGATTTTTTTCTGAGGTCTTGGCTGATTTCTTTTGATTTTCCCATGATGTCAAGCAAAGAGGCACTGAGTTTGAAGGTAGGCCTTGAAATACATCCACAGGTACACCTCCAATTGACTCAAATTATGTTAATTAAGCTATCAGAATCCAAAGCCATGACATAATTTTCTGGAATTTTCCAAGCTGTTTAAAGGCACAGTCAACTTAGAGTATGTAAACTTCTGACCCACTAGAATTGTGATACAGTATAAGTGAAATAATCTGTCTGTAAAAAATTCTGTCTGAAAAAATTACTTGTGTCATGCACAAAGTAGATGTCCTAACCGACTTGCCAAAACTATAGTTCGTTAACAAGAAATTTGTGGAGTGGTTGAAAAACAAGTTTTAATGACTCCAACCTAAGTGTATGTTAACTTCCGACTTCAACTGTATATACTGTATTCTACACCATCTACTGCATCTTGCCTATCACATTGATCATCCATATATTTACATTTTCTTATTCATCCCTTTACATTTGTGTGTATAAGGTAGTTGTTGTGAATTTGTTAGATTACTTGTTAGATTTTACTGCATTGTCGTAACTAGAACCACAAGCATTTCACTACACTCGCATTAACATCTGCTAACCATGTGTATGTGACCAATAACATTTGATTTGATTTGAACCAAGAACAAGATGGTCACTGACAGAGCTCCAGAGTTCCTCTGTGGAGATGGGAGAACCTTCCAGAAGGATAACCATCTCTGCAGCAGTCCACCAATGAGGCCTTTATGGTAGACTGGCCAGACGGAAGCCACTCCTCAATAAAAGGCACATGACAGCCCGCTTGTAGTTTGCCAAAAGGCAATAAGATTCTTTGGTCTGATGAAACCCAGATTTAATTCATTGACCTGAATGCCAAGTGTCACGTCTGGAGGAAACCTGGCACCATACCTATGGTGGCGGCAGCATCATGCTGTGGGGATGTTATGCCAGCTGCAGGAACTGGAAGACTAGTTAGGACTGAGGGAAAGATGAACGGCGCAAAGTACAGAGAGATCCTTGATGAAAACCTGCTCCAGAGCGCTCAGGACCTCAGACTGGGGCAAAGGTTCACCTTTCATCAGGACAACAACCCTAAGCACACAGCCAAGACAACGCAGGAGTGGCCAAGTCTCTGAATGTCATTGAGTGGCCCAACCAGAGCCCGACTGTCACGTTCCTGACCTTATTTCCTTTGTTTAGTCTTTGTTTAGTTGGTCAGGACGTGAGCTGGGTGGGTGTAGTCTATGTTATGTGTCTCATTGGTTTAGGTGTGTCTGATTTGCCTGATATGGTTCTCAATCAGAGGCAGGTGTTTTACGTTGTCTCTGATTGGGAACCATATTTAGGTAGGCTGTGTTCACTGTTTGTTTGTGGGTGATTGTTCCTGTTCGTGCGTTCATGTTTTTATGTTCTCAAGTTCAGGACTGTAGCGTTGTTGGTTTCTTTCTGTTTATTGTTTTTGTTCATGTTTAAAAGTATTCAAATAAATATGGATACATACCACGCGTTTTGTTCCGATCCTTGCTCCTCCTCAGACGAGGAGGATTACGACGTTCGTTACACTGACCTTGAACCCGAGCGAACATCTTTGGAGAGACCTGAAAATAGCTGCGCAGCAACGCTCCCCATCCACCTGACAGAGCTTGAGAGGATCTGTAGAGAATAATGGAAGAAACTCCCCAAATGCAGGTGTGCCAAGCTTGTAGCGTCATACCCAAGAAGACTCAAGGTTGTAATCACTGCTAAAGGTGCTTCAACAAAGTACTGAGTAAGGGGTCTGAATACTTATGTAAATGTGTTATTTCAGTTTTTATTTGTAATAAATTTGCAAACATTTCTCAAACCTGTTTTCGCTTTGTCATTATGGGGTATTATGTGTAGATTGTGTGTTGATGGATTTAAAAAAAGATTTGATCCATTTTAGAATAAGGCTCTAACGTAAAAAATTTGGAAGAATTCAAGGGTTCTGAATACTTTCCGAATGCACTGTATATACATGCATCTTGTTAGAGAGAGCCAAATGCAGTGTCCCATCTAATGTGTTGTTTGACCCTCATGCTGCATGGCTGGTTATGACAGACAGTCGTAGAATAGGAAAGATATAAAAATGGAGATTGTGTTCCTCAATTAGTCAACATTGTAACATTGATATTGATATTTAACACAGTAAAATAACCCATCCTCCTCCCTCTCCACTACAGGTATGAGGAATGTAAAGAGAAGTTGGTGCCATTTCTGAAGAAGGTGGGCTTCAACCCAAAGAAGGACATCTACTTCATGCCTTGCTCTGGGCTGACGGGAGCCAACCTGAAGGAGCCCATAGAGGAGTGCACATGGTACACGTAAGTCAACCTCCCCTCAGTTCTCTGCAGAAAGTACATTTAAGTCAACCTCCCCTTAGTTCTCTGCAGAAAGTACACGTAAGTCAACCTCCACTCAGTTCTCTGCAGAAAGTACACGTAAGTCAACCTCCCCTCAGTTCTCTGCAGAAAGTACACGTAAGTCAACCTCCGTTCAGTTCTCTACAGAAAGTACACGTAAGTCAATCTCCGTTCAGTTCTCTACAGAAAGTACACATAAGTCAACCTCCGTTCAGTTCTCTACAGAAAGTACACGTAAGTCAACCTCCGTTCAGTTCTCTACAGAAAGTACACATAAGTCAACCTCCGTTCAGTTCTCTACAGAAAGTACACGTAAGTCAACCTCCCCTCAGTTCTCTGCAGAAAGTAGACGTAAGTCAACCTCCACTCAGTTCTCTGCAGAAAGTAGACGTAAGTCAACCTCCCCTCAGTTCTCTCCAGAAAGTACACGTAAGTCAACCTCCCCTCAGTTCTCTGCAGAAAGTACACATAAGTCAACCTCCGTTCAGTTCTCTACAGAAAGTACACGTAAGTCAAACTCCCCTCAGTTCTCTCCAGAAAGTACACGTAAGTCAACCTCCACTCAGTTCTCTGCAGAAAGTACACGTAAGTCAACCTCCCCTCAGTTCTCTCCAGAAAGTACACATAAGTCAACCTCCATTCAGTTCTCTGCAGAAAGTACACATTAGTCAACCTCCCCTCAGTTCTCTCCAGAAAGTACACATAAGTCAACCTCCCCTCAGTTCTCTGCAGAAAGTACACGTAAGTCAACCTCCCCTCAGTTCTCTGCAGAAAGTACACGTAAGTCAACCTCCCCTCAGTTCTCTGCAGAAAGTACACGTAAGTCAACCTCCCCTCAGTTCTCTGCAGAAAGTACAGTTGAAGTCGGATGTTTACATACACTTAGGTTGGAATCATTAAAACTCGTTTTTCAACCACTCCAAAAATGTATTGTTAACAAACTATAGTTTTGGCAAGTCGGTTAGGACATCTACTTTGTGCATGACACAAGTAATTTTTCCAACAATTGTTTACAGAAAGATTATTTCACTTATAATTCCCTGTATCACAATTCCAGTGGGTCAGAAGTTTACATACACTAAGTTGACTGTGCCTCTAAACAGCTTGGAACATTCCAGGAAATTATGTCATGGCTTTAGAAGCTTCTGATAGGCTAATTGACATAATTTGAGTCAATTGGAGGTGTACCTGTGGATGTATTTCAAGTCCTACCTTCAAACGCAGTGCCTCTTTGCTTGACATCATGGGAAAATCAAATGAAATCAGCCAATACCTCAGAAAAAAATTGTAGACCTCCACAAATCTGGTTCATCCTTGGGAGCAATTTCCAAATGCCTGAAGGTACCACGTTCATCTGCACAAACAATAGTACGCAAGTATAAACACCATGGGACCACGTAGCTGTCATACTGCTCAGGAAGGAGACGTGTTCTGTCTCCTAGAGATGAACGTACTTTGGTGTGAAAAGTACAAATCAATCCCAGAACAACAGCAAAGGACCTTGTGAAGATGCTGGAGGAAACAGGTACAAAAGTATCTGTATCCACAGTAAAACGAGTCCTATATCGACATAACCTGAAAGGCCACTCAGCAAGGAAGAAGCCACTGCTCCAAAAACGCCATGAAAAAGCCAGACTACGGTTTGCAACTGCACATGGGGACAAAGATCGTACTTTTTGGAGAAATGTCCTCTTGTCTGATGAAACACAAATATAACTGTTTGGCCATAATGACCATCGTTATGTTTGTAGGAAAAAGGGGGAGGCTTGCAAGCCGAAGAACATCATCCCAACCGTGAAGCACGGGGGTGGCAGCACCATGTTGTGGGGGTGCTTTGCTGGAGGAGGGACTGGTGCACTTCACAAAATAGATGGCATCATGAGGCAGGAAAATTATGTGGATATATTGAAGCAACATCTCAAGACATCAGTCAGGAAGTTAAAGCTTGGTCGCAAATGGGTCTTCCAAAGAGACAATGACCCCAAGCATACTTCCAAAGTTGTGGCAAAATGGCTTAAGGACAACAAAGTCAAGGTATTGGAGTAGTCATCACAAAGCCCTGACCTCAATCCCATAGAAAATTTGTGGGCAGAACTGAAAAAGCGTGTGCGAGCAAGGAGGCCTACAAACCTGACTCAGTTACACCAGCTCTGTCAGGAGGAATGGGCCAAAATTCACCCAACTTATTGTGGGAAGCTTGTGGAAGGCTACCCGAAACGTTTGACCCGAGTTAAACAATTTAAAGGCAATGCTACCAAGTACTAATTGAGTGTATGTACACTTCTGACCCACTGGGAACGTGATGAAAGAAATAAAAGCTTAAATAAATTTCTCTCTACTATTATTCTGACATTTCACATTCTTAAAATAAGTGGTGATCTTGACTGACCTAAGACAGGGAATTATTACTAGGATTAAATGTCAGGAATTGTGAAAAACTGAGTTTAAATGTATTTGGCCAAGGTGTATGTAAACTTCCGACTTCAACTGTACATAAAAGTCAATCTCTTTGTGGGTGCTGAGTGGCGGTTGCTTGTCAAGTCTTTATTTTCATAACAGTCCATCAAATCAATGTATATTTTTTCCTCCTCCATAAAACAGCTCTGCTAACTTCTATGAAGCTATCAAAGTTCTCTCTGTCCCCATAATAATTGATAATCCATAAATGTATTATTAGAAAAGATAATAATTGATTGTCCCAGTTGTTCTTCGTTGACAGGGGGTTGCCATTTATCCCACATCTGGACAGCCTGCCAAGCTTCAACAGAATCACAGATGGCCCTGTCAGATTACCCATCGTAGACAAATACAAGGTGAGCTCAACTGCTGTCATGAGTTATCCCAGTTACATATCTCTAGCTCTGTATTGCACTCAACGGCATAACTTGCATAATTTTAACCACACCATCTTATTCTGTAGTAATTAATAATCCATTATGAATACATTATCTCAGAGTTTGACAAAGGCTTATGAAATGTTTGGTAAAATACAAAGATAATGCAGCACTGTGCAGCTGCTACACACACACACACACACACACACACACACACACACACACACACACACACACACACACACACACACACACACACACACACACACACACACACACACACACACACACTGGCCTTCCCACATCACGTCCAGATGAGGCCCTCTGTTCCGTTCTGGGTGTCCTTCCAAGTCCTCCTTACTGTAGCCAAGGACAGCAGAGCACAGACATTTTCTCCACAAGATAATTTAGCCTTCTGGCACCGGTTTCACCAGCGGGTGTTTTGGAACAGGTTAGAAGGAAGGAAATTATATTGTATAGCTTTCTCAGCAGGTCTTCCGCACATACACACACACACACACTGCTGTGGTTGTGTAAGAGGGGTGTTATGAAACCCAGGAGCCCTAACTAGATCTGCTATTCAGTTGATATAATGGGATTACGGTCCAGTTAATTGGCGGCTGGTTAGGTTGTTAGACTAGCTGGCAGTGGGGATCAACAGCTTAGCGCTAGACGCTAGTACACTCAATGAAGTAATCTTAGGTGGGAGCATAGAAGAGAAAAGAAACAACCATTTTAATTGACTAGACAGAATCAGTTTTTGTTTTTTCATTCATTCAATATAAGTGCTAATTTTCTATGGTAACCTAGTGTGAGCAGAATCCGTAGTAAACTGCAGTGTCCTTCCTAACCCTTAGTACCACTTCCTTTAACTGAGGGGGGTTCTGATGAGCATTTTTCTCTGCTAATACAGGAGTAATAAAGGCCTAGTTCACTCATTTAGTGGATTTAAGCACCATCAGAACCCCTACTTCCCGAGCCAAAAAGGTGAAATGTCTTTCTGTGCCCTTAAGCAAGGCACTTAACCCTAAGTGCTCCAGGGTCGCTGTTGATAATGGCTGACCCTGGCCGTGACTCCATTCTCCGAGGTTTATAAAAGCCTCTTAGATCGGAGTAGAAGATGAGAAAGGAAACAAAGGATGTAGTGTAATAATACAATTTTCTTTAACTTGTAGTAAGTAAGTAGCTTTGAGCCGGACCGGCTCATAGGAGCAGGAGCCTATCTCCTGTTTCTGTAGCATGAGGCAGCTTGACGTACATGTACAACACCCCCTGGACAGGACACTAGTCTATCGCAGGACCTTACCCCCAAACTATCTCCTTAATGTTGAGTGCCGAGCAGAGATGCATCGGGTACCATTTTTACAGTCTTTGGTATGACTCGGCCGGGGATCGATCTCCCAATCTCGGGCTGGACACTAACCACAAGGCCACTGACTATAACTGGTAGAAAACCCTTAACCTGGTCTTGGTTGTGCTCTGTGTTCAGGATATGGGCACTGTGATCCTGGGGAAGCTGGAGTCTGGGTTCATTGCCAAAGCCCAGCAGCTGGTCATGATGCCTAACAGGGTAAGGCTCTCCATAGGTCATTCATCTGTCCTGGAGAGTATACATTACACAAGTGTACAGGAGACCCTTTCACAATTTACATGTACTTTTTAATTTCTTTGGCAGATGCTCTGCAGAAAAACGTCTGCTAAGTAATTAAAATTTAAATTGTGAAAGGGACTCCAGACTTCCACATTACCATGCACTTCAGGTTTGGATTCTCCAACATGTAACCATCTGTGTTAAATACTTTACTTCAGGTTCTAATGTTATATTTCCCTTCCCAGCCCCAGTTTATCTTGCGATTTAATATTACTAATATAATACTTGTTGTATAACATATACACTGAGTGTACAAAACATTAAGAACATCTTCCTAATATTGATTAGTACACCCTTTTGCCCTCAGAACAGCCTCAATTCATTGGGGCATGGACTCTACAAGGTGTTGAAAGCGTTCCACAGGGATGCTGGCTCATGTTGATTCCAATGCTTCCCATAGTTGTCAAGTTGGCTGGATGTCCTT
The DNA here is from genome assembly GCF_029448725.1 of Salvelinus fontinalis. Taxonomy (NCBI): domain Eukaryota; kingdom Metazoa; phylum Chordata; class Actinopteri; order Salmoniformes; family Salmonidae; genus Salvelinus; species Salvelinus fontinalis. The sequence continues at coordinate 74,460,273 of NC_074665.1, forward strand.
TGGGTGGTGGACCATTCTTGATACACACGGGAAACTGTTGAGTGTGAAAACCCAGCAGCGTTGCAGTTCTTGACACACTCAAACTGGTGCGCCTGGCACCTACTACCATACCCTGTTCAAAGGCACTTAAATCTGTTTTGCCCATTCACCCTCTGAATGGCACACATACACAATCTATGTCTCAATTGTCTCAAGGCTTACAAATCCTTCTTTAACCAGAGGTGGAGCGGGGTCTGCGTCCCGCACCTAAGCTGCCACCGCGGATAGATGCCCACCCAGACCCTCCCCTATAGGTTCAGGTTTTGCGGCCAGAGTCCGCACCTTTTGGGGTTGGGGGGGTACTGTCACGCCCTGACCTTAGAGAGTCTTTTTATGTCTCTAGTTGGTTTGGTCAGGGTGTGATTTGGGGTGGGCATTCTATGTTTTGTTTTCTATGTTTCTTTATTTCTATGTTTTGGCCGGGTATGGTTCTCAATCAGGGACAGCTGTCTATCGTTGTCTCTGATTGGGAATCATATTTAGGTAGCCCTTTTTCCCTCCTTTCAGTGTGGGTAGTTATCTTTGTTAGTGGCACTTTGCCCTGTAAGCTTCACGGTTGTTTTTCGTTTGTTGTTTTGTTGGTGACATTTTAAATAAAAAGAGAAATGAACGCTCACCACGCTCCACTTTGGTCCAGTTCTTTCGGCGGCCGTGACACTCCTCCCCTTCATCTACACTGATTGAAGTGGATTTAGTGACATCAAAAAGGGATAATAGCTTTTGTTTTGTATACTCAGTGTATATACAGCACTATGATACATGTGATGTGTTATCCCCCAGCACACAGTGGAGGTGCTGAGCCTGCTGTCTGACGAGGTGGAGACAGATGAAGCTGTTCCTGGAGAGAACTTGAAGCTAAGGCTGAAGGGCATCGAGGAGGAGGAGATCCTGCCTGGCTTCATCCTCTGTAATGCTGAGAACCTCTGCCACTCCGGACGCACTTTTGACGCTCAGGTAGGCTACGTTCCTTAGGACATGACTAAGGTCATTTAGATCGGTTGGTAGAGCATGGCGCTTGCAATGCCAGGATAGTGGGTTCCATTCCCGGACCACCTGTAGGTAAAATGTACAGTGTATGCACACATGACTGTAAGTTGCTTTGGATAAAAGCTTCTGCTAAATAAATGGCATATGTTATCATTGTCTAGGATTAGTTTACAAAGATACACTGCATCAGAGAAATGCTAAATGATAGTGATGGTAGATTGGATTGACCTAATACAGTTGAAAGTCGGAAGTTTACATACACTTAGGTTGGAGTCATTATAACTTGTTTTTCAACCACTCCACAAATTTCTTGTTAACAATCTATAGTTTTGGCAAGTCGTTTAGGACATCTACTTTGTGCATGACACAAGTAATTTTTCCAACAATTGTTTACAGACAGATTATTTAACTTATAATTCACTGTATCACAATTCCAGTTGGTCAGAAGTTTACATACTCTAAATTGACTGTGCCTTTAAACAGCTTGGAAAATTCCAGAAAATGATGGCATGGCTTTAGAAGCTTCTGATAGGCTAATTGACATCATTGAGTCAATTGGTGTACCTGTGGATGTATTTCAAGGCCTACCTACAAACTCAGTGCCTCTTTGATTGACATCATGGGAAAATCAAAAGAAATCAGCCAAGACTTCAGAAAAAGAATTGTAGACCTCCACGAGTCTGGTTCATCCTTGGGAGCAATTTCCAAATGCCTGAAGGTGCCACGTTCATCTGTACAAACAATAGTACGCAAGTATAAACACCATCAGACCACGCAGCATTATGTTGTGGGGGTGCTTTGCTGCAGGAGGGACTGGCGCATTTCACAAAATAGATAGCATCATGAGGGGGGAAATGATGTGGATGAATTGAAGCAACATCTCAAGACATCAGTCAGGAAGTTAAAGCTTGGTCGCAAATGGGTTTTCCAAATGGACAATGACCCCAAGCATACTTCCAAAGTTGTGGCAAAATAGCTTAAGAACAACAAAGTCAAGGTATTGGTGTGGCCATCACAAATTCCTGACCTCAATCCTATAGAAAATCTGTGGGCAGAACTGAAAAGCATGTGCGAGCAAGGAGGCCTACAAACCTGATTCAGTTACACCAGCTCTGTCAGGAGGAATGGGCCAAAATTCACCCAACTTATTGTGGAAGGCTACCTGAAACGTTTGATCCAAGTTAAACAATTTAAAGACAATGCTACCAAATACTAATTGAGTGTATGTAAACTTCTGACCCACTGGGAACGTGATGAAAGAAATAAAAGCTGAAATTAATCATTCAACTATTATTCTGACATTTCACATTCTTAAAATAAAGTGGTGATCTTAACTGACCTAAAACTGAATTTTTACTAGGATTAAATGTCAGGAATTGTGAAACTGTGTTTAAATGTATTTGGCTAAGGTGTATGTAAACTTCCGACTTCAACTGTATGTAAACTCCAGTACTTGCACCTCTGCTATTTTCTCTGGTGTTTTATTATTATTTTTAAATTACTTTGTTTTCAGATTGTCATCATTGAGCATAAATCCATCATCTGCCCAGGTTACAACGCAGTCCTACACATCCACACCTGTATTGAAGAAGTACAAATCACAGTGAGTTACTAAGTTACATTAGCTTGTTAACAACCCCTAACCTAATCACAGTGAGTTACTAAGTTACATTAGCTTGTTAACAACCCCTAACCTAATCACAGTGAGTTACTAAGTTACATTAGCTTGTTAACAACCCCTAACCTAATCACAGTGAGTTACTAAGTTACATTAGCTTGTTAACAACCCCTAACCTAATCACAGTGAGTTACTATGTTACATTAGCTTGTTAACATCTCCTAACCCAACCGGGTCTCTATCCAAGTATAGCCTGCCCACCACATGTATCTTCTCGGTCAGTGAATAATGTTCATTACTAAATAAACCTGTATTCAAGTCAATTCTCTCCTCAGGCCTTAATCTGTCTAGTGGACAAGAAGACCGGTGAGAAGAGCAAGACGCGACCTCGCTTTGTCAAACAGGACCAGGTGTGCATCGCCCGGCTACGTTGTGCTGGAACCATCTGCCTTGAGACCTTCAAAGACTTCCCACAGATGGGGAGGTTCACCCTACGAGATGAAGGTTGTGTGTGTGTGTTCCTGTGGGATTGTTTTATACCATGTTTTGTTTCTATTGATGAATATCAAAAAGCTTTAAACAACAAAACCAGTGCCAATGGAGTACCAAAGGTTTTTATAAGTATGGAATTGTCTCCCTTTTCAGGCAAAACCATTGCTATTGGCAAAGTGCTGAAGCTGGTACCAGAGAAGGACTAATGTGAAGCAGCATGGAATCCTGGGACAGTTGTCATGAAAGAGAAGGAAGCTGCTGACGCCTACCTAGCCAGCCACCCCCTCTTACATACCACTATCTGTTGAAGACGAGGAGGAGAACAAATCATGTTTGAAAATAAAGAAGAAACTTAAAAAAGTGACTGAATCAGTTTTTATGATGAACAATGTTAATGAAAGACAAGTCCAGTGTGTCAGCTTTCTCATATTGAGAGCTCAGCTATGCCACTAATGTAGCCACTACCCTTTCCCAGGCCAACCTCACTCTGTGCTGGTCCACCTTTTGTTTTGGAAATGGGAATGTATGCGTTGTGACTTCGTTTGGAAAGGAAGGGACTAGCGTTGCATCCGGTTGCATCATGTTTGGACCATAATTAGCTAGTTATACGCATTCAAATCCCAAATATTATACCGAAATGGTAATATTTTGGTTGTAGGTATCGCCATACCAAAATCATAATCTGGTATGTTCACACGCACACAATGAAACAAACATGGTTCCTGTTGTGAACGTGTGTTGTCATGTTACCAATCAACAACAATGAAAATAAAGTATCAAACTGAGAGAGAAAAATTAAAGGCTCTGTTTTTCTCAATTTCTTACAATGTTCATTTGGCCTTTGGGGAATGGTTTCCACTAGTTACCACAGCCACAAAGTCAAAATTGGTCTAAATGTAAGGAGGGGTTGAGGTTAGGGTTAGGTTAAAATCAGATCAAATTGTAGAAATAGGCGGGGTTTATGACTGTGGCGGTGGAAACTAGTGACCTTTTTGAATTGTCCTCAAACTGTTTGCAAATAAAGTTGGGAAGTTTCAATTGCAAGAGTGACGTGAGTCAATCGATATGCGCATGCGTTACCCCGGATAAAACACGTGAAGAAGCATGGCAGACAAACCTGATGAGTTGGCGCTGGACCGGGTGCAGGTAATGTCTAAAAATCTATTTGATAATGTATTTTTTAACCAAAGTGTAGTTATATGGATGCCAGGGAAAGCGGGGTGATATCAGTAGGTTATGTTTTGTAAGCCACCTTTCTCTGGAGCTAGCAACCAGCTGGATAGCAAGCTAGCTAGCGTTAGCTTGTGCGGTCGGATAGTTCGCAACACGAGGCAAGTCACTTATATTCTGTATTTTAACTTAACTGGAAACGCTGAACACACTTTCAGAGTTGTCTACAACTTCTCCCATTGGTTCTTGCTAAAACTGCCATTGGAAAAATATCGACCCTTTACTAGTCCGACTTTTGTAGGTTAATAGTGTTGAAAGTGAAAAAGTTAACGTCGGCTAGCTATCGCTCGGTTTCTCACCTGAACGGACTTGTTCAGGACGATTTGTGTAACTTAACTAGCTACCCTATTGCGGCTAGTTATTTGCATCTGGTCAATGTGTTTATTTTAACAAAATTACAGAAATATTAATTTGTCACACACATTTCTTCATAACTTCTCATTGTGTTCCCAGGTAAAGAAGGCAGTTCAAGCACTGCAGGCTTTCCTGAAGACTAAGTCTACCCCAGACTCCCTGCTCCTGGACGAGAGTCAACACCTATCCCTCCTCTTTACACTATGGAAAATCCCCAAGCAGGCCCAGACCATCCGCATGTGAGTCCCTCTGCCAACACTGTCCAGAGAGCTACAAACCAACATGGTTACATAATACATGCTTAACTATGGAAAAATACAGTAAATGTGTGGACCAATTAACACCTTGTCCTGCAGTATAGTGGTGAAACAGTCCAGTAATAACCACAAGTCCTCTGTTTCTCCCTCAGCCCCTTGCCTCATGGCATCCGCACCAACACAGATGAGGTGTGTCTCTTCACCAGAGATGAGCCCAACATGACCCCCGACCAGACCCAGAGATTCTACAAAAAGCTACTGGCTGAGAGAGGGGTCATGAATGTCACAGAGGTATTGCTAACCAACACCAATAATAATATTAGTTATTATTATTGATTGTTTGTTTTTCTAGACACCCGAAGTGCTTACCTCATCCTCCAATACATCTCTTCATCTGCTTTACTTTGTAGCTAGTATTTAGTCATCCAATGTGAATAAGTGCACCTCAGCAAACCCTGTCCTCCTGTCTGTGTTGGCCATGGGCAATGATGGTGCCATAGTGACTCAAAGTATATCCAGACGGACCTCCCTCTCTATTGGAGCCTGTCTCTACAGCTTTGACACAGTTACCTACTGTATACGCATGTAATAATGATCCGTGCTTGTCGTTTTGATATGGTCCTTTACTTGTTGGTGCATGACTCTACTTACCCAGGCATATCCCTGTCTTTCTATAGGTGATCCCTTACAGAATGCTGAGGACTGAGTACAAGCCCTTTGAGGCCAAACGAAGGCTGCTGGGGAATTTTGACATGTTCCTGTCAGACGACCGTGTTCGTCGCCTGCTGTCGTCACACATTGGCAAGCACTTTTACGAGAGGAAAAAGTAAGCTTGAAATATGTTCTATTGGTTGATCAACTTATCTATTTTAGTCAAATATTCTATTTAGACATTTTTCCATTGGTTCGGAACCTATTTCACTCTCAGTATGAAATTTGTTTTAAATCCAGTGCTATATGAACCTCATTCCAGTGAGGCAGGGGAGCGGTGTCCTTTTTGTGCCGTCTCCCTGTTCACTCTCTGGGAACATCAACTTAGCCCCAAGTGTTGTTCCCTGGCTTTGAAATGCATCATCACTTAAGTTGAAATGTGCCTTCAAGCTAGCCCTTTTGGTGTTCTAATCTAATGGAGTGTTTTCTCTCCTCTGCTTAGGGATCCTTTGTCAGTAAACCTGAAGAGCAAGAAGCTGGCCTCGGACATCCAGCGAACCATCCAGGGAACAACCATCTCCATTTCTAAGAAAGGCTGCTGCTGGTGAGGCCTGCTCCCAGCTTGACTTGATGAATGATTGCACCCCAGCAAACCCTGTCCTCCTGTCTGTGTTGGCCATGGGCAATGATGGTGCCATAGTGACTCAAAGTATATCCAGACAGACCTCCCTCTCTATTGGAGCCTGTCTCTACAACTTTGACACAAAATGGCAAGTGTCTAATATTGTTAGATTTCATAGAATTCATTAATTCACACTGCCTCTTGTATCATGTAATCGATTGTTTTAGCATGGCTCGTGTGGCCCACTCTGGGATGGCTGCAGATGAAATAGCCGAGAATATCGACTCGGCTGTTAGCACCATCGTGACCAAACTACGCATGGTGAGTTTGCTGCCAGGGATCCTCTTGATTTCATGAATGACTTGTATCCAGTCACTACAGATATTTTCACTTGTATATGTTAATGTCAGGTATACTCAATGTTAAATGTTTGGGCCCAGTCTGAAAATCACTTTGGATAGCTGTTGTCTGGGGTGAGTTTACTAGGCCTATAGTACTGTGGTACATTAAGCTTATTGCCTGCTATTTATCGCAGAGGGATTAAACCCATGTGCCTCCCCCCACCCCAACTAAGCAAGGCCTTTGACAAGAGGCCACAATCAGATGCTAATCACAGGATAGCAATGTTTTTGGCTGTACCGTTAAATGTTTTTCCCAGAAATGAAGTTGACCGAAAAGGGTATGCGTGAAAATACATGTTTGAGACTAGATGTCTTGCTGCTTTGTAGAAAGGACCATTGATAAAGATCATCCACCTGAAGAGCCAGTCATCAGTAGCTCTGCCCATCTACACCTCTAACATGAACCACCTGACCCTCTTAGAGGAGACACAGAAACAGGCCCGCGCAGCCATGGACGCAAAGGTAGGAGTGCTACACACAAATGCTTCTAAGTAGTATTTTAAGATTATAATTGAAGTTATATCTATTTTTGTCAAATTTAAATCTTTCAAAGGACTTGTCTTTGCACTGGTTCGGAACCTATTTCACTCTCAGTATGAATTTTGGTTTAAATCCAGTGCTATATGAACCTCATTCCAGTGAGGCAGGGGAGCGGTGTCCTTTTTGTGCGGTCTCCCTGTTCACTCTCTGGGAACAACAACATAGCCCCTGGTGGCACATATGGACTACAGAGGCCAATTTCATATATATAGACACAGACCCCACATCCTCCTGCTCATAAAGAATACCTGTAACTTTTGTGAATTTCAGAAAAATACAAGCAAACAAAAGTCTGCTAAGAAGGAACAGAAGTCTACAGAAAGAAATACTGGTGCTGAAGTAGAGGAAGAGATTCCACAGCTTGTTCCCATGGTAACGCCAAGTAAAAAGGCTAAACTGGAGGTCTGTACCACTTGTCAAACCAAATGCATTTTAATTAGATTCTATTTTTAGTTGGATCAATTTGTTTTTTGTCAAGTTACATATTTGCTGACTTGTCTGTGCACTGGTTTGTAACCTAGTTCACTCTGTATGAGTGAACCAGGTTACAAATCCAGTGTTGTATGAGCCTCATTCCAGTGAGGCAGGGGAGCAGTGTCCTTTTTGTGCTGTCTCCCTCTTCACTCTCTGGGAACACTGATAGACTGGAGGTTAATTGACACTTTGTATCAGTCCAATCTCCTCTCTGTCCTGGCACACCAGAGGTGGAACCAGCTTCCCCCTGAAGCTAGGAAAGCAGTCCCTTCCCATCTTCTGAAAACATTAGAAAACCTACCTCTACAAACTTTATCTTCAATAATCCTCACCTTGACCCACCCCACCAGCTCTGATTTTACTGATGGTGGTTATTGAAGAAATGTACTTTCTATGCATGTGGTTGTCCAACCTAGCTGTCTTAGAGATGAATGCACTAACTAAGTTGCTCTGGATAAAAGTATATGCTAAATGACTAATGTATCTACAGAAGACTCCTCTCAGTACTTTGCTAATTGATTGCTCCTCTGATGCCTGTAGAAGCAGACCAAGAAGGGGCTTGAGAAGGCTCCCAACCCGACAGTGGGGAAGAAGGCTCCCAACCCGACAGTGGGGAAGAAGGCTCCCAACCCGACAGTGGGGAAGAAGGCTCCCAACCCGACAGTGGGGAAGAAGGCTCCCAACCCGACAGTGGGGAAGAAGGCTCCCAACCCGACAGTGGGGAAGAAGGCTCCCAACCCGACAGTGGGGAAGAAGGCTCCCAACCCGACAGTGGGGAAGAAGGCTCCCAACCCGACAGTGGGGAAGAAGGCTCCCAACCCGACAGTGGGGAAGAAGGCTCCCAACCCGACAGTGGGGAAGAAGGCTCCCAACCCGACAGTGGGGAAGAAGGCTCCCAACCCGACAGTGGGGAAGACGGCTATGAGAAGAAAAAGGAACAAGAAGGCTGCTTAAAGGAAAGTGCCTCAATCTTGATGACTGTTTTGTCTTGACAGCTCAATGAACAAAGCATACCTCTCCATTAATGTCTGTGTTACTCCCCCTTTCTCTACATTGAACTCTGACTTCATCACACTGATTATAAAGGACTGGTTTATAAATATAGAACTGTTAACATTTCAGTTTGTTGAATTGATCCAAGGACAAACTCAAATGAGCTGCAACTGTCTGTCTGCCTCAAAGGGTTGTTTAATATCATCTTGTGTAAGCTCTACTTGTAAATTAAAAATACTAAAGTATGTTGTGTGATTTCTTATACAAAATGGGCTCACTGTCAATATTTAGTTAATAAGATGTCTGTAATCATCCTCAGTCTCATTTTGTGGGTGTTCTGGTTGTTGGGGAACAGTGAGACGCAACCAGAGGAACAGGAAGATGATGTTAACTTGGTCAAACTAAGGAACAAAGGGATCTGCAGTGTTGTCAGGAAGGTGTGAAACAGTCTTACTAATGATTCCGGTGGAACGGGAGGGCCCTGAACGACGGTTGGAAATGTTATTGCTAACGGGCAGTAAGCTGTCACTCTACATTGTTTATCCGTATAACACATCAGCGCCATCTAATGAACTTACCAGAGAGACACAATGATTTGACAGGTAATTTTGTTTTAAGTCAATTGGCAATGTAATAGTGTTCAGTTATAACTAATTATGTATATAAACCATGGATTGGTCACTCACTATCAATTACATTTAATTCAAGGGGCTTTATTGGCAATGGAAACATGTTTCCATTGCCAAAGCAAGTGAAATAGTTAAACAAAAGTAAAATTAACAATAGTGAGCAGTAAATATTACGCAAACATTTAGTGTCATAATGTCTATATACAGTGTTGTAGTGATGTGCAAATAGTTAAAGTACAAAGTGAAAAAAAATATGGATTGTATTTACAATGGTAGTTGTTTTTCACTGGTTGCCCTTTTATTTTGGCAACAGGTCACAAATCGTGCTGCTGTTATGGCACGCTGTGGTATTTCACCCAATAGCTATGGGAGTTTATCAAAACTGGAGTCATCGTTATCTCCCAGTGTCCCGACTTCAGGAAGCAGAGTGTCCCAGGACTGAAGGTCTCTGATTATGTCCGTGGGTCAGGACAGCATGACGAGTGGAGCTGGAACCATGATTCTCCAGGAGGGAACATACAGCCAAACTCCAGACTACAACTCCAGCCTGCCTGCCTGTCCCTTCCACTGATGAGGGCACCACTATACTGGTCACAACTAAGACAGTACAGACCTTTAACCACACAGAGGAAAATACAGAGGTCTGGCTTTGTAGCTTGATGTCTAGAGATCAGATGTGCTCTCTCTCACACACACAGCTTTTCATAAAAATAACTGTCAATGAATACTGTTTTTGAAAACAAGTGAACGTTTAACACTGATACAGATCCAAATCGCTCCTAACCGGTCATATGACAACAGTGTGTTTGGTCATGTGACCTGCAGCGCCGACGTTGTTTCGCTTTGCTGGCAGGGGCACCGAAGTGTCAAAACGAATTCCTTTTATTACAGCTAAACGATTCCCAGAGCCACGACAGTCCAGTCGCCGAATCGACCAATGCGGATGGGTTTGTTAGTCAACCATTTTATCTACAAATGTGACTCGGTTAAACTATATAGCGATAGTGATAAACGACTACTCGCAGGCCTCTATAGTTCCAGCCGACAGGAGCAACAGTGGGCCACGGACCGAGGTTGTGTTGATGGGAAGAAGGGAGGGCTGGATCATGGAAGTTGTGCTCTCTGCCACCTAGGGTTCGGTTCGTACAGAATGTGATGAATCGCAATAGAATTCTGGATATCCACCAAGTCGAACCGAAGAGCCATGAACTAGTTTACATGTGGTGTGTCAACAACTAACATACTCGGACTGACAGAATGAACGGTGAGTTGTAGCTAAAAAATAAATAAATCACTTGTTCTACCATTACCAGTTGACACCTGGCTTTGGTTTATTACGCGAATTTTGTCTGGTTTACGCACATAGGCATATTAAAACAAAGGTTTAGAATGGATGACAAAGCATAATTATCATCATGTGAGTTCAGGTAGGCGTGAAGTATAGATGACTCTTCCCGCGTTTATCTTGAATCTCCCCATGCAAATCGAACTGCATAACACCATAGATGTCATCAAACAAAGTGTTTATCAAAGAAACCCTTCCAATTATAATAGTAAGACTTATTGTATTGCTCCTGAGTCCTGACTAGCCCAAGATGTGCTCTTACAGAGTACAACGTTACCGTAACTCCTTAAGGTCGAAGGAACTTGTTCTTTTCATAGGTACACTGGCTGTGGCAGCCAAATACTCAATTTAAATGTGAATCGATTCTCAATTGTTATACGGTTCTAGAAATATTGCTTTCAAATCAAATGCAAAATGTACACTTACTACTTTATCACAGTTGCAGGCACGTTTTTTTTCCAGTGACAACGATTCTGGTGGCATCTTCCATTACACACAGGTGTTTCGAGCATGCTAAATAGATGATTAGTGGTCTCTCTGACTTCCATAAACACGCATTGTAACATGGCGATACAATGCCTGGCAAACGTATTCATCGCCCTTGGCGTTTTTCCGATTTTGCATTACAACCTGTAATTTAAATGGATTTTCATTTTGATTTCATGTAATGGACATACACAAATTGCTGAAGTGAAATGAAAAAAATAACTTGTTTAGAAAAAATTATAAACGGAAAAGTGGTGTGTGCATATGTATTCAGCCCCTTTGCTATGAAGCCCCAAAATAAGATCTGGTGCAACAATTACCTTCAGATGTCACATAATTAGTTAGATTGCACACAGGTGGACTTTAAGTGTCACATGATCTGTCACATGGTCTCAGTATATATACACCTGTTTTGAAAGGCCCCAGAGTCTGCAACACCACTAAGCAAGTGACACCACCAAGCAAGTGGCACCATGAAGACCAAGGAGCTCTCCAAACAGGTCAGGGACAAAGTTGTGGAGAAGTACAGATCAGGGTTGGGTTATAAAAAAATATCAGAAACTTTGAACATCCCACAGAGTACCATTAAATCCATTATTAAAAAATGGAAAGAATATGGCACCACAACAAACCTGCCAAGAGAGGTCCGCCCACCAAAACTCACGGACCAAGCAAGGAGGGCATTAATCAGAGAGGCAACAAAGAGACCAAAGATAACCCTGAAGGAGCTGCAAAGCTCCATAGCGGAGATTGGAGTATCTGTCCATAGGACCACTTTAAGCCGTACACTCCATAGAGCTGGGTTTTACGGAAGAGTGTCCAGAAAAAAGCCATTGCTTAAAGTGTTCACCAAAAGGCATATGGGAGACTCCCCAAACAAATGGATGAAGGTACTCTGGTCAGATGTGACTAAAATTGAGCTTTTTGGCCGTCAAGGAAAACGCTATGTCTGGCGCTAACCCAATACCTCTCATCACCCAGAGAACACCAACCTCACAGTGAAGCATGGTGGTGGCAGCATCATGCAGTGGGAAGGTTTTTTTTTATCAGCAGGGACTGGGAAACTGGTCAGAATTGAAGGAATGATGGATGGAGCTAAATACAGGGAAATTCTTGAGGGAAACCCGTTTGTCTCCCAGAGACAGGGACGGAGGTTCACCTTCCAGCAGGACAATGATCCTAAGCATACTGCTAAAGAAACACTCAAGTGGTTTATGGGGAAACATTTAAATGTCTTGGAATGGCCTAGTCAAAGAGCAGACCTCAATCCAATTGAGAATCTGTGGTATGACTTAGATTGCTGTACACCAGCAGAACCCATCCAACTTGAAGGAGTTGGAGAAGTTTTGCCTTGAAGAATGGGCAAAAATCCCAGTGGCTAGATGTGCCAAGCATATAGAGACTTGCAGCTGTAATTGCTGCAAAAGGTGTCTACAAAGTATTGACTGGGGAGCGTGCATAAAACTATTCACCCCAAGTTTTTAAATTTTTTATTTCTTGCTTGTTTCACAAAAAATATTTTGCATCTTCAAGGTGGTAAGCGTGTTGTGTGTAAATGTGTGTTAATGTTCAGACCAAGCGTCGGGGCTCTTAACAAAAACCCCAGTAAAAAACAGCCTTCCTCCAATCACTTATGTGTAATGGAACTGAGAGCGATGATCAAGGGCTGAGTCCTGACCATCCTCATGTAGCCCATAACTTTCTCCAAGGTATAGCAAACTAAACTCCACTCCATGGTGAAGGAAGTTTCTGTTGAACTCCACCAACGGAGTGGAGCAGAGACCAGGCTTTGTGGAATCTAGCTCTGACTACATAGATTCGCCCAAGGTCAATGCTTCACATTTCTTAAATAATTTTTTTTTAAATTATGAAATGCCTACATGGTACCTATGTTTGTCCTCTGTAGTTGAGTGCCTTTGTTTGCTGAAATCCATGCTTTTCCAATAAATGTTAATCAAATACAACCACTGACTGTTCCCATTAGGGATGCACGATATATCGGTGAACATATCGGAATCGGACGATATTAGCTAAAAATAACATCAAAACCGATGTCAAAGCTGACTTAATGACGGCACGTAAAATTTTGCGCTACACGTGCAACACAGCATTCCTAGCCTGCAATGTCTGCTGTGTGGATCGAGCAGTCAACAAATGGAGCAGTCATTTGAAAGAGGAAGAACATTTCAGCGAGACAACTCAAAGGAGAAATCCATTAACGCCAATGAATTCCATTGACAATCAACCGTTCTCTGTTGTGGGTGATGTTGGCTTTCGCCGACTGGTCGAGCACCGGTACACATGTTGCCCTACCGGAGTTGCACAGTAATAGCGTCACTGCTATTAGCTTCACAACATACTATGGAACACCATTTGGGTCTTAGCGTGTCAAAAAATATACACGTCAAATAACACTATTTGGGGCCTCCCGGGTGGCGCAGTGGTCTAGGGCACTGCATCGCAGTGCTAGCTGCGCCACCAGAGTCTCTGGGTTTGCGCCCAGGCTCTGTCGCAGCCGGCCGCGACCGGGAGGTCCATGGGGCGACGCACAATTGGGCTAGCGTCGTCCGGGTTAGGGAGGGATTGGCCGGTAGGGATATCCTTGTCTCATCGCGCTCCAGCGACTCCTGTGGTGGGCCGGGCGCAGTGCCCGCTAACCAAGGGGGCCAGGTGCACGGTGTTTCCTCCGACCCATTGGTGCGGCTGGCTTCCGGGTTGGAGGTGCGCTGTGTTAAGCAGTGCGGCTTGGTTGGGTTGTGCTTCGGAGGATGCGTGGCTTTCGACCTTCGTCTCTACCGAGCCCGTACGGGAGTTGTAGCGATGAGACAAGATTGTAATTACTAGCGATTGGATACCACGAAAATTGGGGAGAAAAGGGGATACATTTAAAAATGTAAAATAAACTATTTGACGAGTTAAATAACACAGTTCTATTATAGATTGTTGTGTGTTCTGAATTTGCTCATGCAAGCCAAGCGCTAGCACTACTATCAGTAGCACTGTCAAAGCTGTACAAAAAAGTTTGCAAACACCGGCCACGAATGATGTGTTTACAGTACCGCATTGGTAATAAAGCATTATTTGTTTGACCGCAACTTCTGCGGTATCTAGCTTTAGCTTGGTACCTAGCTAGCACCAATACAACCAGCCTGAAAACAATGACCAGTAGAAACTGCAGTCATTTTCATTATTCTTAGCAATGATTTAGGAATCCTTTGTAAGTATCATATTTTTCTTTGAACACATCTTTGTATACATTTCTGATAAGTTTGGTGAAATTGTGGTACAGCTCTAATTTAGACAGAGATGGCTCTTAGGCCAGAAATCTAAGATGAGTTTCCCAAACTGACAGACAGTCATGTTTGTAAGATCGCCCTCCTTCTCATCCTCAGGCCCTCAGCAAAATGACGCAAAGAGACAACACCTGCTGGAGCGGCTGCTTGACTCTGTCAAACAGGTGAGTGGTAATCACAGTTAACCCAGAACTGCCGCTCGTAATTGGTCTGCTGATCGATTAAGTTCTGGGTCCACACATGTTAAGAGAAGAGATTTAAGGAGGAGCGGAACCAGGAGCTACACCCTCTCTCTTTGCAAGTTATGGTCCGATTGTCCCCTCCCCTTCCAACATTTTAAAGATGGTGACACCTGCGAAATTCGTGATTTGTCCAAATAACCCAAATGTCGGAACAACTGCTCGTTATCCCAAGCATCCCATTTCTTCCAGGTTATGTGAGCCTTCCTGTACGTGACAGGCCAGGTTATGTTAGCTTTCCTGTTGCATTCCTTTACTATGGATAATTCCCACTGAAGAGGAGTGCATTACAGCTATGGTCAAATGAGTCATATAATCATAAACTGTTGTAATGATATGCTATTACAGTGTAATTCTATGGTTTCTACTGTTTTTAAGGCATGATATGATACTGTGCCTATTGTTTTTCTAGCTGGTTTGATGTTGTGGTCTCTAGCTGGCAGGCTCCCATTGAGTAAGTAAATATGTTGTGGCATTTTTATTTTGATAGCCATGTCATTCTTTATGTCTCTTCAGTGCCAAATCCGCTTTGGAGGAAGAAAGGAGATCGCCTCAGATTCCGACAGCAGGTACCAATGTGTTTTGTTATTACAAAACTGATGATTTATTGATTTATTGATGTTGTGTGTGTGATGTATTGTATCTCCCCTGTAGGGTGATCTGTTTGTGTGCCCAGTTTGAGGCTGTCCTCCAGCATGGCCTGAGGAAGAACAGAGGCCTGGCTCTCACTGCTGCTGCCATAAAGCAAGCCGCAGGCTTCACCAGCAAGACTGAAGCAGGTACAGTCACATGACCTGGAAACAGATTAGTCAGTGATATGTAAAAAAAAAAACTTTTTCCAGGAGGTACTGGTAATCTTTATCTGCACATTCTTAAAGTTAGGTCAGATTAGGTTTGTATTTGGTGTAAAAAATAATAATATTAATTTATGTAAAGAATGTAGAAAATTAAATATGATATTAAAACAAATATTGTGTCAGAAAAGAGCTATATAACTGAGTCAGACTATTAGAACCACTGCATCCCCATGGTAGTGACAGCTCAGGGTCACAGACTAATATTAAAAGTTCAAAAGCTGCTCTCACTCAAACCATGAAGAGGAATAACCAAAGGAGGCAGAGATGCAAAAAGAATATACTTAATTTAATCCATGCTCGAAAGAATATATAAGGGGAAAGTTCAAGATGCTATGAAAACAAAAAAAGGAGCATGCCAAACATTATCCTGGGAAACTGGAGACCTGAGAAGACTGTACAGTCGTGGCCAAAAGTTTTGAGAATGACACAAATATAAATTTTCACAAAGTCTGCTGCCTTAGTTTGTATGATGGCAATTTGCATATACTCCAGAATGTTATGAAGAGTGATCAGATGAATTGCAATTTTTTTGCAAAGTCCCTCTTTGCCATACAAATTAACTGAATCCCCAAAAAACATTTCCACTGCATTTCAGCCATGCCACAAAAGGACCAGCTGACATCATGTCAGTGATTCTCTCGTTAACACAGGTGTGAGTGTTAACGAGGACAAGGCTGGAGATCACTCTGTCATGCTGATTGAGTTCGAATAACAGATGGGAAGCTTCAAAGGGAGGGTGGTGCTTGGAATCATTGTTCTTCCTCTGTCAACCATGGTTACCTGCAAAGAAACACGTCAACACAACATCATTGCTTTGTACAAAAAGGGCTTCACAGGCAAAGATATTGCTGCCAGTAAGATTGCACCTAAATCAACCATTTATCGGATCATCAAGAACTTAAAGGGAAGCAGTTCAATTGTTGTGAAGAAGGCTTCAGGGCGCCCAAGAAAGTCCAGCAAGCGCCAGGACCGTCTCCTAAAGTTGATTCAGCTGAGGGATCGGGGCACCACCAGTACAGAGCTTGCTCAGGAATGGCAGCAGGCAGGTGTGAGTGCCTCTGCACGCACAGTGAGGCAAAGACTTTTGGAGGATGGCCTGGTGTCAAGAAAAGCAGCAAAGAAGCCACTTCTCTTCATGAAAAACATCAGGGACAGACTGATATTCTGCAAAAGGTACAGGGATTGGACTGCTGAGGACTGGGGTAAAGTCATCTTCTCTGATGAATCCCCTTTCCGATTTTTTGGGGCATCTGGAAAAAAGCTTGTCCGGAAGAAGACAAGGTGAGCGCTACCATCAGTCCTGTGTCATGCCAACAGTAAAACCATTCATGTGTGGGGTTGCTTCTCAGCCAAGGGAGTGGGCTCACTCACAATTTTGCCTAAGAACACAGCCATGAATAAAGAATGGTACCAACACATCCTCAGAGAGCAACTTCTCCCAACCATCCAGGAACAGTTTGGTGACGAACAATGCCTTTCAGCATGATGGAGCACCTTGCCATAAGGCAAAAGAGATAACTAAGTGGCTCGGGGAACAAAACATCGATATTTTGGGTCCATGGCCAAAACTCCCCAGACCTTAATCCCATTGAGAACTTGTGGTCAATCCTCAAGAGGCGGGTGGGCGCATCACTAGGAGAGAACAGCTGTGACGAGTGTACCTCTCCACCCAGGAAACAGAGGCTGTAGGACGACTGCTAGAGAAACAAGGTGCAGATACTGGCTATGAAAACAGAGGGTTATCTTCTTATGGCTGGGGGCAGTATTGAGTAGCTTGGATAAAAAGGTGCCCAGAGTAAACTGCCTGCTACTCAGTCCCAGAAGCTAAGATATGCATATTATTAGTAGATCTGGATAGAAAACACTCGGAAGTTTCTAAAACTGTTTGAATGATGTCTGTGAGTAGAACAGAACTCATATGGCAGGCAAAAACCTGAGAAAAAATTCAACCAGGAAGTGGGAAATCTGAGGTTTGTAGGTTTGTAGGTTTGCCTATCCAATATACAGTGTCTTTGGGGTCATATTGCGCTTCCTAAGGCTTCCACTAGATGTAAACAGTCTTTAGAACCTTTTTTGACGCTTCTACTGTGAAGAATGAGGGAAGGAGAGCTCTTTGAGTCAGGTGTCTGGCATGAGCTGACCACGCGTGCGCTCCCGTGAGAGCGACCTGCATTCCATCGCATTTCTGAAGACAAAGTAATTCTCCGGTTGAAACATTATTGAAGATTTATGTTAAAATGTCCTAAAGATTGATTCTATACATTGTTTGACATGTTTCTACGAACTGTAATGTAATTTTTTGACTTTTCGTCTGACCTGCGCGTCATCAATTTGGATTTTGGAACTAAATGCTCGAACAAAAAGAAGGTATTTGGACATAAATTATGGACGTTAATGGAACAAAATAAACATTTATTGTGGGATTCCTGGGAGTGCATTCTGATGAAGATCATCAAAGGTAAGTGAATATTTATAATACTATTTCTGACTTTGTTGACTCCACAACATGGCGGATATCTGTATGTCTTGTTTGGGCTCTGAGCACTATACTCTGATTATAGCATGGTGTGCTTTTTCCGTAAAGTTTTTTTGAAATCTGACACAGCGGCTGCATTAAGGAGAAGTTTATCTAAAGTTCCATGTCTAATACTTGTATCTTTTATCAAAGTTTATTATGAGTATTTCTGTAAATTCATGTGGCTCTCTGCAAAATCACCGGATGTTTTGGAGGCAAAACATTACTGAACATAACGCGCCAATGTAAACTAAGATTTTTGGATATAAATATGAACTTTATCAAACAAAACATACATGTATTGTCTAACATGAAGTCCTATGAGTGTCATCTGATGAAGATCATCAAAGGTTAGTGATTCATTTTATCTCCATTTCTGATTTTTGTGACTCCTCTCTTTGGCTGGAAAAATGGCTGTGTTTTTCTGTGACTAGGTACTGACCTAACATAATCGTTTGGTATGCTTTCGTCACAAAGCCTTTTTGAAATCTGACACTGTGGCTGGATTTACAAGTTTATCTTTAAAATGGTGTAAAATACTTGTATGTTTGAGGAATTTTAATTATGAGATTTCTGTTTGAATTTGGCGCCCTGCACTTTCACTGGCTGTTGTCAAGTCGATCCTGTTAACGGGATCTCAGCCATAAGAAGATTTATGCAACAGATTTAGTAAAAAACGTCAAGAAATAGAAATCTGCTCTCTCTCTTTCTGAGGGAAGCCCAGCACCTGTTGGGGTTTCTTAAAGTAATCAGTGGTACAATTCCAACAGACAATGACGATTTATTTAGTTAAGTTATACTGCTCTAATTCGACCTCTTGCTGGTACTTGGATGACTGAAAACATTTTCTTTTAAGCTGCAATTCATACATTTTTGGTCGACCTGACCAAATTCACATAGAAATTTGAATTAAAGATCTGTCATTTTAATTGAATGCAAGTCTAAGAAGTGGTAGATTTGTTCTAGGTGTGTTATTTCTATACTTCCCATTACATTTTGTTTTTGCGTCTTTTACTTTCGTACATCAGCTGAAAATGCAATATTTCTGGTTATGGAAAATACATTTTTTTCACAGCTGTTTAGATGGTACAATTTTCTACACTATATTTGTTTGTTTAGTCACATAAACTGAAATTAGGTGAACTATTTTAATTTTAGCAACCAGGAAATAGAGTAGCGATTACTGCTTAGTGCACCTTTTAAAGAGTTGTCAGTGGGCCGGATGTTATAATTAACGATTAAACATTTAATCAAGTTAATGGCAGGGATTGCTGTGATTATTCGCAAATTCTGAATTTTCTCAAATTAAGCTGTAATTCTTCATACATCAAACTTTACAGAAATATTGACGTCTTGATTTTGGCTAAAATAATCCTTAGCAACGTTAAGTACATTTAGAATGCACACTTTCTTTAACCTAAATGTCAACTTGTGTGGATTATGTATTTGGGATGTTTTCAGAGTATTTTGAACGCTGACAGACAATGTGATTAATCCCAATTAAAAAAAAAAGAGAACTTGAATTAACTGATGAACTCTGACAGCCCTAGTTATTATCGAAGAGAGAGAAATTACAATACTTCAAGTTCATAGTTACAGTATGATGTAAAGATGATACTTTAAAAAAACACTTTATTGGGCCTCTCCCTTAGCCCTCCCGGTTCTAGTTAACAAAGCCTTGGTGATGATAGAGAGAGAACTCTGGGACACAGCTAACATAATGAGTATTTAATAAGCCCAGTTCTACACACTGA